>NW_027362771.1:565757584-566429716 GCF_046119375.1 Phyllobates terribilis | reverse complement strand
GGCACGTCTGCACGGGTCATACACGCAGGGGGAGAGCGGCACCGTCTGCACGGGTCATACAGCCAGGGGGAGAGCGGCACCGTCTGCACGGGTCATACACGCAGGGGGAGAGCGGCACCGTCTGCACGGGTCATACACGCAGGGGAGAGCGGCACCGTCTGCACGGGTCCATACACGCAGGGGGGAGCGGCACCGTCTGCACGGGTCATACACGCAGGGGGAGAGCGGCACCGTCTGCACGGGTCATACACGCAGGGGAGAGCGGCACCGTCTGCACGGGTGCATACACGGAGGGGGAGAGCGGCACCGTCTGCACGGGTCATACACGCAGGGGGAGAGCGGCACCGTCTGCACGGGTCATACACGCAGGGGGGGAGCGGCACCGCTGCACGGGTCATACACGCAGGGGGAGAGCGGCACCGTCTGCACGGGTCATACACGCAGGGGGAGAGCGGCACCGTCTGCCACGGGTCATACACGCAGGGGAGAGCGGCACCGTCAGCACGGGTCATACACGCAGGGGAGAGCGGCACCCTGTCTGCACGGGTCATACACGCAGGGAGAGCGGCACCGTCTGCACGGGTCATACACGCAGGGGAGAGCGGCACCGTCTGCACGGGTCATCCACGCAGGGGGAGAGCGGCACCGTCTGCACGGTCATACACGCAGGGGAGAGCGGCACCGTCTGCACGGGTCATACACGCAGGGGGAGAGCGGCACCGTCTGCACGGGTCATACACGCAGGGGGAGAGCGGCACCGTCTGCACGGGTCATACACGCAGGGGGAGAGCGGCACCGTCTGCACGGTCATACACGCAGGGGGAGAGCGGCACCGTCTGCACGGGTCATACACGGCAGGGGGGGGGCACGTCTGACGGGTCTACACTACAGCAGGGAGAGCGGCACCGTCTGCACGGGCATACACGCAGGGGGAGAGCGGCACCGTCTGCACGGGTCATACACGCAGGGGGAGAGCGGCACCGTCTGCACGGGTCATACACGCAGGGGAGAGCGGCACCGTCTGCACGGGTCATACACGCAGGGGGAGAGCGGCACCGTCTGCACGGGTCATACACGCAGGGGAGAGCGGCACCGTCTGCACGGGTCATACACGCAGGGGGAGAGCGGCACCGTCTGCACGGGTCATACACGCAGGGGAGAGCGGCACCGTCTGCACGGGTCATACACGCAGGGGGAGAGCGGCACCGTCTGCACGGGTCATACACGCAGGGGAGAGCGGCACCGTCTGCACGGGTCATACACGCAGGGGGAGAGCGGCACCGTCTGCACGGGTCATACACGCAGGGGGAGAGCGGCACCGTCTGCACGGGTCATACACGCAGGGGAGAGCGGCACCGTCTGCACGGGTCATACACGCAGGGGGAGAGCGGCACCGTCTGCACGGGTCATACACGCAGGGGAGAGCGGCACCGTCTGCACGGGTCATACACGCAGGGGGAGAGCGGCACCGTCTGCACGGGTCATACACGCAGGGGGAGAGCGCACCGTCTGCACGGGTCATACACGCAGGGGGAGAGCGGCACCGTCTGCACGGGTCATACACGCAGGGGGAGAGCGGCACCGTCTGCACGGGTCATACACGCAGGGGGAGAGCGGCACCGTCTGCACGGGTCATACACGAGGGGGAGAGCGGCACCGTCTGCACGGGTCATACACGCAGGGGAGAGCGGCACCGTCTGCACGGGTCATACACGCAGGGGAGAGCGGCACCGTCTGCACGGGTCATACACGCAGGGGGAGAGCGGCACCGTCTGCACGGGTCATACACGCAGGGGGAGAGCGGCACCGTCTGCACGGGTCATACACGCAGGGGAGAGCGGCACCGTCTGCACGGGTCATACACGCAGGGGGAGAGCGGCACCGTCTGCACGGGTCATACACGCAGGGGAGAGCGGCACCGTCTGCACGGGTCATACACGCAGGGGGAGAGCGGGACCGTCTGCACGGGTCATACACGCAGGGGAGAGCGGCACCGTCTGCACGGGTCATACACGCAGGGGGAGAGCGGCACCGTCTGCACGGGTCATACACGCAGGGGGAGAGCGGCACCGTCTGCACGGGTCATACACGCAGGGGGAGAGCGGCACCGTCTGCACGGGTCATACACGCAGGGGGAGAGCGGCACCGTCTGCACGGGTCATACACGCAGGGGGAGAGCGGCACCGTCTGCAACGGGTCATACACGCAGGGGAGAGCGGCACCGTCTGCACGGGTCATACACGCAGGGGGAGAGCGGCACCGTCTGCACGGGTCATACACGCAGGGGGAGAGCGGCACCGTCTGCACGGGTCATACACGCAGGGGGAGAGCGGCACCGTCTGCACGGGTCATACACGCAGGGGGAGAGCGGCACCGTCTGCACGGGTCATACACGCAGGGGGAGAGCGGCACCGTCTGCACGGGTCATACACGCAGGGGGAGAGCGGCACCGTCTGCACGGGTCATACACGCAGGGGGAGAGCGGCACCGTCTGCACGGGTCATACACGCAGGGGGAGAGCGGCACCGTCTGCACGGGTCATACACGCAGGGGGAGAGCGGCACCGTCTGCACGGGTCATACACGCAGGGGAGAGAGCGGCCCGTCTGCAGGGTCATACACGCAGGGGGAGGAGCGGCACCGTCTGCACGGGTCATACACGCAGGGGAGAGCGGCACCGTCCTGCACGGGTCATACACGGCAGGGGGAGAGCGGCACCGTCTGCACGGGTCATACACGCAGGGGGAGAGCGGCACCGTCTGCACGGGTCATACACGCAGGGGGAGAGCGGCACCGTCTGCACGGGTCATACACGCAGGGGGAGAGCGGCACCGTCTGCACGGGTCATACACGCAGGGGGAGAGCGGCACCGTCTGCAGGTCATACACGCAGGGGGAGAGCGGCACCGTCTGCACGGGTCATACACGCAGGGGGAGAGCGGCACCGTCTGCACGGGTCATACACGCAGGGGGAGAGCGGCACCGTCTGCCACGGGTCATACACGCAGGGGGAGAGCGGCACCGTCTGCACGGGTCATACACGCAGGGGGAGAGCGGCACCGTCTGCACGGGTCATACACGCAGGGGGAGAGCGGCACCGTCTGCACGGGTCATACACGCAGGGGGAGAGCGGCACCGTCTGCACGGGTCATACACGCAGGGGGAGAGCGGCACCGTCTGCAGGGTCATACACGCAGGGGGAGAGCGGCACCGTCTGCACGGGTCATACACGCAGGGGAGAGCGGCACCGTCTGCACGGGTCATACACGCAGGGGAGAGCGGCACCGTCTGCACGGGTCATACACGCAGGGGGAGAGCGGCACCGTCTGCACGGTCATACACGCAGGGGGAGAGCGGCACCGTCTGCACGGGTCATACACGCAGGGGGAGAGCGGCACCGTCTGCACGGGTCATACACGCAGGGGGAGAGCGGCACCGTCTGCACGGGTCATACACGCAGGGAGAGCGGCACCGTCTGCCCACGGGTCATACACGCAGGGGGAGAGCGGCACCGTCTGCACGGGTCATACACGCAGGGGGAGAGCGGCACCGTCTGCACGGGTCATACACGCAGGGGGAGAGCGGCACCGTCTGCACGGGTCATACACGCAGGGGGAGAGCGGCACCGTCTGCACGGGTCATACACGCAGGGGGAGAGCGGCACCGTCTGCACGGGTCATACACGCAGGGGGAGAGCGGCACCGTCTGCACGGGGTCATACACGCAGGGGGAGAGCGGCACCGTCTGCACGGGTCATACACGCAGGGGGAGAGCGGCACCGTCTGCACGGGTCATACACGCAGGGGGAGAGCGGCACCGTCTGCACGGGTCATACACGCAGGGGGAGAGCGGCACCGTCTGCACGGGTCATACACGCAGGGGAGAGCGGCACCGTCTGCACGGGTCATACACGCAGGGGGAGAGCGGCACCGTCTGCACGGGTCATACACGCAGGGGAGAGCGGCACCGTCTGCACGGGTCATACACGCAGGGGAGAGCGGCACCGTCTGCACGGTCATACACGCAGGGGGAGAGCGGCACCGTCTGCACGGGTCATACACGCAGGGGGAGAGCGGCACCGTCTGCACGGGTCATACACGCAGGGGGAGAGCGGCACCGTCTGCACGGGTCATACACGCAGGGGAGAGCGGCACCGTCTGCACGGGTCATACACGCAGGGGAGAGCGGCACCGTCTGCCCGGGTCATACACGCAGGGGGAGAGCGGCACCGTCTGCACGGGTCATACACGCAGGGGAGAGCGGCACCGTCTGCACGGGTCATACACGCAGGGGGAGAGCGGCACCGTCTGCACGGGTCATACACGCAGGGGAGAGCGGCACCGTCTGCACGGGTCATACACGCAGGGGGAGAGCGGCACCGTCTGCAGGGTCATACACGCAGGGGGAGAGCGGCACCGTCTGCACGGGTCATACACTCAGGGGGAGAGCGGCACCGTCTGCACGGGTCATACACGCAGGGGGAGAGCGGCACCGTCTGCACTGGTCATACACGCAGGGGGAGAGCGGCACCGTCTGCACGGGTCATACACGCAGGGGGAGAGCGGCACCGTCTGCACGGGTCATACACGCAGGGGGAGAGCGGCACCGTCTGCACGGGTCATACACGCAGGGGGAGAGCGGCACCGTCTGCACGGGTCATACACGCAGGGGGAGAGCGGCACCGTCTGCACGGGTCATTCACGCAGGGGAGAGCGGCACCGTCTGCACGGGTCATACACGCAGGGGGAGAGCCGGCACCGTCTGCACGGGTCATACACGCAGGGGGAGAGCCGGCACCGTCTGCACGGGTCATACACGCAGGGGGAGAGCCGCACCGTCTGCACGGGTCATACACGCAGGGGGAGAGCGCACCGTCTGCACGGGTCATACACGCAGGGGGGAGAGCGGCACCGTCTGCACGGGTCATACACGCAGGGGGAGAGCGGCACCGTCTGCACGGTCATACACGCAGGGGAGAGCGGCACCGTCTGCACGGGTCATACACGCAGGGGGAGAGCCGGCACCGTCTGCACGGGTCATACACGCAGGGGGAGAGCCGCACCGTCTGCACGGTCATACACGCAGGGGGAGAGCCGCACCGTCTGCACGGGTCATACACGCAGGGGGAGAGCCGCACCGTCTGCACGGGTCATACACGCAGGGGGAGAGCGGCACCGTCTGCACGGGTCATACACGCAGGGGAGAGCCGGCACCGTCTGCACGGGTCATACACGCAGGGGGAGAGCCGCACCGTCTGCACGGGTCATACACGCAGGGGGAGAGCCGCACCGTCTGCACGGGTCATACATGCAGGGGGAGAGCCGCACCGTCTGCACGGGTCATACATGCAGCGGGGAGAGCCGCACCGTCTGCACGGGTCATACATGCAGGGGGAGAGCCGCACCGTCTGCACGGGTCATACATGCAGGGGGAGAGCGGCACCGTCTGCACGGGTCATACATGCAGGGGGAGAGCCAGTCCACGCACCGTCTGCACGGGTCATACATGCAGGGGGAGATCCGCACCGTCTGCACGGGTCATACATGCAGGGGGAGATCCGCACCGTCTGCACGGGTCATACATGCAGGGGGAGATCCGCACCGTCTGCACGGGTCATACATGCAGGGGGAGAGCGGCACCGTCTGCACGGGTCATACATGCAGGGGGAGAGCGGCACCGTCTGCACGGGTCATACATGCAGGGGGAGAGCCGCACCGTCTGCACGGGTCATACATGCAGGGGGAGAGCCGCACCGTCTGCACGGGTCATACATGCAGGGGGAGAGCGGCACCGTCTGCACGGGTCATATATACAGGGGGAGAGCCGCTCCGTCTGCACGGGTCATACATGCAGGGGGGAGAGCCGCACCGTCTGCACGGGTCATATATACAGGGGGAGAGCCGCTCCGTCTGCACGGGTCATACATGCAGGGGGAGAGCCGCACCGTCTGCACGGGTCATATATACAGGGGGAGAGCCGCACTTACATGATCCTTCTGCCTCCGGTCACCCTGAAGATCCCACATGGTCCTGCTCCACTTCCAGGTTGGGGGAGGCGAGGCCTGTGATTGGTCGCCCTGGAACAGAGAGGAGAATGATTGGTCGGGCTGTTGAGTCTGTTAACTATTACACTGCTGTAATATAGGAAAAAGAAAACCACAGTGCATTGTATGTACTTGTCTGGGAGTTGTAGTCCTACAGAGCAGCCTATAGGTACACGCTTGGACTTGTAGTCCTACAGAGCAGCCTATAGGTACACGCTGGGACTTGTAGTCCTACAGAGCAGCCTATAGGTACACGCTGGGACTTGTAGTCCTACAGAGCAGCCTATAGGTACACGCTGGGACTTGTAGTTCTACGGGACACCAGTGAATAAAGCTGAGGTTTCTGGATCACACGCAGACGACCTGTGACGTCACTCTTCCTGGTTAAGCAGTGATGTCACCCAGATTACCGGAAGCCGTGTTCCGCCGGCGGAAGCGGATGCCGGTGTTGCCAGGGCCAGCGCTGACGCAGGCGGAAGTGTCAGGGGGAAAAAGGGAATGGCGGCGGCGGCTGGTGTCAGCGGTGTACCGGCACAGGACGAGCTGGTCCGCTCGGTCACCCTGTACCGCCGCCGGCCCCGGCTGCTCAGGGGCACCGTGCTGCCCTTCTCCGTGCTGTACCCGGCCTGGCTGTACTTGTGGGTGTCGGTGTACGGGGTGGCGGAGTACCCGGAGGCCGGGCTGATCTGCGCGGCGGCGCTGGGGCTGCTGCACGTCCTCACCGTGCTGTCCGGGCTGTGGTCCGTGCACGCGCACTGCGCGCTCTCCTGCTCGAAGGTCAGTGGAGGGGGCGGGGCACTGACGTCCCCTGGTGTGCTGGGGGGCGCAAAATCAGGACTGGGGGGTGGTCCTGCGTAGTGACGTCACTGCCTAAAGCATTCACCTGTAGCTCACCTCTGACGTCATATTGTCTCTCCAGTTTGTGACCATATGTGACATGTGTTGGATTATTGGGGGTCGTAGTGTGTGAGCTGGGGGCTGTTTTGGTTACAGATCCTTTATACCGTGAAATGAATGTTACACGTATGTGGACCACTGTGTCCTCCGAGTCAGTGGCCCCCCACTGCCCCAGAGCAATGGATGGACAGTTTGGCCGAGGCTGAATGGCCACTTTGGTCACATGACATCAAGAATCCGACTAGTCAGGAGACCGTATGGCGACCCGTCAGGAGAACATATGGTGACCGTAATGGCGACCCGTCAGGAGACCATATGGTGACCGTAATGGCGACCCGTCAGGAGACCATATGGTGACCGTAATGGCGACCCGTCAGGAGACCATATGGTGACCGTAATGGCGACCCGTCAGGAGACCATATGGTGACCGTAATGGCGACCCGTCAGGAGTCCATATGGGGACCGTAATGGCGACCCGTCAGGAGTCCATATGGTGACCGTAATGGCGACCCGTCAGGAGACCATATGGTGACCGTAATGGCGACCCGTCAGGAGACCATATGGTGACCGTAATGGCGACCCGTCAGGAGACCATATGGTGACCGTAATGGCGACCCGTCAGGAGACCATATGGTGACCGTAATGGCGACCCGTCAGGAGTCCATATGGGGACCGTAATGGCGAGCCGTCAGGAGTCCATATGGGGACCGTAATGGCGAGCCGTCAGGAGTCCATATGGGGACCGTAATGGCGAGCCGTCAGGAGTCCATATGGGGACCGTAATGGCGAGCCGTCAGGAGTCCATATGGGGACCGTAATGGCGACCCGTCAGGAGTCCATATGGGGACCGTAATGGCGACCCGTCAGGAGTCCATATGGGGACCGTAATGGCGACCCGTCAGGAGTACATATGGGGACCGTAATGGCGACCCGTCAGGAGTCCATATGGGGACCGTAATGGCGACCCGTCAGGAGTCCATATGGGGACCTTAATGGCGACCCGTCAGGAGTCCATATGGGAACCCGTCAGAAGTCCATATGGGGACCGTAATGGCGACCCGTCAGGAGTCCATATGGGGACCGTAATGGCGACCCGTCAGGAGTCCATATGGGGACCGTAATGGCGACCCGTCAGGAGTCCATATGGGGACCGTAATGGCGACCCGTCAGGAGTCCATATGGGGACCGTAATGGCGACCCGTCAGGAGTCCATATGGGGACCTTAATGGCGACCCGTCAGGAGTCCATATGGGAACCCGTCAGGAGTCCATATGGGGACCGTAATGGCGACCCGTCAGGAGACCATATGGTGACCGTAATGGCGATCCGTCAGGAGACCATATGGTGACCGTAATGGAGACCATATGGTGACCGTAATGGCGACCCGTCAGGAGACCATATGGTGACCTTAATGGCGACCCGTCAGGAGACCATTTGGTGACCGTAATGGCGACCCGTCAGGAGACCATTTGGTGACCGTAATGGCGACCCGTCAGGAGACCATATAGTGACCGTAATGGCGACCCGTCAGGAGACCATATGGTGACCGTAATGGCGACCCGTCAGGAGACCATATGGTGACCGTAATGGCGACCCGTCAGGAGTCCATATGGGGACCGTAATGGAGACCATATGGTGACCCTAATGGCGACCCGTCAGGAGACCATATGGTGACCTTAATGGCGACCCGTCAGGAGACCATATGGGGACCGTAATGGCGACCCGTCAGGAGTCCATATGGGGACCGTAATGGCGACCCGTCAGGAGTCCATATGGGGACCGTAATGGCGACCCGTCAGGAGTCCATATGGGGACCGTAATGGCGACCCGTCAGGAGTCCATATGGGGACCGTAATGGCGACCCGTCAGGAGTCCATATGGGGACCGTAATGGCGACCCGTCAGGAGTCCATATGGGGACCGTAATGGCGACCCGTCAGGAGACCATATGGGGACCGTAATGGCGACCCGTCAGGAGACCATATGGGGACCGTAATGGCGACCCGTCAGGAGACCATATGGGGACCGTAATGGCGACCCGTCAGGAGACCATATGGGGACCGTAATGGCGACCCGTCAGTAGACCATAATGGTGACCGTATGTCCACGTGTGGACATTACTCCGTGTGGCCATGTAGCCGGAGTAATTGTGTAGCCCTGATATCGCTACTTAGGGTGGAGGACCCTCACAGTCAGCAGTCAGCACCCATGGGAGCAGCTGGTGGCTCTTCATATTTGCAGGACACGGTGACCACTGATATTAGACTCTTACAGGGTCTCAGGAGGCTTTGGATCATATGATGGAAGGTGAGGAACCGGATGTTTGTATGCCACGTACACAGGACAGGTTATGGATGGGGTCAGAGCGCTGTGTGATCACCTGATAGGGGGTCCTGTGTCCCACCTGACTGCACCTGCTGACCAGAGAGGAATTTTCTGACCATGTGAATCCCCCTCTAGGATGTGTATGTGCCACAGCAGACGCCTTGGGATAGGTCGTCTGTATCAGGGGGGCAGGGACCGGCCGCACTCACAGCTGTTTGCAGATCCAGCACAGCGCCGAACACCGTGTAGTGGCCGTTCTCAGGTACTGCTCCTCGGCTCCTATTAAAGTGAACACAATCTGAGCCGCAGTACCTAGGAACATCCACAAGGGCTGCGCTGTGTCTATCCAGTTTCCACAGGACCTGCTAATAGCTGGTCATTGGGGGTGCTAGATGCCGGACCCTCACCGACGTGATTAGGGACTACTCGAAAAGGAGATGTTTGAAAGGGACCTGAGACGGTCGTGTGTCCAGTGCTTTGGTGCAGCCTCCGGGGCGACGTGTGACACTCCTGTAGTTATTATCCATGAAGGTGTTGCCTGGCCTGAGATGTATCTGCTGGTCCTCATAAAACCGGAGCTGCATGACCACGTCTAACCAGTCGGATCACAATCTAACTGGCGGCTCGTGTTGTACGTGCGGATTGTTATTGTGTATGCAAAGCTCACTCTGTCCTTTCACCTCCCCACACAGGACCCAAATCCAAACACCGCCACCTGGGCTAAGGTTGTACCCACACCCAACAATGGATCCGCGGAGCTAGTGCCACTCATTAGAGAAAAGGTGAGGGTGCGAGGATGGGACACGGGAGGTTATTTATAGGTAAACATGGTGCTGTTGTCGTCTTTTATGTGGAGCTGAAACCGGTCCTACCAGAGCTCTGGAGCCGGTCCGCACGGCCGATACCGGGTCCTACCAGAGCTCTGGAGCCGGTCTGCACGGCCGATACCGGGTCCTACCAGAGCTCTGGAGCCGGTCTGCACGGCCGATACCGGGTCCTACCAGAGCTCTGGAGCCGGGCCGCGCGCCTGATACCGGGTCCTACCAGAGCTCTGGAGCCGGGCCGCGCGCCTGATACCGGGTCCTACCAGAGCTCTGGAGCCGGTCCGCACGGCCGATACCAGGTCCTACCAGAGCTCTGGAGCCGGGCCGCACGCCCTATTCCGGCCCGCGCGCCTGATACCGGAGCTCTGGAGCCGGCAGGTCCCCATACACATCAGGTGGTTGGTGGTTTCGGCCCACCTTCAGCTAATGTGTCCAGAGACCCACCTCTATAATGTGTTTTAGTAACGACCTCACTGTCCGGCCCCACAGGGTGAAGATGGACTGGCGACGCTCAGCTTCGAATTCCAAAAAATCAAGTATTCTTACGACTCTGCGGAGAAAAAAGAATTCTTTCCGGTCGTGTTCCCCGTGGAGCGGAAGCTCTCCTATTACCAGGGGGCGAAGGGTTACCTGGAAGAGGCCGACATTAAAGCTGCCGAGAAGACCTACGGCACTAACAAGTACGAGAAGGTCATATCGCACGCAGAGGCCGACACGTCGCTCCTTTGGATCTTATATGTCCTTTTTCTTCTTTTCCCAGGGCTGAAATGGTCGTGCCTGACTTCTTACACCTGTTTAAGGAGAGAGCCATCGCCCCCTTCTTCGTCTTTCAGGTTAGACTTGACTTTTTATAAAGAAACATAGGAAATGATTTAAATATGCCGTATCGTTTTACGTATGCAGCTCCTGTGCGGACCAATGTGTCTCCATAGTTTGACTATAAATGAACGGTTTTACCCCAACTCCTCTTGTCTTCCTCTTACTATCAGCGTCTCTGTGCTCCTCTTACTATCAGCGTCTCTGTGCTCCTCTTACTATCAGCGTCTCTGTGCTCCTCTTACTATCAGCGTCTCTGTGCTCCTCTTACTATCAGCGTCTCTGTGCTCCTCTTACTATCAGCGTCTCTGTGCTCCTCTTACTATCAGCGTCTCTGTGCTCCTCTTACTATCAGCGTCTCTGTGCTCCTCTTACTATCAGCGTCATGTGCTCCTCTTACTATCAGCGTCTCTGTGCTCCTCTTACTATCAGCGTCTCTGTGCTGATTTTTTGTGCTTTACCTGTTTTTTTGGGGTTTTTTTTTTTTATTCTTCCATCGACATAGACATACTAGGGCTTGTTTTTCTGCGGGATGAGTGGCGGTTTTGAAAGATTCTCTTTTTCCCTCTATGGCCCACGGGGAAGCACTCGAAGCGGCGATTATGACATTTCAATGCCACCATCTGTAATTGACAGTGGCAGTTAATTAAACAGCAGTGATCGGCGCTAGCTCCAGTCACTGCTGTTCTAGGCAGATGCCGGCAGTTTTTTATGGGATTGCCTATCATGGCACTCGGCAGTCCTAAGTAAGTTATTGGAGAGGTGGTGCATATACAAGGAGCATTTCAGAGACCCATGTTGTCGATACCGTTGGTCGGACCCCTCTGATCTACAAGTGATCCTAAGAATAGGGAATAGTTGAACCCGCATGCTCACATTGGCCAAGCATATGTGTTTACCGCTGCACTTGCACATCCCCCAACATGGCCGTGTCAGACTCTAGACATGGATAAGACCGTTACCCCAGGGGCCTGCTCGGATCGGTGACTCTCTCTTCTTATACGGTCAGGTGTTCTGCGTCGGGCTTTGGTGTCTGGACGAGTACTGGTATTACAGCGTCTTCACCCTCTTCATGCTTGTGGCGTTCGAGGCCTCGCTGGTCCAGCAGCAGATGAGAAACTTGTCAGAGATCAGGAAGATGGGGAACAAGCCCCATATGATTCAGGTGAGCGGGGGGCTGATGAGGAGCTACACCCGGTGCTCAACACAGACACCCTACCCCCTGCCGTACCGCGCTTACTTCTCAACATCTGTATCTCCAAGGTGTACAGAAATCGGAAGTGGAGGCCGATCTCCAGCGATGAGATCATATCGGGGGACATCGTGTCCATAGGTAAGGTCACTCTTCTGGAAACCCTTGTCAGCCATGACGGCCGTCTACTGGTGGCCATAGTGAGTGTGCCGCATACACCAGGATCGTCCATGTGATGAAGGATGCTGGTATAGACAGAGCTGTTCTTCTCTTTACTCCAGGAAGATCGGCCAATGAGAACTTGGTCCCGTGTGATGTGCTGCTACTACGCGGACGATGTATTGTGGATGAAGCGATGCTGACCGGGGAGTCTGTGCCTCAGATGAAGGTAGGTAGCCATTGATTATAGAGGGAAGTCATCTCAGTCCAGATGTACTGGGCGACCCAAGTCTACCAAAGCAAGAGTCATCATTTGTTGGTAGAGATGAACAGATCAATTCACAGGACCTGGTCCAATGTCCAGGTCAGTATTCAGTGGCCACCGGATGGGAGCGCTGCTAGCAGCCTCCTACCTGCCAGCATCCGCAGCTCCTGTTGGTACGTCGTTGTCACGGAGTGATAGACACGCGGTGTCGTGCCAGGACGGTTAATCGAAGAGGAGCCACAGATGCCGGCAGGTAGGAGGCGGTTTGCAGGGCTCCCGTCTGATGGCCATGGAATACTGACCTGACCACAATACTAATTAATTTGCTCATCTCTACTCTTTAGCCATTATGGCTCATCAAAGAAAGCCCCTGGCGCAGGACCCTTGTGTAGGTCATCCATGCACTCTAGTAGGGTGTATGTACGGAGGTTTCTGGGCCCACTTATCTCCATGTGAAACATATTCATTCTGGTAAAATTATGCCTGAAGCGCCCCATCTTTAACAGCAACATTTAGATGGTGGGGCAACGATTCAGGCGCCCAATGGGTCACCCCCCCCCCTTACCATAGAGCAATTGGGGTGTGCCAAATGGGGTAGCCATTGCAGCCGGGGACACGCTTGAAACTCACGTGGACGTATCAAAAGTCGCAGGGTGCTCTGAAAAAATATATATATTTTTTAAACATTTTATTTAACATATTCTAAAAATTTGAATCGCCTTCATTTTCCCCATCCAAAAATAAAGGTGAAAAATAAATCTATTAGGCATGGTCCAATCTGTCAAGATATAAAATTATTTAACCCGTAAGAAAAAAAGATCGAAACGCCAGAATTGTGTTTTTATTTTATTTTTCTTAAATCGTCGCACCGCCCCAACAAAATGCAGCAAAAAGCCATCAAAACATCGGGTGTACCACAACATTTTATTACTAAAAACTACAGCTCAGGCTATGTGCCCACGTTGCGGACCTGAAGCATATTTTTTACGCTTCTCCCTGGCGGGAAAATCGCATGCGGATATTACATGCGGTTTTCCCGGCAGGTAGAAGCGTTTGTGAGGCGTCTTTGCATGCATTTCCGCATGCGGGTTATCAAGCACTTCTCCAAGCATCACTTGGAAAAGTGCTTGACAACTTGTTCAGAATGGTAAAAATTAAAAAAATAAACTTTATACTCACCTTCTGATGCATCCTCTGCCCCGTCCGGAGTCTTGAGCGGCTCACGCTGTTGTGTGCAGGACCTGCGGTGACGTCATTGAGTCATGTGGTGGGTCACATGACTTAATGACGTGGCAAGTCCTTCAGACAACAGCGCGACGGAGGGAAAACATCAGAAGATAAGTATAAACTTTATTTTATTCTTTTTTTTCCTTTTTCTTTGGTACCCAGGTCTGGACGAGAGTCTCCTCTCCTCCAGACCTGGGTACCATCCGCACATTGATTCCGCAGCGCTTCCGCAAAATTAATGAACATGCTGCGGATTTTTGACCGCAGCATATACGCTGCGGAAAAATCCGCAGCATGGGCATTGACATTGCGGAATGCCATTGGGGACCATGGGGTGCGGATATACATGCGTTTTTCAAGCGTTTACGCTGCGGAAATTCCGCAGCATATACGCTTGAAAAACGCTACGTGGGCACACAGCCTCAGGGTGCGAAGAAACGCGCCCTCACACGGCTCCATCGACTGACAAATAAAAAGTTGTGGGTCTCAGAAAATGGCAAAACAGATCAATTATTTATTTATTTTTTACAAGGTTAAGAATTTTTTTTCACCACTAAAATTTAATAAAAAGAAAACTACACAAGTTTGATATTGACGTCATCGTAGTGACCCAAAAAAAAAATCACGATTCCAGGTCAAAAATGACACAAAACCTAAGAAACCATAACAAAGTTGCTTTTTTTATTTTCCTTTTTTTTCACTGTTTTAACCCCCCCAACCAGAATTTTTGTAATAGTTTTTTAGCACATTATATGGTAAAGAGAACGGAGTCGTTCACAACCTCAACTCTTGAAAAAACAGACCCCCATACGGCTGCGTCTGCGGAAAAATAGAAAAGTCATGACTCCTGGTAGAAGGGGAGGAAAAATGAAAATTGTCCTCATCTTTAATGGCTTCCAGACCATGAATGGAGAGGCCTGTAGACATCCCATCTGCTCTGCAGAGGTGACGATGCCGTGTTTTTCCTTTCCGCAGGAGCCCATAGAAGACTTGGACCCAAAACATGTTCTAGATCTGAACACCGACTCCAGGTTACATGTCATATTTGGGGGCACGAAGGTTGTGCAGCACACTCCCCCTCAGAAGGCCACCAGCGGCTTGAAGCGTGAGTATGGATGCCGTAGAGTGGAGGGTTTTGCTTACGGACCCCCTTCATGAGCTACATCGGAGAAGTGGCTGTTACCCTGGTGTACCGGAGAGGTTCATGTCGCCATAAAACATTGAGTGGTTCCAGGACTCGGCGATCAGCTGATCACAAGAGCAGCCATATTTAATCTCTTTGGTGCCCTAGACCACCAGAGATCTTAGCATGACTTTACTACCCTACACTACAAAAGAAGTTGGTATTAGCAGGAGTTGGTGCGAATCGATTCATCGGCCAGATCAGTACTCTGTGGCCGTTGGGCTGGAGCCCTGAGATCCTCCTCCTGCCTGACATTTGTGACTCCTGGTTGATTGGCCGGGCCTGGTGTGATGTCACATGTGTCGCAGCGATGACATCACACACCAATTCTAGTATTAATCCCTCCACCGCTGTTAATTGGGATATTGGGATTAACTTGTTGCCTGTACTAGGGGCACCACCAGTGTTCTTGCCACGAATCATCACTCTTTCTTGTGTTTCCCTTGTGTCCTCAGCGCTGGATAACGGCTGCGTGGCCTACGTCCTGAGGACGGGATTCAATACGTCACAGGTGAGTTGTCCTCTCACAGCATTTTATCCGGCTGCTTACACATGCTACAGCATTGTTATAGATTTCTAAGTGCTTGGGTACAGTAACCTTCCCTCCTGCCCAGTGGCCCGCAGCTTCCCGCCCAGTGGCCCGCAGCTTCCCGCCCAGTGGCCCGCAGCTTCCCGCCCAGTGGCCCGCAGCTTCCCGCCCAGTGGCCCGCAGCTTCCCGCCCAGTGGCCCGCAGCTTTCCGCCCAGTGGCCCGCAGCTTTCCGCCCAGTGGCCCGCAGCCTGAACTAAAAAAAAAAAAATACTCCTATGCTGGAATTATTAGCTCTCTAAAGACCTCGACAAAGGAATGTCTGCATTTCAGAGTGGCAGAGGAAGTCTTTAGAAGTTAAAGAGGTCGTCCAGGACTTTATATTAATGCTGTAGCCTTAGGACAGTATCCGTATCAGTGGGGGGTCTGGCATCTCAGCTTGGTTGGCAGTCAGAAGTACACAATGTATGAAGCCAGAACTGCACAGCTCTGTACACCATGTAGTGACCGTTCTCAGTACCGCAGCTCAACGCCTATTAAGATGAATGTGATCTGAACTGCAGTACTGAGAACATCCACTATGCGGTGTATGGAGCTGTGCAGTTCTGGCTCCATACACTGTACATCCGGGTGATTGTGGGGGTGCCAGGTTTCGGATCCTCAATATCTTAGTGCTAGCCCAGCCCTTTGATGTAGGTCTGTACATGGAGACTGTGTTTCCAATAGTCTGGTGTGTTTCGTCACTGTTTCCCGTAAAAGAAAAATTCAAAAAGGTTTCAGTAAATGATGATTTCTCACAAGTCTTTAGCACTTGCGCCAAAAATTGAGCCCACGACCATCATCACACAGCGGAGGTGTAAAAGATCTCTCTGCACTATTCCGCAACCACAATTGACTATTACTCTTACAATGCTTTAACAGGGGAAACTCCTCCGCACAATCCTGTTTGGAGTGAAACGCGTCACCGCCAACAACCTGGAGACCTTCATCTTCATCCTCTTCCTCCTGGTGTTCGCCATTGCCGCCGCCGCTTATGTCTGGATAGAAGGTGATGTTTCTTTTGTCGGGGTAGCAGATAATTGATGGAGGATGCGGACACTGATGGTGGTCACCAGCCCGGCTAGCTCAGTCAGTAGAGCATGACTCTTAATCTCAGGGTCGTGGCTTTGAGCCCCACCTTGGGCGTCATGTGTTTTTTGTTTTTTTTTCTTCTCCTTCTCTCTCCTTGGGGTGAAAATTCTGCAGATATTTTCAGTTCTTCATTCTTACGTGACTGCCACAGAATCCATACATCTTTACAATATCGTAAAATGAGGCCGCATGCGAGTCCATCCTTGGAGGCACATGATGGTGCGCCTAGAGAATGTAGACAGGTCATGTATGTTACTTTCAGTGTGAATAGGAAGGACTTGATAAGTTTCAATGCCAGCTGCAAATTAAGCTTATTGTGTAGATACCCCCACTCCCAATCCTTTCATTTCCCCCACATCATGATAATTGGCCCATTGTACTGCCCTCTATTGGCCAATGTGAAAATTAATATTTTAGGTATGTTCGACATCACAAAATAGATGACTGCAAAAATAATTTTTAAAAATTATCACCTTTTTAGTGTCCCTTTACAGAGAACCTGTTACTTATAATATGTTTTTTTTTTTACCTGGTGTAAATGCCGCTGTTCTCCTGAATCCGGAGGTGTCTTTCTTTTGTTCCTGCGCCTCTCCGTTCCTGAGATATGGCCCCTTCTTCCCTGCCTATGAATCTAGTCTTTTTAACCAAATGGGCGTGGAGTGAACGTTTCTCTGAGCACCACACCCAGTTGGCTAAAAAGCCTAGATTTATGTGCAAGGAAGAAGGGGCCATATCTCAGGAATAGATTCAGGAGAACAGCGGCGTTGACTCCATGTAAAACAAAATATATATTTATGACAAGTCCTGTTTAAATATGTTATGTGCCTGAACTTGTAGTTCCCTAGTATATAAGATGTAGCAGTCCGACTATGGAGTATATGAGGCTGTGTGTGTTCAAAAATGACTTTAAGAAACGCTCGTTTTTCGGGGAGTTTTTGGAGGAGTTTTTTCTTTTCTTGGAGAAGTTTTGAAGAGGTGTTTTTTTTTTGTTTGGTTTTTTTTTTCCGGAAACTTTTTTTTGCAGCCTTTTGATTGGACAGAGCTAAGGAGCACAAGTCATCAGGAGCCGCTTCAAAGTGACAATGCATTTTTTTATTTTTTTTATCTTTCCATCGGGCGTTTTTCAAATACTTTTCAGGAGAAGAAAAAAAAGCTAAAAAAAAAACTTCTCATACAAATAAATAAGAAGAGTTTTTGAGGAGGATTTTGGGGCAGATCTGCTCCCACAAAACCCAAGGGAACATGACCTAAAAGTTAAACCAGCCATGGTGAAGTATCGCTGTGAGCTGCGTGACAGCTTTTCATTATGTAAGTGATTGGCATGCTGTGCTCTCTAGTGCCGACCATGGGACTAGTTGGCAGCTGAGCCATCACTAGCCCGGCTAGCTCAGTCGGTAGAGCATGAGACTCTTAATCTCAGGGTCGTGGGTTCGAGCCCCACGTTGGGCGAGTTTGTTTTTTTTTTACTCTAGAATGCAATATTTGTAAAAACATAGTTTTTCCAATAGTTTATCCTGGAGGGAGTTATTTCTTACAAAATTTGTGTAATTTATATAGTTTGTTCTTTTTATTTTTTTGCAAATTTTAACGTTAAATAAAAATAATCCTTTTTTTTTTTTTTTTGCTAAAAAGCAGAAAAAGTACATGTATGAAATGGTGCCTCTGTAGTCTTTGGTCTGTCTGGTATTGCAGTTCCTCACAACTTGGCAACGTAACACCAGAAAATGGTGACACAAACCGATAATTTTTTTTATTTAGCCGTTTCATTGGGGGCCACTAAAAAAAAAAAAAAAGCGCCCAAGTTAGATCCTTCTCGGCAGACTGCACCCGCCTAGTCCAGTTCAGATTAGTGTCACGCAGGAGGCAGACACAGATCTGGGATCTCAGGTCTCCTCTCAGGCACTTGCTCGTTGCCTCTTTCTCCTGCCCATCCACCCCCTCAAAAGTGTTGCATGTGGAGGGAGAGAAGATGGACAGCATCCATATGCCAGGCTTCAGAGCAGGCGACTTTACTTCTCCGCCTCATCCACTCTGGATATGCTCTTTCATTCTGGAAACCTATCGGGCCAAAGCCCACCGCACATAAATAGTGGAGGTTATCCTGTGTGGCATCTAAATGGTTAGGAGCAGAGTTTGGTCGGAGCGATCTCTGGCCATTTCTGTTAGAGACAGATGCCGTCTGTGTAACACAGCCAGCATCTGCCACGTACTGGGTGAAACTGACTCTGCTCCTTAGCTCACTCCATACAGCCCTCAGCAACCTGTGACCAAAATGTACGTCAAGGTTCATTAAGTGGTTAAAAACATGTCACTTGCTATAAATATGTATTTTGTTTTGTTTTTTTTACCTGGGCCTTATGCTTCTGCACCTCTCCACTCCTGAGATATGACCCCTCTTCCCTGTTTGTAAACCTGGTCTTTAGCCAACTGGACATGGTCCTCAAGAAGATTCCAATAGAGAACATTTGAAGGCCACACCCACTTGGGTGTGGCCTTCAAAAGAAAAAAAAAAAGCTCAAAAACCTCCTCATACAGTGGCATGTAAAAGTCTGGGCACCCCTGGTCAAAATTACTATTGTTGTGAACAGTTCAACAAGTTGAAGATGAAATGATCTCTAAAAGGCCAAAAGTTACAGATGACACATTTCCTTTACTATTTTTTTTCCCCTAAAATACAATTTATTTACTTTTTAAAAATGCCAAAAATGAAAAAATGGTCCGATGCAAAAGTTTGGGCTCCCTGCATGGTTAGTACCTAGTAGCGCCCCCTTTTGAAAGTATCACAGCTAGTAAATGCTTTTTGTAGCCAGACAAGAGTCTTTCAATTCTTGTTTGATGGATTTTCATCCATTGTTCCTTGGAGAATTCTTCCAGTTCTGTGAGATTCCTGGGTTGTTTTACATGCTCTGCTATTTTGAGATTTTCAATGTTGTTCAGATCAGGGGACCGTGAGGGCCATTGTAAACCCTTGAACTTGTGCCTTTTGAGGTTGTTGATTGTGGATTTTGACATGTGTTTAGGATCATTACTAGTGTTGAGCGAGTATGTTCTATTAACCCTTTCGGCGAGTATGCTCGGGCCGAGCTCCGAGTATTTATAGCTGCTTGGTGATAAGGTTAAATCATTCCCGTGTGCGTGATTTGCAACTGTTTGACAGTTTTATTACATGTGAGGAATGTCTATTTCTTACACATTCCTCACATGTAATAAAACTGTCAAACAGTTGTAAATCATGCACACGGGAGATTTAACCTCATCACCAAGCAGCTGTAAATACTCAGAGGTCGGCCAGAGCATACTCGGACAGAACATACTTGTTCAACCCTAATCATTACCCATTTGTAGAAGCCATCCTCTTTTCAGCTTCAGCTTTTTTTACAGATGGTGTTATGTTTGCATTAAGAATTTGTTGAAATTTCATTGAATCCATTCTTCCCTCTACCCGTGAAATGTTCCCCGTGCCATTGGCTTCAGCACAACCCCAAAGCATGATTGATCCACCCCCATGCTTAATGGTTGGCGAGATGTTTTTTCCTGAAATTCTGTGCTCTTTTTTTCTCCACACATACCTTTGATCATTGTGTCCACAGACTTCTATTTTAACCTCATCGGTCCACAGGACTTGTTTCCAAAATGCATCAGGCTTGTTTAGATGTTCTTTTGCATACATATGATGCTGAATTTTATGGTGAGGACACAGGAGAGATTTTCTTCTGATGACTGTTTCATGAAGGCCATATTTGTGCAGGTGTCTCTGAACAATAGAACAATGTACCACAAGTCCAGAGTCTGCTAAATCTTTCTGAAGGTCTTTTGCAGTCAAGCAGGGGCTCTGATTTGCTTCTCTAGCCATTTTACGAGCAGCTCACTGAAATGTTGCTTGTTCTTTCAGACCTTATCTTGACCTCCACTGTTTCTGATAACTGCCATTTCTTAATTGCATTTCGAACTGAGGAAAGGGCAACTTGAAAACGCTTTGCTACTTTCTTATAGCCTTCTCCTGCTTTGTGGGCCTCCACCATTTTCAGAGTGCTAGGCAGCTGCTTTGAAGAACCCATGGCTGCTTATTTTTGGCACAAGAGGAGGCTGGGTTTTATAAAGGTGGGAAATTTGCATCACCTGGCCTTTCCTAACAATGATAGTAAAGAAACCATAACCCTAACAGGCTAATTAAGGTCTGAAACCTTGGTCAAAGTTATTTGAGCACACAAATCTCCAAGGGTGCCCAAACTTTTGCATCGGCCCAATTTCCTTTTTGTAATTTTTAAAATTTTAAAAAAAGACGATTTTTTTTCCTAAAATACAAAGGAAATGTGTCATCTTTAACTCTAGGCCATTCAGAGATAATTTCATCCTCATGAATTGGTTGCTTTTTTTTTTTTAAAGCAATTTTTTAATGACAATTTTGTAAAAACATATCTGCGACCTGAATGACTTTCTGATTACACAAGTGGGTGGTGGGATCCGTGTACTGAGCTCGGCCTCTTTACCAGAGTAGCGCTGAGCGGACCAGGCGGCGGGGAGCACAGGCCATGCACACAGCAGTCCCCAGCCCGGCTAGCTCAGTCGGTAGAGCATGAGACTCTTAATCTCAGGGTCGTGGGTTCGAGCCCCACGTTGGGCGTGATGGAGTTTTTTTAATTAAATTTTTTTACTTTCTGTTGGGGCGTTTTCAATATATGTAAATACATTTATTTAACACACAAACCTGATTTAAACAATTTTCTGGTGACTGCTTCCCTTTTAATATTTTCATAAACTTGTGGATAGGTGGGAACTTCCGGAGTCGGGGAGAACTCTTTTAAGGTGCTTCAAAACCAGACAGACGCAATCTCTGGTACTTTTCCTGCTCAATGTAGCAAAGATGAGGATTTCTATTTGTCAACAAAATTTAGGGAGAAAAAAAAGTTTTTTTTTTGTATAGAAAAAGCCTTTCCAGGATCCACTTTTCGGAAGTGATGTATATTTCTTTCTTTCTTTTTTGTTTTTCCCACCAGACATTTTTTTTAAAACCTAAACAGTAAATAAAGGCTCAAAAAAACTCCTCGTATGAACAGCAGAATGTATTTTCAAAAGAAATGACTTGGAAGAGTTTTTGAGGAGGATTCTGGAGCAGATTCTCGTGGGTTTTCTTAGCAAAAACATCGCTGTGACTGTTTTTTGATTACACAAGTGATTGACGTGATCGACATACTGAGCTCGGCCTCCTGAGGATGCGGGCACTGACCACAGTCACCAGCCCGGCTAGCTCAGTCGGTAGAGCATGAGACTCTTAATCTCAGGGTCGTGGGTTCGAGCCCCACGTTGGGCGTCATGTTTTTTTGTTTTTTTCGGGGGTGAAAATTCTGCAAATATTTTCAGTTCTTCATTCTTACGTTACATCTTTACAATGTTGTAAAATGAGGCCGCATGTGAATCCACCCTCGTAGGCACATGATTGTGCACTTAGAGAATGTAGACAGGTCATGTATATTACCTGCCGGGACTCCTCCACTTTCCACCCTCAGTGTGAATAGGAAGGACGTGATATGTTTCAATGCCAGCTGTAAATTAAGCTTATTGTGTAGAAACCCCGTCAATGTGATAATTAACATTTTAGGTATGCTAGACATCACAAAATAGATGACTGCAAAAATAATTTTTAAAAATTGTCACCTTTTTAGTGTCCCTTTACAGGAAACCTGTTACTTATAATATGTTTTGTTTTTTTACCTGGTGTAAATGCTGCTGTTCTCCTGAATCCAGCAGTGTCTTTCTTTTGTTCCTGCGCCTCTCCGTTCCTGAGATATGGCCCCATCTTCCCTGCACATAAATCTAGGCTTTTTAACCAAGTGGGCGTGGAGTCAATGTTACTCTGAGTACCACACCCAGTTGGCTAAAAAGCCTAGATTTATGTGCAGGGAAGAAGGGGCCATATCTCAGGAATAGAGAGGCGCAGGAACAAAAGAAAAACATCTCCAGATTCAGGAGAACAGCGGCCTTTACACCAAGTACAACAAAATATATATTTATGACAAGTCCTGTTTAAATATGTTATGTGCCTGAACTTGTAGTTCCCTAGTATATAAGATGTAGCAGTCCGACTATGGAGTATATAAGGCTGTGTGTGTTCAAAAATGACTTTAAGAAACGCTCGTTTTTCGGGCAGTTTTTGGAGGAGTTTTTTTCTTTTCTTGGAGAAGTTTTAAATAGGTGTTTTTTTTGTTTGTTTTCTTAAAACTTTTTTTCGCTGCCTTTTGATTGGACAGAGCTACGGAGCACAAGTCATCAGGAGCCGCTTCAAAGTGGCAATGCATTTTTTTTTATTTTTTTTATCTTTCCATCGGGTGTTTTTCAAATACTTTTCATGAGCAGAAAAAAAGCTAAAAAAAAACCTTCTCACTCATACAAATACATAAAAAGAGTTTTTGAGGAGGATTTTGGGGCAGATCTGCTCCCAAAAACTCCAAGGGAACATGACCTAAAAGTTAAACCAGCCATGGTGAAGTATCGCTGTGACCTGCGTGACAGCTTTTCATTATGCAAATGATTGGCATGCTGTGATTGGCCTCCTGTGATGGGCATGCTGTGCTCTCTAGTGCCGACCATGGGACTAGTTGGCAGCTGAGTCATCACCAGCCCGGCTAGCTCAGTCGGTAGAGCATGAGACTCTTAATCTCAGGGTCGTGGGTTCGAGCCCCACGTTGGGTGAGTTAATTTTTTATTTTTTTAGTCTAACATTCAATATTTGTAAAAATATAGTTTATCCTGGAGGGAGTTATTTCTTACAAAATTTGTGTAAATTTATATATTTGGTTCTTTTTATTTATTTTTTTGCAAATTTTAACGTTAAATAAAAATAATCTTTTTTTTTTGCTAAAAAGCAGAAAAAAGTACATGTATGAAATGGTGCCTCTGTAGCCTTTGGTCTGTCTGGTATTGCAGTTCCTCACAACTTAGCAACGTAACACCAGAAAATGGTGACCCAAACAGATTTGTTTTTATTTAGCCGTTTCATTGGGGGCCACTAAAAAAACAAAGCGCACAAGTTAGATCCTTCTCGGCAGACTGCACCCGCCTAGTCCAGTTCAGATTAGTGTCACGCAGGAGGCAGACACAGATCTGGGATCTCAGGTCTCCTCTCAGGCACTTGCTCGTTGCCTCTTTCTCCTGCCCATCCACCCCCTCAAAAGTGTTGCATGTGGAGGGAGAGAAGATGGACAGCATCCATATGCCAGGCTTCAGAGCAGGCGACTTTACTTCTCCGCCTCATCCACTCTGGATATGCTCTTTCATTCTGGAAGCCTATCGGGCCAAAGCCCACCGCACATAAATAGTGGAGGTTATCCTGTGTGGCATCTAAATGGTTAGGAGCAGAGTTTGGTCGGAGCGATCTCTGGCCATTTCTGTTAGAGACAGATGCCGTCTGTGTAACACAGCCAGCATCTGCCACGTACTGGGTGAAACTGACTCTGCTCCTTAGCTCACTCCATACAGCCCTCAGCAACCTGTGACCAAAATGTACGTCAAGGGTCACTAAGGGGTTAAAAACATGTCATTTGCTATAAATTATTTTTTTTTTACCTGGGCCTTATGTTTCTGCACCTCTCCACTCCTGAGATATGACCCATCTTCCCTGTTTGTAAACCTGGTCTTTAGCCAACTGGACATGGTCCTCAAGAAGATTCCAATAGAGAACATTTGAAGGCCACACCGTGGGTGCGGCCTTCAAAAAAAAAAAAAAAAGCTCAAAAAACCCCTGATACAGTGGCATGTAAAAGTCTGGGCACCCCTGGTCAAAATTACTATTCTTGTGAACAGTTCAACAACTTGAAGATGAAATGATCTCTAAAAGGCCAAAAGTTACAGATGACACATTTCCTTTGTATTTTAGAGGACAAAAATATTAATTTATTTACTTTTTAAAAATGCCAAAAATGAAAATGGTCCTATGCAAAAGTTTGGGCTCCCTGCATGGTTAGTACCTAGTAGCGCCCCCTTTTGAAAGTATCACAGCTAGTAAACGCTTTTTGTAGCCAGACAAGAGTCTTTCAATTCTAGTTTGATGGATTTTCATCCATTGTTCCTTGGAGAATTCTTCCAGTTCTGTGAGATTCCTGGGTTGTTTTAGATGCTCTGCTATTTTGAGATTTTCAATGATGTTCAGATCAGGGGACTGTGAGGGCCATTGTAAACCCTTGAACTTGTGCCTTTTGTGGTCATCTAATGTGGATTTTGATGTGTGTTTAGGATCATTATCCATTTGTAGAAGCCATCCTCTTTTAAGCTTCAGCTTTTTTTACAGATGGTGTTATGTTTGCATTAAGAATTTGTTGAAATTTCATTGAATACATTCTTCCCTCTACCCATGAAATGTTCCCCGTGCCATTGGCTGCGACACAGCCCCAAAGCATGATTGATCCACCCCCATGCTTAATGTTTGACGAGATGTTTTTTCCTGAAATTCTGTGCCCTATTTTCTCCACACATATCTTTGATCATTGTGGCCACAGACTTCTATTTTAACCTCATCGGTCCACAGGACTTGTTTCCAAAATGTATCAGGCTTGTTTAGATGTTCTTTAACATAAATATGATGCTGATTTTTATGGTGAGGACACAGGTGAGGTTTTCTTCTGATGACTTTTTCACGAAGGCCATATTTGTGCAGGTGTACCACAAGTCCAGAGTCTGCTAAATCTTTCTGAAGGTCTTTTGCAGTCAAGCGGGGGTTCTGATTTGCTTCTCTAGCAATCGTACGAGCAGCTCTCACTGAAATGTTGCTTGTTCTTCCTTACCTTATCTTGACCTCCACTGTTTCTGATAACTGCCATTTCTTAATTACATTTTGAACTGAGGGAAGGGCAACTTGAAAACACTTTGCTATATTCTTATAGCCTTCTCCTGCTTTGTGGGCCTCCACCATTTTCAGAGTGCTATGCAGCTGCTTAGAAGAACTCATGGCTGCTGTGTTTTGGCACAAGAGGAGGCTGGGTTTTTATAAACCTGTGAAATTTGCATCTCCGGCCTTTCCTAACAATGATAGTGAAGAAACTATAACCCTAACAGGTTAATTAAGGTCTGAAAACTTGGTCAAAGTTATCTGAGCACACAAATCTCCCAGGGTGCCCAAATTTTTGCATCGGCCCAATTTCCTTTTTGTCATTTTTAAAATGTAAAAACAATTTTTTTCCTTAAAATACAAAGGAAATGTGTCATCTTTAACTCTAGGCCATTCAGAGATAATTTCATCCTCATGAATTGGTTGCTTTTTATTTTTCATTTTTTTAAGCAATTTTTTATGACAATTTTGTAAAAACATATCTGTGACCTGAATGACTTTCTGATTCTGATTTGTGACCAGTCCTGTTTAAGTATGTTATGTGCCTGAACTTGTAGTTCCCTAGTATATAAGATGTAGCAGTCCGACTATGGAGTATATAAGGCTGTGTGTGTTCAAAAATGACTTTAAGAAACGCTCGTTTTTCTGGGAGTTTTTGGAGGAGTTTTTTAATTTCTTGGAGAGGTTTAAGAGGTGTTTTTTTTTTGTTTTGTTTTTTCCCTGAAACTTTTTTTTGCAGCGTTTTGATTGGACAGAGCTAAGGAGCACAAGTCATCAGGAGTCGCTTCAAAGTGACAATGCATTTTTTTTTATCTTTCCATCGGGTGTTTTTCAAAAACTTTTCAGGAGCAGAAAAAAAATCTAAAAAAAACTTCTCATACAAATAAATAAGAAGAGTTTTTGAGGAGGATTTTGGAGCAGATTTGCTCCCAAAAACTCCAAGGGAACATGACCTAAAAGTTAAACCAGCCATGGTGAAGTATCGCTGTGACCTGCGTGACAGCTTTTCAGTATGCAAGTGATTGGCATGCTGTGCTCTCTAGTGCCGACCATGGGACTAGTTGGCAGCTGAGCCATCACCAGCCCGGCTAGCTCTGTTGGTAGAGCATGAGACTCTTAATCTCAGGGTCGTGGGTTTGAGCCCCATGTTGTGTGAGTTTGATTTTTTGGAGGGGAGGGGGTTATTCCAAAATTTGTATATTTATATATTTTGTTCTTTTAACCTATTTTTTAGCAAATTGACGTTTAAATAAAAATATTTTTTTGTTGTTAAAAATCAGAAAACGTGCATGTATGAAATTAGAAGACCACGGGGGTCTGTATTCTTAGTATGAAATGATGCCTCTGTAGTCTTTGGTCTGTCTGGTATTACAGTTCCTCACAACTTGGCAACGTAACACCAGAAAATGGTGAAACAACCGATAATTTTTTTATTTAGCCTCTTCATTGGGGGCCACAGAAGTTAGATCCTTCTCGGCAGACTGCACCCTTTATATTTTAGGGGAAAAATAGTCTTCTTTTTTACATTTTAAAAATTACAAAAATGAAATTGGGCCGATGCAAAAGTTTGGGCACCCTTGGAGATTTGTGTGCTCAAATAACTTTGACCAAGGTTTCAAACCTTAATTAGCCTGTTAGGGTTATGGTTTCTTCACTATCATTGTTAGGAAAGGCCAGGTGATGCAAACTTCCCAGCTTTATAAAAACCCAGCCTCCTCCTCTAACCTTGTGCCAAAAAACAGCAGCCATGGATGCCCAAACTTCTACATGCCACTGTATTTATCGCAAAAAGGACTTCCCATAGAAATTTAATTGGTTGCTTTTTTTTTTTTCTTTTTAAAGCAATTTTTTTATGACAATTTTGTAAAAACATATCTGCGACCTGAATGACTTTCTGATTACACAAGTGGGTGGTGGGATCCGTGTACTGAGCTCGGCCTCTTTACCAGAGTAGCGCTGAGCGGACCAGGCGGCGGGGAGCACAGGCCATGCACACAGCAGTCCCCAGCCCGGCTAGCTCAGTCGGTAGAGCATGAGACTCTTAATCTCAGGGTCGTGGGTTCGAGCCCCACGTTGGGCGTGATGGAGTTTTTTTAATTAAATTTTTTTACTTTCTGTTGGGGCGTTTTCAACATATGTAAATACATTTATTTAACACACAAACCTGATTTAAACTATTTTCTGGTGACTGCTTCCCTTTTAATATTTTCATAAACTTGTGGATAGGTGGGAACTTCCGGAGTCGGGGAGAACTCTTTTAAGGTGCTTCAAAACCAGACAGACGCAATCTCTGGTACTTTTCCTGCTCAATGTAGCAAAGATGAGGATTTCTATTTGTCAACAAAATTTAGGGAGAAAAAAAGTTTTTTTTTGTATAGAAAAAGCCTTTCCAGGATCCACTTTTCGGAAGTGATGTATATTTCTTTCTTTCTTTTTTGTTTTTCCCACCAGACCTTTTTTTTAAAACCTAAACAGTAAATAAAGGCTCAAAAAAACTCCTCGTATGAACAGCAAAATGTATTTTCAAAAGAAATGACTTGGAAGAGTTTTTGAGGAGGATTCTGGAGCAGATTCTCGTGGGTTTTCTTAGCAAAAACATCGCTGTGACTGTTTTTTGATTACACAAGTGATTAACGTGATCGACATACTGAGCTCGGCCTCCTGAGGATGCGGGCACTGACCGCAGTCACCAGCCCGGCTAGCTCAGTCGGTAGAGCATGAGACTCTTAATCTCAGGGTCGTGGGTTCGAGCCCCACGTTGGGCGATGTGATTTTTTTTTTTTATGAAAATAATAATTACATTACATACACGTGTATACACAAAAATTACAATATTTTTTCATTATTTTTATTCTTTTTTTTGTTTAAACACATCACTTTCCCATCAGCTCATTGTACTGACCTCTACTGGCCAAAATGAAAAATTATATTTTATCTATATTAGTCATCACATGACAATTAACTATCAAAAAAAAAGTTCAAGGATTAATTTTTAAAAAATTGACGCTTTAAAGAGGCCCTAACACTTGCCATAAATACATATATATTTATTTTAACCTGGTATAAATGACGCTGTTCTCCCCAGTCCAGCGTTTTTTCTCTTATTCCTGCTCCTCTCCGTTTTCAAGGTAAGGCCCTCTCTTCTCTACATAAAATTCTAGTCTTTTAAGCAAACTGGGTGTGGTCCTCAAGAATAGTGTGTGGGTTTGTTCTTGAGAACCACACCCAGTTGAACCCAAAAAAAGACTACATTTATATGCTATAAAGTAGGAAGCAAAAGTAAAGCAACACTGGATTAAGGAAAACAGCAGCATTTTCACCAGGTAAAAAAAAAACAATATGGTAACGGGTCCTCTTTAAGTATGTTATATAGCTATAACAGAAGGAGCTGTCCAGTAACAGAGTATGTAAGACTATGGTCACACTGAGTTTTTTGAGATGTTCAACAATGATGAGTTTTTCAGGGTTTTTGGAGAGGATTCCTGTGGTTTTCCTTACATAAACATTGCTGTCACCTGTGTGGCGATTTTCGATTATACAAGTGATTGATTGAGATCTACATACTGAGCCTGTCTCTTTACTAACGCAGTCGGCAGGGTAGTATAGGGGAGGCACAGCAGTCACCAGCCCGGCTAGCTCAGTCGGTAGAGCATGAGACTCTTAATCTCAGGGTCGTGGGTTCGAGCCCCACGTTGGGCGAGATGGAATTTTTCTTTCCATAAATGGTCAATATTTGAGAATTGGTTTATCCTGGGTGGGGTTATTTATTTAATTTTACAAAATGTCTGAATTTAATAAAATTTCTATTTTATTTTTCTTAATTTTAAATTTAACATGAAAATGAATGCTGTTTTTACATACGCATCTATGTAATTACCGTAGTACTTTTTGCTCGAAAAAGAGCCCCAGTATTTTTTGGTCTGTCTGTTATGTATATGTATGTATGTATGTATATATATATATATATATATATATATATATATATATATATATATATATAACTAACCCCTATGGTAAATACTGTAAGGAGAAAAAATAAACCTCAGAATTACTGTTTTTGTTTCCTCATAAATTCCATTTTGTCACACATGAAGAACAAGTCCTCACAAAGCTCCATCGATTGAAAAATAAAAATTACGAATTTCAGAAAGAAAAAAAAATTAAACCGTTAATATATATGTATTACAAAAAATAAATGAAAAATGCTACAAGTTTGATCTTGCAGTATCACACCAACCCGGAGAATCAAATTCTCAGGGGTTTTTTTTTTTTTTTTAGTTGTAAAAATGAAACAAATAATGACAAAAACATTTTCACTATTTTAACAGATTTCAGTTTTTTTCCTAATTTTTCATATGGTAAAATTAATGATGTTCAAATCTTGAACTTTTCTCGCAAAAATTTTAGCTCTTTGAAGAAAGGGAGAGAAAAAAAAACCCCGAAAATGGAAAATTAGCTGCGACGGGAAGGGGTTGAATGAGGCTGAGCTGCAATACTCAGAAGGGAAAACTTTTCGGAAACCTATTTTTTGGGCTTTGCAGAGAGAACTTTTGATGCCATTCTAAGTGCCCCTTAGTGGCTGGTCTTTCCCTGCACGGACCACGACGCTGACTGCTTTGATCTCTATTTTCAGGTACTAAGGATCCCAGTCGGAATCGGTACAAGTTGTTCCTGGAGTGCACGCTCATCCTGACCTCGGTGGTCCCTCCGGAGCTCCCCATAGAACTCTCCCTGGCAGTCAACACCTCGCTGATTGCTCTGGCCAAACTCTGTGAGTGCTGCCCGCTGCACCGACACCACGTTAATGAACAAATTTATTAGTCCCAACCATCCACGTAATCTCTCGTCATTTCAGACGTGTACTGCACTGAGCCCTTCCGAATCCCCTTCGCCGGCAAGGTGGAAATCTGCTGCTTCGACAAGACCGGGACGTTGACCAGCGACAGCCTCGTAGTGCGAGGGGTGGCCGGACTCAAGTAAGTTCGTTAGTGTGGTCCGCCAAAATCGGCAAAGCTAACCGGTGTCATCTCTCCGTTATAGCAAAACTCGCATTCCACATGAGGAAGTCACTTGTCTTAGAACTTTGTGTTGCTCCGTAACTCTGTTATTCCTCCTGGAAAGGCCAGGTCGTACACCCCGAGATGATTGATAGAAAATAGGATTGCGTTGCGACATGCAGGGCTGCAGAGATCCAATCCTGCTGGATTTTTGATCTCTACGTAAGATGTGAGCGGGCTCAGGAGCTCAGCCTGCACCATACCTGGTAGATGTCATCTGGGTTATACAGCCAGCGTCTGCCTGTAACAGCAGCAACCTGCACCAGCTCCAGTTGCTGCTGATTTAACTACTTAAATGCTGCTGTCAATCACTGACACTGGCATTTAAACAACCGCCGTCTCTGCCCCGCTGTGAAGCTGAGCATGCGGCCGGACTTCATAGAGCGTCACTTTGAAAACATACGGCAATACTGTAGTGCATAGAACAAACCATCCTAAGGGGACTAAAATAGTTAAGTTAAAAAAAAAAGTTTTAAAATTTAAAAAAAAAAAGTTTATGTACAATTTTTGACTGTCTTTTTTTTTTTTTCCTTTTCCCAGGCTATAAGAATAAAGAAATCAAAAGTAAACGTATCTCCTGTCACCAAGCTTGGCCTATAAAAATATAAAATGTTTTAACCTGTACAGTAAAGGTTATAAGGAGCGGAAAAAAAACCTCCAGCTTTGCAATTTTTTATTTTTTTTCCGGTGAACACATCTCTTTTAAAGAATGCAATAGAAAGTGATCAGAACGTCCTATGTACCCCCAAAATGGTGTCAGTAATAAAGTACATGCCCCCAAAACGACTCCATTGACAGAAAAATAAAAAGTTTCTTGTTCCAGAAAATGGCCGCATAAACCAAATTATTATTATATTTTTATTATTTTTTTTTAAAGTTCAGATTTTTTTTTAATAACTAAAGTATTAAGAAAAATAAAAACTTGAAGTGGTTAAAGGGGCCAGTGAGGAAAAGTGTCTGGAGACTTGTCGCTTTCCTTGAGTATATGGGGGGCATGTGATGGACGCTGTGTGTTCTCTCCCCGCAGAGATGGAAAGGACATAACGCCTATCTCTGACATCCCCATCGACACGCACAGAGTGGTGGCCACCTGTCACTCCCTGGTGCAGCTGGATGATGGCACGTTGGTGGGTGATCCTCTGGAGAAGGCCATGCTGACTGCTGTGGACTGGGCCCTCACAAAAGGTAACGGCGCGTCCTCTGTCGGCCCCGTCCTCTGTCGGCGGTGTAAGGAATGGTTTCTCTTGTACTAAATCACTTTGCATCAACCCAACAGATGAGAAGGTTTTCCCTCGAGGCATTAAGACCCAAGGCCTGAAAATCCACCAGCGATTCCACTTTGCCAGCTCGCTGAAGCGCATGTCCGTGCTGGCCTCTTATGAGCGGCCTGGGACCACCGATCTATGCTGTGTGGCCACAGTAAAGGGAGCCCCTGAGACTCTGCACAAGATGGTGAGTGACCAGCACCGTCTTAAATGGGGCTGCAAGAGATTAGTGGGGGACTGGGCAGGTAGACTCCCCTCTAGGGCATAACATCAGATATCGACGGTGCGCGCCATTAATGTCTCTTGTTCCCAGTCCTTGCTGGTTATTCTGCCATCACTTATCTACATCCCCAAACTGAAGCAACAGGTAAGTCACAGAGGCAGAAACCAACACGTTAGGACCGGGTGCACTGACTTTTATAATCAGAAGGGAACCAGTCATGGATTTGCATTATATGTGCCGTCTTGCAATGTTCACTCTCATACTTCTTGTCCTTTCAGGAAAAGTTTTCAGAACTTTTTTGACCGGTCAATTTTTGCACTTTCTTTTTTTCCTCCTTTCTATATTTTTTACTTCCAAGAACCATAACTTCTATTTTCCCGTTGACGTCGCCGTATGAGGGCTTGCTCAGTTGTAGTCATGAATAATGCTTTTCATGTTATGATGAGAGAGTCTGAAAGTAGAGGAGGGATTCCAAGTGGGAAAAAAACCTTGCCAATCTGCCAAAGTTTTTTTTGTGCGTTTCACAGTGCTCTGGAGCGTCCCCCCTTTGAATGAATTAACAGTCTCACATTCACGTCACCGCTCTATTCATTGTCTAGGGGGCTGCGAGGGTGGGGGAGCGCAGTGCTCACCGGTCTTCCGCACGTCTATAGGCAATGGAGTGGGGATAAGCTTGCAGTTCCATCGCTTCATTCAAAAGGAGGCGCTCCAGAGCCCTTATCCCAGAATCTCTTGCACCGTCAGGGTCTCACCACTTCCTCAGATACCTGATAACATGTAGTTATGGTTTCTGGTGCAGTAAATAAGCCGCTGCCTTTGTTGTGTGTTTCAGTTTTCTCATTGTCCGGAGTATTATAACCAAGTGCACACAGAAATCTCCAGAGAAGGGGCCCGGGTCCTCGCCCTGGGGTACAAAGAGCTCGGGCACCTCAGTCATCAACAGGTAAGAGGACAGACCGCATGTGAATCCTGGAAAAACGTGTATTACATATAGCGGGGGAATCGAACTAAATGCATACTTTTCTCCATATAGTGTATGTGCCCCCTCCACATTACACTACAGGAGCTTTTCTGACCTCCCATTCTACATCCATACACATTAATATGGAGTCGGCCCCTTTCATTCCATATTATATTTCCACTTTTTTACAAGATTTTGGAGGCTCAGTCTCTGACCCAGTTCGTGTATGTTTAATGGGGCTCTGTGCAGCTGGTCTTGTTTTTCCACCAGACTCCCCCCTTGATGTCTGTATGGACCCCGTGCACTGAACACACTCATGGAGAACAGAAAAGGACCTTCCCCAAACTGTTTCCACAAAGCCAGAAGCTACACTGCTCAAAAAAATACAGGGAACACTGAAATAACCCATCCTAGATCAGAATGAATGAAATATTCTCATTGAATACTTTGTTCTGTACAAAGCTGAATGTGCTGACAACAAAGTCACACAAAAATCATCAATGGAAATCAAATTTATTAACCAATGGAGGCCTGGATATGGAGGTACCCCCAAAATTAAAGTGGAAAAACACACTACAGGCTGATCCAACTTTGATGTAATGTCCTTAAAACAAGTCAAAATTAGGCTCAGTATTGTGTGTGGCCTCCACGTGCCTGTATGACCTCCCTACACCGCCTGGACATGCTCCTGATGAGGCTGAGTATAGTGTGTGGCCTCCACGTGCCTGTATGACCTCCCTACAACACCTGGGCATGCTCCTGATGAGGCTGAGTATTGTGTGTGGCCTCCACGTGCCTGTATGACCTCCCTACAACGCCTGGGCATGCTCCTGATGAGGCTGAGTATTGTGTGTGGCCTCCACGTGCCTGTACGACCTCCCTACACCGCCTGGGCATGCTCCTGATGAGGCTCAGTATTGTGTGTGGCCTCCATGTGTCTGTATGACCTCCCTACAACACCTGGACATGCTCCTGATGAGGCTCAGTATTGTGTGTGGCCTCCACGTGCCTGTATGACCTCCCTACAACGCCTGGACATGCTCCTGATGAGGCTCAGTATTGTGTGTGGCCTCCACGTGCCTGTATGACCTCCCTACAACGCCTGGGCATGCTCCTGATGAGGCTGAGTATTGTGTGTGGCCTCCACGTGCCTGTACGACCTCCCTACACCGCCTGGGCATGCTCCTGATGAGGCTCAGTATTGTGTGTGGCCTCCATGTGTCTGTATGACCTCCCTACAACACCTGGACATGCTCCTGATGAGGCTCAGTATTGTGTGTGGCCTCCACGTGCCTGTATGACCTCCCTACAACGCCTGGACATGCTCCTGATGAGGCTCAGTATTGTGTGTGGCCTCCACGTGCCTGTATGACCTCCCTACAACGCCTGGGCATGCTCCTGATGAGGCTGAGTATTGTGTGTGGCCTCCACGTGCCTGTACGACCTCCCTACACCGCCTGGGCATGCTCCTGATGAGGTTGTGTGGCCTCCACGTACCTGTATGACCTCCCTACAACGCCTGGGCATGCTCCTGATGAGGTTGCGGATGGTCTCCTGTGGGATCTCCTCCCAGACCTGGACTAAAGCATCCACCAACTCCTGGACAGTCTGTGGTGCAACGTGACGTTGGTGGATGGAGCGAGACATGATGTCCCAGATGTGCTCAATCGGATTCAGGTCTGGGGAACGGGCGGCCAGTCCATAGCTTCAATGCCGTCATCTTGCAGGAACTGCTGACACACTCCAGCCACATGAGGTCTGGCATTGTCCTGCATGAGGAGGAACCCAGGGCCAACCGCACCAGCATATGGTCTCACAAGGGGTCTGAGGATCTTATCTCGGTACCTAATGGCAGTCACGCTACCTCTGGCTAGCACATGTAGGGCTGTGCGGCCCTCCAAAGAAATGCCACCCCACACCATTACTGACCCACTGCCAAACCGGTCATGCTGAAGGATGTTGCAGGCAGCAGATCGCTCTCCGTGGCATCTCCAGACTCTGTCACATGTGCTCAGTGTGAACCTGCTTTCACCTGTGAAGAGCACAGGGCGCCAGTGGCGACTTTGCCAATCCTGGTGTTCTGTGGTAAATGCCAAGCGTCCTGCACGGTGTTGGGCTGTGAGCACAACCCCCATCTGTGGACGTCGGGCCCTCATACCACCCTCATGGAGTCAGTTTCTAACAGACACTTGCACATTTGTGGCCTGCTGGAGGTCATTTTGCAGGGCTCTGGCAGTGCTTCTCCTGTTACTCCTTGCACAAAGGCGGAGGTACTGTAGTGGTCCTGCTGCTGGGTTGTTGCCTCCTCCACGTCTCCTGGTGTACTGGCCTGTCTCCTGGTAGCGCCTCCAGCCTCTGGACACTACGCTGACAGACACAGCAAACCTTCTTGCCACAGCTCGCTTTGATGTGCCATCCCGGATGAGCTGCACTACCTGAGTAACTTCTGTGGGTTGTAGAGTCCGTCTCATGCTACCACAAGTGTGAAAGCACAACCAACATTCAAAAGTGACCAAAACATCAGCCAGAAAGCATTGGTACTGAGATGTGGCCTGTGGTCCCCACCTGCAGAACCACTCCTTTATTGAGGGTGTCTGGATAATTGCCAATAATTTCCATCTATTGTCTATTCCATTTGCACAACAGCATGTGACATTGATTGTCAATCAGCGTTGCTTCCTAAGTGGACAGTTTGATTTCACAGAAGTTTGATTTACTTGGAGTTATATTCTGTTGTTTAAGTGTTCCCTTTATTTTTTTGTGCAGTGTATAATAGCCCACAATCTCTTGTGTCAATGTAATACGGTTTCTCTTCACTGGAATTAAGGGCCCAATGCTGACCCCTGATAACAAACCTACAGCATTATCCTCCTCACCAAACTGTACAGCGGGCACAATGCAGTCAGGGAGTAATGTTCTCCTGGAATCACCAAACCCAGACTCGTCCATCAGACGCCAGATAGAGAAGTGTGATCTGTCACTGCACAGAACACCTCTCCTCCAGAGTCCAGTGGTGGTGACTTTATACCACTCCATCCGACGCTCTGCATTGTGCTTGGTGATGTAAGGCTGCATGCATCTCCTCGGCCATGAAGCTTCGAGCAGGGGCAATTGGCCTGAATGAGAAACCTGATGATTATGATGAGCAGCTCAGCACTTTTCTCCATATAGCGTAGGACCTTACTGCTTTGTCCTACTGGTAACTCGTTTTATAGGATATATGATGGATCCACTTTCCGTTTTATCATTTTTTTTTTCAGATTCGTGAAATCAAGAGGGAGACCCTGGAGTGTGATCTGAGGTTTGCCGGCTTCATTGTGGTGTCCTGTCCTCTGAAAGCCGACTCCAAAGCCGTCATCAAAGAGATCCAGACCGCATCGCACCATGTAAGTCACCAGTTGTCGGGGGGGAGTTTCAGAAGGAGCACAATTTGTAGGGGTTTTCTGCCGTAATTTTCGGTCACATGCATTAGACAACTAATGTTATTTTTTTGTTAGGTTTTTGGATTTTGTGACAGATTAGTGGCTCCAGAGGAAAATAACAGAGGCAAAAAAAAAAGTATACTGCCTAGTATATGATTTTATTAACAAGGAAGCCCATAAGCGATGTATTCCTATGCAGTAGCATTAGTTGGCGGTATACATCATGCACGGCAGGCGCTATAATTCATGACTCCTTTCTCCCTTATCGCAGGTTGTGATGATAACTGGAGACAACCCCCTCACCGCCTGTCATGTGGCCCAGGAGCTCAGCTTCATCGTGAAGGAGGACACACTCATCCTCCAGCCTAGTAATGACGCTAAAGGTCAGTGTTACAGTGAGAACTTCTTCTTCTATTCTGTCCACTTTAATTTCACCCCTTTCCAGCAGTGAACACCCCAGTATGTCAGCTATGGGTGTATGCAGCAGGCTCAGGAGCTGAGTGAGTATGGCGCCAGCTGTGTTGTACAGCCAGCACTTGCCTTTAATGTAACACCTTAAATACCGATGTCCATGTCTGTAGTATCGCAGTATCAGATAGAAATGGAAACTCCAGAGTTGTTGTTTTTTGTTTTTTTTTTTGGTCGTTGCACAAAAGGTTTTAAAAATGAATATAAATGTCATATACGATACAGGACAAAATGGGGAAAAAAAGAAAACCTCCAGCTTGGCACAAAGACAAGGCCTCGCCCATCTCTATCCATGTACAAATAAAGTTACAGGTCTCAGAAAATGGCGACACAAACCACCATTTATATATTTTTTACAAAAATTTTTAATTTTTTAAAAAAATGGTTTGGTATCGCCGGCGAATCGTATTATTAAACCATTTTTACCACACAATGGGTGCAAAAAGTAAAAAAAATCCAAAGAACTATTAAGATTTTTATTGGAACATTTTCTCACACTTTTTGAATCTTTTTACTTGTTTTCGAGCACCTTTTATGTGGCAGAGTGAACGATGTCATTCAAAACTGCAACACGTTGCACGAAAAACTGAAAAAACAAAACAAAAAAAAAACACATGCCTCTTGGAAGAAGGGAAAGAAAAATCCAAAATGGAAACTCGCACCTTCAGGAAGGAGTTAAGCGAGTACAAAGCCTGGAGGGTTTTTGTAATTTTGCCTCTCTGGCACTTCTGGGCCGTCATGAGGATGTTCCTTCATGATTTATGTTGCTCTACGGGGTGTGGGGTTTTTACTCACTTCGGTGCGACGGGAGGCCAACAGGAAGCATATTCCTTTATATGTCCATATCGGTTTATTGCTTCATAAACCAAAAAAGCAAAAAATAGGAAACCAAACAGCCTTTAGTTCAGGCGAGCAAAGTAAAGTGTCCTTTAAGCAAGTCTCTGCTTAGCCCGTCCTGTGGGCACACAGGCTGGGTAGCGTCAGGTATCGTAGCTCGGTCTGTAGACAACAACACACAGGAGGCCTTCTCCCTCCAAACACACAGACCATGTGCCAAACAAACGGCCTCCATTGTATAGGCTGTTAACCACACCCAGAGGTGAGGTATGCAGGTAGCTAGACCCGCCCAACTCTCCAAACTACCCGTAACCTGACCCCAGGTGCACCAATCAGTCCTCTTAGTGCTTACGTGCACTAGAGCAACACCCCCGGTTACATCAGAGGACAGCCATCACTGTGATACATATCTCCCATCAAATATGCAACCGTTAGCCACCTTACAGGGGGTTGGTAATGGTAACCGCACATCTAATAACTTGGCTCGTTTTCCTAAGTGTCTTGGTTCTCCTCCACAGATGCCAACTGGAGGTGGCAATCCATCGATGGCGCGATATCTCTGTCCGCGTTCCCCGATTCTGTGGCCGCCTTCACTGAGAAGTACTACCTATGCCTGACCGGGGAGGGCCTGTCCTACCTGCAGACCACCAGGGCCAGCCTGCTGTCCGCTCTCATCCCACACACTCAGGTGTTCGCACGAGTATCCCCCAAGCAAAAGGTAAGAAGCTGAGCGGTGCGTCTTCTCCAGATAAAAGGAGAATTCTGCCTAAATTCAGCGTTTCGCGTCCGTGAGATCAACCCCATCAGATCACAAATCGATTTTTATATTTTTTTTGGTTGTGGGATGAGTTGTAGTTTTATATGCCAATATTAATTTTACCATACCGAAAAATGGGAAAAAATCCCAAGTGCAGTGAGAAAAAAAAACAAAACGCAATTCCGACACCGTTTTTTTTGTTCAGTAATAATCAGCTGGTGGTATAATTCTCCAGGTCAGCAAAGCCAGATATATAACAATTATTATAGTTTTCCGTCAAGGAATTTTTTGGGGGGAGGTGTAAGCACAAAAAAAAAAAAAAAACACGTTTCTGGTGTTTTTTCTTCTTTTCTGTGTTTACAATGTAAGTTACATAATTTTTATCTGTTGAAAGATCGTACTTTTTACCGTTATAGCTTAGCACAACTTCTCCCAAGGGTCTAACTGCTTAAATGCCACCGTCCGTAATGGACAACAGCACCTAAAGTGGTTGAAGAGCAGCGAATGGAGCTTGGTTGTAGTAGGTTGTAAAACATGGTAGTTGGTTACACGGCTCGGCTCCTGCAACGTCTAGAGCGGGCTCAGGACCCGATATATGACGTGCATGAAATTACAGGTCTGGAAGGGAATAGAGAAATGTTTGAAGCATCTCAAAGAGATCTTCCTTCCTGGTGATATGGGGTCTTCGAGCAATAATAATGATAATAATCTTTATTTATATGGCACCAACATATTCCGCAGCTCTTTACAATTTAAAGGTTCATATAGAACAGTCATAAGTAACATAGCTAAAGATAATACAATAACTAAAGCAAAAAAAATTACAACCCTGCTCGTAAGAGCTTACAATCTAAGGTGGGGGTGACACAAAGTACAGGGACTTATTTACAATGATGGTCCGGCCATCTTGAGGGGATGAGGGATAGATAAAGTTTGCATGAGCTCGTCACCAGCCAGTATTTGTAGTGCTTTTGGGTGCTGTGGAGTTTGGTGGAGAATTATGTTTGGAGAAATAATGAATGGGCTGTAAGAATATAAAAGGACTTTAATTAGGGAATGCCTAAAACTGTGTAAGTTGTGGTTCATCCTAATTTCTATGGGTAGAGCATTCCAAAGAATAGGTGCAGCTCGGGAGAAGTCTGAGTAGATCAGACCCTGAGTTGTCAGAAATGGATGCACCATGGTACCAGATCGTAGACACCGATCAGATTTTTCTCCCCAGGAGTTTGTGATTACGAGCCTGAAAGAGCTGGGATACATCACATTGATGTGTGGCGATGGGACCAACGACGTGGGGGCATTAAAGCATGCCAACGTGGGTGAGTAAAGTGCTGGAGATGAGGATGTGAAGACTCACGTGAATGCTGGGAAAATGGTATCTAAATGTGATTGTGGGGATCGTCCAAGCAGTTGTACTTCTACAACTGAGGGCTCACATACATATTACATGGTCGGACTGTCCCTCCAAAACGTCAGTTTCGACAGAAACACCAGTGGAAATGGGGCCTTCAGATCCACTACCCCAGAAATGACTTTCACCTAGAGACCCCCCATCTCCTTCCTCATCATGCCGTCACCCCAGGATTACACCCACCACTTCAGGATTCACAGCAAAACCTCCTCTTGCCATTTTCTTACCTTCACCTTCACACAGTGGTGGTCATTAGGTGGCCGTAGTGGCCTGTAGTAGAAGAAACCTGGCTTGGATTGCCAGGGTGCCCAGGCTGACACATCAGGACTTGACATTCGTCGCCTTTATTCTCTCAGGGGTAGCGCTACTCGCCAACGCTCCTGAACGCCTGCCTGAGAAGAAGAGGAAGCCGCGAGAGGCGGTGACCGACGGCAGACCTTCCGGACCTTCATTCTCCAGCAACTCCATCAAGCCTACGTCCAGGGCAGCGAGGAACCGGATCATGTCCCAGCGAGAGGAGCAACAGGCGCAGCAGCGGGTGAGGTCCGGGATGGGGGCAGCGTCACCTGTTTGTTGCTTTATGGGGTATAAATAGATTGTTATAAGGGTGGGGGGGTGGACTGATGGCACCACTTCATTTCAACCACACTATCAGGTTTTCTCCTCTCGCTATAAGCGTTCCTGATCAGGTATAATCGGTGTTAGAACCTGCTAATAAATGTTCAGTTTTCCTGCAGCGCCTCCACAGGAAAAATGAGGTATTACATGGTAACCTAATGAATGGAGGTGATGGGTCCTCCAGTGGAGAGATGTTATGTAGTAGCCATTCTGTGGTGGCACTGATAGACCAGGGGCTCCCCCTTCTGCATTTCTGTGGACGCCTGTGGTCAGCGCATACATACATTACAATGTACGCCGCGTGCTCACCCGGCCATTCTGTAACCTCCATCTTGTCACATTGCGGCTTGTGTTCTGCTTATTTCCAGGAGAGGATCAGCCAGGTCCTGAAGGAGTTGGAGGAGGACCAGGTGCAGGTGGTGAAGCTCGGAGACGCCAGTATTGCTGCACCGTTCACCTCTAAGCTGTCGTCCATACAGTGCAGTGAGTGTATACCCTGTGTGTGGGCACATTTAACCCGGTAGGTGCCAGCTGTGTTATACAACTGGCACCTGCCTCCAATGCTTTACATCCAATAACGATATCAGTCTCTGATTTAAGTGTCACGATTCCAGGGGGGCACCAATTCCTTCACCTATCACCCCTTCCACCTCGAGACTCGATCGCAGGGTGCTGACGGGTTGCCACGGGTCCTACCAAAGCCAACTGTCACTGCCATCTCTGCCCTCCTATCATAAATTACACAATATACTGCAATACTAATGTACCGCAGAACATGGTACAAGCCATCAAACAACTCTCTTTTTTAAGACCGGAAGACTTGAATCTCCCCCTTTTCCCAGTACAAAAAAAAAATTTTTAAAAAAAGGAAACAAATATGTGGTATTGAAGAGGGTAAAGGGGATGGGTCAGTGATTGCCCCCAGGATCATGGCGGTTTGTTACCAGCCCCCTCCTGACTGTGATTACGGTCCGGACTATACGGTCAGATTAATCATTGCGTCCTGTTTTCTGCAGTCTGCCACGTTATCAAGCAAGGCCGCTGTACCCTGGTGACGACGCTGCAGATGTTTAAGATCCTGGCGCTGAACGCCCTTATCTTGGCCTACGGGCAGAGCGTCCTGTATCTGGAGGGGGTGAAGTTTAGCGACTTCCAGGCGACATTACAAGGGCTTCTCCTGGCCGGCTGCTTCCTCTTCATCTCCCGCTCCAAGGTGAGTTTTCTATCCACGACGTGGCGAGAGCTGGTGCTGTTCCCGTATTTTTACCTCTTGCCTCCTATTTTTCAGCCCCTGAAATACCTCTCCAAGGAGCGTCCTCTGCCCAACATCTTCAACCTGTACACCATCCTGACCGTGCTCCTCCAGTTCTTCGTTCATTTCGGGAGCCTAATCTACTTATACCAAGGGGCGCTCGAAAGAACCGAATCCAGGTAAGGTGCCGACCTCAGTCAGCAATGACGCTTTAATCCCCTATAAGAAAACTCTCTGCGTCCTAAAGGAAGACTGCATTTTTGATAAGTCCTTTTTTGCCCAATGGTAGCCCAAGGTAGGGCTCTTAAAGAGGAGCTGTCACCGGGTCAGAAGTGGCCAGTTTATGCTCTTATTTTATTCCCGCTGTTCCCCAGAGTATTCTAGATTTTGTTTTTTCTAAACCCGATATACATTTCCAGAGAAATATGCCTTTTACTGCTAGGGGGCGGGACTCACAATGCCACCTAAAACACGCCCCCGAGGATCTGTGAGCCACGCCTCCTTCTGAAGACTATAAAAATTAATACCAGATATTAAAGACTGTTATGCACACGCCCGGGCTAAGCGGCGTGTGCGTGTGATTGGTAGTGATTCCACTGGACCGTGCCGGAGAGTGAATGCCTGGAGGGGCGTGACTAAGTATTCACCCGATCCGACCAGGGTCGCACGACGGCATACGACGCCAGTGCACCAAGGAGGAACCGAGCAGAGGGACCAGGTGCTACTCCAGGACAGACCCCGGACACGGCTGTTGACCCACACAGGGGAATACAGGAACAGGCTGGTAGGCTGGCACACAGACTGGTGGGTATAGGCAGGCACGACTGGTATGCAGGCAGGCGGGTATGCAGGCAGGGGGGTAAAGACAAGCACAGCTAGAGTGCAGACAGGGAGGCACTAGCAGGTAGGAACACAGGCGGGATAGGACCCAGTACACACCGGGACTCAGGAACAATACAGGCAGAGGGTTACAGGCAAGCACAGCTAGAGTGCAGACAAGGCTGAGCAGGGAGGACAGGGCTCTGTTCACACGGAACAGACAGGAAGGGAAAGACAGAGCCAGATACTCACACAGTACTTGCAGAGACAACAAGCAGGAGTTAGGTACGAGTTCAGACTCTGCAGAAAAAGGAAGGGAACGGACATAGAGGCAAAACAGGTAAAGGACAGGAGAGAGTTCAGACTGGAACTGAGTGTACGGAGGAGACCGACACTGCAGAGGGATACAGGAGCGGGTCTGGGAATACGGCCCCCAGAGAGGCGGGACGAACAGGCAAGGAGCGTGTTCAGACAGGACAGACCAGACACAGGAGCGGGTCTAGGAAATCGGCCACTAGAAGGCAGAACGAACAGGCAAGGAGCGTGTTCAGACAGGACAGACCAGACACAGGAGCGGGTCTAGGAAAACGGCCACTAAAAGGCGGAACGAACAGGCAAGGAGCGTGTTCAGACAGGACAGACCAGACACAGGAGCGGGTCTAGGAAATCGGCCACTAGAAGGCGAGAGGAACAGGCTAGGAGCGAGTACAGACAGGTCAGACAAGATACAGGAACGGGTCTAGGTAATCGGCCCCTAGAAGGCAGGAGGAACAGGCTAGGAGCGTGTTCAGACAGGACAGACAAGAGAACACAGAAAGGACTCAGTTCAGACACGGGAGCTGATACCGCAAAGCAGGAGACATACAGGACTCAGTTCAGACACGGGAACTGATACAAAAAGCAGGAGACATACAGGACTCAGTTCAGACAGGCCTGGAAATACAGCCTCCAGGAAAGGCAGACAAGGAAACAAAGAACGGGACCTGGCACCTTCAGAGTGCAAGCACACACTGAAGGAAACACTATGCTCAGGCCGGGATAGAAGGGAGCTGCTGAGCTATATACCAAGTGACAGACAGCAATAGGCTGAGGACGCACAAGGGGAGTGACCCACAGCAGGTACAAAAGGCAGGAAGTGATCGGGCGCCGCCCTTAAGCAGCAGAAACAGACACAAACAGACAGCATGGAGGGAAGCCAGAGAGACATTCTGGACAGGAGATCAAGTGCGCCCTCTTGCACAGTGGGAGATGGACCACCATGCAAGGACGCCGCCAGGTATGTTACAGTACCTCCCCCCTTACGCCCCCTCTTCTTCAGACCTGCCAGAATCTTCCGCAGGGAATTCGAGGACCAGTCGTTCACTGGGTTGGAGGGGGACAGAGACTTGAGGGTAATCTCTGCTTCGAGGTACATCTTGTCAAGCTCACAGGAAAAAATAGACGGGTTATCAGGTACATAATGAGGAAAAGTCACTGTCTCTTTGTTATCTGGTGGTACCCCGGAGGATTCAGGAAACAACTGGAGGTCCTCCGCCGGGTCAGAAGAGTGCAGAGGCTCAGAGAAAACAACTGCTTCAGAGTACACTAGGTCGGACTCACTGGAGGAAGCAGGCGAGGTATCGGGTACCGAGTATAGGAAAGTCTCTGTCCATTCACCACCAGGTGGCACCCCGAAGGGTTCTGAACACAACTGGAGGTCCTCCGCCTGGTCGGAGGGGTGTAGAGACTCGGGAGTAACCTCTGCTTCGGAGTACACTAGGTTGGACTCACTGGACGAAGCGAGCGAGGTATCAGGTACAGGATATAGGAAAGTCTCTGTCCATTCACCACCAGGTGGCACCCCGAAGGATTCTGAACACAACTGGAGGTCCTCCGCCTGGTCGGAGGGGTGTAGAGACTCAGGAGTAACCTCTGCTTCGGAGTACACTAGGTTGGACTCACTGGACGAAGCGAGCGAGGTATCAGGTACAGAGTATAGGAGAGTCTCTGTCCTTTCGCTACCAGGTAGCACCCCGAAGGGTTCAGGAGACAACTGGAGATCCTCCGCCTGGTCGGAGGGGTGTAGAGACTCGGAGGTAACTACCACTTTGGGGTACCCATTGTCAGGCTCACAGGACGAAGCGGACAAAGTATTGAGTACCGGGTGTAGAGAAGTCTCTCTCCATTTGTCATCGAGTGGTATCCCGGAGGATTCAGGAGGCAACAGGGGATCCTCCGCCAGGTAGTAGAGGTGCACAGACTCAGAGGTAACCACAGCTTTGGAGCATCCTTGGACATGCACACCGGTTAAAGAGAGAGAAGCATCTGATGCCGGGTGCAGGAAGTTCTCCTGTGTGGAGTCTGGATGGGCAGAAGTCTCTTCGGGCAGGAGAACTGGTGCACTACCCACGCACACTACCCATTGGGGTTTCTCCGGGATACAGGGAGATGAAGCTTCAGTAGGGACTTCAAGGTTGGGGTCAGGAGGTCTCAGGGAGGACAGGCCCTGGCGTGACGGCTTGCCTCTAAGTCTAGCACGTCTGGACTGCCTCTTGAGGTTGAGAGAAGTATTCCGGAAAGCGTAGTCACCCTGAGAGGATTCTGGGTGGGCAGTAGTCTCATTGGGCTGGAGGACTATTGCGCTACCCACACACATTACCCATTGGGGCTGCTCCGGGATATTGGGAAGTGAAGCTTCAGCAGGAGCCTCCGGGTTAGGATCATCGAAGACCATTAGAAAGGCCACCAGGAAGGCCATTAGGTCCCGGAGGATCGGATCCTGTGTTTCATATAGGGGGTTGATCCATTCCAAGGCATCACCCGCCAGGTAAGACATCATAAAGGCCACTTTAGCCCAATCGGAAGGAAAATAAAGAGGGTAGGCCTTAAAGTGTAGCATGCATTGCTCCACAAATGCACGACACTGTCTTGGATCCCCATAGTAACGTGGCGGATCCGCAGGAACGAGAGCTGATAGATCCATCTGGACGGTGCGTAATTCGCCTGGAACTCAGCTAAGGGAAAAAAAATTTATTTATTTATTTTAATGCATATATTCGCTGGAAAACTTCTCAGAGGGCGAAGGCCGTGGGGCTCAACGGGAACCATGGCCTGAGCATGCTGTTATGCACACGCCCGGGCTAAGCGGCGTGTGCGTGTGATTGGTAGTGATTCCACTGGACCGTGCCGGAGAGTGAATGCCTGGAGGGGCGTGACTAAGTATTCACCCGATCCGACCAGGGTCGCACGACGGCATACGACGCCAGTGCACCAAGGAGGAACCGAGCAGAGGGACCAGGTGCTACTCCAGGACAGACCCCGGACACGGCTGTTGACCCACACAGGGGAATACAGGAACAGGCTGGTAGGCTGGCACACAGACTGGTGGGTATAGGCAGGCACGACTGGTATGCAGGCAGGCGGGTATGCAGGCAGGGGGGTAAAGACAAGCACAGCTAGAGTGCAGACAGGGAGGCACTAGCAGGTAGGAACACAGGCGGGATAGGACCCAGTACACACCGGGACTCAGGAACAATACAGGCAGAGGGTTACAGGCAAGCACAGCTAGAGTGCAGACAAGGCTGAGCAGGGAGGACAGGGCTCTGTTCACACGGAACAGACAGGAAGGGAAAGACAGAGCCAGATACTCACACAGTACTTGCAGAGACAACAAGCAGGAGTTAGGTACGAGTTCAGACTCTGCAGAAAAAGGAAGGGAACGGACATAGAGGCAAAACAGGTAAAGGACAGGAGAGAGTTCAGACTGGAACTGAGTGTACGGAGGAGACCGACACTGCAGAGGGATACAGGAGCGGGTCTGGGAATACGGCCCCCAGAGAGGCGGGACGAACAGGCAAGGAGCGTGTTCAGACAGGACAGACCAGACACAGGAGCGGGTCTAGGAAAACGGCCACTAAAAGGCGGAACGAACAGGCAAGGAGCGTGTTCAGACAGGACAGACCAGACACAGGAGCGGGTCTAGGAAATCGGCCACTAGAAGGCGAGAGGAACAGGCTAGGAGCGAGTACAGACAGGTCAGACAAGATACAGGAACGGGTCTAGGTAATCGGCCCCTAGAAGGCAGGAGGAACAGGCTAGGAGCGTGTTCAGACAGGACAGACAAGAGAACACAGAAAGGACTCAGTTCAGACACGGGAGCTGATACCGCAAAGCAGGAGACATACAGGACTCAGTTCAGACACGGGAACTGATACAAAAAGCAGGAGACATACAGGACTCAGTTCAGACAGGCCTGGAAATACAGCCTCCAGGAAAGGCAGACAAGGAAACAAAGAACGGGACCTGGCACCTTCAGAGTGCAAGCACACACTGAAGGAAACACTATGCTCAGGCCGGGATAGAAGGGAGCTGCTGAGCTATATACCAAGTGACAGACAGCAATAGGCTGAGGACGCACAAGGGGAGTGACCCACAGCAGGTACAAAAGGCAGGAAGTGATCGGGCGCCGCCCTTAAGCAGCAGAAACAGACACAAACAGACAGCATGGAGGGAAGCCAGAGAGACATTCTGGACAGGAGATCAAGTGCGCCCTCTTGCACAGTGGGAGATGGACCACCATGCAAGGACGCCGCCAGGTATGTTACAAAGACCCATATCTCAGGAACCGTATGGCGTATTTAAAAAAAAAAAGGACAGAGGTGACAGGTCCTCTTTAAAAAGGACCAAACCCTTTATCATAAATACTGACTTTATTTTTTATTTTATTATTTTTACCCTAATGTAAATGCCGCTGTTCTCCCTTATCCGGCATTGTTTTCCTTTTGTTCCTGAGATACGTAGAAAGTGTTACCTGTGGGATGATGATGGTGGTCATAGTTGTACGACAGGTGCTGCTTCTTTTTTTATCACAGCTCCACCCCAGTCCGCAGGTTGCAGGTGGTACTGCGGTTTAGCCACATTCACTTCAATAGAGCTGCCCAACTATACCAAACACAACTAGTGTTTCTGGATTATTTTGGACTTCATGTCCATATTTCAGGCCGAGCTTTTCTATGTAACTGTGTCCGATAATCTGGAATATTGAGCTGAGGTCCCGATGGCGAATTAGAGGGATATTTACCGCCTCGTGATGTGCGCCGCTATCATTTCTCTCCGGCAGGAAGGACGAGTTTGTGGACTTGTATAAGGAGTTTGAGCCGAGCCTGGTGAACAGCACGGTGTACATCATGTCCATGGCCATGCAGATGGCCACGTTCGCCATTAACTATAAGGTACGTGACTCTTTACGTTTACTATACCACCATCACAGGCCAGCCGATCTGAATATATATATATATATATATATATATATATATATATATATATATATATATATATATATATATATATATATATATATATATAAAAAATCAGCGCCGGGGGATTTAAAAAAAAAGATGGCGGCCGTTAGCGGCTCATCTGCGGGACGGAGCTGAGCGGCGATGCACGGCGCTCATCTCCCGGCCGGCAACAGCAGATGGAACCCGACCGCTGGACCCATCTGCGGGACGGAGATGCGCGGCGCGAGGCGCTCATCTCCCGGCCGGTATCAGCGGAAGGACCGCCGGCGCCACTCACCTCCATGCGGAAGGGAGGACCGGGGATCAGCGCTGCGGGTCGGGATACTTCTGCTGCGAGCGCCCGCGATGTCCCGGGTTCTCGCAGCGTAAGTAGCCGCACAGGCAGCGCCGCTCCCCGGTCCTCACCAAGACGATTCGATGATTGGTCGCGGTCTTCGGACCCGACCAATCACTGATCTTAGCGCAAAACTTAAACACCGCTGTGCTGATTGGTCGCCGACGCTGCCCGCGACCAATCACCGATTTGGGCGCCAAATTTAAATATCGGCCGCGACCAATCAACACAGCGGTGTTTAAATGTGGAGCCAAGATCGGTGATTGGTCGCAGCCGATATTTAAATTTGGCGCCCAAATCAGTGATTGGTCGCGGTCAGCGTCCGCGACCAATTAGCACAATAGTGTTTAACTTTGGCGCCAAGATCAGTCATTGGTCGCGGGCCAAGACAGCGACCAATCACCGATTTGTGCGGAAATTTTAAATAGCGTCCGCGACCAATTGGATGTCAGCGCCGCTGCCTGTGCGGATACTTTCGCTGCAAGAACCCGGGACATGAGCAGGCGCTCGCAGCAGAAGTATCCGGACTCGCAGCACCGCTCCCCGGTCCTCCCTTCACACCCTAGCCGCTGATGTCCCCACAGTATCCGCATGGTGTTACAAAGATCCGGACATTTGTGTTAAAAATCGCTGATTGGTCGCTGGCGCTGCCCCCGACCAATCACCTATTTGGGCGCCAAATTTAAATATCGGCCGCGACCAATCAGCACAGCGGTGTTTAAATGTGGAGCCAAGATCGGTGATTGGTCGCGGCCGATATTTAAATTTGGCGCCCAAATCGGTGATTGGTCGCGAGCAGCGCCAGCGACCAATCAGCGATTTTTAGCACAAATGTCCGGACCTTAGTAACACCATGCGGATACTGTGGGGACATCAGCGGCTAGGGTGTGAAGGGAGGACCGAGGAGCGGCGCTGCGGGTCGGGATACTTCTGCTCCGAGCGCCCGCTCATGTCCCGGGTTCTCGCAGCGGAAGTACCCGCACAGGCAGCGGCGCTCCCCGGTCCTCACTAATACGATTCCGCTCCCCGCTCCTCACCAATACGATTCGCTGATTGGTCGGGTGTGGAGAGCGCGACCAATCAGTGATCTTGGCGCTAAAGTTAAACACCGCTCTGCTGCCCGCAACCAATCACCGATTTGGGCGCCACATTTAAATAGCGGCCGCGACCAATCACCGATCTTGCCGCCACATTTAAACACTGCTGTGCTGATTGGACGCAGGACGCGTCCAATCAGCGAGATTGGCGCCAAATTTAAACAATGCTCTGCTGATTGGTTGCGGACTCCAGCCGCGACCAATCAACGAGATTGGCGCCAAATTTAAGCAACGCTCTGCTGATTGATCGCGGTCGCTGGCCGAGATCAATCAGCAGTATTGGCGCCAAATTTAAACCTCACTCTGCTGATTGGTCGCAACCACCGGCCGCGACCAATCTGCGTTTTTTGTGCCAAAATTAAACAACGCTCTGCTGATTGGTCGCGGCCGGCGACTGTGACCAATCGGCAGCATTGGGGCCAAATGTAAACCCCGCTCTGCTGATTGGTCGCGGTCGCCGGCCGCGACCCATCAGCATTATTGGTGCCAAATTTAAACACCGCTCTGCTGATTGTTCGCGGTTGTCGGCCGTGACCAATCAGCAGTATTGGCACCAAATGTAAACCTCACTCTGCTGATTGGTCGCAACCACCGGCCGCGACCAATCTGCGCTTTTTGTGCCAAATTTAAACACCGCTCTGCTGATTGGTCGCGGCCGGCGACCAATCAGCGATTTTGGCGCCAAATTTAAACCCCGCTCTGCATCGCTCTGCTGATCGGTCGCGGTCGGCGGCCGCGACCAGTCAGCAGTATTGCCGCCAAATTTAAACACCGCTCTGCTGATTGGTCGCGACTAATCAGCGATTTTGGTGCCAAATTTAAACACGCTCTCCAGTCCTCACTAACACGGTTCGCTGATTGGTCGCGGCCGCCGCCCGCGACCAATCATCGATATTGCCGCCAAATTTAAACACCGCTTTGCTGATTGGTCGCGGTTGCCGAACGCGACCAATCAGCGATTTTGGCCCCAAATTTAAACACAGCTCTGCTGATTACGCCCGGTCGGCCGCATACCTATTCTAGAATACCCAATGCATTAGAATCGGGCCACCATCTAGTATATATATATATATATTTATTAATTTTTTTTTAATTTATTTCTTTTTAAAAAGTCCAAACATTTGTGACAAAAATTATGTGTAACTCATATTGGAACAAATTATGCCAGCGAAAAATGGCAGACAAAGAGAAAAACATAAAATGACTTGAAAAAATAAATGAATTAAAAAAAATAATACTAATATTTTTTGTCTTGCATTTTTCCCAGGGCATAATTTGTTCCAAAATGAGTTACACATAATTTTTTTCACAAATTTTTGACCTTTTAAAAATTAAAATCCATTAGACGTGACACATGGAAATTTTTAATCACGCTAGGGGAAAAAAAAGTCTAGATCTTATACCCGACTACTGTACTGGAGTACAATTGCGATAAAAAATTTATCAACCTTTCGAAAAGTCACAGGTGATGATTTCAGCTAAAGCATCTGGATAATTAAAACTGCGCCTGTTAATGCCAGAAACAGAAAAAATTAACTTACGAAAGGCCACACGTTACAGACGTAAATAATAAAAAAAAATCAGACTTTGAATTTGTTGAGTCGGGGGCTTTGTGTCCTCTCCGGCTCTGGGGTTTCCTCTGTCTCTGCTGCTTCTTGGCAAATTTGAAAATGGAAATGCTGCCATCTGCTGGCACATAGTGGGAATACATACATAGTAAAACTATAGCAAGTCTGCAAGGTTTAGTGCTGCCACCATATTGCACGCAGGCGGTGTATACCACCGCACCCCAGGCATGCAGTTTTTATTTCTACTCCTAAAATCACTGAATAATCCCATTTCCATTGTTTTTTTTTTTTTTTTCTAGGGTCATCCATTCATGGAAAGCCTAAGGGAAAACAAGCCGCTGCTGTGGAGCATTGTGCTGTCGGGTATGGCCATCGTCGGCCTCCTGTCCGGGACATCGCCAGAGTTCAATGACCAGTTTGGGCTGGTGGACATCCCCATGGAGGTAATTCATCTTGGTTGCAGTCTCCTCATATCTGGCAAAGCCCAGTATTGATATATATACGGGGGTAGGGGGGAATGTGAATTAAAGAGAGTCTAACGGCACAAAATGACTGTGCAAACCGAGCACTGGTGCTTGGTGCACCCTTAGTATGACCAAGCTGTTCTGTGCCTCTCCTGTCTGAAGCCAGAGGAGGCAAAGAGAGATGGGGGAAACAAGTAGGCAGGAAAGTGCTATTAGTTGTGTGACCATGCCAACGGTGCACTAAGTTCTTGTGCTTGGTTTGGACAGTCCTGACTCCCTTAGAGGCTCGCCACTGCGTAGTGCTCTGTGCTGCACAGTGTATACTAGAGCTTGCCTACACAGAGGTGAACAGGATCATAGGAGTCTTACTATGCCTCCATACATGAGGTTGTACGGAGCCATAATACCGTCACGTGGGTGAGGGATAAAGTTGGTTTTCGGGTGTTAATCGGGTAACTTTAATAACAAACCTCCCTTTACACCTTAGCTGCGTGTCCACAAGGGACTGAAGTCCACAGAGACAGAAATTGTGGAATTTCGCTGCAGATTTCACCACATACATTGCAAAAAATGAAATCCACCGCATAAACTGACACGTCGCAGACTACAACGCCGCAGCGCTGCTTAACTTCCACTGCACATTTCCTCCACGGCTTGTACAATGCTGGTGCAGAAATATGCTGCAGATTTTGGTTTGCATTTCTTCAAACCTCCCACCGCCAGGGCTGGTTTTAGACAAAATGGGCCCTGGGCAAGTGCCCAGTCTGCCCCCCCCAACACCGGTCATTCCCACCACCAACCTTTCTACATGAACAGGTGTATTAATATTTAAGAAAACAAAGCTTCTCCATTTTATGGCAAAAATTGAATCTGTTCTTCCATGTGCTCAGCAATGCCTCGCAGCTGTCAAGTCCTCTGCTCGCTGTCATTGATCACATTGGATAAGTCCCTCCAGGTCACCTGCTTGACATGTTCTGTAGTTGTGCAAAATTGTTGTGGCTTTTGGATGCCAGTCCCAGCAAACTCGTAAGTGTTTGGGGCTGGAAGATTGTGAGGCCGACAAATTCATCATATTTTTCCCCAAAAAAGTGTCAAAAATTTCGACACAGATCCGGGGAATCGGGGCCTTCTTTTTCAGTTTCTGTCACTTTCCATAGAAATCTGGATTTTACCATAAAATTTCTTCTTTTTTGTTTTCTTTCAGTTCAAGTTGGTTATTGCCAAAGTCCTGTTTGTGGATTTCTGCTTGGCCTGGGTGGTGGACCGAATCCTTCAGTATTTTTTGGGAAACTGTAAACTCAAAGTGCCTTCATAAGCTCGGACAATAAAGACTTCTAACACTGCCCACCACGCGACTCCACCCAGAAGTCGTCAGCGTCCGGCCTTCATCTCCTAAGGCGCCCACCATCCCTCGGCCGGACGATCCGCGGAAACTGCATTCTGTGACCGGATGAAGACAACTCAACACTTGAAGACGTCACCACTTGCTCGGGACTTGACAAACTGATCCGATATTTTTTTTTCTTTCTTTTTTTTGTTTCTTACTGGAATTCGCTTTTGGAAAGCGCAAACTATTTGTTAAATAAAAAACGCATTGATGAATTTTATCAGGTTTTTCTCTTGGATCAGTCACGTGTGTTGTAGAATTTCCACCGATTATATTAAGTACTGAACTGTCAGTACGGTCAATTTATGGGAAAATGAACATGTCTAGTGCCACACATGGGGAGGCAGAAGGGTGGATCCCAAAACTATCGGCATCACTTCGTAGGGCTTTTAGAAATATAGGATTTCTCTACCTGCTGGTGGAAGAGCCTAAGGGGCCCGTAGGTGAACTGAGGCCATTCTGGTAGAGTCCTCTACAAACCGCTCCCAACTTGGCTAGTTATCACCCATCAATGGGATAGGTGTCAACTTGATGATCGTTGGTGGTCCAAACGATGGTAGTCGTCCCACAGACTCCAAGAACGGGTCTCTAAAATGCTCCATCATCTATGGGACTGCTGAAGATAGCCGAGCGATGGACTTTTGTGGCTACCGGATGTTGTCAAGATCGGTGGGGTCTCCACAATCGGACCTGAAACAATCAGCAATTCTGTAGATGAGTGATAACTTGCCAAGTTTGGGGAAAGTTCCGTAATCCAAACCCCATGTAACTTAAAGGGTCACTCCGAACAATAATGATATATTGAGTAATGCCCAGTGCAGGGTAGAGTATGACACCAAAATGGAAGTCCTGTGTAACATTCCTCCCCGTCAGACCATAAACTAGGCATAACGCTGTCGGCTTTCTCCATTGTATTTCTGTTGCGCTAATGGGATTTTCTGCTGGATTAAAAGTTTAAAGAGAAAAAGGATTAAAGGGACTGTAATAAAGGGTTATAAAAAAAGAGGACAGACTGCGTAATGTGCTAAGACTGGACCAACTCAGGTGATGGAGGAATAGCTACTGCTGTGTTTGTACACAGATGGGAAATGCAGGAAAGGGGATGTATCGTCCTCTCTGCAGGATCGCACTGCTCCCCTGCCTTTCAACCAAGGAGCAGGGCGCTCCTGAAGATTGACAGAATGGTCACACCGTCAGTCCAAGCCGCGAGCTCTCCGATGCTTTGTCTCTGCAGCATTGATGCAGTCCAGGGGCAACTTGTAGGCTCGAAAGCAAAAAGTTTGTAAGCGCTGCTTTCCTGGTCTATGAGAACGACCACTGCCGATAGACTGCAGAGTTGGCTGGTAACCTAGAGCACTTTGTAATTTTACACATTTAATAAAATGAGACAAACTCTCTAATGTGGAGAGTTTAAACTCTGCACTACTGGTCTTTTTTTTTCCCTTTTTAATGACCAGCTCAACCATGGGGGTTGGTTTGGCCCATAGCGGTTCCCTTTACTATATTCATGATGATAACTAGACATGAGCTTGTGAAGTGAATGCAGAATATATAATAAAGATTTTTTTAGAAATAAAGGATTGAAGTAATTTTCAAAGTTTTTAAAGTATTAACTGTCTTCATAATTGTGTTAAGCACTGCTCACAGGTGAACAGTCATGGGTGCATAAAACAAGCCTGACTTCTACAGTTAGATTATAGAAATGGAAAAACAATTGGTTATCTGTGTTCTTTTTGTTTCTTCTTTCTTTTGTATTTGAGGCACCTTTATGTTTCTGTACATGTTATTCACGAGAGAAAGATGTTCTAGGGGTATGTTCTCACACACGTCAGATACGCTGTGGATTCTTCTAGCAGAAAATCTGTGTTTTCCAGAACCAGAATAGAAGAGATGGTACTAAATCTCATCCAGGTGCTGGATAGAATTCAACAGCATAAATTTAAGTGACTTTCTGGATTTGACAACTGAAGTATGTCAACTTGTACTTTGGATATTCACTATGAATTTCACCCATTGCAAAATATTTTGGATCTTACAGCTGCAGATTTGTTGTGGAAATTCCATACGAAAATAAATGGGTGGTTCAATTTTTTTTGTTTCCCCAGAAGCAGCGCCACTCTTGTTGATGGTTGTTTCTAGTATTGCAGCTATGGTAGTGATAAGGGTTAAGCTATGGACAAGACAGACATTTTTCTTTCTAATCCTGAAAAGTACTTTAGGTTATGTTCACTTGGCGTTGTTTTTTTTCAGATGGTTGTTTTGGGGGTCTTTTAGTGGATCCTCACCAAATCCTCCTCAAAAACTTTTGGAAAATTCTTCAAATTAATTTCTATGAGATTTCTGTTTGCTGTTCATATGAGGGTTTTTTTTGCTTTTTTTTTCCTCCTTTTCCAGTAGAGGTTTTGAAAAACCCTGGTAGAAAAAACTAAGTGCATGTCAATTCTTTGTAAATGATCCTGAAGGATTCCTCTCCAGAATAGGTACTGTCCAATCAAAATGCTGCAAAGAACACTTCAGGGGGAAAAAAATTAAAAAAAACTCTTCCAAAACTGTTCAAAACTTCAAGTCCTCTTCAAGAAAGAAAAATTCCCTAAAACAGGAATGTTTTCTGAAATGATTTCTGCTTTAAAATTATTAGTGTGAATATAGCCTTAGATCAGACCTGGGCAAACTGCGGACTGTGGGCAACATCCGGCTCTCAGGCTGTTCCATTCCGGCCTGTGGACGGAGACAGCCAAAGGGCTGAAATAGTGGCCCACGGGCTGCACCATCCCCGCGCCCTCTGTCACCGATATCCGCACCCTCGGGATACAGACAGCAGTGAATACATTGGTGGAGGACCATCTTCCACCAGTCTGTGTGTGTGACAGCAGACGCGATGATGTAATTTCATCGCATTTGCCGTGTGGAGAGTCAGTGCACTGGAGACAGGAGTAGAGTGCCGGGGAAATGGGAGCGAGATGAGTATGTGGTGTTTGTTTTTTTTCATGTGTATGGGATATTTGTATGTATATAGGGAGCTATGTGAGGGCTCTTACTCTATATAGGAGGCTATGTGGGGCTCATACTGTATATAGGAGGCTATGTGGGGCTCTTACTGTATAAAGGGGGTCTATGTGGTGCTCATACTGCACATAGTAGGCTATGTGGGGCTCATACTATATATAGGGGCTATGTGAGGGCTCATACTGCATATAGGAGGCTATGTGGGGTTCATACTGTATATAGGAGGCTATGTGGGGTTCATACTGTATATAGGAGGCTATGTGGGGTTCATACTATATAGGAGGCTATGTGGGGCTCATACTGCATATAGGAGGCTATGTGGGGTTCATACTATATAGGAGGCTATGTGGGGCTCATACTGTATATAGGAGGCTATGTGGGGTTCATACTGTATATAGGAGGCTATGTAGGGCTCATGCTGCATATAGGAGGCTATGTGGGGCTCATGCTGTATATAGGAGGCTATGTGGGGTTCATACTATATAGGAGGCTATGTGGGGCTCATACTGTATATAGGAGGCTATGTGGGGTTCATACTGTATATAGGAGGCTATGTAGGGCTCATGCTGCATATAGGAGGCTATGTGGGGCTCATGCTGTATATAGGAGGATATGTGGGGCTCATACTGAATAAAAGGGGTCTATGTGGTGCTCATACTGCACATAGTAGGCTATGTGGGGCTCATACTATATATAGGGAACTATGTGGGGGCTCACATATATAGGGAGGCTATGCGGGGCTCATACTATATACAGGGGGCTATGTGAGGGCTCATACTGTATATAGAAGACTATATGAGGGCTTGTACTGTATATAGAAGACTATATGAGGGCTCATACTGTATATGGAAGGATGTGTGGGGCTCATGCTGTATATAGAGGGTTGTGTAGGGCTCATGCTATATATAGAGGGTTGTGTGGGGCTCATGCTCTATATAGGAGGATGTCAGCATACTTAATTCTCAATATTAAGTGATCAATTAATATAAAATAATTATAATTAATGTATTAATATTGAGCAGAATTGATTTCAGCCTATTGGTTCTGCCCTCTACAACAGTCACTGTCTCTCATGTGGCCCCTCTGGAAAATGAATTGCCCACCCTTGCTTTAGACTGTACTTATTCTTTCACAAAAGACAGGTAGAAAAGCATGGTCTTGACGCCCTCTTGGCACACGAGTAAAAAAAACGGCTTATGGAGTACATGCATTTGTCCAGGAACTGTCCCAATTCTCATCTCCTGTAAATTGCTATGCACTTTTTTTTTTAAGTGTGTAGTTCTTTTTTTTTATTAACATTCTGCCAGCACTATAGATGTTGGAACATCCCCCCAACTCCCCAGCTTGTATTGCACCTGCCATTGTGAAATGACTTTTCTGCTCTGAGCTGTAAGCCCACCTGTGTCATGGCTATATCCAGTTAAACAGGTTATCAGGATTGGAGAGACAAAGCCGTGCCCTCACTTCTGTGCTAGAGACTGATTACAATTAACAGGCAGTGGCAGCAAAGTAAGCACCAAGTAGCCAGCACTCGGGAGGCACTTTTGAGTGATTTGACAAAATAAATTTTTTAATTGATTTCCATTTTGCCTTTATCATCTGCAGAAATTTCCCTTTAGCCCAGAAAATCTCTTTAATGATACAGCTATTCTGACGTGGATTTTTTTCTATGTAAGTACACCTGCATCATCAGATTGAAAACATCTATTTAATAATGCATACTAATTGCATTGCAAAATCTGATGACAGATCTATTGAAAATAAAAAAAAAGAGATCTATTCCTCTTCCAACACATTTTCTACACAATTTTAAGGTTAGAAAAAAAAAATTGGGGATCTAATTCTGGCAATAAATTTATGTATTAAAGAAAAATCAGATAAAACTACAGGTACAAATATATTATCAGTAAATGATGAAATTAGGAAAAACATGATGCTCCAGGTGAGGCTCGAACTCACAACCTCGGCATTGCTCACCAGTTACTGTCGTATAAGTACCGCGCGCTAACCGATTGCGCCACTGGAGCAGCTGATTCTTCTCTTAAAATTGGGTCTTTTCCTAAATATATCTACCTGTAAAATCTGATAAATTTGTAAATTTTAACGCCCGCTAATTATAGGGAACATCTCATCTTCATTAGGTTGCAAATAGCAAAAAAAAACTGTAATATCAGATGTGAGTCATTCTGTACAATACAATAGAGGGGTTACCTAAAATTGCCCCCTCTTACTCCAGTTATTACCGCTGATTGAAAAAAAATATTATTTTACTTTCCGACAAAATTAAGGATAAGAAAAATCAGTCGCCCAACGTGGGGCTCAAACCCACGACCCTGAGATTAAGAGTCTCATGCTCTACCGACTGAGCTAGCCGGGCTACTGTCACTTTAAGAATTCAGTCCTATTAATAAATTGTATATTGTGACAGACCTGGTGTAATGGCCGCTGTTCTCCTGAATCCGACGTTATTTTTCTTTTGTTCCTGCACCTCTCCATTCCTGAGATATGGCCCCTTTTTACATGTATATAAACAGTCTTTTTTTTTTTTTTTAGCAAAGGGGTGTGGTCAATAAAATGACTACTATAGAGAAGAGTGGAGGACCACACCCACTTGGCTGAAATTGCTAGATTTTTTTTTTAACAGAAGAGAGGGCCATATCTCGGGAACCGAGAGGCGCAGGAAAAAAAGAAAAACATCTCCGGATTCAGAAGAATGGCGGCAATCACAGCTTTACACCACTAAAGTAAAGTGGGACACTACGGAAACTATAATAGGGCACCCTACAATTCTTAATAAGGGAACGCAAAAAACTTTCAAATGGGACACTGTTTAATACGTGAATGTGCGGCAACCTTTATATAATATTTCGAGTATTCTAGAATTGCCAAAAGGGACCCTCCAAAATTACTAAATTAGGCTAAAATCCCAATTGAATTGCTGTAATCATGGAAAAGTAATATTCAGCCACAAACACGTAGCACACAGTGAATATTCACACCATATAATACGAGCACCATATTTTTTTTAGTGTTTATTGCTAATAACACAAAACAACAAAAAAAAGAGTAAGCGCCCAACGTGGGGCTCGAACCCACGACCCTGAGATTAAGAGTCTCATGCTCTACCGACTGAGCTAGCCAGGCTACTGTCGCTTTAAGTGTTAAGTTTTTCACCTGCCGCTTCTTAGGCTATGTGCCCACGATGCAGAAATGAAGCAGAAAATTTCTGCAGCATTTCTGCATCTCCCTGGCAGAAAAAAACGCATGCAGATTGTACATGCGTTTTTCCTGCAGAATACATGCGGATCCACATGCGGATTCACATGCGTTTCCGCATGCAGATTGACAAGCGCTTTCCAGGCGATTTTAGCATCACTTGGAAAGTGCTTGACAACTAGGTCACACTGTATAAATCCATGCAGACAGAAAACAGCATGGATTTATACAGTGTGAACCGTAAAAATTAAAACAAATAAAGCTATACTCACCCCCGAGGCCCCGGCGTGGCTGCAGCGCTGCTTCCTGGCTGGTTCCCGGCTGCCGGCATATCGCGAGACAGAGCGGTGAAGGGCCTGCGGTCACATGACTGTGACGTCACCGCAGGTCCTCAAGGGATGCCGGCATGCAGAGAGAAGACGCCGGACAGGTGAGTATAAACTTTATTTGTTATTTTATTCTTTTTTTACAGGTACAATGGTACCCAGGTCTGGATGAGAGTCTCCTCTCCTCCAGAACTGGGTACCATCCGCACATAGAGACGCATAGAAGCCGCTTGCACAAATGTACAGTCGCGGTTTCTATGCGTTTCAATGCAAGTCAATGGCGGGAGTTCCGCTGCGCTTCCGCAAAATTAAATGACATGCTGCGGATTTTTGTACGCAGCATAAACGCTGTGGAAAAATCCGCAGCATGTGCATAGAACATGCGGAATCCCCTTGGGGACCATGGGGTGCGGATATACATGCGTTTCACAAGCGTTTACAATGTGGAAATTCCGCAGCATAAACGCTTGAAAAACGCTACGTGGGCACACAGCCTCGCTCTCCTTTTTCTCTGTGTACAAAGATTATTTTGCAGGAAGTGAGGCAAAAGAACCGACAACGTTTTATCATTTACAAGGGGCAATTTATAATCTTACTTTGTCCAAAATTCCAACAGCAAACAAGCGGCCCCCTCTGAGCTGCAGCTCTTGGCAATTCAATTGTCACTACGCAGTGGACGGCTCCTGAGCTGAAAACTTCCGAGTGTTGGACCACCACCAATCTGACACTGATGACTTTTCCAAGGATAGGTCAACAATGTCACAAAGGCTGGACAATCCCTTTAACCCCTTCACGACATCCACCATCGGCACAAGTCGGAAGCGGGTGTATGGAGCAGGCTCACGGGATGAGCCTACCCCATATCCGGCAGGTGATGGCTGTGTGCTACAGCCAGTACCTGCCGCTAAAAATCGGGAGCGGAGCTCCACCTTCGATTGTTGACTTCAGGGGCGGACACTGACTGCTTGCGGCCCCTGTGCAAGAAATGTGTATGGGTCCCCCTCCTTTTATTGCGACAAAGCTACAGATATATATATATAGTGGCAAAAAATCCCAAAAACATATTGCCTGAGGGCACACATGTCCGTGAAGTCGGTCGTGTGAAACTACAAGCAAAGAACTCCAAGAAACATGAGAAGTACAGAGGACACGGAGTTTTTCAAATTGAGTAAAAAAGATTTTATAAAGACTTTATTAGCAAATAGAAATCAACAACACATATCAAACAGACATGGGCAGAAGAAAATGGAGAGTAGCCGCAAAGGCGCAACCAAAGCCAGGGGGGGGTATCATATATCACATGGTGTAGAAGCTAACAGAACCATCCAGCTTGGGTTTCATATGGGACTAAAATATTTAGCATGGCCTATTAGTAGGTAAACAGTATATATCAGCCATGATAAAAATGTAATGGAAAAACCTGTGGCCAGAGTTACTGTCAGCAAGGAGACCATCCAATGTTATGTATAAAAAATGACATCGCTTACCCTGTATAAATACGGCGCCAAAGATATCTTGTAAGTATGTACCACTTCCCAACGCGCGTTTCACGTGGAGTATAGACGACTTTATCAAGGGAAGGTAGGGAAATGTGGTGAAAGGACCTTAAAATACCCAAGTGGGCGGTCACGTGGTGCATCACGTGACCGGAGCCCTGCCAATGACATAATATGTGTGGCGCATGCGCACGGAGCAGAACAGGTCCCGCAACAGCAGCACGGCGGCTATATCCGGGAGCGCGCAGCGGTGGCTGCGCGGTCACGGATAGGAAGACGCCGAGCGCCGAGGCCAGGGACGTGACTGCGCCGGGCGCACGCGCTCAGAATGCCAAGGAGGTAAGTACATACATTTGATGGGGATATCAATACAAAAAGGAAAAGACAAAACAAATGAATAAGACATAGAGTAATTAATCACTGGAGTTAGATGAGACAGGCATGTGATCAGAGGAGATGAGCTGTTGAATATAAATGATGAGTTGAGGCATGTCTCTAGGAAAAGAGAGGGCCAACCTGGGCAAATATAAACAAAAGACAACACCACACAGAATAAAATATAGTAAAAATTGCTGCAAACACAACACCACGGAGTCTCAAATGAGACACCGAAATTAGAAGCTATCAATTATAATAGAGGAAGAGAGCGCACGTGACTAATCACAAAAATGGGGCAAAGCTAAGGGTCTCACTTAATCCCTTGGGGGCCATCGTGTCCAATGTAACAATCCACTTCGTTTCACGTTGGGCCAAGATGCGTTTGAAATTACCACCCCTTGTCCCAAGGTGAACAACGTCAAAGCCACGAATAGAGACTGATGAAGGGTTACAATCATGGAACTGACGAAAATGGCGGGGAAGAGTTTTTAACTCAGAGGGGTCCGTCACTGACCTGGCCGCGGCAATGTCCCTTACGTGTTCCCGAACTCTGACTCTGAGTTCCCTAGATGTGAGGCCAACATAAATAAATGGACAATCACAAGTGGCATAATAGATGACATTAGTGGAACTGCAGGAGATACGGTGTGGAATTTGATACCGTTTATCTCCTGCTGCAGAGTCAAAAGTTCGGGTACGCAAGACATTAGCGCAAGCCAGGCAATGGCCACAAGGAAAACAACCCAACGTAGGTTGGAATGAAGAGAGGAAGGTCTTATTGGTAGGGACATAGTGGCTCTTAACAATTAAATCGCTAAGGTTTCTACCTCTACTGGGTGTCATAGATGGAAAGTCTCCAATGGTCCCCACTAGAGAGGGTTCTGTAATGAGTATGGGCCAATGTAAGTTGGGAGCGAGGTGTTGCCTTAGCTCTGTTATACCCCTTTTTAATTGAGCGTTTGCTGTAGCCACGTTAAAGAAACCTCGTCCTGAGAGTCATGGCCTGATCTTCAAAACACTGGGAGGAGGAACAGATCCGCCTAACCCTCAGGAACTGTCCAACCGGGACGGCCCTGATAGTTGCGGGGTTATGTGCAGAGGAGGCATGAATCAGCGAGTTCACGGCTGTTGACTTCCTAAAGACGTCAGTCCTGATGGAGAAGTCACTGTCAACCTCCAGGCTGACGCCAAGGAAGTCAATTTATAGTCAATAAATATATAATAATAATAATCTTTATTTTTATATAGCGCTAACATATTCCGCAGCACTTTACATACATTATTATATATACCCGCACACATATATATATGTGTATATAGACCTTACATAGTCTATATACTAAGGGACTATGCTATACATAATAAGGCTACATTCCTGCATCTGTGTGCAGTGTCGGTGTGCTGCCCGCTTTTACAGACTCATTGAGCATGTCCTATTCTAATCCTCAAAATCGGATCAGAACAGGACATTCTCTGACCCTCTTAGATCTCATTCTCAGATCCAGGATTTTCATGGATGTGTGAATGAATCCATAAAACTCTACAGTCCTTGTGCTGTCCAATAAAAAAATATGACAGCACACGGACATTTCACACAAATGTGAGAATGCAGCCTAAGGGATTTTACAGATAACATCATCACTCCAAGTCACACAGTGCAGATACAGAATAATATTTACATCCAGGCACTTACCGCTGACGTCTCATCTGATCAGAGACTGTTTCTGCTGCTTCTTCTCCATCTGGTCAGACCTTCATGTCGACATCTCCCAGTCACGACTCGTCTTGTCACGATGATCTCCAGCCTAGAAAATAACAAGGTCACACATATTGTATACATACATGCATCTCTCCCACACTTTGGAGGTGGGAGAAGATGTTATCAGGTACCGAGCATCCTCTGCCACATCCCAATTCATTACAAGTCCCTGACAGCGTCTTCTCCCACCTTTCAATTCATTATAAAGTGTCCTATGCATCTTACTCCCATCATTGCTCTCCTCCCATCTTTGTTCTTCCACACCACACCTCAGTGTCCTCTCCTCCACCCTCATCATTGTTTCCCCACACCACCTCCATCATTGCTGTCCCACACCACCTCCATAATTGCTTGCTGTCCCACACCACCTCCATCATTGCTTGCTGGCCCACACCACCTCCATCATTGCTGTCCCACACCCCCCATCATTGCTGTCCCACACACCCCCATCATTGCTGTCCCACACCCTCATCATTGCTGTCCCACACCCCCATTATTGCTGTCCCACACACCCCCATCATTGCTGTCCCACACCACCCCCATCATTGCTGTCCCACACCACCTCCATCATTGCTTGCTGTCCCACACCACCTCCATCATTGCTTGCTGTCCCACACCCCCCCATCATTGCTGTCCCACACCCTCATCATTGCTGTCCCACACCCCCATTATTGCTGTCCCACACCCCCCATCACTGCTGTCCCACACCACCCCCATCATTGCTGTCCCACACCACCTCCATCATTGCGGTCCCACACCACCCCCATCATTGCTGTCTCACACCACCCCCATAATTGCTGTCCCACACCACCGCCATCATTGCTGTCCCACACCACCTCCATCATTGCTGTCGCACACCACCCTCATCATTGCTGTCCCACACGACCCTCATCATTACTGACCCACACCACGCCCCATCATTGCTGTTCCACACCACCCTCATCATTGCTGACCCACACCACACCCCATCATTGCTGACCCACACCACCCCCAATCATTGCTGTCCCACACCACCCCCCATCATTGCTGTCCCACACCACCCCCATCATTGCTGTCTCACACCACCCCCATCATTGCTGTCCCACACCACCCTCATCATTGCTGACCCACACCACCCCCATAATTGCTGTCCCACACCACCTCCATCATTGCTGTCCCACACCACCTCCATCATTGCTGTCGCATACCACCCTCATCATTACTGACCCACACCACCCCCAATCATTGCTGTCCCACACCACCCCCCATCATTGCTGTCCCATGCCACTCCCATCATTGCTCTCCCCCATCACCCTCATCATTGCTTTCCCATCATTTCTCTCTCCCTATCACCCTCATCATTTCTCTCCCCCCATCATTTCTCTCCCCCCATCACCATCATCATTGTTCTCCCCATCATTGCTCTCCCACCATCACCCTCATAATTTCTCTCCCCCCATCACCCTCATCATTGCTCTCCCCATCATCCTCATCATTACTGTCCGCCATCATCCTCATCATTGTTCTCCCCCATCATCCTCATCATTGCTCTCCCCCTCATCATTCTCAATATCGCTGTTCCCCATCACCCTCATCATTGCTCTCCCCCATCATCCTCATTATTACTGTCCTCCATCATTGCTATCCCCCCATCACTCTCATTATTGCTCTCCCCCCATCATCCTCATCATTGCTGTCCCCCATCACCCTCATCATTGCTCTCCCCCCATCATTCTCATCATTACTGTCCCCCATCATTGCTATCCCCCCATCAACCTCATCATTGCTCTCCCCCATCATCCTCATCATTGCTGTCACCGGCAGTATGTCCGCCCCTGGTTAACCTGTCAAACTCTGACAACGGCATTTAACACCCGCCGGCATGGGGCGCATCATTCCATGCGCCCATTGGTGTTCACGTGACGTGATCGCGGGTCGCTGATGGGTTGCTTAAACAACAGGGGGTCAGTTGAAGACCCCTCGCTTGTCATTACGGGGCTCCTTTGAAACCCTGCCTGTGGCCAGGCTTCAAAAGAGACCGGGATTTTTGCTATATGCAGCGAGGCTATGGCATCGCTGTATATAGCACAATTGAACAGACAATCAAAACTTCAAGTCCCCTAAGGGGACTAGTAAGAACAGTGAAAAGTTAAAAAAAGTTTTAAAAAATATGAAGAAAATAAAAAAAACATAAAAGTTCAAATCACCCCTCCTTTTGCCCATTAAAAATAAAGATAATAAAAAATACAGATGTGGTATCGCCACGTTCAGAAGAGTCTAACCTTTCAAAATGTAAAAATAATTAACCCGATCGGTAAACACCGTAAACGAAAAATTCAAGAACGCAAAAATTGAATTTTTTGGGTCACTGCAATTCCACAAAAAATGCTGTAACAAGCGATCAAAACGTCACATCTATCCCAAGATGGTGTAAATAAAAACGTCGTCTCGCCCCGCAATATACAGCCCCATCGACCGAGAAATAAAACATTACGGATCTGGGAAAATGGCGACACAAAAATTTTTTGGGGGCGGGGGGGGGGGGGGAATTTCAGATTTTTCTTTTACAACTAAAATAATAAAAGATAACTGGACATGTTTAGTATCGCTGCAATTGTACTGATGAGCAGAATCATATTGCATGGTCATTGTTATCACAAAATGTACACCGTAAAAACAGTTCCCCAAAAAAATGTCAGAATTGTGGGGTTTTTTTTTTCACAATTTCTCCCCACTTGGAATTTTTTCCCGTTTTCCAGTACATTATGTGGTAAAATGAATGGTTTCATTCAAAAGTGCAACTCGTCCCGCGAAAAACAAGCCCTCAAATGTCTATGAGGACTAAAAAATAAAAAAGTTATGGCTCTGGGAAGAAGGGGAGGAAAAAACGAAGACACAAAAATGGAAATTGGCCCTGTCATGATGGGGTTAATGGTCTCATCTAAGAGACTCTCCATTCATGGGAAACAAGTTATTATTCCTTATACTTCTCATTATTTGTGCCTTTTTTATTACGTTTTTCTGGATCGCACCAAATTTAACATTCATTTGCACTAATTTTCTTCTACTTCACAAAGTTTGCACCGTTCCCTTTTCCTAGTTTTAAGAAAAAAAGAAATAAAAGAATCAAACATAGTTTGACATTGCAATGTCCATAAAAGTCCAATCTATCAAAATATAAAATTAACTAACACCTACGGGGCCCATTTTTTTTACCACTTGAATTAAAGGAAGAAGTAAATAAAAAACGATGCAAATTTGGTATCGATATAATTGTATTGACATGGAGAAAGGTTTGATTTTTTGACCGCTATTTTTCCATGATGATCACTTCTGGCCAGACTTCTCCATATAGTAAATGGATGTAGCTGGTTTCACTGGTCGCTGCCAGTTCTGAGTTGATGGCACTGCTGGACATCTTCTGATTTCAAAGGGAAGTAAGCTTGTGTGTCTTTCATCTGCTGCACAAGTTTCTTTTGCGTCTATGGTCCTGAACGTTGCCCATTTCTTAGTGCTTCTTTAAAAGAGCTTTAAGCTTACATATTTGAGTCTGCTTTGAACTCTTTTCCTGGGAGAGACCCTGCTGATGACCACATTGAACTTTCATTCCACCTCTCATCTAACTCGCTCTTTGACAACCTACAAACTGGCTTCCATCCCCACCACTCCGCTGAAACTGCCCTGACCAAAATTACTAATGACTTACCGCCAAACCTAACAGACAATTCTCTACACTCCTCCTTCTAGACCTGTCCTCTGCCTTCAACACAGTCAACCACTCCCTCCTACTACAGATCCACTCTTCCATTGGCATCAATGACCTTGTCTTCTCCTGGATCCACCTCTTTGGCCTTCCTGCTAAAACTCTCGCATCTCTCCAGTCCGTCCTGAACTCTGCTCACTGACTGATCCATCTCTCTCCTCACTAGTCTTCTGCTTCTCCCCTCTGCAAATCCCTTCATTGGCTCCCAATTTATCAACGCATCCAGTTCAAACTACTAACACTGACCTACAAAGCCGTCCATAACCTGTCTCCTCCATATATCTGTAAACTAATTGTTAGAACCCTCCTATTTGTTTTTTTTTCTATCTTGTGTCTTGTGGTCATCTGCCTTTATATTCCAGCTCCGCCCTTTTGGCTGTGCTGGACTTCAGTGTTTGACTGTTTCTCTAGCCTGGTGCTTCGGTGCCTATCTCTGTCAGTTCGCTTGGTCCTGCTGGGACCTCTAGTACCTTTTTGTCAGTTTGTCTTTTTGTGTTCTGCAACAACTTCTCTGTTTAGGAGGTGTCCCATTTTTTGTCCCAGTCCTTAGTTCTTTTAGGGACCCCTCCCTTTCTCTATAGGTCTTCGTTCAGACTAGCCGAGGACGAAGGCGGGTCTGTTCACTAGGAACAGGCAGCCCGCTACATCGTAGGGATTCAGCTTAGTCTTACTGTAGGGACAGCTTGCCCCTATCTTTCCTTAGTACTTGTTGCAGATCATAACAGTAAGTCCAGCCCAAAAAACTAAAAGGAAAGAAATTCGGGGATCAGTATGGTTTCCGTTCAGGATTTGGCTCAACGCTTGCAGGGATTGTCTCTGGAGGTGGCCGAGCTTCAGCAACACGTGAGTAGCTGTTCTGGAGCGCATTTTGTGCAACCCAAGGTAGGACTGCCTGATGCTTTTTAAGGTAAACAGCAAGATTTTTTTTCCTTTAAAAATGCTTGTTTGTTATATTTTCGTTTGAGACCAAGGTCCTCTGGGAATGAATCACAGCGCATTGGTTTTATTATGTCACTTTTGCGCAATGAACCACAGGGGTGGGCCTTTTCTCTCCAACCTAATGATCTGTGTTTAAGGTCTGTAGAAGAATTTTTTTCTGCTATGGGGCTATTATATGACAATCCTGATAGAATCTCATCTGCTGAGGCAGAACTCAGACGTTTGAATCAGGGGTCAGGTGATGTTGAAAATTATTGCACACATTTCAGGAGATGGGCTTCAGAAGTCAAATGGAATGATCCTGCGCTGAAATGTTTATTTCTTGCTGGTCTGAGTGAAAGGGTTAAGGATTTGCTAATTGCATTCCCCGTACCTGAGAGTATGCAGGATGCCATGCAATTAGCTGTTCGTGTGGACAGGAGACTGAGGTCCAGGGTGAATGAGGTAAAGACTCCTGTTGTTCTGATCTGCAACAAGTACTAAGGAAAGATAGGGGAAAGCTGTCCCTACAGTAAGACTAAGCTGAATCCCTACGATGTAGTGGGCTGCCTGTTCCTAGCGAACAGACCCGCCTTAGTCTTTGGCTAGTCTGAACGAAGACCTATAGCATTAAGGGAGGGGTCCCTAAAAGAACTAAGGACTGGGACAAAAATGGGACACCTCCTAAACAGAGAAGTTGTTGCAGAACACAAAAAGACAAACTGACAAAAATGTACTACAGGTCCCAGAAGGACCAAGCGAACTTGACAGAGAAAGGCACCGAAGCACAAGGCTAGAGAAACAGTCAAACACTGAAGTCCAGCACAGCCATAAGGGCGGAGCTGGAATATAAAGGTAGATGGTCACCTGACCGCAAAACACAAGATAGAAAAAACAAACAGGAGGGTTCTAACACCTGTAATGTCAGGTCCTAGTCCCCAGAAAATCTGCTCTGATGGCGGAGAACCGATGGAGGTTGGGGCGATGTCACTCCGCTCTCAGGAAAGAGACCGGAGGTTCGCCGAGGGATTGTGTCTATATTGTGGTAAAGCTGACCATTTGACTAAGAATTGTGAGCTTCATTTAAGTAAAGAAAAAAAAAGTCAGTTACGCCCGTATAGCTTGTTTACGCTCTGCAGGAGTATTTCTTTCTGGGAGTATTACTTTGCAGGAAAATTTGATTGAATTTCAGGTATTTGTGGATTGTAGTTCAACACTTAATCTGATTGATAAAGGGTTTTTGGAAAAACGTAAATTGAAATCCAAACCTTTGTCATCATCTATTTCTGTGATTGCAATTGATAACACTCCCTTGAAATGTATTACTCACAAGGTTGCTGCATTTCCCCTCACTATCAATGGAGTTCACCAAGAAATTTTGGACTTGGTTGTATTAGATAATTTACCCTCTCCGGTCGTTCTAGGATTGCCTTGGTTAAAACTGCACAATCCTTTACTGGACTGGTCTACTAATGTGATTAAGTCTTGGAGTCTGAAGTGCTATAGAATCATAGAATCATAGAATGGTAGAGTTGGAAGGGACCTCCTGGGTCATCTGGTCCAACCCCCTGCTCAAAGCAGGTTTCACTAAATCATCTCAGACAGATGTCTGTCCAGCCTCTGTTTGAAGACGTCCATTGAAGGGGAACTCACCACCTCTCGTGGCAGCCTGTTCCACTCATTAATCACCCTAACTGTCAAAAAGTTTTTTCTAATATCTAATCTGTGTCTCCTCCCATTTAGTTTCATCCCATTGCTTCTAGTCTTTCCTTGTGCAAATGAGAATAAAGATGATCCTTCTACAATGTGACAGCCCTTGACATATTTGTATACAGCTATTAAGTCTCCTCTCAGTCTTCTTTTTTGCAAGCTAAACATTCCCAAATCCTGCAACCGTTCCTCATAGGACATGGTTTGCAGACCAGTCACCATTCTGGTCGCTCTTCTCTGAACTTGCTCCAGTTTGTCTATGTCTTTTTTAAAATGTGGTGCCCAAAACTGTACACAGTATTCCAGATGAGGTCTGACCAAAGAGGAGTAAAGACCGATAATGACTTCACGTGATCTAGACTGTATGCTTCTGCTAATACATCCCAGAATTGTATTTGCCTTTTTTGCTGCTGCATCACACTGTTGACTCATGTTCAGTCTATGATCTATTAGTATACCTAAGTCTTTTTCACATGTACTGTTGCTTAGCTCTATTCCTCCCATTCTGTATATGCTTTTTTCATTTTTATTGCCCAGATGTAGTACTTTGCATTTTTCCCTGTTAAAAACCATTCTGTTGGTTGCTGCCCACTGCTCCAGTTTATTTAGGTCTTTTTGAATCCTCTCTCTCTCTTCTCTAGTATTAGCTATCCCTCCTAGCTTTGTGTCATCAGCAAATTTAATCAGTTTACCCTCAATTCCTTCATCTAAATCATTGATAAAGATGTTGAACAATACAGGTCCCAGGACGGAGCCCTGTGGTACCCCACTTGAGACATTCATCCAGCTGGATGTGAAGCCATTTACAACCACCCTTTGAGTCCGATCACTAAGCCAGTTATGAATCCACCTAACAGTTGCCTGGTCCATTGCATACTTGGTCATTTTTTCAATAAGGATGGTGTGAGATACTTTGTCAAATGCTTTGCTGAAGTCAAGATATACTATATCTACAGCATTTCCCTGATCCACCCAGTCAGTGATTCTGTCATAGAAGAAAATATGATAAATGTTGTAATGGTCGCATTGCGGCTGTGGAAAAAGGGCAATTACCAGTACCTATTCAAGATTTTTAGAGGGTTTTTTCGGAGGAGGAGTCGCAAGTTTTACCTCCTCATAGGGATTATGATTGCGCCATTGAGTTTGTTCCGGGTGCTACTCTTCCCAAGAGTCGCTTGTTTAATCTGACTATCCCTGAGAGAAAGGCCTTGGAGGAGTACATACAGACTAGCCTGGCTGCTGGTCACATTAGACCTTCTAAGTCGCCTGTGGCAGTTGGATTTTTCTTTGTTAAAAAAAAGGACGGCGGTTTACATCCATGTCTGGATTTTCGTGAAATTAATAAGATTACCGTACGCAATTCCTACCCATTGCCGTTAATTCCTGACTTGTTTAACCAGTTGGTGGTGGCCAAGTGGTTCTCTAAGATTGATCTCCAGGGGGCATACAATTTGTTACGAGTGAAGGAGGGTGATGAATGGAAAACTGCTTTTAACACTCCGGTAGGTCATTTTGAGAATCTGGTGATGCCTTTTGGTCTTAGCAATGCACCTGCATTTTTTCAGAACCTTATTAATGACATCCTGAGACGTTTGATTGGAAATAATGTGGTTGTGTATTTGGATGACATTTTGATTTATTCACCAGAGTCCCATTGGCAGAGTGTACGTGAAGTTTTGCAGTTATTGAGTGATAATTCACTCTTTACTAAGCTGGAGAAATGTGAGTTCGCTGTGCAGAAAATTAGTTTTTTGGGCTACATTGTCTCCAGCGAGGGCTTTGAGATGGACCCTGTGAAGGTTCAGGCTGTGCAGGAATGGCCTAGGCTTATTGGTTTGAAATCTATACAGAGATTTTTGGGTTTTGCCAATTATTACAGGAAACTCATTAAGAATTTTTCTGTAATTGTTAAACCTCTAAACGATCTCACCAGGAAAGGTGCGAATACGACTCAGTGGACTACTGAGGCCATTGAAGCGTTTGAGTATCTCAAAGAGAGGTTCAGTTCTGCCCCTATCCTTATGCAGCCTGATGAGACCAAGCCTTTCTTGGTAGAGGTCGATGCTTCATCGGTGGGGGTCGGAGCAGTTTTGTCTCAAGAGAACAAGGGTGGAGTACATCCTTGTGCCTTCTTTACGAAAAAAAATTCGGAAACCGAACTGAATTATGATGTTGGAAATCGGGAGTTGCTGGCTATTAAACTCACGTTTGAACATTGGCGTCATTTTTTGGAAGGCGCTAGATTTCCTATTCAGGTTTTCACAGATCATAAGAATTTGATCTATCTGGATGCTGCCAAGCGCTTGAATACCCGTCAAGCTCGGTGGGCACTTTTTTTTTCTCGGTTTCATTTTTCTGTTACCTATATCCCTGGTACTAAGAATGTTAAAGCTGATGCTTTATCTCGCAGCTTCTCTCCTACGGTCGGTGCCGAGGAGGAGGAGAGCATTTTACAGAAAGGAGTTGTGATTGCTGCATTGGACTCCTTTTTGGAGAATGGGATTCTGAAAGCTCAAGATGATGCTCCATCTAACACTCCCCATGGGAGGTTGTTCGTGCCTAGAGCCTTTAGGAGAGATTTGTTTGTGGAGTGTCATGAGTCTCGGTTGGAAGGTCATCCAGGAATTTCTGAGACTAAGAGACTTATCAGTCGCAGTTTTTCGTTGCCTGGATGGCAGAAAGAAGTCATCAAGTGGGTGCGTCAGTGTACTGTGTGTGCTAGGTCAAAGGCTTCACATACTCCTGCTGCGGGGTTGCTTTGCCCTCTGGAGGTTCCTAGTGCGCCTTGGACGCATCTCACTATGGGTTTTATTACTGATCTTCCTGTGTCCGAGGGTTTTACTGTCATCTGGGTGGTCTGGACCATTTTAGTAAGATGTGTCATTTGGTTCCATTCATTAAGTTGCCCTGCGCCAAGACACTAATAATAATAATCTTTATTTATATAGCGCCAACATATTCCGCAGCGCTTAACAATTCACAGGTTCATATACAACAGTCATAAGTAACATAGCTAAAGATAATAGAATAATTACAGCAAAAATAATGGCGACCCTGCTCGTAAGAGCTTACAATCTACAATGTGGTGGGGGTGACACAAAGTACAATGGCTATTTACAAGGATGGTCTTCAGGTGCAAGCTACAAGAGCGGGCAAGAGATTGCATGTGGAAGGTGAAGGAGAGATTGGTGTCAAACACAACGCCCAGACAGCGTGCCTGCTGGCTCGGCATTATTGTGGTGCCACACACGGAGAGAGAGATGTCAGATTTCGAGAGGTGAGTAGACGGCGGGAGCAGAAGAAGTTCAGTTTTGGAAAGGTTGAGTTCCAGGTAGAGAGCGGACATTATGTTAGAAACTGCGGCCAGACAGTCACTGGTGTACTGTAGTACTGCGGGGGTAAGGTCAGGGGATGAGGTGTATAGTTGTGTGTCACCAGCATAAGGATGGTACTGAAAACCAAATTTGATGATGGTCTGTCCAATTGGGGCTGTGTAGAGAGAGAAGAGAAGAGAGCCAAAGACTGAACCCTGAGGAACCCCAATAGTGAGAGGAAGAGGGGAAGAAGTGGAGCCAGCGAACGATACACTGAAAGAGCGGTCAGATAGGTAGGAGGAGAACCAGGAGAGAGCAGTGTCCTTTATGCCGATTGAGTGGAGCGCAGAGAGTAGGAGGTGGTGGTCAACGGTGTCAAAGGCTGCAGAAAGGTCAAGAAGAATGAGCAGAGAGTTGTCACCATTACGTTTTGCTGTCAGAAGGTCATTGGTTACTTTGATGAGTGCAGTTTCTGTAGACTGTGATGGGTCTAGAAGAGAGTGAGTGGAGAGGTAACTGGTAAGGTGGGAGTAGACCAGGTGCTCCAAGAGTTTAGAGATGAAGGGAAGATTGGAGACTGGTCTGTAGTTGTTTGTGCAGGAAGGGTCAAGAGAGGGCTTTTTTAATAATGGAGTAATGATGGAGTGTTTGAAGGAGGAGGGGAAGATACCAGAAGAGAGGGAGAGGTTGAAGATTTTAGTTAGGTGAGTAGTGACGACTAAAGAAAGAGACTGGAGTAGATGTGAGGGGATGGGGTCAGTGGTGCATGTAGTGGGATGGGAAGAAGAGAGGAGCTTGGAGACTTCGTCTTCTGTGATTCGGTCAAATGTGGAGAGTGATCCAGAGGGGATGTGGGGAGGGATGGGAGTCACGGCTCTTGGTGGTTGGGAGTTGATTTCCTGACGGATGGTGTCTATTTTCTCTGTGAAGTAGGAGGCCAAGTCCTCGGCACAAATGTCCGTGATGGGGGCCTGCGCTTTAGGACTGAGGAGGGAGTGAAAGGTATCGAAGAGTTTTTTGGGGTTGTTGGATAGTGAGGAGATCAGGGTGGTGAAGTAGGTCTGTTTGGCAAGGTGAAGGGCAGAGTTATATGTTTTTAACATAAATTTGTAGTGGATAAAGTCTTCTAGTGTGCGAGTTTTCCTCCATAGGCGTTCGGCACTTCTAGAGCATCGCTGGAGAAATCGGGTTTGCGGTGTGAGCCAGGGCTGTTTTCCTCTGTGTTTAGAGGTTCTGAGGGTGAGGGGCGCTACTTGGTCCAGAGTGCTTCTGAGAGTGTCATTGTAGTGGTTTACAGCCAGATCAGGACAGGAAAAAGAGAAGATTAGGGACAGTGATGAGTGAAGGGAGTCTGTAAGTGTATGAGGGTTAATGGCTTGTAGATTTCTGAATGTGTGATAGGTAGGAGTGTGCTGGGGCGGGCAAGGATTCGTGAGCGTGAAGGAGAGAATGTTATGATCAGAGAGGGGAAGAGGGGAGTTATTTAGGTGGGGGATTGAACTAAGCCGGACAAAGACCAGATCAAGGGTTTTTCCATCTTTGTGTGTCTCAGAGGTTGAAAGCTGTGAGAGGCCAAGAGAAGTGGTGGCGTTTGTTAAGGAGATTGCCAAGCTTCATGGCCACGGATATTGTTTCTGATAGAGGACCTCAGTTTGTGGCTCGCTTTTGGTGTGCTTTTTGTAACAGGTTGGGAGTCCATTTGTCATTTTCGTCTGGGTACCATCCTGAGTCTAATGGACAGACTGAAAGAAAGAACCAGGATGTAGAACAGTTTTTGCGTTGTTTTGTGGCGGACAATCAAGAGGTGTGGTCTGAGTTTCTGCCTCTCGTGGAATTTGCTCTTAACAAACATACAGTACAGACCAAAAGTTTGGACACACCTTCTCATTTAAAGATTTTTCTGTATTTTCATGACTATGAAAATTGTACATTCACACTGAAGGCATCAAAACTATGAATTAACACATGTGGAATTATATACCAAACAAAAAAGTGTGAAACAACTGAAAATATGTCTTATATTCTAGGTTCTTCAAAGTAGCCACCTTTTGCTTTGATGACTGCTTTGCACACTCTTGGCATTCTCTTGATGAGCTTCAAGAGCTTTCCACAAGAGGTTTCCGGACAGGCCTTGTCCTGGAGGATCCGGAGGATCCTCATAAAAGAGGGGGTACTGTTAGAACCCTCCTGTTTGTTTGTTTTTCCATCTTGTGTCTTGCGGTCACGTGACCATCTGCCTTTATATTCCAGCTCCGCCCTTTTGGCTGTGCTGGACTTCAGTGTTTGACTGTTTCTCTAGCCTGCTGCTTCGGTGCCTTTCTCTGTCAGTTTACTTGGTCCTTCTGGGACCTCTAGTACCTTTTTGTCAGTTTGTCTTTTTGTGTTCTGCAACAACTTCTCTGTTTAGGAGGTGTCCCATTTTTTGTCCCAGTCCTTAGTTCTTTTAGGGACCCCTCCCCTTATGCTATAGGTCTTCGTTCAGACTAGCTGAGGACTAAGGCGGGTCTGTTCGCTAGGAACAGGCAGCCCGCTACATCGTAGGGATTCAGCTTAGTCTTACTGTAGGGACAGCTTTCCCCTATCTTTCCTTAGTACTTGTTGCAGATCATAACACTAATCTCCAGATATCATCCAACACACAATCTCCTGTCCTTACAAGGCTTCCTTCTTGCCTCCATACTTTTACGTTCCTCACCCAATTGCCTCCAAGACTTCTCCCAAGCATCCCCCATCCTTTGGAATTCTGTGTCCCAACACGTCCGATTATTCACCACATTTGGTACTTTCAGACGAAGCTAGAAAACCCTTAGCTTACAGCCTACAATAACCACCTCACCACCACCGGAGATGCCGCAACCCCCAACCTGCTGTCTTCTTATCCATTACCCTGTAGAATTTAAACCACGAGGGCAGGGTCCTCTCCCTCTCTGTACCCGTCTGTCATTGTTAATTTGGTCAATGTAATTTATATTTTCTATGTAACCCCTTCTCATGTACAGCACCATGGAATCAACGGTGCTCTAAGAAAAAATAATAATTAAAAAATGCATATGCAATAAATTGCTGCTTTGCTCAGATTTGCCGTGGGGTATGACCTTTGACATGAAATTGTCTTCCACAACCTCACCTTTGTAGCAGAGATTTGCTGTTCCTCACCTAGTTATAGGCCCCCTACACAGCTGTTTCTGTTTCAGTTAACGAAAATTATCCATACACCTGACTATAATCTTACAAAATCCCTGACTTTGTCCAAGTATACCTAGAATTGATGCTGTTTTGAAGGAAAAGGGCGGTCACACCAAATATTGATGAGATCCAGATTTCTCTTTTGGTCACTTTGCATTTTTTTAATTCATAAAAAAATAATCTATTAACTCTTTTATTTTTGAAAGCTTCTTACTTTACAGCATTTTTTCCACAACGGCCTAAAACTTCACAGACAGCAGTTCTGTAGTTTTTTTTTTTACTTTATTTTATTCATTGTTTGCACACAATTATATAACATTTTATTAGTCTGTACAATGACGTATGCGGAAATTCTAATGTTTTTCCTAGCTCCTCTTGAAATTTGCAATCTTTCCCATTCGCCATGATGAACCTGTCTGACGGTCTGCTGTCTGTCGGCCGGTGTCTCCGTCACTCCACTTACAAGTTCCAATATTACTTTACAGCTTTTGCCAAATTCAGTGTTCACTGTGCAACATTTGTGATAAATTTGGCACAAAGTTCATGGCATAGGAAAAAAAAAGCAGAATCCCCCCAAAAAAGTGGCTTAAAAAAATCCCCTTATCAGGTATTTATATACAAGTTGTTCTATAAGTGTGTGGCCCTAGGCAGCTGACTAGTTAGCCCAGTACATACTTTAGTAAGTAGGCATATAATGTATGTAAATGAAGACATTAAGACATTTTTTTTGCATGAAGGAAAAAGAACATGTCTGCCCGGACTGATGGAAATCTCCCTTTTCTGAAAAGAACATTCTAAGAACAGGAAAGAAAAAAGTGATTCTAAAAATACAACCAACTGCGATGCTTGGCGCCATCCCACCGCACAGCGCGGCCAAACCCTGGTAGTTCAGATTTCTGGAAAGAAAATGCTGAATTCCTGTGGAGCAAATGAAACCGGGGATATTTCTTCATTCTGCAAATAAATTATAATAGAGGAAATTTTCTCCAATGTCTACAAAATGTGCGGCGTCAAAACCAGTGAAATCCACCCTAACTGAGCTTCAGATAGATAGATACATACATATGTAGCACCCTGAGGACTCGGTTGCTACAGGGGTATTGCACCTCAGACCAGAGGTGTGGTATTCCACTCCCGGGTAAGGATGGAGTGTGGAACTGGGCTCAGTTAGCTGCATGCACCACACTCACCCCATTTCCGGGGGACAGATCAACGGTACTCCCACCAGATAGATGTGCAGGTACGACAGCTTCTGTCCCTGGCTGGAGTGGGGGGGGGGAGGAACATCCCAGTGGTGTAGGAGCAGATAGGGGAGGGACTCTGAGCATAGGAAGGAGCCCATTGGGTGCTTGTCACCTGGGCTCGGGTGTCAGAGGGAGTATATAAGGTGGGCACCATCTTAGGACAGGGTCCTGTTCAGAGGAGAGTCTGTGCAGAGAGGAGCTCAGCCAGAGAGGGCTGACAGGGAGCTGCGGCTCCGTCTGGGCCCAGCTCCAGAGCCAGGCCTGAAGCAGAGAGACGCAGAGAAAGGCCCAGAGACGAAAGCATAGAGGGAACCCTGAGATCCCACGAGAGAACCAAAACGGGTGAAGGGTTGGCAGACAGGGTACCGGATCCCAAACTGGTGGAGGCCAATTATCCTCAGCCAGGAACCGGAGGTCGTGGACAAGTTTTGGCGCGACCCCTCGCCATATCCACCAGGAAGGCATACCACGTATAGGGTCAGGGAAGCCGGGAAAGGTTTCACCACCAGAAGGCCCGAGGGAGCTGGACAAAGGTGGATCCCTGGTGGGGACGGCCAGTAGGAAGGAAAAGAGGGGAGCTCAGGACCACGCTCTGGAACTGCCTGGGAGTTGGCCGAGTCCCTGACCTGGTGGACGCAGCACGGCTCGGGTGGTCCTACTGTGCACGGGCGACCTGATAAAGAACTGTGAGTAAAGCTTTTGAAACTGCACCTCAAGCCTCCGTGTCCCGTCGTCGCACCTGCACCATCAGTACTGGGACACCCGCACCATCACTCCCATTATCATCTCTAACATAGCTGCCCTGAGGCCATACCCCTCCCGTTGGGGGTTATACCATCCACGTTGCACATCCGAACCACCGGCCTCAGCGGGCTGCCCTGCAGTGGCGGCTTCATAGCCGCATTCAACGGGTGGCGTAGTCGGACACTAATACCATCAAATCAATAGCGTCACTTAGTTTGACCACCCTGGGCACGGACCGGGTCACCGCCACGAGGACTACTACCCCTGTCAGATCCGGCTCCGGGTATTCCCCAAACATGGCCCAGGGGGCGCGTCAACTTTGGCGTAGTCGGCAGGGTTTCGTGCCCGCAACCACCGGGTACTGCGTGCCTGAAGAAAAGTTCACATTTACCTCAAAAAGAAGTCTCCCGCCAATTCCAGAGGGTTCCCGCCATCGGACGCCATCTGGGGTCGTTTCCCGCCGTTTGCCCGCCATCTGCAGTCTTTGCCCGCCATCAGCGAAGTTTCCCGCCATCAGGAGACGATTCCCGCCATCTTGGACAGTTTCCCACCCTGGCAGAGCGGACGCCATTGTGGGCGTGCCAGAGGGTGGCAAGAGACCACCTCCCATCGTGGGCGCGGTCCCAGAAGAGCGCCAAAAGCGGAGACCGCCCCCACCAGCCGAGACTACCACCATGGAAATGTCCATCAAAGTGGGGGGTCTGCCCCTGAAACTGACTGTCACTAAGTTGCCCCGGGACCACTCCCAAGGGGGGCGGATAGAGAACAAAACAGAGAGGATGGGTGTGGCCTGGAGGAGTCTGGACACATCGCACCCGGAGATGGAGGAAGAGTCGAGCAGCACTGACCCTGTGGTCCGGAACCTGTTGCAGGCTGCCACCCCAGAAGGCCTGGTGGAGATCCTGGCACAGCTCCCCAGAGATCGGGAGCGTGCACAGACCGCGCTGGAAGCCTTGGCCCGGAAGATGGCCCGAGTACAGCAGGAAGCACTGGCCGAATGGAGGAGGGAGATGGCCCAGCAGGCTGGAACCCGCCAGCAGAGAACGCCACCCGCAACGTGGAGCAAGTCTGCCCCTGAGGATGGTGCAGGAGGGACGAAGGCCGGAGACGACGCCGCGGAGTGAGCCGCAGGGATGGAAGCAGGTAATGGGGACGTCATCACCCCGAGCCCAGTAGCCGTAAGCCTGCCCCAGCTCCCCGTCGCAGAGCCCGAAGTCACCCTCATTGCGCCCGTTGCCGCACCGCCACTGCTCCCAACTAGGCCTCAAGCGGCCGGAGCCGCGTTCACGACCCCTTCCGCGCCACGCCCCTTGACCCTGAGCACGGCAAAAGAGGAAGTGCCCCCGGCCTGGTCGCAAGGCCGAGTACCTCCGGGCGCCGCGGTCTCCACAGCGCCCTTTACCTCCACTGTGCCACCGGCCTGGTCGCAAGGCCTGGTGCATCCGGGCGCCGTAACCCCTCCAGCGCCCTCTTCCCCAAAGGTGCCATACCTGGACCCAAAAAGGATGCCTCCGGCCTGGACACAAGGCCGAGTACCTCTGGGCGCCGCTGCCCCCACAGAACCATCAACCTCCACAGTGCTGCCCCTGGGCGAAGATCTCTTCGCGCAGCATACTAGCCCGGACGGGCTGCCCTTCGTGTGGCCACCGGAGTACATCAACCCCCGACTCCGGAGGGAACGGCCCCTGTGTGAGCCTCTAATCCCGGCTCCGGCGCCCGCCAAAATTGTTCCGCTCCCGCTAGAGGAGGCCCAATTTGCATGGGAACCCAGCGGTGAGGACCTCATGGGGTTCACCAAGGAGACCCGGGCGGCCGCAGCCCAGCGGGAGGAGTGCTGCCGTCAGCAACTAGAGGTCTTCGGGAGAGAACGACGGGAGAGGCGGATCCGCGAGGAATGGCTGCAGGTCCAAAGCGCGGAGCAGAAACGCCGAGCCCGACGAAACCCCCGTGCGGCCCACGGTCCCCGCGCCACCGGGACCGTAATAAAGTTCCAGTTGGAGCATGGCTGGGGCTTTATCCGGGATCACCGAACCCCCGGCGACGTCTTTGTCACCCGCAGGGATGTCGAAAGCCACCTGCCGGAGGGACATCGCGGACGTGACCTCTACCCGGGTGATGAGGTCACCTTCACCCGGCATCAGTGTGCCAAAGGACCATACGCCCTTCACGTGCACCGGTTGACGGAGGAGGAGATACAATATGAGGAAAGCCAAGAGGACCCGGAGGGGTCTGAAGACTACCCTCGGGAGGAAACAAGGAGAGGATACCGCTACTGAAGGAAGTAGCATAAACAAAGTACTGTATATAGTTACCCGTCAGGGTATGAGAACTGTTGCTGAAACTGTTGCTAATTGAAGTGTGGTCCCCGTTGGGACTAGTGTGGAACTGTTTAAAGGGACTGTATCCTGTGTGCCCCTAATCCCTTACCAGGCTGAGGACTGTGAGCAGCCATTTCCCTATTCCCACTGGCCGAGGACTGAGAGCGGCCATACCCTGTAAATAGTTGCGCTTCCTAAGGCGCCCCCTACTGGTTTTATAGGGAACTGTTTTTCTACTAGTGACTGTTGCACTTTACCTGGTCACAAGTTGCACCGTGGCCAGAAGATAAAGAATGTTTCATATGAAAAAGTTTTTATGATGCTAAGAGAGTTAATGATATTTTCTGATAATGTTTTCGTAATGTTTTATACCCGTAAAGTTAAAAGAAAAGAGTACCTCCCATAAAGGGATGAGTTCATAGTTAATATCTTATGTGTGAGTGCACTTTAAAAATTTTTGTAAGTTTTAATTTGCCTTTGCTCTATTCCAGCCCGAGGACGTGCTGTGATTTACCAGGGGGGAATGTAGCACCCTGAGGACTCGGTTGCTACAGGGGTATTGCACCTCAGACCAGAGGTGTGGTATTCCACTCCCGGGTAAGGATGGAGTGTGGAACTGGGCTCAGTTAGCTGCATGCACCACACTCACCCCATTTCCGGGGGACAGATCAACGGTACTCCCACCAGATAGATGTGCAGGTACGACAGCTTCTGTCCCTGGCTGGAGTGGGGGGGGGAGGAACATCCCAGTGGTGTAGGAGCAGATAGGGGAGGGACTCTGGGCATAGGAAGGAGCCCATTGGGTGCTTGTCACCTGGGCTCGGGTGTCAGAGGGAGTATATAAGGTGGGCACCATCTTAGGACAGGGTCCTGTTCAGAGGAGAGTCTGTGCAGAGAGGAGCTCAGCCAGAGAGGGCTGACAGGGAGCTGCGGCTCCGTCTGGGCCCAGCTCCAGAGCCAGGCCTGAAGCAGAGAGACGCAGAGAAAGGCCCAGAGACGAAAGCATAGAGGGAACCCTGAGATCCCACGAGAGAACCAAAACGGGTGAAGGGTTGGCAGACAGGGTACCGGATCCCAAACTGGTGGAGGCCAATTATCCTCAGCCAGGAACCGGAGGTCGTGGACAAGTTTTGGCGCGACCCCTCGCCATATCCACCAGGAAGGCATACCACGTATAGGGTCAGGGAAGCCGGGAAAGGTTTCACCACCAGAAGGCCCGAGGGAGCTGGACAAAGGTGGATCCCTGGTGGGGACGGCCAGTAGGAAGGAAGAGAGGGGAGCTCAGGACCACGCTCTGGAACTGCCTGGGAGTTGGCCGAGTCCCTGACCTGGTGGACGCAGCACGGCTCGGGTGGTCCTACTGTGCACGGGCGACCTGATAAAGAACTGTGAGTAAAGCTTTTGAAACTGCACCTCAAGCCTCCGTGTCCCGTCGTCGCACCTGCACCATCAGTACTGGGACACCCGCACCATCACTCCCATTATCATCTCTAACATAGCTGCCCTGAGGCCATACCCCTCCCGTTGGGGGTTATACCATCCACGCTGCACATCCGAACCACCGGCCTCAGCGGGCTGCCCTGCAGCGGCGGCTTCATAGCCGCATTCAACGGGTGGCGTAGTCGGACACTAATACCATCAAATCAATAGCGCCACTTAGTTTGACCACCCTGGGCACGGACCGGGTCACCGCCACGAGGACTACTACCCCTGTCAGATCCGGCTCCGGGTATTCCCCAAACATGGCCCAGGGGGCGCGTCACATACAAGGGGGGAAACAAGTATTTGATACACTGCCGATTTTGCAGGTTTTCCCACCTACAAAGAATGGAGAGATCTGTAATTTCTATCGTAGGTACACTTCACCTGTGAGAGACAGAATCTAGAAATAATAATAATAAAAAAAAAAAAAAAAAAACAGAAAATCCCATTGTATGATTTTTACATAATTAAATTGTATTTTATTGCATGAAATAAGTATTTGATCACCTACCAACCAGCAATTCCTGGCTCTCACAGACCTGTTAGTTTTTCTTTAAGAAGACCTCCTACTCTGCACTCATTACCTGTATTAATTGTTCCTGTTTGAACTCGTTACCTGTATAAAAGACACCTGTCCACACAATCAATCACACTCCAACCTCTACACTATGGCCAAGACCAAAGAGCTGTATAAGGAAACTGGGGACAAAATTGTAGACCTGCACAAGGCTGGGATGGACTACAGGACAATAGGTAAGCAGCTTGGTGAGAAGGCAACAACTGTTGGCACAATTGGAAAATGGAAGAAACACAAGAGGACTGTCAATCTTCCTCGGTCTGGGGCTCCATGCAAGATCTTGCCTCATGGGGTAAGAATGATTCTGAGAAAGGTCAGGAATCAGCCCAGAACTACACGGTAGGACCTGGTCAATGACCTGTAGAGAGCTGGGACCACAGTCTCAAACATTACCGTTAGTAATACACTACGACGTCATGGATTAAAATCCTGCAGGGCACCCAAGGTCCCCCTGCTCACGCCGGCACATGTCCAGGCCCGTTTGAAGTTCACCAATGACTATCTGGATGATCCAAAGGAAGCATGGGAGAAGGTCATGTGGACAGATGATACCAAAATAGAACTTTTTGGTATCAACTCCACTCACTGTGTTTGTAGGAAGAAGAAGGATGAGTACAACCCCAAGAACACCGTCCCAAAAGTGAAGCTTGGTGGGGGGAACATCATACTTTGGGGGTGCTTTTCTGCAAAGGGGACAGGACGACTGCACCATACTGAAGGGAGGATGGATGGGGTCATGTATCGTGAGAGGGCATTCCCTCAGTAAGAGCATTGAAGATGGGTCGTGGCTGGGTCTTCCATCATTGCAATGACCCAAAACACAGCCAGGGCAACTAAGGAGTGGCTCCATAAGAAGCATTTCAAGGTCCCAGAGGGGCCTAGCCAGTCTCCAGACCTGAACCCAATAGAAAATCTTTGGAGGAAGCTGAAACTCAATGTTGTCCAGTGACTGCCCCGAAACCTGAAAGATCTGTAGAAGATCTGTATGGAGGAGGCCAAAATCCCTGCTGCAGTGTGTGCGAACCTGGTCAAGAACTACAGGAAACGTCTGACCTCTGTAATTGTAAAGAAAGGTTTCTATGCCAAATATTAAGTTTTTTGTTTTTCAGTTATATCAAATACTTATTTCATGCAATAAAATGCAAATTAATCATGTAAAAATCAAACAATGGGATTTTTATTATTTTTAGATTCTGTCTCTCACAGTTGAAGTGAAACCAACAATAAAAATTATAGACCTCTCCATTCTTTGTAGGTGGGAAAACGTATAAAATCGGCAATGTATCAAATACTTATTTTCCCCACTGTAGGTAGAAGGATAGATAGATAGATAGATAGATAGATAGATATGGTAGATAATAGATAGAAGGATAGATTATAGATAGATAGGTCTGCTGGAGAGGTTTTCTTCTGATGACTCTTCCATGAAGGCCATATTTGTGCAGGTGTCTCTGTAGTAGAATAATGGACCACAACTCCAGAGTCTGCTAAATCTTTCATAAGTGAAGGTCTTTTGCAGTCAAGCCGGGCTTCTGATTTGCCTCTCTAGCAATCCTACGAGTAGCTCTCACTGAAATTTTGCTTGGTCTTCCAGAGCTGATCTTGACCTCCACTGATCCTGGTAACTGCCATTTCTTAATTACATTTTGAACTGAGGAAAGGGCAACTTGAAAACGCTTTGTTATCTTCTTATAGCCTTCTCCTGCTTTGTGGGCCTCCACCATTTTCAGAGTGCTTGTCAGCTGCTTAGCAGAACCCATGGCTGCTGGTTTTTGGCACAAGGTTAAAGGAGGAGGCTGTTTTTTATAAAGCTGGAAAATTTGCATCACCTGGCCTTTCCTGACAATGATTGTGAACAAGCCATAACCCTAACAGGCTAATTAAGGTCTGAAAACTTGGTCAAAGTTATCTGAGCTCACAAATTTCCAAGGATGACCAAACTTTTGCATCGGACAATTTTCCTTTTTGTCATATTTAAAATGTAAAAAATGACTATATATATATATATATATATATATATATATATATATATATATATATATATATATTGCCTAAAATACAAAGGAAATGTGTCATCTTTAACTTTGGGCCTTTTAGAGATCATTTCATCTTCAACTTGCTTAACTGACCAGGGGTGCCCAAACTTTTACATACCACTGTAGATAAATATGAGATAGATAGATGTAGAAATGGTATTTTTTACAACTCTTTTCTGGAAATATCTTTGTTGTGGATTTCGGGAATGATTTAATCTCCGACTCGGTGGCTCATTTCTGTGATATCTGTACCAGGACCTGACTACCATGTGCCATCTATAATACTGGTGTCTTCCTATGTGGCAGACAAGTGTCAGACGGCCGGGGTGGAGGTGTGGTACTGTAGCAGACTCCAGCGGAGGCTCCTGTGCAGGGGAGGAGGGCTCACAGCTGTCTATCCCCATCCTGCAGCCCTACATAAGCCGAGGGGAGAGCCGGCCCCGGCACACAGACCCCCGGACTGGAGCTGCCAGGATCCCACAGCACAGTAAGGTACGGCCATGCATGGGAACATTCGCGAGGACACATCATCATCATCATCAACATCATCATCATCATCATCATTATTATTACATTATCGGCTTCTCAGCTGAGCTTCGCATCTAGCCAGCAAAGGGACGAGGAGCAGTCACATAAGGGACCACCCTGGGGTCTCTGCTCTTCTGGGACTTATTCTATATAGAAGGGTAATCGGAAAATGCTAAAAGGGCAATTCCTCTTGATAACGAGGCTCCTGCTTTTTACTCTTAGCATTCATACGTTATATTATTTATACGTTATTATTATCTATAGTATATGATATATTACATTTGGCACCATATTATATCATCCACCTATCTGTAGATTCTTATTTATCGCTTACTATATTATTTATTCTCCTGTTTTATGTTTACTATCGACTGTCCTTTATATATATAATTGCACCATGTTCCATTATTAATATACCTACATCTGGGTACAAAGTATCCAGAAAAAGCCACTGACAAAGGGCTATAATGCTAAAAATTATTTAATTTTATTCATATTCAATTAAAACCATGAAGTGCCACACGGACACAAAGGCACACAAACAAACAGAGTGCAAAGAGGATTGTCCAAATAATTACAGGCAGTGGTAGAAAAACAATCAATATACATTCATTGTATCAAAATATTTAAAGTCATGTTCATATTGGGTAATGGCTGCCAGCACTGCTGCTAGTAGTAAGCCCGTATCATTTTAGACCATGTATTTGAGCATGATTAATATCTCAATCAGGACTTACCCATGTTGGGGAACCACCACAAGCCGCCCCGACGCACGTTTCGCACACACCAAAAGTGCTTTCTCAAGGGGAGTATTAGCAGTATTATATTATCCACGTATTATTTCATGTTTACACTTTATTACACATTTTCCGCTTTACATTACACTATAGTATTTTACAGAATCTACGTCATATCGTGCCGTAATATATTATCTATCGTTTATTACTTAAAATGGTGACTTTTATTCTATATATTAACCCCTTCATGGCCACACATACAACATTTTTCTTGCATTTTTTTTGGGGGGGAGATGAGTGCTGTGACCGGATTCTGGACTTTCAACGTATGTTTAACGTACGGCGGAAATATTTTAATTCTCTTGATAGATTAAACTTTCACAGGCACAGTAATACCAAATGTATATAGGAAGATTTTATTTATTTATTTTTCATTTTTGAACTGGGAAAAGAAAGTGATTTATACTTTTATTATTTTTATTTTTTTTTATTTTGTATATATATGAAATATATATATGGCCCAAAGTGTTGGCACCCTTGAAATTGTTCCAGAAAATGAAGAATTTCTCCCCAAAAATTATTGCGATTGCACACGTTTTGTTATACACATGATTATTTCCTTTGTGCGTATGGGGACAACACAAGAAACAGAGAAAAAAGGCAAATTAGACATAATCTCATACAAAACCCCAAAAATGGGCCGGACAAAATTGTTGGCAGCCTCAATTTAATATTTGGTTGCACACACTTTGGAATAAATAACTGCAATCAATTGCTTCGTATGACTGTCAACAAGCTTTTTATACCTCTCAGCAGGAATAATGGACTCTTCTTTTGCAAACTGCTGCAGGTCTCTCATATGTGAAGGCGTCTTCTCCCAACAGCAATTTTAAGATCTCTCTACAGGTGATCAATGGGATTTAGATCCGGACTCATTGCGACCCAAAATCCTTTGGTAATCTTCATATTTATTGATGCCTTGCACACAGTCAAGGCAATCAGTGCCAGAGGCAGCAAGACAACCCAAAAACATTTTTGAACCTCCACCATATTTGACTGTAGGTACTGTGTTCTTTTCTTTGTAGGCCTCATTCCGTTTTCAGTAAAAAGTAGAATGACAAACTTTACCAAAAAGCTCTATCTTGGTCTCATCTGCCCACAATATGATTTCCCAGAAGGATTTTGGCTTACTCACGCACATTTCAGCAAACTGCAGTCTTGCTTTTTTATGTCTCTGTGTCAGCAGTGGGGTCCTCCTGGGTCTCCTGCCATAGCGTTTCATTTCATTCAATTGTCGACGGATAGTTTGCGCTGACACTGATGCCCCCTGAGCCTGCAGGACAGCTTGAAATTCTTTGGAACTTGATTGGGGCTGCTTATCCACCATCCGGACTATCCTGCATTGCAACCTTTTATCACTTTTTCTCTGCCGTACACGTCCAGGGAGATTAGCTACAGTGCCATGGGTTGTAAACTTCTTGATTATGTTGCGCACCGTGGACAAAGGAACATCAAGATCTCTGGAGATTGACTTTGAGATTGTTGATATTTTTCAACAATTTTGGTTTTCAAGTCCTCAGACAGTTCTCTTCTCCTCTTTCTGTTCTCCATGCTTAGTGTGGCACACACAGACACACAATGCAAATATTGAGTTAACTTCTCCCCTTTTTATCTGGTTTCAGGTGTGATTTTCATATTGCCACACCTGTTACTTGTCACAGGTGAGTTTCGACAAGCATCACATACTTGAAACAAAGTTGTTTACCCAATAACTTTAGAAAGGTGCCAACAATTTTGTCCGGCCCATTTTTGGGGTTTTGTGTGAAATTATGTCCAATTTGCCATTTTTTCTCAGTTTTCAGTTTTTTTTTGTGTTGTTCCAATACACACAAAGGAAATAAACATGTGTATAACAAAACATGTGTAATAGCAATAATTGTCTGGGAGAAATACATCATTTTCTGGTGCAATTTCAAGGGTGCCAACACTTTTGGCCATGACTGTACATGTGTTTTTTTTAACCTCCATAGATTTTACATTGATTTTATTTATTCATTTTTAATTTTTGAACTGGGAAAAGACAGTGATTTAAACTTTTATTATTATTTAATTATTTTTTAAAATTTTGTTTAAAAAAATAAATATATATAATCTTTATTTTTCTTTCTTTCTTTATTTTTTTACTTTATTTTTAGAACTCCTGTAGGGGATCACTTGTTCATTTAATATAAGGGACCCTCAGCAACCCAGAATTGCATTTCGGGGAGGCAGCTTTTCCACTGTATTTTCAGCAATACTATAATAATAATAATAATAATAATAATAATAATAAATAATAAATAATACTATAATAATAATTTTATAATTCCAATTTTCTCCCATTAAGGGGAACCTGTCTGGAGATGAATAAATATAAACCAGGAAGAAGGAGAAGAGTCAGGGAGGTGTTTCCCTTTGACTTCTCCCTGCCAGGTTTGTCCACATACACAAACAGGAAGAGACCTGTCAATCAATCTGAGCAGGATGGGGAGGAGCCAGTGAGGATCCGCCCCCTGGCTCTTCTCCATGTTCACAGCTACTTTTTAATGAAACTCTGCAGCATTTAAGAGTAACACTTAACTGTATGTAATGGGGGCGTCTGTCCCTGATCCCCGCTGCCCGGTGCAGTCTCCCATTAGGTTCCCCTGCCGGAGAGGAGCCGTATATCCGTAACATCCCATAGTCTAGCCCTGGGGTAGAGACATGTACTGGTCGTGATCACTCATTTATTACAAGGTTTGTGCCAAGTTTGGAAGTGAACACATCGCTGTGGGGGAAGAAGAAATAATCCCTCACTATTGGGGGTCCAACTGCCCCCACCGATCCTGGGCTTTTCTCGTCTGAATGGAGTAGGGGTGGAGCATGCGCACAGACAATGGAGTGGAGGTGCTCATGCTCGACTCCTGCCCCATTCATATGGGAAAAGCCCCATTTCCAGGATCACTGGGGGCAGTCAGACCCCCTCCCCCAGCAATCAGAAAGTTATTCCCTAATCTACAGCTAGAGGATAACTTCATAACTTCCAAACTTGGTACAACCCCTTTAAGCAGCTGTAGGACACCTTTAGGTGACGACTTCTATGATGGGAACCGTTTTTGGTTGTGTCACCCAGATTTTCCTAGAAACATGAACGCTGCCAAAGAGAATTTTAACAACCTGATAAATCATATACCGGAGCCAATTACCTGTAATAAAGAGCTAATTAATGACGTTGCTGCGCCACCTATGGCCACTAGGTGGTGTTAAAAACACCACAGAATTCTATAGAGTTTTATAATGGCGGGGGGCAGACCGCCCCCATGCCTCTCCTCTAGTGTGTGTGCATATATATATATATATATATATATATATATATATATATATATATATATAAATATATATAGATTTCTCTATCATATTCCCAAAATATCCTGTTTCATGTTTTGAAGTTCAGTTAAAGGGTTTAAAAAAGTTTGTCCCTTATTCGTGTCCATTAAAGAAGAGATGGCGCCCCAGCGTTCCTTAACCCCGTGGTATAAACACGGGCGACCTTCTGTAAACCATTCTCAGGCCTGGGTCCCATCACCTTATCTCCCTGCTGTCATTCCCAACTTCTGCTCATTAAGACTGGAAATAATGAGCAGGCGTACATGAAGGAGGTGGTAGTCCTATGTGGTTCTCCAGGACTGTATCACACATGAAAGGCTTAGATACAATAGCTGAGTACACAGTATCAAACAGGATAGGGTTAGATACATCAGCACTGTACACAGTATCACACAGGATAGGGTTAGATACCTCAGCCCTATAGACTGTATCACACAGGACAGGGTTAGATACATCAGCCCTATAGACAGTATCACACAGGATAGGGTTAGATACCTCAGCCCTATAGACAGTATCACACAGGATAGGGTTAGATACATCAGCCCTATAGACAGTGTCACACAGGAAAGGGTTAGATACATCAGCCCTATAGACAGTATCACACAGGATAGGGTTAGATACATCAGCCCTATAGACAGTGTCACACAGGATAGGGTTAGATACATCAGCCCTATAGACAGTATCACACAGGACAGGGTTAGATACATCAGCCCTATAGACAGTATCAAACAGGATAGGGTTAGATACATCAGCACTGTACACAGTATCACACAGGATAGGGTTAGATACCTCAGCCCTATAGACAGTGTCACACAGGATAGGGTTAGATACCTCAGCCCTATAGACAGTATCACACAGGATAGGGTTAGATACCTCAGCCCTATAGACAGTATCACACAGGATAGGGTTAGATACATCAGCCCTATAGACAGTGTCACACAGGAAAGGGTTAGATACATCAGCCCTATAGACAGTATCACACAGGATAGGGTTAGATACATCAGCCCTATAGACAGTATCACACAGGATAGGGTTAGATACATCAGCCCTATAGACAGTATCACACAGGATAGGGTTAGATACCTCAGCCCTATAGACAGTATCACACAGGATAGGGTTAGATACATCAGCCATATAGACAGTATCATACAGGATAGGGTTAGATACATCAGCCCTATAGACAGTATCACACAGGATAGGGTTAGATACATCAGCCCTATAGACAGTATCACACAGGATAGGGTTAGATACATCAGCCCTACAGACAGTATCACACAGGATAGGGTTAGATACCTCAGCCCTATAGACAGTATCACACAGGAAAGGGTTAGATACATCAGCCATATAGACAGTATCATACAGGATAGGGTTAGATACATCAGCCCTATAGACAGTATCACACAGGATAGGGTTAGATACCTCAGCCCTATAGACAGTATCACACAGGATAGGGTTAGATACATCAGCCCTATAGACAGTGTCACACAGGATAGGGTTAGATACATCAGCCCTATAGACAGTATCACACAGGATAGGGTTAGATACCTCAGCCCTATAGACAGTATCACACAGGATAGGGTTAGATACATCAGCCCTATAGACAGTATCACACAGGATAGGGTTAGATACATCAGCCCTATAGACAGTGTCACACAGGATAGGGTTAGATACATCAGCCCTACAGAGAGTATCACACAGGATAGGGTTAGATACCTCAGCCCTATAGACAGTATCACACAGGATAGGGTTAGATACATCAGCCCTACAGACAGTATCACACAGGATAGGGTTAGATACATCAGCCCTACAGACAGTGTCACACAGGATAGGGTTAGATACCTCAGCCCTATAGACAGTATCACACAGGATAGGGTTAGATACCTCAGCCCTATAGACAGTGTCACACAGGATAGGGTTAGATACATCAGCCCTACAGACAGTATCACACAGGATAGGGTTAGATACATCAGCCCTATAGACAGTATCACACAGGATAGGGTTAGATACATCAGCCCTATAGACAGTATCACACAGGATAGGGTTAGATACATCAGCCCTATAGACAGTGTCACACAGGATAGGGTTAGATACCTCAGCCCTACAGACAGTATCACACAGGATAGGGTTAGATACCTCAGCCCTATAGACAGTATCACACAGGATAGGGTTAGATACATCAGCCCTATAGACAGTATCACACAGGATAGGGTTAGATACATCAGCCCTATAGACAGTATCACACAGGACAGGGTTAGATACTTCAGCCCTATAGACAGTATCACACAGGATAGGGTTAAATACATCAGCCCTATAGACAGTATCACACAGGATAGAGTTAGATACATCAGCACTGTACACAGTATCACACAGGATAGGGTTAGATACCTCAGCCTTATAGACAGTATCACACAGGATAGGGTTAGATACATCAGCCATATAGACAGTATCACACAGGATAGGGTTAGATACATCAGCCATATAGACAGTATCACACAGGATAGGGTTAGATACATCAGCCATATAGACAGTATCACACAGGATAGGGTTAGATACATCAGCAATGTACACAGTATCACACAGGATAGGGTTAGATACCTCAGCCCTATAGACAGTATCACACAGGATAGGGTTAGATACATCAGCCATATAGACAGTATCACACAGGATAGGGTTAGATACCTCAGCCCTATAGACAGTATCACACAGGATAGGGTTAGATACATCAGCCCTATAGACAGTATCACACAGGATAGGGTTAGATACCTCAGCCCTACAGACAGTATCACACAGGATAGGGTTAGATACATCAGCCCTATAGACAGTATCACACAGGATAGGGTTAGATACATCAGCCCTATAGACAGTGTCACACAGGATAGGGTTAGATACATCAGCCCTATAGACAGTATCACACAGGATAGGGTTAGATACATCAGTCCTATAGACAGTATCACACAGGATAGGGTTAAATACATCAGCCCTATAGACAGTATCACACAGGATAGGGTTAGATACCTCAGCCCTATAGACAGTATCACACAGGATAGGGTTAGATACCTCAGCCCCATAGACAGTATCACACAGGACAGGGTTAGATACCTCAGCCCTATAGACAGTATCACACAGGATAGGGTTAGATACATCAGCCCTATAGACAGTATCACACAGGATAGGGTTAGATACCTCAGCCCTATAGACAGTATCACACAGGATAGGGTTAGATACATCAGCCCTATAGACAGTATCACACAGGATAGGGTTAGATACATCAGCCCTATAGACAGTATCACACAGGATAGGGTTAGATACATCAGCCCTATAGACAGTATCACACAGGATAGGGTTAGATACCTCAGCCCTATAGACAGTATCACACAGGACAGGGTAAGATACCTCAGCCCTATAGACAGTATCACACAGGATAGGGTTAGATACCTCAGCCCTATAGACAGTGTCACACAGGATAGGGTTAGATACATCAGCCCGATAGACAGTGTCACACAGGATAGGGTTAGATACATCAGCCCTATAGACAGTATCACACAGGATAGGGTTAGATACATCAGCCCTATAGACAGTGTCACACAGGATAGGGTTAGATACATCAGCCCTACAGAGAGTATCACACAGGATAGGGTTAGATACCTCAGCCCTATAGACAGTATCACACAGGATAGGGTTAGATACATCAGCCCGATAGACAGTGTCACACAGGATAGGGTTAGATACATCAGCCCTATAGACAGTATCACACAGGATAGGGTTAGATACATCAGCCCTATAGACAGTGTCACACAGGATAGGGTTAGATACATCAGCCCTATAGACAGTGTCACACAGGATAGGGTTAGATACATCAGCCCTATAGACAGTGTCACACAGGATAGGGTTAGATACATCAGCCCTACAGACAGTATCACACAGGATAGGGTTAGATACATCAGCCTTATAGACAGTGTCACACAGGATAGGGTTAGATACCTCAGCCCTATAGACAGTATCACACAGGATAGGGTTAGATACCTCAGCCCTACAGACAGTATCACACAGGATAGGGTTAGATACATCAGCCCTACAGACAGTATCACACAGGATAGGGTTAGATACCTCAGCCCTATAGACAGTATCACACAGGACAGGGTTAGATACCTCAGCCCTATAGACAGTATCACACAGGATAGGGTTAGATACATCAGCCCTACAGACAGTATCACACAGGATAGGGTTAGATACCTCAGCCCTATAGACAGTATCACACAGGATAGGGTTAGATACATCAGCCCTATGGACAGTATCAAACAGGATAGGGTTAGATACATCAGCCCTACAGACAGTATCACACAGGATAGGGTTAGATACCTCAGCCCTATAGACAGTATCACACAGGATAGGGTTAGATACATCAGCAATGTACACAGTATCACACAGGATAGGGTTAGATACCTCAGCCCTATAGACAGTATCACACAGGACAGGGTTAGATACATCAGCCCTATAGACAGTATCACACAGGATAGGGTTAGATACATCAGCCCTATAGACTGTATCACACAGGATAGGGTTAGATACATCAGCACTGTACACAGTATCACACAGGACAGGGTTAGATACATCAGCCCTATAGACAGTATCACACAGGATAGGGTTAGATACCTCAGCCCTATAGACAGTATCACACAGGATAGGGTTAGATACCTCAGCCCTATAGACAGTATCACACAGGATAGGGTTAGATACATCAGCCCTATAGACAGTGTCACACAGGATAGGGTTAGATACATCAGCCCTACAGACAGTGTCACACAGGAAAGGGTTAGATACCTCAGCCCTATAGACAGTATCACACAGGATAGGGTTAGATACATCAGCCCTATAGACAGTATCACACAGGATAGGGTTAGATACCTCAGCCCTATAGACAGTATCACACAGGATAGGGTTAGATACCTCAGCCCTACAGACAGTGTCACACAGGATAGGGTTAGATACATCAGCCCTATAGACAGTGTCACACAGGATAGGGTTAGATACATCAGCCCTACAGACAGTATCACACAGGATAGGGTTAGATACCTCAGCCCTATAGACAGTATCACACAGGATAGGGTTAGATACATCAGCCCTATAGACAGTATCACACAGGATAGGGTTAGATACATCAGCCCTATAGACAGTATCACACAGGATAGGGTTAGATACATCAGCACTGTACACAGTATCACACAGGATAGGGTTAGATACATCAGCCCTATAGACAGTATCACACAGGATAGGGTTAGATACATCAGTCCTATAGACAGTGTCACACAGGATAGGGTTAGATACATCAGCCCTATAGACTGTATCACACAGGATAGGGTTAGATACCTCAGCCCTATAGACAGTGTCACACAGGATAGGGTTAGATACATCAGCCCTATAGACAGTGTCACACAGGATAGGGTTAGATACATAAGCCCTATAGACTGTATCACACAGGATAGGGTTAGATACATCAGCCCTATAGACAGTATCACACAGGATAGGGTTAGATACATCAGCCCTATAGACAGTATCACACAGGATAGGGTTAGATACATCAGCCCTATAGACAGTATCACACAGGATAGAGTTAGATACATCAGCCCTATAGACAGTATCACACAGGATAGGGTTAGATACATCAGCCCTATAGACAGTATCACACAGGATAGGGTTAGATACATCAGCCCTATAGACAGTATCACACAGGATAGGGTTAGATACATCAGCCCTATAGACAGTATCACACAGGATAGGGTTAGATACATCAGCCCTATAGACAGTATCACACAGGATAGGGTTAGATACATCAGCCCTATAGACAGTATCACACAGGATAGGGTTAGATACATCAGCCCTATAGACAGTATCACACAGGATAGGGTTAGATACATCAGCCCTATAGACAGTATCACACAGGATAGGGTTAGATACATCAGCCCTATAGACAGTATCACACAGGATAGGGTTAGATACATCAGCACTGTACACAGTATCACACAGGATAGAGTTAGATACATCAGCCCTATAGACAGTATCACACAGGATAGAGTTAGATACATCAGCCCTATAGACAGTATCACACAGGATAGGGTTAGATACATCAGCACTGTACACAGTATCACCCAGAAAAGGGTTAGATACATCAGGTTAGGAGACAGTATCACACATAACAGGCTTAGATACACAGCCCAGCAGACAGTATCACATGACAGGCTTAGATATACAGCCCCGCAGGCTGTATCTCACTTTAGGATTAGATACAGAGCCCAGCAGAGAGTATCACATGACAGGCTTAGATACACAGCCACGCAGGCAGCATCATACATTAGGATTAGATACACAGCCCCGCAAGCAGTATCACACATTAGGATTAGATACACAGCCCCGCAGGCAGTATCACACATTAGGATTAGATACACAGCCCCAAAGGCAGCATCACACATTAGGATTAGATACACAGCCCCGTAGGCAGTATCACACATTAGGATTAGATACACAGCCCCGCAGGCAGTATCACACATTAGGATTAGATACACAGCCCCGCAGGCAGTATCACACATTAGGATTAGATACACAGCCCCGTAGGCAGTATCATACATTAAGATTAGATACACAGCCCCGTAGGCAGTATCACACATTAGGATTAGATACACAGCCCCGCAGGCAGTATCACACATTAGGATTAGATACACAGCCCCGCAGGCAGTATCACACATTAGGATCAGATACACAGCCCCGCAGGCAGTATCACACATTAGGATTAGATACACAGCCCCGCAGGCAGTATCACACATTAGGATTAGATACACAGCCCCGCAGGCAGTATCACACATTAGGATTAGATACACAGCCCCGCAGGCAGTATCACACATTAGGATTAGATACACAGTCCCGCAGGCCATATCACACATTAGGATTAGATACACAGCCCCGCAGGCAGTATCACACATTAGGATTAGATACACAGCCCCGCAGGCAGTATCACACATTAGGATTAGATACACAGCCCCGCAGGCAGTATCACACATTAGGATTAGATACACAGTCCCGCAGGCCATATCACACATTAGGATCAGATACACAGCCCCGTAGGCAGTATCACACATTAAGATTAGATACACAGTCCCGCAGGCCATATCACACATTAGGATTAGATACACAGCCCCGCAGGCAGTATCACACATTAGGATTAGATACACAGCCCCGCAGGCAGTATCACACATTAGGATTAGATACACAGCCCCGCAGGCAGTATCACACATTAGGATTATATACACAGTCCCGCAGGCCATATCACACATTAGGATTAGATACACAGCCCTGCAGGCAGTATCACACATTAGGATTAGATACACAGCCCCGCAGGCAGTATCACACATTAGGATTAGATACACAGCCCCGCAGGCAGTATCACACATTAGGATTAGATACACAGCCCCGCAGGCAGTATCACACATTAGGATTAGATACACAGTCCTGCAGGCCATATCACACATTAGGATTAGATACACAGTCCCGCAGGCAGTATCACACATTAGGATTAGATACACAGCCCCGCAGGCAGTATCACACATTAGGATTAGATACACAGTCCCGCAGGCCATATCACACATTAGGATTAGATAGACAGTCCCGCAGGCCATATCACACATTAGGATCAGATACACAGCCCCGCAGGCAGTATCACACATTAGGATTAGATACATAGCCCCGCAGGCAGTATCACACATTAGGATTAGATACACAGCCCCGCAGGCAGTATCACACATTAGGATTAGATACACAGCCCCGCAGGCAGTATCACACATTAGGATTAGATACACAGCCCCGCAGGCAGTATCACACATTAGGATTAGATACACAGCCCCGCAGGCCATTTCACACATTAGGATTAGATACACAGCCCCGCAGGCAGTATCACACATTAGGATTAGATACACAGCCCCGCAGGCAGTATCACACATTAGGATTAGATACACAGCCCCGCAGGCAGTATCACACATTAGGATTAGATACACAGCCCCGCAGGCAGTATCACACATTAGGATTAGATACACAGCCCCGCAGGCAGTATCACACATTAGGATTAGATACACAGCCCCGCAGGCCATATCACACATTAGGATTAGATACACAGCCCCGCAGGCAGTATCACACATTAGGATTAGATACACAGCCCCGCAGGCAGTATCACACATTAGGATTAGATACACAGCCCCGCAGGCAGTATCACACATTAGGATTAGATACACAGCCCCGCAGGCAGTATCACACATTAGGATTAGATACACAGCCCCGCAGGCAGTATCACACATTAGGATTAGATACACAGCCCCGCAGGCAGTATCACACATTAGGATTAGATACACAGCCCCGCAGGCAGTATCACACATTAGGATTAGATACACAGCCCCGCAGGCAGTATCACACATTAGGATTAGATACACAGCCCCGCAGGCAGTATCACACATTAGGATCAGATACACAGTCCCGCAGGCCATATCACACATTAGGATTAGATACACAGTCCCGCAGGCAGTATCACACATTAGGATTAGATACACAGCCCCGCAGGCAGTATCACACATTAGGATTAGATACACAGTCCCGCAGGCAGTATCACACATTAGGATTAGATACACAGTCCCGCAGGCCATATCACACATTAGGATTAGATACACAGTCCCGCAGGCCATATCACACATTAGGATTAGATACACAGCCCCGCAGGCAGTATCACACATTAGGATTAGATACACAGTCCCGCAGGCCATATCACACATTAGGATTAGATACACAGTCCCGCAGGCCATATCACACATTAGGATTAGATACACAGTCCCGCAGGCAGTATCACACATTAGGATTAGATACACAGCCCCGCAGGCAGTATCACACATTAGGATTAGATACACAGCCCCGCAGGCCATATCACACATTAGGATTAGATACACAGTCCCGCAGGCCATATCACACATTAGGATCAGATACACAGTCCCGCAGGCCATATCACACATTAGGATCAGATACACAGCCCCGCAGGCAGTATCACACATTAGGATTAGATACACAGCCCCGCAGGCAGTATCACACATTAGGATTAGATACACAGCCCCGCAGGCAGTATCACACATTAGGATTAGATACACAGCCCCGCAGGCAGTATCACACATTAGGATTAGATACACAGTCCCGCAGGCCATATCACACATTAGGATTAGATACACAGTCCCGCAGGCCATATCACACATTAGGATTAGATACACAGCCCCGCAGGCAGTATCACACATTAGGATTAGATACACAGCCCCGCAGGCAGTATCACACATTAGGATTAGATACACAGCCCCGCAGGCAGTATCACACATTAGGATCAGATACACAGTCCCGCAGGCAGTATCACACATTAGGATTAGATACACAGCCCCGCAGGCAGTATCACACATTAGGATTAGATACACAGCCCCGCAGGCAGTATCACACATTAGGATTAGATACACAGTCCCGCAGGCCATACCACACATTAGGATTAGATACACAGCCCCGCAGGCAGTATCACACATTAGGATTAGATACACAGCCCCGCAGGCAGTATCACACATTAGGATTAGATACACAGCCCCGCAGGCCATATCACACATTAGGATTAGATACACAGCCCCGCAGGCCATATCACACATTAGGATCAGATACACAGCCCCGCAGGCAGTATCACACATTAGGATTAGATACACAGCCCCGCAGGCAGTATCACACATTAGGATTAGATACACAGCCCCGCAGGCAGTATCACACATTAGGATTAGATACACAGCCCCGCAGGCAGTATCACACATTAGGATTAGATACACAGCCCCGCAGGCAGTATCACACATTAGGATTAGATACACAGCCCCGCAGGCAGTATCACACATTAGGATTAGATACACAGCCCCGCAGGCAGTATCACACATTAGGATTAGATACACAGCCCCGCAGGCAGTATCACACATTAGGATTAGATACACAGCCCCGCAGGCAGTATCACACATTAGGATTAGATACACAGCCCCGCAGGCAGTATCACACATTAGGATTAGATACACAGCCCCGCAGGCAGTATCACACATTAGGATTAGATACACAGCCCCGCAGGCAGTATCACACATTAGGATTAGATACACAGCCCCGCAGGCAGTATCACACATTAGGATTAGATACACAGCCCCGCAGGCCATATCACACATTAGGATTAGATACACAGCCCCGCAGGCCATATCACACATTAGGATCAGATACACAGCCCCGCAGGCAGTATCACACATTAGGATTAGATACACAGCCCCGCAGGCAGTATCACACATTAGGATTAGATACACAGCCCCGCAGGCAGTATCACACATTAGGATTAGATACACAGCCCCGCAGGCAGTATCACACATTAGGATTAGATACACAGCCCCGCAGGCAGTATCACACATTAGGATTAGATACACAGCCCCGCAGGCAGTATCACACATTAGGATTAGATACACAGCCCCGCAGGCAGTATCACACATTAGGATTAGATACACAGCCCCGCAGGCAGTATCACACATTAGGATTAGATACACAGCCCCGCAGGCAGTATCACACATTAGGATTAGATACACAGCCCCGCAGGCAGTATCACACATTAGGATTAGATACACAGCCCCGCAGGCAGTATCACACATTAGGATTAGATACACAGCCCCGCAGGCAGTATCACACATTAGGATTAGATACACAGCCCCGCAGGCAGTATCACACATTAGGATTAGATACACAGCCCCGCAGGCAGTATCACACATTAGGATTAGATACACATCCCCGCAGGCAGTATCACACATTAGGATTAGATACACAGCCCCGCAGGCCATATCACACATTAGGATTAGATACACAGCCCCGCAGGCAGTATCACACATTAGGATTAGATACACAGCCCCGCAGGCAGTATCACACATTAGGATTAGATACACAGCCCCGCAGGCAGTATCACACATTAGGATTAGATACACAGCCCCGCAGGCAGTATCACACATTAGGATTAGATACACAGCCCCGCAGGCAGTATCACACATTAGGATTAGATACACAGCCCCGCAGGCAGTATCACACATTAGGATTAGATACACAGCCCCGCAGGCCATATCACACATTAGGATTAGATACACAGCCCCGCAGGCAGTATCACACATTAGGATTAGATACACAGCCCCGCAGGCAGTATCACACATTAGGATTAGATACACAGCCCCGCAGGCCATATCACACATTAGGATTAGATACACAGCCCCGCAGGCAGTATCACACATTAGGATTAGATACACAGCCCCGCAGGCAGTATCACACATTAGGATTAGATAAACAGCCCCGCAGGCAGTATCACACATTAGGATTAGATACACAGCCCCGCAGGCAGTATCACACATTAGGATTAGATACACAGCCCCGCAGGCAGTATCACACATTAGGATTAGATACACAGTCCCGCAGGCCATATCACACATTAGGATTAGATACACAGTCCCCCAGGCAGTATCACACATTAGGATTAGATACACAGCCCCGCAGGCAGTATCACACATTAGGATTAGATACACAGTCCCGCAGGCCATATCACACATTAGGATTAGATACACAGTCCCGCAGGCCATATCACACATTAGGATCAGATACACAGCCCCGCAGGCAGTATCACACATTAGGATTAGATACACAGCCCCGCAGGCAGTATCACACATTAGGATTAGATACACAGTCCCGCAGGCCATATCACACATTAGGATTAGATACACAGTCCCGCAGGCAGTATCACACATTAGGATTAGATACACAGCCCCGCAGGCAGTATCACACATTAGGATTAGATACACAGTCCCGCAGGCCATATCACACATTAGGATTAGATACACAGTCCCGCAGGCCATATCACACATTAGGATCAGATACACAGCCCCGCAGGCAGTATCACACATTAGGATTAGATACACAGCCCCGCAGGCAGTATCACACATTAGGATTAGATACACAGCCCCGCAGGCAGTATCACACATTAGGATTAGATACACAGCCCCGCAGGCAGTATCACACATTAGGATTAGATACACAGCCCCGCAGGCAGTATCGCACAGTAGGATTACATACACAGCCCCGCAGGCAGTATCACACATTAGGATTAGATACACAGCCCCGCAGGCAGTATCACACATTAGGATTAGATACACAGCCCCGCAGGCAGTATCACACATTAGGATTAGATACACAGTCCCGCAGGCCATATCACACATTAGGATTAGATACACAGTCCCGCAGGCAGTATCACACATTAGGATTAGATACACAGCCCCGCAGGCAGTATCACACATTAGGATTAGATACACAGTCCCGCAGGCCATATCACACATTAGGATTAGATACACAGTCCCGCAGGCCATATCACACATTAGGATCAGATACACAGCCCCGCAGGCAGTATCACACATTAGGATTAGATACACAGCCCCGCAGGCAGTATCACACATTAGGATTAGATACACAGCCCCGCAGGCAGTATCACACATTAGGATTAGATACACAGCCCCGCAGGCAGTATCACACATTAGGATTAGATACACAGCCCCGCAGGCAGTATCACACATTAGGATTAGATACACAGCCCCGCAGGCCATATCACACATTAGGATTAGATACACAGCCCCGCAGGCAGTATCACACATTAGGATTAGATACACAGCCCCGCAGGCAGTATCACACATTAGGATTAGATACACAGCCCCGCAGGCAGTATCACACATTAGGATTAGATACACAGCCCCGCAGGCAGTATCACACATTAGGATTAGATACACAGCCCCGCAGGCTGTATCACACATTAGGATTAGATACACAGCCCCGCAGGCCATGTCACACATTAGGATTAGATACACAGCCCCGCAGGCAGTATCACACATTAGGATTAGATACACAGCCCCGCAGGCAGTATCACACATTAGGATTAGATACACAGCCCCGCAGGCCATATCACACATTAGGATTAGATACACAGCCCCGCAGGCAGTATCACACATTAGGATTAGATACACAGCCCCGCAGGCAGTATCACACATTAGGATTAGATACACAGCCCCGCAGGCAGTATCACACATTAGGATTAGATACACAGCCCCGCAGGCAGTATCACACATTAGGATTAGATACACAGCCCCGCAGGCAGTATCACACATTAGGATTAGATACACAGCCCCGCAGGCAGTATCACACATTAGGATTAGATACACAGTCCCGCAGGCCATATCACACATTAGGATTAGATACACAGTCCCGCAGGCCATATCACACATTAGGATCAGATACACAGCCCCGCAGGCAGTATCACACATTAGGATTAGATACACAGCCCCGCAGGCAGTATCACACATTAGGATTAGATACACAGTCCCGCAGGCCATATCACACATTAGGATTAGATACACAGTCCCGCAGGCAGTATCACACATTAGGATTAGATACACAGCCCCGCAGGCAGTATCACACATTAGGATTAGATACACAGTCCCGCAGGCCATATCACACATTAGGATTAGATACACAGTCCCGCAGGCCATATCACACATTAGGATTAGATACACAGCCCCGCAGGCAGTATCACACATTAGGATTAGATACACAGCCCCGCAGGCAGTATAACACATTAGGATTAGATACACAGCCCCGCAGGCAGTATCACACATTAGGATTAGATACACAGCCCCGCAGGCAGTATCACACATTAGGATTAGATACACAGTCCCGCAGGCCATATCACACATTAGGATTAGATACACAGCCCCGCAGGCAGTATCACACATTAGGATTAGATACACAGCCCCGCAGGCAGTATAACACATTAGGATTAGATACACAGCCCCGCAGGCAGTATCACACATTAGGATTAGATACACAGCCCCGCAGGCAGTATCACACATTAGGATTAGATACACAGCCCCGCAGGCAGTATCACACATTAGGATTAGATACACAGCCCCGCAGGCAGTATCACACATTAGGATTAGATACACAGCCCCGCAGGCAGTATCACACATTAGGATTAGATACACAGCCCCGCAGGCAGTATCACACATTAGGATTAGATACACAGCCCCGCAGGCAGTATCACACATTAGGATTAGATACACAGCCCCGCAGGCAGTATCACACATTAGGATTAGATACACAGTCCCGCAGGCCATATCACACATTAGGATCAGATACACAGTCCCGCAGGCAGTATCACACATTAGGATTAGATACACAGTCCCGCAGGCAGTATCACACATTAGGATTAGATACACAGTCCCGCAGGCCATATCACACATTAGGATCAGATACACAGTCCCGCAGGCCATATCACACATTAGGATTAGATACACAGTCCCGCAGGCAGTATCACACATTAGGATTAGATACACAGCCCCGCAGGCCATATCACACATTAGGATTAGATACACAGCCCCGCAGGCAGTATCACACATTAGGATTAGATACACAGTCCCGCAGGCCATATCACACATTAGGATCAGATACACAGTCCCGCAGGCCATATCACACATTAGGATTAGATACACAGTCCCGCAGGCAGTATCACACATTAGGATTAGATACACAGCCCCGCAGGCAGTATCACACATTAGGATTAGATACACAGTCCCGCAGGCCATATCACACATTAGGATCAGATACACAGCCCCGCAGGTAGTATCACACATTAGGATTAGATACACAGCCCCGCAGGCAGTATCACACATTAGGATTAGATACACAGCCCCGCAGGCAGTATCACACATTAGGATTAGATACACAGCCCCGCAGGCAGTATCACACATTAGGATTAGATGAGTAGCACCTTTCTTGGTTCTGGGACAAGTATGTCAAACATCGTCCTGCCAGGATCTGTGGGGTCATGAAGGGTCTCTACAGGGAGGTGGGTGGATAAGGAAGGTCAGACCTCATCCCGGTGCCCCCTCTCCATTTATTTAAGTTGTTTTTTTTACTTATTATTTTTTACCCTCATTTTATTTATTTCCTTTACATTGTTTGTATCCTTTTACCACATATAAGCATTTAATTAATTAATAATTATGTTTCTACACCACGAGGAGCGAGGGCCTTGCTCGCAGGCTTACAATCTATTAGATAGGTGTGGGGTAAAGGACATCTTGAAGCTTTGTCCTGGGCGCTGAGAGAACTTGGCCTCTGCTTAAAGGGGACCTGTCGCTAGATGTAAAATCCAGTTTTTGCTCTTATTTTACTCCCGCTGCTCCCCTGAATATTCCATTTTTTAAAATCCGCCATATGGCTCCAGAGATATGGGCCTATGCACACACATAATCATATACATACACTCATATACATGCACATATACAATAGGTGAAATACGTACTGAACACGTCACCAATTTTCTAAGTAAATATATTTCTAAAGAAGCTATTGACATGAAATTCTCACCAGATGTCGGTAACAACCCATCCAATCCACACAGACAAAGAAATCACACCATAGACGTCCATAAATAAAGTTATGTGCAATAATGAGAAATGACACAGGGAAAAAGTATTGAACACATGAAGAAAAATAGGTGCAAAAAGCCATGGAAAGTCGTGACTTTAATTAGAAAGCAATCCTGCCACTTAGTGAAAAATAATATCAGCTGGTTCAACTGATGGCCTATAAAAAGGTGTCTCATTACTGTGCCACACAAAAAACATCTCATGATGGGTAAAACCAGTGAGCTGTCTCAAGACCTTCACAACCTTATTGCTGCAAAACATACTAATGGCATTGGTTGCAGAAGAATTTCTAAACTACTAAAGTATCCAGTGAGCACTGTTGGGGACATAATCCAGAAGTGGAAAGAACACAATTTCACCATATACCGGCCATGATCAGGTGATCCCCGCAAAATTTCAGACAGAGGAGTGACAGGAATTATCAGAAGAGTTGTCCAAGAGCCAAGGATCACCTGTGGAGAACTACAGAAAGACCTGGAATCAGCAGCCACAATTGTTTCAAAGAAAAAAATAAGTAATGCACTCAACATCCATGGTCTGTATGCACGCTCACCACGCAAGACTCCATTGCTGAACAAAAAGCATATTCAAGCGTGTTTAAAGTTTGCTCAACAACATTTAGACAAGCCTGTGAAATACTGGGAGAATATAGTCTGGTCAGTTGAGGCCAAAATTAAACTTGTTGGATGCCATAATACACACCATGTTTGGAGGCCAAAGCCACTGCATATGACCCCCAAAACACCATACCAACAGTGAAGTTTGGAGGTGGGAACTGTTTTGTGGGGCTGTTTTTCAGCATAGGGCACTGGCAAACTTCATGTGATTGAAGGAAGGATGAATGGACAAATGTACTAAGACATTATTGATAAAAATCTGCTGCCATCTACCAGGATGATGACAATAAAACATTTCAGAAAGACAATGACCCCAAACACACAGCCAAGTAAACTCTGAATTGGTTTTAAAGAAAGAAAATAAAGCTGCTGTAATGGCCCAGCCAATCACCGGACCTGAATCCAATAGAAAATGTATAGAAGGAACTAAAGCTCAGAGTCCATAGAAGAAGTCCACGGGACCTTCAGGATGTGAAGAGTGTTTGTGTAGAAGAAAGGACCAAAATCACACCTGAGCAATGCCTGAGACTAGTTTCTCCATACAGGAGGTGTCTTGAAGCTGTCATCACCAACAAAAGCTTTTGTACGAAGTATTAATTACATTTCAGTAAACGTGTTCAATACTTTTTCTAAGTGTCATTTCTCATTATTACACATAACATAATTTATGGACATTTATGCTTTGATGACTGCTTTGCACACTCTTGGCATTCTCTTGATGAGCTTCAAGAGGTAGTCACCGGAAATGGTTTTCACTTCACAGGTGTGCCCTGTCTGGTTTAATAAGTGGGATTTCTTGCCTTATAAATGGGGTTGGGACCATCAGTTATGTTGTGCAGAAGTCAGGTGGATACACAGCTGATAGTCCTACTGAATAGACTGTTAGAATTTGTATTATGGCAAGAAAAAAGCAGCTAAGTAAAGAAAAACGAGTGGCCATCATTACTTTAAGAAATGAAGGTCAGTCAGTCTGAAAAATTGGGCAAACTTTGAATGTGTCCCCAAGTGCAGTTGCAAAAACCATCAAGCGCTACAAAGAAACTGGCTCACATGAGGACTGCCCCAGGAAAGGAAGACCAAGAGTCACCTCAGCTTCTGAGGATAAGTTTATCCGAGTCACCAGCCTCAGAAATCGCAGGTTAACAGCAGCTCAGATTAGAGACCAGGTCAATGCCACACAGAGTTCTAGCAGCAGACACATCTCTTCAACAACTGTTAAGAGGAGACTTTGTGCAGAAGGCCTTCATGGTAAAATAGCTGCTAGGAAACCACTGCTAAGGACAGGCAACAAGCAGAAGAGACTTGTTTGGGCTAAAGAACACAAGGAATGGACATTAGACCAGTGGAAATCTGTGCTTTGGTCTCATGAGTCCAAATTTGAGATCTTTGGTTCCAACCACCGTGTCTTTGTGCGGCGCAGAAAAGGTGAATGGATGGACTCTACATGCCTGGTTCCCACAGTGAAGCATGGAGGAGGGGGTGTGATGGTGTGGGGGTGCTTTGCTGGTGACACTGTTGGGGATTTATTCAAAATTGAAGGCATACTGAACCAGCATGGCTACCACAGCATCTTGCAGTGGCATGCTATTCCATCCGGTTTGCGTTTAGTTGGACCATCATTTATTTTTCAACAGGACAATGACCCCAAACACACCTACAGGCTGTGTAAGGGCTATCTGACCAAGAGGGAGAGTGATGGGGTGCTACGCCAGATGACCTGGCCTCCACAGTCACCAGACCTGAACCCAATCGAGATGGTTTGGGGTGAGCTGGACCGCAGAGTGAAGGCAAAAGGGCCAACAAGTGCTAAGCATCTCTGGGAACTCCTTCAAGATTGTTGGAAGACCATTTCCGGTGACTACCTCTTGAAGCTCATCAAGAGAATGCCAAGAGTGTGCAAAGCAGTCATCAAAGCAAAAGGTGGCTACTTTGAAGAACCTAGAATATAAGACATATTTTCAGTTGTTTCACACTTTTTTGTTAAGTATATAATTCCACATGTGTTAATTCATAGTTTTGATGCCTTCAGTGTGAATGTACAATTTTCAAAGTCATGAAAATACAGAAAAATCTTTAAAAGAGAAGGTGTGTCCAAACTTTTGGTCTGTACTGTATATATACATATATACGCACACACACACTCACACACATATACATGCACACAGCCACATTCACACACACGCTGTTAACTCTGTGGAAACTTCTCCCCAGACATAAAGCTGAATTGTGACTGCAACCTGATCCTGGTAACCACATACAATATCTGCCAAGGCCTGAACTTTGAGGTTTGGGATTGATTTCCGCTCGTCAGCAGAATTCCCTCTTATTTTTGCTTCCCTTTGTTTCTTGAGGATAATAAGGTAATGAAGAGGCTGAGATCTGTGTACCCACTGCCCAGACTGCTGCACCTCTCCTGATGTTGGGTGCTGCCATGTCTACACGAGGGGTTAATCAAAGCGGCGGTATTAATAAGTTAATGTCCAAGATTAGATCTTTCCTCCGTATATATGAAGCCCCAGAGCTGATATATGCATTTTATCGCAATATTCCCATCTTCTCTTGTGTAAGATGCAACTTTTTATTGTGGTCATAGCAATAAGCAGAGTAACAGTCTTAGACCCCCGTCCTCAAATATTCCCTGCTATGCTATGTGTTCATGCAATACAGCGACTGTACAGTTTTGTGTTCACAGCTCTGATGCAGACCTATGTGTGTATAGTATCAGACTACAAGTAAATCTCGCATCTAGTCTGATCTGGCTGGTAGGGTGGGGACAAGGTATTTTGGTGCTGTAGGTCAATGGCGCCTCCCTGCGTCACAGCAAAGGAATGGGTCAGACAGTGAGCTAACAGGACCCCTATAGTGCTCCTCCTCTGATGGGTCAGGTAACAAGCTCTGATGGCCACTTCCACTAGAATTATTACCCTTTTCACATCAAAAATACCCAGCCGTCAAGTGTGCTGAGTGCCTGAGGCCAGAGGGAGGTGCCGGGTGCCCGCAGGCATTCAGCAATGTCAGTCCCCCCCCCCCCCCAGAATGTGCCCACTTCAGGAAGGCAGGAGGTAGCGCCCTAGGCAAGTGCCTGCCCTGCCTACCCCTTGCACTGCTCGCAGTTATATATTAACCTTTTTATCCTTGTTAACCTTCTCCTGGATGCTGTACAGGTGCCGGTGATGACAACAGGTTAGCGTCACACTTTATAGGGTTTTATTCCTAAGGAACTTCTGAACTTCATCTATGCACAGAAATCACAGCTTTTATTGCCCTGTCAGCATGATATAGAGGAAAAGAAAAGACATATAGATATACAGTATATCACAAAAGTGATATATCTTTGAGAAATGGCTTTCTTCTTGCCACTCTTCCATAAAGGCCAGATTTGTGCAGTGTACAACTGATTGTTGTCCTATGGACAGACTCTCCCACCTCAGCTGTAGATCTCTGCAGCTCATCCAGAGTGATCATGGGCCTTTTGGCTGCATCTCTGATCAGTCTTCTCCTTGTTCAAGATGAAAGTTTAGAGGGACGGCCGGGTCTTGGTAGATTGGCAGTGGTCTGATACTCCTTCCATTTCAATATGATCGCTTGCACAGTGCTCCTTGAGATGTTTAAAACTTGGGAAATCTTTTTGTATCCAAATCCGGCTTTAAACTTCGCCACAACAGTATCTCGGACCTGCCTGGTGTGTTCCTTGGTCTTCATGATGCTTTCTGCACTGGAAACAGACCCCTGAGACTATCACAGAGCAGGTGCATTTATACGGAGACTTGATTACACACAGGTGGATCCTATTTATCATTACCAGTCATTTAGGAGAACATTGGATCATTCAGAGATCCTCACTGAACTTCTGCACTGAAAGTAAAGGGGCCGAATAATATTGCACGCCCCACTTTTCAGTTTTTAATTTTTTTAAAAAGTTTAAAATATCCAATAAATTTCGTTCCACTTCACGATTGTGTCCCACTTGTTGCTGATTCTTCCCCCAAAAATTAGAATTTTATATCTTTATGTTTGAAGCCAAAAATGTGGCAAAAGGTAGAAAAGTTCAAGGGGGCCAATACTTTCACAATGCACTGTATCTCCCTTTATGTACCAACCTTTTATGTGGTGCCATATCAAAGCTTTGAAAAGTCCAGATTAAAAACATTAAAAGCCTTACCTGGTCCAATCTGGAATTTACCTTCAGTGTCAAAATAAATTATGAAAATAAACTCAACATAAATCTAAATCTAAGGATTATGCAGGGAGCGCCTGACACACCGTTGGTGAGTTTCAAGATCTACATATATTTTCAACCCCCAGACTATTATATTTACTATTAGACTTGGCCTCACCGATAATTTATTTTACACGTATTCATGGTGTTATGCTTACAGGGGTCTGCAGCTTGTCTTACACTTTAGAGGTGACGATTAAAGGACATTGAGTTGTTGCATTTCACATTACCAATTGTAAAGTCAATTACTGCCGCAATCTGTGTGCAGTATTTCAGTGCTAACCACAATTAGTACTTTCTCGTTGCTACTTGGCGCCGCTATTTATTTATTAATGTATATATTTTTCTCGAACTTTATTTTTTCTTTCCAGTTCATTTTTCATTATTATGGTTATTTACACTTATATTCCATATCATCGCCACAGTGTTTTACTGTTATAGTCACTCTTCGTCTCAGACCATCTATTATACTCCATATTTCAGTGCATTTCATATTCCAGTTCTTCTGCTACTTCTCAGCACGCGATTATTTAATTGTACAGGTAAACCTTTGTTATCTATTTTTGCAGTGATGCCCGGTATCACAGCTTACATTGCAACTTCTGAAGCACGGTTATTCTTTACGTATTTGTTGTATTTCATGTAGTACCAAGTGCACATTTTTGTAACCACAATTCCGACAGAGAGAGATGTCTGAATTAGGAGGTTGGTTTCTAGAAATGCAACATTTTTTATTTGAAAGGTACAATAGAACATTCTTCAAATATTTCGTTCCATTAGTTGTCCTACAGGTCCTTCTTATGAGTGCAGGGCGAAATAGGGCAAGGAGAGTAGGGACAGCCGCCGCGGAGTGGGGGCGCCACTTGCGCAGGTTTTAGGGTGCCAACCTCCACTGACAGGTAGGGACAGTCCTCACCAGTTTATCAATAGGGCTGTGTAGTCCCCTCTGCTGTCTCTACTCCCCTTGATGTATTCATCTGGTTGATTTTGATTTTTTGCTCAATATCTTTTCCTGTGGTATGCCCCATTATCCACTCTCCTTCTTCCCGTTTCTCACCTCCCCTTCCCCCTTCCCTTGCTCTGGAGGTGCGGTCCTCCCCAGTTTCTCCCTATTTTTACAAATTACCTCTCCTTCCTTTTGGGCTTTATGTGTGCGAGGTTGTCCTCTGTCTCATTACCACTGATCTGACTTGACCCGTGAAGTATCTCCAGTCTTTTGACCACTGGGGTATGTCTAGCGTGGTCATTATAGACTGCACGGCATATGGTATGTGACCGGAGGAGTGTCATGCATTGTTCTCTTTTTTTCTGACACTCCTCCTGGTGGGGGTGATTTTGGGTGGGTGGGGGTTCTTGTTACCACCCACCGCGGCGTGCTATGTGTGGGCACACTGTGTTCATTCCCCCTACTCGTCGCTTCCTGGTCTGTGCACTGGCTTCCTGTGGGACGCGTGAGCCGGAAGTGACGTTTGCGTGTCACGGCCGGCGCCTGCGTTCCACATACCAGATGCCGTCTGGCCGGAACCGGAAGTGACCCGCACGCTTGTCAGCGCGGGCATATTCAAAAGGAGGACCTATCTGCCTGTTATCGGCACTGTCTAATGGATAAGCTGAGCGTTTGATGCCAGCTTCTATACCGCATGACACCCTCTTCTCCCCTGATGATTAGCTGAGGCAATGAAATGCGTTGGGAGCGGTGTGCTGTGAGTTGCTGGAGGCTGAATAAGGTTTTGGATGCCCCATCACATGGAGCTGTCTTAAAGCCAGAGAGCAAGAACCAACATTCTATCTGGTGAGGTCGTTCCATTAATATATTTATAGGTGTTTAAAGGCTCACCATTAATTGTGTAAATGTATTAAGGTTCTTGTGGGCTGAGACACGATACGTTTGAGACACTGTCTTGAGAGCTCCGTTACTATTTTCCCGCCATTTTCTGTGTGATGTTACAGGTAGACTATGTTGGTATCACATATGGTTATATTCCTGGACATAATGAGCTATTGATTGTTAGGGTCACTCACTATCACAGACAGGCTTATACTCGTTTTTAGGTCCTTTGGACTTGTGTATTACTTTTTTATTCAGTTGTAATAAATGTTAAGTTTTAACTCTTTGTAGCACTACACTTGCTTTAATACTAGGAGCAATATATTATCTTAACTGTTTGCTAAACCAAATTACTAAACATGGAAGGCCAGTCATTGTGTAGTTTTATTCCTGTGCTATTACAGGTCAGGGCATAATATTCTTCAGGGAATACTAATAGGGATGGTGCTTTGACAAACTTATCATTGCCAAAAATAGAAGTTGCTGTCACAAAGGTGAAATTTCCTTTTGATGAGTTGAAGGATTTATTCTTAGTGGTTGCACTAATAAATCAATATTATAAGGATTTGTATCATTCAGGAGTTTTGAAAGGATTTTTGGTGGCATTAGGTCGAATAGTTCCAAGCTCAGCACCTTCTTTTGGTGGAATCTCCTCCTTATCATGCGCCATATTTAGTGCCCAAATAATACAATCGTACAGTCTACAAATAAATAATCCATACAGGTACAATGGAACATTCTTCAAATATTTTGTTCCATTTTTTTTCTAGGAGCAATATATTATCATAACTGTTTGCAAAACCAAATTACTGACCATGGAAGGCCAGTCATTGTGTAGTTTTATTCCTGTGCTATTACAGGTCAGGACATAATATCATGCACCATATTTAGTGCCCAAATAATACAATCATACAGTCTACAAATAAATAATCCATACAGTGCCCATATAACAATGTCAGTTTCCTAAATAGCGCTGCCCAACCAATAAACTAGGGAATGAAGAGGCCATTCCATAGATTTGGCCAACAAGTGGGTGATCAGGGCCAGTGGTGACCCAGACAGTTGTGATTGCACCTCTAAAGATAAAGATGCACATAAGCTTAATGTTGGCCAAACCAGACGATTTTGGCAGGACCGTCCGACCACCTCAAGTGTATGTGAGAAGTAATGTTTGATCTTTTCATCCTCTTGGGTGGTAAGATGTTAGCAGGGGTGCCAGCCTGGTTTGGAACATTTTGGAAAATTAGCTGTCGGTCGAACAAGCAATCCAAGGTTTATAGGAACCCAAAGACCAACCCTGGTAGTCCACCTTCAGACTATTTGAATGTTCAGCTTTGCCAGGCAGGCTTAAAGGGAAGCTGTCAGCAGTATTTAACTCCCCAAACTATTTATATGCGTTTGTAGCTCTTTCAAAGATAAGTCCAGCAGTACATTTAAATGGCCAGTCCGTTCCTTCATTACTGAGAAATCAGCGTATGAATTGATATGCAAATGAGGCTGAAGGACTATGGTAGTTCTGAAACCTCTGTCACTCCAGCTCTTCCTCCGCCTACCCATCGCCGCCTTCTCCTGCTTGACTGACAAGTTTTTAAAATGAACATTAATTTACCCAGTCTTGCTGAAAATGGCCAAAACATGGAATGGCACACTGGACATTACCATTAATTATGACTGTAACTACTTTGTTTTCCATTCCAGAACGTATATGATGAGGTTTGGACCTGAAATTATCTAAGATAATTTTACAATGAGCTTCTATTCAGTCATATGGATAACCTTGCTGCCAACCTTCTGCCAACCACAGCTATCCAGCGAATATGTCAACCTGAACACTGGAGGAGGCCAAGGTAAATGCACCTACACATTTGTGGTGCCACAGCAGAAAATCACTGGAGCTGTTTGCATTAGCACAGCGAAGTTCCCCGATGTGTTTGGAGTGAACAGAAGTGAAGTCGAGGAGTTGAAACAGGAACTTAGTCGTCAACAAACCGAGATCGAGAAGATTAAAAGGCTGGTAGATGTTGACCATGAGGTGGCCAATGAAATGGACCATCTGCGAAGAGAGGGCAGGAATATGGGATCCCGTCTTAGTCATCTGCATGTGCAGCTACTCCATGAAGTCCTTCAGAAAAGGAATGACTCAAAAGACTTATTTCAAGGAGAGGATAAAGCAACCAATGCCACCTCTGAAGTCCTCGCTTTGGCTTCAAAGTACCGAGATCTACAGGAAAAGTACAACTTTCTAACGTCATTAGTCAACAACCAGAGTCTGATCATTGCGCGTTTAGAAGAGCAATGTCTGCAAATCTTTGGCCAACGTCAAGCAGACCAGGTAAGGTGGCAATCTACGATCAATAGTATACAGAATTATATTTGGAGAACATGGCCTTGGACTGACACATCTTTGTATGGATGGGTATCAAAAACATGGATGTTGTACAGGTAGGGCTTTGTTAAGTACACAAACATGGTTAGACCATGTCAGGGGCACATCTATATGGGCAGATATAGCAATTGCATCCTGGTCAAGACACCAGTACTATACATAGTTGGTGGTCCTAATAAAGCTTCTGGGCCCCAAAACAAACTCTTTAAATTATGCCACTAGACCTCTCCGTTCTGGTTGAGAGGAACCTTTTATCATCTCAGATTCTAGACCCATTGTATAAATTCAACCCTGGAATTATTTTTATCATTTCAAGTTGAAATTTTTATTTTATGTTATAGCTTGTTCAGCAGGTACAATCACATGAGCGACTCATAGATGTAGATTTATGATTAACAAGGGGTGAACCAGATCCTCAAAAACATAACAAAACATGGGAAGCAATAGAACATGATGTGAATTAAGAGCCACATTGTAAAGGTCGAGAAACCATAAAGGAAACGAGAAAAGGAGGAAGGGAGAGATGGAAAGAGAGGGTAGACTGCGTGAGGCAAAAGGGCCGAATTAAGGATAATTTATGCTCCAACAGAATCAAAAGATGCCGTTGGATAAAAAAAGAATTGGGTTGAGGGCAAACTGACTATACGCAGTATGTGGACAAGTCTCAGAGTAGAATCAGCCCAGAATATTGTGGTAGGATTGTGAGGATGTGAAGGTATTCCAACTGAACCATGTGATGTTATACCTTGGACTTAACTTTGACACTACTTCAATATGAGAGATCATAAAAGGAAACTTTTTTTCTCCCCAGAATTTATTTTTATCATTGAATTTGTTTTCATTATTTCCCAACTATTTAATCAAAATGGCCAAGGGTGTAAAAGATATTGTAAAGGGATTTATGGCAAGAACCTCCTCTCGGTAAAATGATGTTTCTACAATACACATTCCACCAGTTCTCCCAAGGGCTGGGGTCGTAAATGTGTCCCATCAGCTGGACCTCTTTTCTCAAACATTTTTCTCGGTCGTAAGTGGTGATTGCTACCATTCCAATGATTTCTTTTTTTTATACCAAAGCCACCTGATTCCACAGTGGAGCTCAGAGATTGTCATTACTCAAACCAGGTTCTGTCCACCACTGAGACTCACAATCTCATCGCTAGGTCTCAAATAAACTATGGCAAAATTGATAGAGCTCCAGTTAACTAATCTGTATGTTTTGGTAAGTGGGAGGAAACGGCAAAACCCAGAAAAATTAAAGCAAACACGTGGGGAACATACAAACTCCATGCTGATGTTGTCCTTAGTCAGATCACACACAAGACTCCGGACCGGCAAAAGAACAATGCTCACCACTGAGCCACCGAGCTGCATGATATGGTTCCCAGTAACTTCTAGTATATATCCTTGTCTCTACTCAACTCAACTCTTATTTAGACAGAGCAGTTGGGTAGTGGTAACAGGGGGAAATTATTAATTCTTTATAGACTCAGAAAGACAATGGGATAACCATGTAGTCCTACTGTTTGCATTTAGTTGTTGCCACCAAGCATCTGGGGTCAAGGTGGTTTAGACGTAACTTCACGAAAGATGACAAACCATTGACTTTTTTTCTTTGTTTTAGGGTAAAATGGTCTTTACATATCAGGCAATTTATTTTTCCAGGCGTCAACTGGTGGAGCCTCCTCAGAAGGGAAGAAGAAACAAAATCGTGACACTGATAGGGAGGAGATAGATGAAGCTGCAAACAAGAAAGAAGTACTCCCAACACAAGCAACCAAGACAACCTCCAAAGCCCCGGATAGCAAAACCGAGTCCTCCAAATCAGAAGGTACCTCAGTTACTGTAGATTGTCAAAAACTCCTTAATAGGATGGACATCGAATACATAAAATACAACGTAATGATATGAAATATAAATAGCCAAATTGTAATAATTTCATAACATATTAAAGTTTGGGATTCCCATGGACCATTAATGATCCATTGTCTTCTTCTCCATCAGGACCATGGGTGGATTGTTATGAAGTCTTTTTAGCTGGTCACCAATCCAGTGGTATCTATCTTCTGAAACCAAATAACAGCAACCAAATAATGCAGGCCTGGTGTGACCAAGAAATTAACGGAGGAGGTTGGACAGTGATCCAAAGACGACAAGATGGATCCACCAACTTCTTTAAAACTTGGCATAACTACAAAGTGAGAACAGCTTCACTCTTGAAAATATTTCCTAACTTTTTATAGTGTTCTGCTATCCAAACTTCTCTCGAACTTGCAAGCCTAGTTTGAGCAAGAGCTCACATATTCATGATATAGTTATATGGTGTTGTAACATGGCACACGTATCGGTTCTTACTAGGTTTCCAACAGAAAAAATTGTGCCATGATCCATCCATCATCTACTAGGTGAGAATATCTCCGTACTTGCGGTGCTCGAAAGAGCTTGTATGCTAGCACATGGACGATGTGGACCGTAAGCCGTAGGTGGCCATAGATGTGATGATCATTCGCAATAACCATTATATCTGTTGTGCTAGAAGACTTTGTGTCATAGTTTTAAGGTTGAAGGTAGACTTAAGTCCATCAAGTTCAACCTATAGCCTAACATGTTGATCAAGAGGAAGACAAAAAACCCCATGTGGCAAACACTAAGCTCCACATTAGGGGAAAAATTCCTTCCCAACTCCACATACAGCAATCAGACTAGTTCCCTGGATCAATGCCCCATCACAGAATCTAGTGTCCATAATAACCAGTAATATTATATTTTTCAAAAAAGACTTGATATCACTGGACATTCTTCATAATTTCCAATAAACTTTATAAACAATGAAGTTGAAGCTTCTTTCTAGTAAGTGTTTTATCTCACCCCACAACTGGATTCACAGCCACGTTGCTCAGTACAGCAATAACCATTCACAATAACTGTTATATCTGTTGTCCTACAAGACTTGATCCCGACTGAACTTTATTTGTCATAAGCAATAAACTTTATAAAACAAAGAAGGTGCAGCTTGTCTCTCGTAAATATTTTATCTCACCCCACAGCTGGATTCACAGCCACATTGCTCAGCACAGCTGTATAATATCTTCCATTCTGCTTATGCCTATGTCCTGCATAGAGTCAGGAATCCCTCGTAGCTGTGTGCGCTGTGTATGGGAGACATCATAGCAGCTAGTCTCCATCCACTAGCTGAGAGAGAACTGAAAATATGAGCTAGATCCTGCAGAGGTGAAAGTGGTGAAGAATGCAGGATACACGTCATGTAGTGAGCAGAAGTAATGGTATTCTACATGTTCTCACACAGATTTTCCCTCTCCACCCACTAACTGAGAGAGAACTGAAAATATGAGATAGAGCTTACAGAGGGGAAACTATTGAAAAATGCAGGATACAAGTCATGTAGTGAGCAGAAGTAATGGTATTCCCCATGTTCACACACAGATTTTCCCTCTCCACCCACTAGCTGAGAGATAACTGAAAATGTGAAATAGAGCCTAAAGGGGAAACTAGTGAAAAATGCAGGATACAAGTCATGTAGTGAGCAAAATTATGGTATTCTCCATGTTCACACACAGATTTTCCCTCTCCACCCACTAGCTGAGAGAGAACTGAAAATATGAGATAGAGCTTACAGAGGGGAAACTAGTGAAAAGTGCAGGATACAAGTCATGTAGTGAGCAGAAGTAATGGTATTCTACATGTTCATACAGTTTATTCAGTATAGACTGTTATAATTTTTTTTTAATTTCTTCTTTTACTTTTATACAGCATGGATTTGGCAATTTGGACAACGAATATTGGTTGGGCCTTGAGAACATTTACTGGTTGACCAAACAAGGAAGTTACAAACTTCTAATCTTCATGGATGACTGGCAAGGAAGACAAGTCAGTGCGGAGTATGACCAGTTTCGGGTGGAACCAGAGAGCGACTTCTACCGGTTGCGACTGGGGCAATACCGTGGTACAGCTGGAGACTCCCTCTCCTGGCACAACGATAAGCAGTTTAGCACCTTGGATAAAGATCGGGACTCATACTCAGGTGAGGAACGTGGCAGAAGTAAGGTCCTACTCAAAGAGAAATATTCTGTTTATGGTGAAAACCCTTACGGTGGTTGTCCTTGGTTTGGACTTTCAAATATCTCGCACTCTCATTGGCCAACAATGTCGAAAAACTTATTCCATGCATAATGTTTTTGCCCCAGGAACGTTTTGGACAATTCTAACCAATTCTTTCCCTTATACCCTTAAAGGTAACTGTGCCCATTTCCAGAAAGGCGGTTGGTGGTACAACATGTGCGCCCATTCCAACCTGAACGGAGTATGGTACCGTGGTGGTCATTACCGCAGCCGCTACCAGGATGGAGTCTACTGGGCTGAGTTTCGTGGTGGAGCTTACTCTCTAAAGAAGGTTTCCATGCTTATAAAACCCAACAAACAGTGACCTCTTTGGAAAATGCATGAGAAATATCAATCCATGAAAATAACCCTCCATTTTTTTTTTATCTGGATGACGGAGAAAAAAAAAACCCACCTTGACTCTTAAATGGCGTTAGTCCATCTAATTAACGGATCACTGATAATGGTGGGATCAGTCTCTCTACTTTACAGAAATTGTATCTACAGGTTGTGCCAATATTGTTTTCGGCCCATAATGTTTTTACTCCTCTTACTGTAAAGAATCCCTTTAATAGTAGGAGAGAGGTCCATGGTAAGTAATGTTGACAAAAAAAGACAGGTCCATCAAATTAAACTATTACTGCTTTTTGTTGATCCAAAAGAAGAAAAATCCGATGACAAGGACTGTCCTTCCTGACACCAAATATAGAGATCAAATTTATTATTAATATTAACATTCTACAACAAATAATTCATGATATTATTAAACCTCTTTTGATGAAGTCACCATCATCATCCGTTTTATAGTTTTAGTGCTCTTACTGTGGAGAATCCTTTCCCTTTTTTTTGCTATGGACGACCAGAGATTTGCGTCACCAACCTGGATACACAAATATATTTTCACAGATCTCTCTACTGATAAATTCATCCTTAATAATAAGAGTGTCTCTGATGGGAAATTATCTATTATGTGGGTTTTTCCTGTAAGTGTGAATTGATACTAATCTTTTTTTTTCCACATGTACATTACAGTTTTTATAACATCTATATAAAAGCTCCTTTCTTGTGTTATATATCAGGTTCCTGTGCTACGTTGAGAAAGGAGGAATTTGTTCGGATGCGCTCTGATTTACCGCATGTCCTCTAGGCAAATTACTTTTCCTCCTGATAGAAGACCCTCTCTAGTGCCCCCTATAATTACCTTCTCGAAGTTAATGTCCTAATTTGCAGATTTTTTATTATTTTTTACCATAAAACATTCCCCTTAAAACTCTATAGATCAGCTAGAGCTCCTAGTAGAGAATGTATCACCAGAAAATGACCGTCCGTCTACATCAGGTTTCTTTTTTTTTGGGATTACAGATTTTTATGAATACATTCAACGCGAAAAACTCGGATTTTTGTGTTAAATGTATTCTTTAAAAAATGTTGACAATGTTTTTTTTTTCATATCAAAATCTGTAATTAAAAAAAGAATAGAAATCACTGGCCACTGGGACTATTTTAAGCTTATACTTTCTGTTCCTCACAGAAGGCTTTTCAGAAGTCTCATTATCATCACAGACAGGATTACAATGAAAGATAACACCTCTACATAGAGTAGATAACAGAATTTACTCACAATAAATGATGTCACAGCTCACCTCCTCCTCCTGTACAATGACTGATAACACCTCTATATACAGTAGATAACACAGGATCCACCATTCACAATAGGTGATGTCACAGCTCACCTCCTCCTCCTGTACAATGACTGATAACAGCTCTACATACAGTAGATAACACAGGATCCACCATTCACAATAGGCGATGTCACAGCTCACCTCCTCCTCCTGTACAATGACTGATAACACCTCTATATACAGTAGATAACACAGGATCCACCATTCACAATAGGTGATGTCACAGCTCACCTCCTCCTCCTCCTGTATAATGACTTATAACACCCCTATATACAGTAGATAACACAGGATCCACCATTCACAATAGGTGATGTCACAGCTCACCTCCTCCTCCTGTACAATGACTGATAACACCTCTATATACAGTAGATAACACAGGATCCACCATTCACAATAGGTGATGTCACAGTGACGCGCCCCCTGGGCCAGTGTTGTTTGGGGATACCCGGAGCCGGATCAGATGGGGGTTGTAGTCTCCGAGTGGCTGTGACCCGGTCCGTGCCCAGGGTGTCAAGCTCAGTGTGTGGCAGTCCTTACTGATGTTACTAAAGTTCTTTTATGTCGACTACGCCACCCGTTGAATTGCGGTCACTACGGCCGCCGCTGCAGCAGGGTCCGCTGAGGCTGATGGTGTTGGTGCAGCTTAGGTAGTATAACCCCCAACGGGAGGGGTATAGCCTCAGGGGGTCAGGTGCAGAGGATGGTGGTTGTGGAAGTGCAGGGAAGATGGTAATGAGAGTCAGAGTCGGGTTGTGCAGTTCAGGGTTCTTTACTTACTGCTGTTCTTGTACCGGTCACTCAGGCCTTGAGTGACCACCCGAGCCGTGCTGCGTCCACCAGGTCCTGGACTCGGCCAACCCCCAAGTAGTTCTGGAGCGTGGTTCTGAGCTCCCTTTCTGTCCTGTCCTCGTCTCTGGCCTTCCCCACCAGGGATCCACCTATGTCCGGCTCCCTCGGGCCTCTTGTTGGCGAACCCTTTGCCTCTGGGCTCCCTGACCCTATGCGTGGTCTGCCTTCCGGGTGGATATGGTGGGTGGCCGTGGCAGATGCTGCCCACGGCCTCCGGTCTCTGGCTGAGGTATGCTGTAGCCCCCACCAGTTTGGGATCCGGTACCCTGTTGCCAACTCTTCACCCTGTGGTTGTATTTGGGGTCTCAGAGTTCCTTCTTTCTCCCCCTCTGGGTCTTTCTTGCTCTCCTCTCTCACTCTTGGGCTGGGGCTGCTCTGCTCTTCTGCTCTCTTCCACTGCTCTGCAAAGACTTCTCACAGACTGACTGACTGACTGTGGCTGACTGACCCTGATCTTAGATGGTGCCCACCTTATATACTCCCTCTATGTGTGAGCTCAGGTGACCAGCACCCAATGAGCTCCTACCTTTACCCAGGCTGCTCCCCCTATCTGCCCCTACACTACTGGGATGTACCACCCCCCTCCCACTCCAGCCAAGGACAGACTCGGTCGTACCTGCACATTATTAAGTGGGAGTACCATTGGTCTGTCCTCCGGAAATGGGATGTGTGTAGTGCATGCAGCTAACTGAGCTCAGTTCCACACTCCATCCTTACCCGGGAGTGGAATATCACACCTCTGGGTTGAGGTGCAATACCCCTGTAGCAGCCGAGTCCTCAGGGTGCTACATTCCCCCCTGGTAAATCACAGCACGTCCTCGGGCTGTAAGATATAAACAACATCCAAAACATACAATTTTTGCATAAACAACATAATAAAACATCATATAAAACTTTTCATAAAAACTTTCTTGTTTCTGGTACCTCCGGTCACGGTGCAACTTGTGACCGGGTAAAGTGCGACAGTCTCTTGAAGAAAAATCAGTTCTTCTATAAAACCGGTAGGGGGCGCTTTAGGAAGCGCAACTATATACAAAGGGAAGGTATGGCCGCTCTCAGTCCTCGGTCAGTGGGAATAGGGACACACGGGGTTAACAGTTCAATTCTCTGGTCCCAACGGGGACTATATTAGCAGCAACAGTTCACTGTGCCCCGACGGGCAACTATATACAGCTTCTACTCTGCCGTCCTCAACGACGACGTCCTCCTGCTCTTTCTTTGTGATTAACTTTAGCTTCAGACCCGTCCGGGTCCTCTTGCTCCTCCTCACACCGCAGCTCCTCCTCCGTCAGGCGATGCACATGGAGGGCGTAGGGTCCTTTGGCACACTTGTGCCGGGTGAAGGTGACCTCGTCCCCTATATAAAGGTCACGACCTCTGTGTCCCTCCGGTAGGTGGGACTCAACGTCTCTTCTTGTCACGAAGACGTCGCCTGGGGTGCGGTGATCTCGGATGAAGCCCCACCCGTGCTGCATATTAAACTTGATCACAGTCCCGGTGGAAGGGGGACCATGAGCTGCACGGGGACTCCTCCTGGCCCGGCTCTTCTGCTCCGCGCTCTTTATTTGGGCTTGTTGTTCCCGGACCCGCCTCTCTCTCCGCTCCCTCTCAAGGACCTCGAGCTGTTGCCGGCAGCACTCTGCACGCTCCGCTGCAGCTGCCCGTGTCTCCTGAGTGAACCCCATGAGATCTTCTCCGGTGGGGTCCCACTCAAACTGTGCCTCCTCCAGCGGGGGCGAGGTCCTTTTTACGGGCTTCAGAGCCGGGATCAGGGGCTCACACATGGGCCTTGCCCTCTTTTGGAGCTCTTGTTCGTAGTACTCCCTGGGCCAGACAAAGGGCTGCCCGTCCGGCCATGTGTGTTGGGCGAACAGATCTTCTCCCAGATGCGGCACTCTTGGTTTTATGGGCGCGGTGGTGGTGGCGGCGCCCGGGTTGCCCAGGCCTTGCGGCCAGGCCTGGGGCACCTGGAAAGTGAAGGGCACCGTAAGGACGGCGGCGCCCTGGGCTACTTGGCCCTGCGACCAGGCCGGTGGCTCCGCGGAGGTAGGGGGCGCTGTTGGTATTGCGGCGCCCGGGGGTACTAGGCCTTGCGACCAGGCTGGTGGTACTTCCTGCTTGGTCACGCTCGGGGTCGAGGCGTGTGACGTCACAGGGGTCGCGGCTGCGGCTTCCGGTTGAGGCCTAGTCTGTGGCGGTGACGTTGCGGTTACGGGCACGGCAGGGGGTACTTCGGGCTCTGCGACGGGGAGCTGGGGCAGGTACGCGGTTTCCCGGTTTGGGGTAGAGACGTCCCCTTTACCTGCCTCCTTTCGTTCGGCTCCCTTCTCGGCGCCGTCTCCGGCCTTCAGTCCTCCTGCTCCATCCTCAGAGGCGGTCTGTCTCCTTGTCTCGGGTGGCGTGCTCCGCTGACGAGTCTCGGTCTGCTGGGCCATCTCTCGGCTCCACTCCGCCAACGTCTCTCGCTGCACCCGGGCCATCCTCCGTGCGAGGCCCTCCAGCGCAGTCTGTGCACACTCCCGATCTCGGGGGAGCTGTGCCAGGACCTCCACTAAGCCTAGTGGGGTCGTTGCTTCTAGCAGGCTCCTGACCAACGGGTCGGTGCTGCTCTGCTCTCCTTCCGTTGTCTCCAGCAGGCCTTCTGGAGTGGCGACCGGCAACAGGCTCCTGACCACTGGGTCGGTGCTGCCTGGAGTGGCGGCCCGCATCAGGCTCCTGACCACTGGGTCGGTGCTGCCTGGCTCTCCCTCCATCTCCGGGTAGGCTCTTTCTGGACCCTGCTCCAGGCTTCTTGTCTCCGGGTGCGCTCTCTCCAGACTGCTCCAGGCGACACCCATCTTTGCTCTCTTGTTCTCAGTCCGTCCACTTCGAGGGCGGTCCCGGGGCCACTTGGTGATTGTCAGCTCCAGGGGCAGTTCTTTCACGCTGACAGACACCTCTAGCATCACAGTCTCTGTTGGTGGGGGCGGTTTCCGCTTTTGGCGCCATTCTTCGACCTGGCCCACGATGGGAGGCGGCCTCTTGCCACCCTCTGGCACGCCCATAATGGCGTCCGCTCTTCCAAGGCGGGAAATCTTCGGAAATGGCGGAAATCGTCTCCCAGTGGCGGGAAACTCTGCAGATGGCGGGAAAAAGCTGTTAATGGCGGACAACCGGCGGGAATCGATCTGTGATGGAGTCCGATGGCGGGGACCATCCGGGACCGGCGGGAGACTTCTTTTTGAGGTAAACTTGTTCTTTTCTTCAGGCACGCAGTACCCGGGTGTTGCGGGCACGTAATCCTGCCGACTACGCCAAAGTTGACGCGCCCCCTGGGCCAGTGTTGTTTGGGGATACCCGGAGCCGGATCAGATGGGGGTTGTAGTCTCCGAGTGGCTGTGACCCGGTCCGTGCCCAGGGTGTCAAGCTCAGTGTGTGGCAGTCCTTACTGATGTTACTAAAGTTCTTTTATGTCGACTACGCCACCCGTTGAATTGCGGTCACTACGGCCGCCGCTGCAGCAGGGTCCGCTGAGGCTGATGGTGTTGGTGCAGCTTAGGTAGTATAACCCCCAACGGGAGGGGTATAGCCTCAGGGGGTCAGGTGCAGAGGATGGTGGTTGTGGAAGTGCAGGGAAGATGGTAATGAGAGTCAGAGTCGGGTTGTGCAGTTCAGGGTTCTTTACTTACTGCTGTTCTTGTACCGGTCACTCAGGCCTTGAGTGACCACCCGAGCCGTGCTGCGTCCACCAGGTCCTGGACTCGGCCAACCCCCAAGTAGTTCTGGAGCGTGGTTCTGAGCTCCCTTTCTGTCCTGTCCTCGTCTCTGGCCTTCCCCACCAGGGATCCACCTATGTCCGGCTCCCTCGGGCCTCTTGTTGGCGAACCCTTTGCCTCTGGGCTCCCTGACCCTATGCGTGGTCTGCCTTCCGGGTGGATATGGTGGGTGGCTGTGGCAGATGCTGCCCACGGCCTCCGGTCTCTGGCTGAGGTATGCTGTAGCCCCCACCAGTTTGGGATCCGGTACCCTGTTGCCAACTCTTCACCCTGTGGTTGTATTTGGGGTCTCAGAGTTCCTTCTTTCTCCCCCTCTGGGTCTTTCTTGCTCTCCTCTCTCACTCTTGGGCTGGGGCTGCTCTGCTCTTCTGCTCTCTTCCACTGCTCTGCAAAGACTTACTTCTCACAGACTGACTGACTGACTGTGGCTGACTGACCCTGATCTTAGATGGTGCCCACCTTATATACTCCCTCTATGTGTGAGCTCAGGTGACCAGCACCCAATGAGCTCCTACCTTTACCCAGGCTGCTCCCCCTATCTGCCCCTACACTACTGGGATGTACCACCCCCCTCCCACTCCAGCCAAGGACAGACTCGGTCGTACCTGCACATTATTAAGTGGGAGTACCATTGGTCTGTCCTCCGGAAATGGGATGTGTGTAGTGCATGCAGCTAACTGAGCTCAGTTCCACACTCCATCCTTACCCGGGAGTGGAATATCACACCTCTGGGTTGAGGTGCAATACCCCTGTAGCAGCTGAATGCTCAGGGTGCTACAACAGCTCACCTCCTCCTTCTGTACAATGGCTGATAACACCTCTATATACAGTACATAACACAAGATCCACCATTCACAATAGGTGATGTTGCAGCTCACCTCCTCCTCCTCCTGTATAATGACTTATAACACCCCTATATACAGCTGATAACACAGGATCCACCATTCACAATAGGTGATATCACAGCTCACCTCCTCCTCCTGTACAATTACTGATAACACCTCTATATACAGTAGATAACACAGGATCCACCATCTATATATATAATCGTCTTATCCCGTCTGTCTGTCTGTCTTTCTGTCTGTCTGTCCTGGAAATCCCGCGTCGCTCATTGGTCCGGCTGCGGCCAAGCAGCGCCGCGGGATTTCTGAAAAAAGATGGCGGCCGTTAGCGGCTCATCTGCGGGGCAGAGCTCAGCGGCGATACAGCCGGGAGATGAACAGCGCGAGGCGCTCATCTCCCGACCGCCGGCGGCGCTGACCTCCATGCGGCTAGGGTGTGAAGGGAGGACCAGGGAGCGGCGCTGCGGGTCTGGATACTTCTGCTGCGAGCGCCCGCTCATGTCACGGGTTCTCGCAGCGGAAGTAGCCGCATAGGCAGCGGCGCTGACCTCCATGCGGAAGGGAGGACCGGGGAGCGGCGCTGCGGGTCGGGATACTAATGCTGCGAGCGCAAGCTCATGTCCCGGGTTCTCGCAGCGGAAGTAGCCGCACAGGCAGCGGCACTCCCCGGTCCTCACCCATACGATTAGCTGATTGGTCGCGATCTCTCGCCGCGACCAATCACCGATCTTGGTGCAACATTTAAACACCGCTGTGCTGATTGGTCGCGGACGCTATTTAAATGTGGCGCCCAAATCGGTGATTGGTCGCAGGCAGCGTCGGCGACCAATCAGCACAGCGGTGTTTAAATGTCTCTGCAAGATTGGTGATTGGTCGCGGGCGCTATTTAAATGTGGCGCACAAATCCCGCGACCAACCACCGATTTGGCCGCCACATTTAAACACTGCTGTGCTGATTGGTCGCGGACGCTGCCCGCGACCAATCACCGATCTTGGCGCCACAGTTAAACACCGCTGTGCTGATTGGTCGCAGAAGCTGCCCGCGACCAATCACCGATTTGGGCGCCACATTTAAATAGCGTCCGCGACCAATCAGCACAGCGGTGTTTAAATGTGGTGCCAAGATCGGTGATTGGTCGCGGCCGATATTTAAATTCGGCGCCCAAATCGGTGTTTGGTTGCGGGCATCGCCCACGACCAATCAGCGATTTTCAACACAAATGTCCGGACCTTAGTAACACCATGCGGCTACTGTCGGGACATCAGCGGCTAGGGTGTGAAGGGAGGACCGGGGAGCGGCGCTGCGGGTCGGGATACTTCTGCTGCGAGCACCCACTCATGTCCCGGCTTCTCGCAGTGGAAGTAGCCGCACAGGCAGCGGCCCTCCCCGGTCCTCACCAATACGATTCCGCTCCCCGGTCATCACCAATACGATTCGCTGATTGGTCGCGGTCTCCGCACCCGACCAATCAGTGATCTTGGTGCAAAGTTTAAACAACGCTGTGCTGATTGGTTGCGCCACATTTAAATAGCGGCCGCGACCAATCACCGATTTTGGCGCCAAATTTAAAACAACGCTCTGCTAATTGGTCGCGGACTCCAGCCGCGACCAATCAGAGAGATTGGAGCCAAATTTAAACAACGCTCTGCTGATTGGTCGCGGACTCCAGCCGCGACCAATCAGAGAGATTGGAGCCAAATTTAAACAACGCTCTGCTGATTGGTCGCGGCTGCCAGAAGCGACCAATCAGCGAGATTGGCGCCAAATTTAAACAACGCTCTGCTGATTGGTTGCGGACGCCAGCAGCGACCAATCAGCGACATTGGCGCCAAATTTAAAGAACGCTCTGCTGATTGGTCGCGGCTGCCAGCCGCGACCAATCAGTGAGATTGCCGCCAAATTTAAACAATGCTCTGCTGATTGGTCGCGGACGCCAGCCGCGACCAATCAGCGAGATTGGCGCCACATTTAAACACCGCTCTGCTGATTGGTGGCGGTTGCTAGCTGCCACCAATCAGCGAGATTGGCGCCAAATTTACACATCGCTTCGCTGATTGGTCGCGGTGGCCGGCCGCAATCAATCAGCGATATTGCCGCCAAATTTAAACACCGCTCTGCTGATTGGTCGCGGTTAACGGTTACGAATAATCAGCATTATTGGCGCCACATTTAAACACCGCTAAACTAATTGGTCGCGGCCGTGACCAATCACCATTATTGCCGCCAAATTTAAATACCGCTCTGCTGATTGGTCGCGACCGCCGGCCGCAAGCAATCAGCATTATTGGTGCCAAATTTAAACACCGCTCTGCTGATTACGCCCGGTCGGCCACATACATATTCTAGAATACCCGATGCGTTAGAATCGGGCCACCATCTAGTTCACAATCGGTGATGTCACAGCTCACCTCCTCCTCCTGTACAATGACTGATAACACCTCTATATACAGTAGATAACACAGGATCCACCATTCACAATAGGTGATGTCACAGCTCACCTCCTCCTCCTGTACAATGACTGATAACACCTCTATATATAGTAGATAACACAGGATCCACCATTCACAATAGGTGATATCACAGCTCACCTCCTCCTCCTGTACAATGACTGATAACACCTCTATATATAGTAGATAACACAGGATCCACCATTCACAATAGGTGATATCACAGCTCACCTCCTCCTCCTGTACAATGACTGATAACAGCTCTATATACAGTAGATAACACAGGATCCACCATTCACAATAGGTGATATCACAGCTCACCTCCTCCTCCTGTACAATGACTGATAACAGCTCTATATAGAGTAGATAACACAGGATCCACCATTCACAATAGGTGATATCACAGCTCACCTCCTCCTCCTGTACAATGACTGATAACAGCTCTATATACAGTAGATAACACAGGATCCGCCATTCACAATAGGTGATATCACAGCTCACCTCCTCCTCCTGTACAATGACTGATAACAGCTCTATATACAGTAGATAACACAGGATCCATCATTCACAATAGGTGATGTCACAGCTCACCTCCTCCTGTACAATCACTGATAACACCTCTATATACAGTAGATTACACAGGATCCACCACTCACATTAGGTGACGTCACAGCTCACCTCCTCCTCCTCCTGTACAATGACTGATAACACCTCTATATACAGTAGATTACACAGGATCCACCACTCACATTAGGTGACGTCACAGCTCACCTCCTCCTCCTCCTGTACAATGACTGATAACAGCTCTATATACAGTAGATAACACAGGATCCATCATTCACAATAGGTGATGTCACAGCTCACCTCCTCCTGTACAATCACTGATAACACCTCTATATACAGTAGATTACACAGGATCCACCACTCACATTAGGTGACGTCACAGCTCACCTCCTCCTCCTCCTGTACAATGACTGATAACACCTCTATATACAGTAGATTACACAGGATCCACCATTCACATTAGGTGACGTCACAGCTCACATCTTATAAGGTAGGTCAGTTTCTGATGACACACTCCCATAAAAAGAGAACCTGTTCCATCCCGCGCCTATTTCCCTATGATAACACTTCCTTGCCTCATGGTCTTGAGGGTCAGTGTTATCATAGGGGTGACAGCAACCAATCAGAAGCTAGCCATCACTGTTGGAAAGTAATTGAAAAGAAGAAATATTGTTGTCCCTATGATAACATTGAGATGCTAAAACACAGGAGAAGTTATCATGGGGACAATCACAGAAGAAGGCCTGAGACTTCAATCCCTGATATCTTAGCAAGGAATATTTTTTTTTTAAATCTCCAAAAAATGTCCACTAATAAAGATACTGAACAGCAATATATATGATAGGATGACATATGTTACGGAACGTTGACTCTTCCCCTTCCAGCGCGTTTCGCCAGGTGATGTCCACTGGAGCACGTTCATGGCGCCGCAGTAAAACACACACTGGACACTTTTGCTGCAAAAACTTATATTCTTATTTTGTATTAACAAAAATATTTGCAAAACAGCAAAACGATTAATTTCCGAAAAAATTGAAATGACAACTGACACTTTAAGTAACTGTGTAAAGGAGGAAGAAGAGGCGTTGCGGAAGGAGGAATGGAGGCTGTAAGTGTCCCAGGAGGTAGGCGTCGCTCCTTCACACAGTCCTGAGCAGAAAGGAATAAGGCACTGACTGAAGACCATGAAGTGGGAGCCGTTACCTATGTGTGTGGGTAATCGCATAAAAGGCAATTCCATACATTCTGTGTCTATTTTCCCATTATAAGTAAAAAAAAATATTTTTTTTATTGTACTTGCCCTTTAAATAATTCAGCGGAAGGCAGGCTGCTGTTTATGGCAGCCTGTGCTCCGCTGTATGAGGAGGCCAACTGCTGTCAACAGAAGATTTAAAGGGATATTCTTGTCGTACCGAGTAACAATACGGAGGGGGATCATTGTAAAGGGCCCCACTGATCACACAAGTAATATGGCCGCTCTGCACTTTGATGGCCATAGAGGATCGTGTCCCCTCCTTTTTAATTACACCATTACAAGGTGCAATTCCAATAATTAGGTAATTGTCATTCATGCGATTCCCTAAACACATGCATGGCCGGCGAGCATGATAAATATGGAGATGCATGCTGGACCGTTGCGATTCTAGCTGTCGTTGCTGTCACTCTCGTACTCGCCATACTCCTGTATTTCGTCCAGGATGAGATCGTCGAGGTCACACTGGGTCAGGCTGCCTTGGCTCAGGCACGTGGCCACGGTGGACCCGGTGCTGATGTGCAGCGCGCTGGGATACAGCACTTTGGGATGGTTATGTTTGGCCCTGCTCCTGGGATGGACACACTGGATGCCAGGAATGTAAGGTTCTGTGTGTAGACATTAAAAAAAAGAAGGGTCAATGTCCATAAATTTAGGAACAGTTCGTTAAAAACCTCTTTTAATGGAATTTAATCTTGGCTTTAAAACGAGACCAAGATCGCAGCTCTAACACTTGTATGAAGTCAGGACGATATGGGGGGACAAAAGCTCAAGACCTCAGCAGTGAAATGTATTAATACAGTAGTGTTCAAAATAATAGCCGTGTGTTCAATAACCTGAATTAAGCACAAAATCTTTATACTAGCTTTTATTTCCATACATTGGGAACATTGCACACTGTTTTCTAATCCAAAACATGAAGAGAAATATACCGTATTTTTCAGACTAGAAGACGCACTTTTTTCCTCCAAAATTTTGGAGGAAAGTGGGGGGTGGGAGGTGTGGGGGAGCGGCAGTGGCGGAGGAGCGGGGCACAGGAAGCAGGAGCCGCCTGTTGCAGCCTACATTGTGCCCGCTACTAAAGAAAATGAATATTCATTGCTCCCCACACCCATGGGCGTGGACAGCAGTGAATATTCATTTTCCTTAAAAGCGCGCACACTGTACCCGCAGCACGGCTCCTGCAGCGGCCAGTGGTCAGTTTGCCCGCCATTAAAGTCCACGATTATTCACTACAAGCCACTCCCATGGGCGTGGGGAGCAGTGAATATTCATTTTCCTAAATAGCGAGCACACTGTACCCGCAGCACGGCTCCTGCAGCGGCCGGCGGTCAGTGTGCTATTAAAGTCAATGAATATTCACTACAACCCACTACCATGGGCGTGGGGAGCAGTGACCATTCATTCTCCCTAATAGCGGGCACACTGACCGCAGGCCGCTACAGGGGCAGCGCTGCGGGTACAGTGTGTGCGCTATTACAGAGAATGAATGGTCACTGCTCCCCACGCACACAGTCACGGCGTGGGGAGCAGTGACTATTCCGGCACAGAATCTCACAGTGTGAGAGCGCATGGCGGTGATGTCATGCGCGCCTCACACTGTGAGATCAGTGCTGGCAGCAGGGCAGGACGCAGCGCTGGAGCACAGGGAAGAAAGGGGAGTAGAAGTGTTTATTTTTTTGTGTGCAGCATGGGATGGGGGGTGCCAAGCATACCAGGATGGGGGGGTACCAAACATACCAGAAAGAGGGATGAAGGGTGCCTTGCATACCAGAAAGAGGGAAGAGGGGTGCCATGCATATCAGGAAGAGGGATGAGGGGTGCCATAAATACCAGGAAGAGGGGTGCCATAAATACCAGGAAGAGGGCTGAGGGGTGCCATGCATATCAGGAAGAGGGATGTGGGGGGCCATACATGCCAGGAAGAGGGATGAGGGGGGCCATACATACCAGGAAAAGGGATGAGGGGGGCATACATAACAGGAAGATGGATGAGGGGTGCCATACATACCAGGAAGAGGGATGAGGGGTGCCATAAATAGAAGGAAGAGGGATGAAGGGGGCCATACATAACAGGAAGAGGGATGAGGGGTGCCATAAATAGAAGGAAGAGGGAGGAGGGGTGCAATGCATATAAGGAAGAGGGATGAGGGGTCCATGCATATAAGGAAGAGGGATGAGGGGTGCCATGCATATAAGGAAGAGGGAGGAGGGGTGCAATGCATATAAGGAAGAGGGATGAGGGGGGTCATGCATATAAGGAAGAGGGATGAGGTGTGCCATGCATATAAGGAAGAGGGATGAGGGAGGCCATACATAACAGGAAGAGGGATGAGGGGGGCCATATATACCTGGAAGTGGGATGAGGGGGGCCATACATAACAGGAAGAGGGATGAGGGGGGCCATACATACCAGGAAGAGGGATGAAGGGGGTCATACATACCAGGAAGATGGATGAGGGGGGCCATACATAACAGGAAGAGGGATGAGGGGGGCCATACACACCAGGAAGAGGGGTGTCATACATACCAGAAAGAGGGATGAGGGGTGCCATGCATACTTGGATGAGGGGGCCATGCATACTTGGATGAGGGATGCCATGCAACCAGGATGATGGATGAGAGGTGCCATGCATACCAGGATGAGGGGTGCCATGCATACCAGGATAAGGATGAGGGGTGCCAGGCATACCAGGATTGGGGATGAGGGGGCCATGCATACCAGGAAGAGGGATGAGGGATGCCATACATACCAGGATTGGGATGAGTGGTGCCATGCATACCAGGATGAGGGATGAAGGGTGCCATGCATACCAGGATGAGGGATGAAGGGTGCCATACATACCAGGAAGAGGGATGAGGGGTGCCATGCATATCAGGATGGGGATGAGGGGTGCCATGCATATCAGGATGGGGATGAGGGGTGCCATGCATATCAGGATGGGGATGAGGGCCACGTGTAACAGGAAGGAGGGGGCCATATATACCAGGATGGGGGATATTAACAGAATTGGGGGACATTACCCCTATAACAGTGTCAGCAGCAGACCCCCTCCCCCTTAACAGGGCATCATGACCACATTTTTTACTTAATTTTTTTTTCTATTTTCCTCCTCTAAAACCTAGGTGCGTCTTATAGTCCGGTGTGTCTCATAGTCCGAAAAATACGGTACTCTCTTTTTTGAGGATTTAGCATTCCTGTGAATCACTAACTTAATATTTAGTTGTATACCCACAGTTTTTTAGAACTGCTTCACATCTATGTTGCATAGAGTTATTCCAGCACAGGATGCTTTGACTACATCTCTCAGTGTTTTGGCATTTGTTGGCTTTGCCTCAGAAACAGCATTTTTGATGTCACCCCACAAGTGTTCTATCGGATTAAGGTCCGGGGATTGGGCTAGCCGCTCCATAACCTCAATTTTGTTGGACTGGAACCAAGATTTTGCTCGTTTACTGGTGTGTTTAGGGTTGTTGTCTTGTTGAAACACCCATTTCAAGGGCATATCCTCTTCAGCATAAGGCAACATGACCTCTTCAATTATTTTAATATATGCAAACTGGTCCATGATCCCTGGTATGCCGTAAATAGGTCTGGCACCATAGTAAGAGAAACATACCAATATCATGATGCTTGCACGGCCATGCTTCACTGTCTTCAGAGTGTACTGTGGTTTGAATGGAGAGTTTGGGGGACGTCTGATGAACTGTCTGCAGCCCATGGACCCAAAAAGAACAATTTTACTTATATCAGTCCACAAAATGTTTCTCCAGGTCTCTTTAAGCCAGTTGATGTGTTCTTTGGCAAATTGTATCCGCTTCAGTACGTCTTTTTTTTTAACAGTGGGACTCTGCTGGGACTTCTTGCTAAGAGATTAGCTTCACACAGGCGTCTTCTAACTGTCACAGGTGTCTTCTAACTGTCACAGGTGTCTTCTAACTGTCACAGACGTCTTCTAACTGTCACAGGTGTCTTCTAACTGTCACAGTCCTCACAGGTAACTTGAGACTGTCTGTAATCATCCTGGAGCTGATAATTGGCTGAGCCTTTGCCATTCTGGTTATTCTTCGATCTATTTGAATGGTAGTCTTCCGTTTTCTTCCACGTCTCTCTGGTTTTTATTTCCATTTTAAATCATTGGAGATAATTTTAGCTGAACAGCCTATCATTGTCCGCACTTATTTATAAGTTTTACCATCTCCAATCAACTTTTTAATCAAAGTTCACTGTTCTTCTGAACAAGGTTTTGAACTACCCATATTTCTCAGGCTTTCAAGGAGAAATCCATGTACGACATGTGCTGGCTTCACCCTTAAATAAGGGCCACCTGATTCACACCTATTTCCTCACAGAATGATTGACCTCACTGATTGACCTCCACACTGCTATTATTGTGAACAATTAATTATTCAAATACACAGACTCAAAAACCTGAAAATCATGAATGCGGAGTCTGGTGGTTTTCTTAGAACCTTCTGCACCAACTGGTAAATTGTTTGATATGTGGTGATATAATTTATACCAAAAACAGTGATTAATCTGGTTAGTCATATTGGACTGATATTATTTTGAACACTACTGTATAATATAAATATATACTGCTCAAAAAAAATAAAGGGAACACTCAGATAACACATCCTAGATCTGAATGAATGAAATATTCTCATTGAACACTTAGTTCTGTACAAAGTTGAATGTGCTAACAACAAAATCACACAAAAATCATCAATGGAAATCAAATTTATTAACCAATGGAGGCCTGGATTTGGAGTCACCCCCAAAATTAAATTGGAAAAACACACTACAGGCTGATCCAACTGTGATGTAATGTCCTTAAAACAAGTCAAAATGAGGCTCAGTATTGTGTGTGGCCTCCACGTGCCTGTATGACGTCCCTACAACGCCTGGGCATGCTCCTGATGAGGCTCAGTATTGTGTGTGGCCTCCACGTGCCTGTATGACCTCCCTACAACGCCTGGGCATGCTCCTGATGAGGCTGAGTATTGTGTGTGGCCTCCACGTGCCTGTATGACCTCCCTACAACGCCTGGGCATGCTCCTGATGAGGCTGAGTATTGTGTGTGGCCTCCACGTGCCTGTATGACCTCCCTACAACGCCTGGGCATGCTCCTGATGAGGTTGTGTGGCCTCCACGTGCCTGTATGACCTCCCTACAATGCCTGGGCATGCTCCTGATGAGGCTCAGTATTGTGTGTGGCCTCCACGTGCCTGTATGACCTCCCTACAACGCCTGGGCATGCTCCTGATGAGGCTGAGTATTGTGTGTGGCCTCCACGTGCCTGTATGATCTCCCTACAACGCCTGGGCATGCTCCTGATGAGGTTGTGGATGGTCTCCTGTGGGATCTCCTCCCAGACCTGGACTAAAGCATCCGCCAACTCCTGGACAGTCTGTGGTGCAACGTGACGTTGGTGGATGGAGCGAGACATGATGTCCCAGATGTGCTCAATCGGATTCAGGTCTGGGGAAAGGGCGGCCAGTCCATAGCTTCAATGCCTTCATCTTGCAGGAACTCCTGACACACTCCAGCCACATGAGGTCTGGCATTGTCCTGCATTAGGAGGAACCCAGGGCCAACCGCACCAGCATATGGTCTCACAAGGGGTCTGAGGATCTCATCTCGGTACCTAATGGCAGTCAGGCTACCTCTGGCGAGCACATGGAGGGCTGTGCGGCCCTCCAAAGAAATGCCACCCCACACCATTACTGACCCACTGCCAAACCGGTCATGCTGAAGGATGTTGCAGGCAGCAGATCGCTCTCCACGGCGTTTCCAGACTCTGTCACGTCTGTCACATGTGCTCAGTGTGAACCTGCTTTCATCTGTGAGGAGGTCAGGGCGCCAGTGGCGACTTTGCCAATCCTGGTGTTCTGTGGCAAATGCCAGGGGTCCTGCACGGTGTTGGGCTGTGAGCACAACCCCCATCTGTGGACATCGGGCCCTCATACCACCCTCATGGAGTCGGTTTCTAACCGTTTGTGCAGACACATGCACATTTGTGGCCTGCTGGAGGTCATTTTGCAGGGCTCCGGCAGTTGTCCTCCTGTTCCTCCTTGCACAAAGGCGGAGGTAGCGGTCCTGCTGCTGGGCTGTTGCCCTCCTATGGCTCCCTCCACGTCTCCTGGTGTACTGGCCTGTCTCCTGGTAGCGCCTCCAGTCTCTGGACACTACGCTGACAGACACAGCAAACCTTCTTGCCACGGCTCGCATTGACGTGCCATCCTGGATGAGCTGCACTACCTGAGCAACTTATGTGGGTTGTAGAGTCCATCTCATGCTACCAAGAGTATGAAAGCACAACCAACATTCAAAAGTGACCAAAACATCAGCCAGAAAGCATTGGTACTGAGATGTGGTCTGTGGTCCCCACCTGCAGAACCACTCCTTTATTGAGGGAGTCTTGATAATTGCCAATAATTTCCATCTATTGTCTATTCCATTTGCACAACAGCATGTGACATTGATTGTCAATCAGTGTTGCTTCCTAAGTGGACAGTTTGATTTCACAGAAGTTTGATTTACTTGGAGTTATATTCTGTTGTTTAAGTCTTCCCTTTATTTTTTTGAGCAGTGTATATATTTTTTAATGTTGTATTTTGTTTTTCTTACTTATTTTTTTGCTTTTACTTACTTTATATTGATGTGATTGTACAGTATTATTGAGTAATTATATTATTAGAAAAATTACCTCTTCGGTTATAACAATTTTCTCCAAAGCAGCTGTGAGGGTTTCGGGTTCGTGGGCCATTGTTCCGGCGGGGAGGAAGGATTCGACTGGGTAAGACTGGAGTGCCACATATGTAACATGGACATGAAAGTCCCATCTGTGAGAATCCCCTGCAAATGGGAAAAAATACCGGGTGATTATGCACACAAAAGGTCAAATGGAGCTCAGTGGACCCTTGATGTAAGGATAATTCTCCCTGCACCTTTTAGGCATTTAAAGAATATTCTTATGACAATGCCATAAAAACCAAAAATCAGAAAAGTCCCTCTGTGATGAGAATCGTCTATTCCATCCATAGTCCACGCTCAGGATCACATTTCTTCTCCATCTTTATGACTTACTTTCTTATGGGCCCAATTTATTAAGGTCACTTTTCCTTTTTTTTTCGTCTTTTGATTTTTTCATACTTTTTTTTTGGAGCCAAATTTTTCAAAATGCGGTCCATGAATTTGGTGTGAAATCGAAAAAGCTGTTTAGTTCCAAGTCACCATTGCCGTTTCTCCACTTTTCTGGAGTAATTTTCACCTTTTTAGTGACTTTTTTAACTGCACTTTATTTTATGTCACTTTTTATGTTGTCTTTCTTTTGTACGTCTTTTTTTTTTTTACTTTTCCTTTGCTTATTGAGATGTTTTAGACAGATTCATGAAATGAGACTTTTTACCAAATGTCACATTTTATGGCGCATCTCACGCCAGCTCCCTGAACGGAGTAATGTTTCTAGTGCATTTTTCAATTTGGCGTATTTTTTAGGGCTTTTTAAAGGATTTGCAACTTTTGGTGCTAAAATTGACACGCAAGGTGTGGGAAAGACTAAGTGCAACATGAAGGGAAGAGGAAGCACAAACACTAGGGAAAAGGGGAGTGGAGACCCCTAGGCAGATCTAATATCACCCTCCCTACCCTATCCACATCAATCACCGAGCTGGACCCTAAACCCTGTATATCCCTAGAGCTTGGCCCTAGATAGGGAGGGGGAGGGGTGAGCACTGGTCAGGCCCCACCACAAACTAAAGACTACAAGGTAGACAAACAAAGAGGTTTAACTTAGCTTGAGAAGACACCAGAGAAGTAACTGGTCCAGAGAAGAAGCCAACCAACAGCTAGTGCTCCAAGCATGCACAAAAGAACATAGAAGTATCACCGGCAATTGTCTGGAGCAAACTGAGAGTTTTTAACTCTCATGCAAGGGTGTGTCAATCAGCAGCAGGAGGGAGGTGGCTGCTGGATATTAAAGGAAGAAGGATTAAGAAGGTGTCTGCAATGCCAAGCGCAGTGACCTTCTACAGTCAGATCCAGAGCGTCTGTCTATTACACCTGACACACCCGTGACAAAAATGTCACAAAAACTGGTTAATAAAAAAGAAAAAAAAATGGCATTTTTATTTTATTCTGCGTCAAATTCAAGAATGGCCATTTTGAAAAATGTGCCTCAAAATATGTCAAACAAATATCACTTGACAAAAAAAGAGAAAAAGTCTTCAATAAATCACAAATGATTAACAGGGCCCTTTATTTTTGTCTTTTAACAGTTTTTGAGGCTGTTTCACAGCAAAAAATCGCAAATCCTTAAAAAAAGAAAAAAGTCAGAAAAATGCCTTACCTTACTCAAGGGGTCGAATGGAGTGAGATGCACAAAAAGAAATGCAACATTTGGTAAAATTTTATGAGTATTTTATGAGTCTGTCTAAAACATCTGGATGAGCAAAGTTGTCGAAGAAAAATCAAAAAGGCTTAAACAAAAAGGAAAACTTAAAAAGTGGCCACTAATAAGGAGCAAATTACTCTTATGTCTCCAGCTTTTTTGCCATATAATGACATCAGTAGCAATCATGTGCTGGTTTACACTTATATTTTAGGTTTCAGATACCTTTCTACCTTAGAGTTGACCTTCTTTGGACATAGAATTAAAATATTCACTATCTGTTTGCCATTAGAGGGAGCTAAAGAGCAGAGTGCATACAGCTTACACTATAATAAAGTCTATAATAACACAGAATGCAATAAACTCCCTCTAGTGGTGGCTTATAATGGTAAGCTTTCAAAACTTAATTAAAGGGGTTGTCCACTTTTAAGGTAATTTTTTGTTAAATTGGGGGCTAAAATTCATTTTTGCAATTGAATTTCATAAAATATTTTGTACCTTTAGGCTTTTAATGGCTCAATGTTTCTTTGTGCATTCAACTGTGATGTAATCTGTGGCTGTAAATCAGCTGAGAGGAGCTCAGAAAAAGAGCTCCCGGTCAGACCTTCATTGTGTGCTGACTGAAGGTTTCTCAGTTAACTCATTCCGCTGCCAGCAAAAGGTGTAAATTTTTTAATGAAAGTAAATTGCAAAAATAATTTTTCAGTAAGAAAAAAAAAAAAACAACAACTGTAAAAACCTTTTAATACAGGAAATTATTAGGGAATTCCTTACTTAAATGTGCGATTGCAGTTACGGCAGTGGAACTCGGCAAGCCCCCACATCTTGTCAAGAGGAACAGGGTCGTATTTTTTGCGACAGCTGCGACACTTGGACACCTAGATAAAAGAAGGGACAGTATTTAATTTGGCATAACCCTGTTCTTTTAGCTCCTTCCTGACATACATGGACAGCGCATGGCCGATGCGGGTTTATGGAGCATGCGCAGCAGCTGAACTCACTTTATACAAAGCGAGGATCGGCCTCTAACAGCATCGACCAGAGTGAGCTCCGATTGCTGCTGTTTAACCACTTAAAGGCCACTGTCAAAACAAAGGATTGCAGTATATTGCATAATTGATCCAATTGTAGGTTCAAGTCCCCTAAGGGGACTAAAAAAAAAAAAAACATGAACGTTTCAATCACCCCCTTCAACCTTCCCAATACAAAATAAGCTTGAGTCGCCATTTTCCGAGACCCAGTTTTGGGTCGATGGAGCTGTGTGGGGGCCTATTTTTTTGCATCCTGAGATGCCGTTTTTTATTGATACCATTTTGGGATAGATACGATGTTTTAATCACTTTTTTTTTTGCAGTGGTTTGGTGTCCTAAAAAAAAGTAATTCTGGTGTTTAGATTTTTTTTTCTGATCACGCCGATCGGGTTATTCATTTTATATTTTTATAGAAAGGACTTTTACGGACGCAACGATACCAAATATGTGTGTATTTTTTTTTCATTTCTTTATTTTTAATGTGGGAAGAGTGTGGGTGACTTGTACTTTTATATTATTTTTATCACTTTATCACCGCAATTAATAGTCCCCTTAGGGGACTTGAACTGATCATCTGATCGCTTGTACTATTCGCAGCAATACCACACAGCACAGCTATGTATAGCAAAAAATCATGGTCTCCTATGAAAGCAAATCATGGGCTGGTTTTCACAGCAGAAAGCCATCATTTGCCATAATTTTTTACATTTTTTAGTCCCCCTAGGGCACTTAAACCTTCACTGCAATACTACAGGATATTAGTATATAGTATAACTGACGTTATCCAATGATGCCGAGCTCGAGCCTGAGCTTCCCAGGAGGACAAAGCCAGCAGCCATGGGACCTTAATCGGGCTCTGAATGCCATGTCTAACCCATCGGCTCCCCCACCATCATGCAGGCCATTTTATGTCACTGCTGTTACCGAGATTGACAACAGCATTTAAATGGTTAAACAGCAGCGACTAGCGGTAGCTCTGGTCGCTGCTGTTAGAAGTGGATATCGGCTGTGAAATACACCTGATGTCTGCTTGGTACGGAGCGGAGTAGGCTGTATACAACCCGCATGTGATCAGTGATAAAAATGTAGGTCACAGGGCAGTAATTTTGTAAAATAATTCAGAATTTGTAGTGATAATGAGCAGCTCTCTCTTCCCCTCTACCAGCAGAAACTCTCAGCATGACCGTAACTCAACCATTAATTAGATAAAGCATAGACTCTGGGGAAACGTCCATCAAGTTAGAGTATAATAACACTCGCCTCCTTCCGCTGAGGAACCCGTCTCCACCACATCTTGTCACAGTCTTTGCACGCAAACTGTCTGTCGCTGGAAGGAATCCGGTTTTCGGAGGCGTTGTTAAACATCTTCAGATTTTTTTCCGTCAGAGGCAAACACTTTAATTTTGCAGCCAGTTCCTGGGAATATATTGTTATATCGAGGCATGAGTCCAAGGATCGCTCGATCACAATGGTATACGAGTGAGGATCGAAAACTTTATTACATTAAAAGAGCCGTCATTTCCCATAATGCCATGCACTGTCGCGTTATCCCTTATGTGAGGCAATGCAAAGGTCGACCTTCAGTGATGGTATAGAATCTGTCAGAACAGTGCACCTCATTAAAGGGGAAACATAATACTGTGTTGGGAAGCTGTGGGAGCATCATACTGTGTTGGGGGCTATGGGAGCATCATACTGCGTTGGGGGGCTGTGGGGGTATAATACTTTGTAGGGGGGCAATGAGGACATCATACTGTGTGGTGGGTTATTATATATACTTAAATGGGTGTTTTCAAGTTCTTAAATTGCTTTAATAGGTTAGACAGAATGAAAATAAGCAAGTTTGCAATTGACTTGCTTTTTCTATCTGCTGTCATTCTCCTGCGATGAGAGCTTTTATCTTTTATAGTGTACAGCTCATTTCCATGCAGCCCACTCTGTAGTGCTGGCCCAGAGGGGCAGTAGTTACATTTCAAAAGAGGGGTTAACGCAACATACCAGTCAGCTCTCTCCATCCAGTCCATTGATTTCTATACAACAGTTATCCACTCACTTCCCTCTGATCTTCCACAGCTGTAAATGCCTGACAGCTTTCAAAGCAGGTCTGATAATCACTGCTCTCACTGTCCAGCTGTGTGCTTGTTCAAATGCCCTGTTATCTCTATGTGTAAATACAGTGATAGCAGTGTAGACTCGGAACACACCACAGATTACTGAATGTGTTACAGCAGACCTTGTGCTAAGCGTTATAGTTCTACTAATACTACAGTTCTACTATTCACCAGAGCTGTCACTCAAAGAGGAGAGCCCGCCCTGCCAGAAACCAGGAAGCAAGGAGACTGCAGAGGACTGAGCTGCTCAAGAGACAACTTCAGAATACCCCTTTAAGACAGAATAACAGGAGCAGTAAGATTACCTTTAGAAAAAGCAGTAAAATATATGGCTTTGATTAGCTGCTACTGATAAGAATATAAGCCGTATCATAACACGTATTAGCAGTAGCAGCGAGTCAACAAACTTAATTCTGTTCAATATTAAATGTTAAAATGAATATCGCCGATTGACTTGTATACATTGGATTGGCACTCGTTAACAGGCCGAATTAAGCTCATGTAATTGGACCTTAACCCTATGTAATTTTGTGAATAAAACGGACTGTCCCTTTAAAGCTAAAAGTGAAAGTTACATATAAATGACCAATCTATGATAAATTATCACTGCGTCATGAACTTTACCTTTATATCCTTGTCACAGCCCAAATCTCCCTAAAAAAACGGAAACACAGATCATTTTACAAAATCAATAATGATACAACAAGAGATACCGTGTAAGGTGTCGCCATTCTAGAGTTTTGTCTTATTCAGAAAAAAAATACATTTTTAAAGGTTAATTTTATGTTCTTAAAAAAGGGGCCCCGCTGATTGATTAATCAAGATCCCTGCAGGAGGCAGACTACTCATGTACTGGAAAACTATTCATTTCTAATAGCACTAATGTAATACCTTTTTATACCTGTGGGGGCACTGCAGGGAAAAGAAACACTTGCTGTCAAGATTATATCTGATCTCTAGCTGTCGAAGCAGTGACAAAGACTGTGACCTGCTAATATACCAAAAAAAAAAGAGGATAACCCCTAGGAAAATATCACTATTGAAAGTAGTTTGAAAGTTTACACAAAGTGCTAAGTAGCATATCAAAGCACATGTAAAAAAACACGTAAAAATAGTGCAGATATGGCGTTAAGGTGTGACTTAAAGAGGACCTTTTACAGGGGCAAAAGTCCAGTTTTTGCTATTATTTTAATCCTGCAGATCGCTCAAAGATTTTGCTTTTTATTATTTTTAAATCCGTTATACGGTTCCAGAAATATGGATCTTTTTATTGGTCGACACATTTTTATGTATTTTTCCCACAGGGGGTGTGGCTCACAGATCCTCGGGGGTGTGGCTCACAGATCTTCAGGGGTGTGGCTCACAGATCCTCGGGGGTGTGGCTCACAGATCCTCAGGGGTGGGTCTTTAGGATGCTTAGCATCATTACCCTGTGAACCACGCCCCCCTCCTTGTATAGACTATAAAAAGTAGTACTGAATAAAAAGGCTCATATCTCTAGAACCGTATGGCGGATTTTAAAAAGGCAAAAACCAAAACACTCAGAGGAGCAGCGAGAATAAAATAGGTTAAAAAAACTGGGCACTTTTGACCTGGTGACAGGTTCTCTTTAATTAAAGATTATTCTGTATTTGTAGTCTGAGCTCCCACAATGCCCCGTTCTAAATGAGCTCGCAAGGCATTACTATAAACTGGGAACATTAGAAGAAAGTGTGATGGTCTGGACAGTGAGTTTCACAAAACAGGTGCAGCACAAGAGAAGACTTAGGTCTGAATTTAGGTTTGGATCAGAGTAGAAAAAAAGCATATTTTTATGTAATTTAGCATTACAATTAAGTCCTCTTTTAAAGCACAAGAGTTATGTATCTGTGTAGATCTAAGTCGGGACATTCCAGTACCACATACCGGGTTATGTATCTGTGTAGATCTAAGTCGGGACATTTCAGTACCACGTACCGGATTATGTATCTGTGTAGATCTAAGTCGGAACACTTCAGTACCATGTACTGGGTTATGTATCTGTGTAGATCTAAATCGGGACATTTCAGTACCACGTACCGGGTTATGTATCTGCGTAGATCTAAGTCGGGACATTTCAGTACCACATACCGGGTTATGTATCTGTGTAGATCTAAGTCGGGACACTTCAGTACCACGCACTGGGTTATGTATCTGTGTAGATCTAAATCGGGACATTTCAGTACCACGTACCGGGTTATGTATCTGCGTAGATCTAAGTCGGGACATTTCAGTACCACATACCGGGTTATGTATCTGTGTAGATCTAAGTCGGGACATTTCAGTACCACGTACTGGATTATGTATCTGTGTAGATCTAAGTTGGGACACTTCAGTACCACATACCGGGTTATGTATCGGTGTAGATCTAAGTCGACACTTCAGTACCATATACCGGGTTATGTATCTGTGTAGATCTAAGTCGGGACATTTCAGTACCATGTACCGGGTTATGTATATGTGTAGATCTAAGTCGGGACACTTCAGTACCATGTACTAAGTTATGTATCTGTGTAGATCTAAGTCGGGACATTTCAGTACCACATACCTTTGGTATGTCACCATCCTTCTTCATTTTATTTATCACATTCTGAAAGAGCAGAAAAGTAACATCACTATGTTATCATAGCACAAAACAAAAAATCAGAGTAAGGGCAAATGTCCTCCCTGAAGCCACGCACCAGTGGTGGAGGTCGTTCTAGTGAGAGACCCTTAGACCTCTTTTTTTTTCTCCCTCAATTGACCTTTATTTTTTCTGTGTGTTGGATCCATTTTGGATCTGTGTATCAGTCGTTTTTCACATATGAAAAAAAATTAAGAGATTTTTCAAATCTTCTCTTACCAAAAATAAATCCAAAGGCGGTGAAAGTAGAGATATACGTCCGCGCCGCTGAAAGATCCTCAAGTCAGGAACATGTAATAATATCCTTGTTTATTGGTAAATGCCTACGCGTTTCTGGGTGTTCCACACCCCTTCATCAGGGCACCAACAGATATATCAATGTTTGATAGTTTGATATATCTGTTGGTGCCCTGATGAAGGGGTGTGGAACACCCAGAAACGCGTAGGCATTTACCAATAAACAAGGATATTATTACATGTTCCTGACTTGAGGATCTTTCAGCGGCGCGGACGTGTATATCTCTACTTTCACCGCCTTTGGATTTATTCTGGTCCTGTGGGACACCCATTGGAGATCCGCTGCAGCTGCTTTTTATACGTTATGGTGGTTGTGTCCTTACACAACCAAACCAGGTGAGCACCACCTTTTTATTTTTCATTCCTATGTCTACAGGTGAAACTCTATTGGTCTTTGCGCTCTCTCTCTCTTTGTACTTACCAAAAATAAGGACAGCGCTCGGATGAAGAGAGATGGACGAATCGTCCTTTAACTATTTTTATTTGTTACGAATTTCACCCAAATTTTGGATTATGCAGAACCTGAAATTTTGGGGATTTGATTCACATGAATACAGCACAATGGGGCCATTTTTTGCAGTCTTCTTTTGCGGTCGGGGAAATACACTATACTTATCTGTCCTAGTTCCTGTCCTTGTCACCTCCGCTGCAACTTCCCGGTCCTCCGAGCCAGTCTTCAGCTCTTCTCAAACTTGCTCAAAACGAATTTTGGGAGATTTACACATCTGTTATTTTTTCAGAAGGGCGCTCCAGCTATGAGATGTATTTTTCGCCGATATTACCTTCTATCTTTGCTCGGATTTTTATACTGACTAATCACTAACTGAATTTGGCTAACTGACCCCTCTGTACCGCATCCGGACTGCTGCCCTTTACATCAATGGATTTTGGCCAACATTAACCTTGTTTATTGTTTGTGCCCCCCATACTGAGAATTTGCTTCTGTTCTGCCCTGGCATGAATTTTCTTAAAGAGGCTGTAGATTGAAAACAGCCCCATAGAGAAAATATGGCCACTTGTAAAGGGGCTAAAAATTCCCCTCTCTACCAATCAGAGCTGGTCCCTGCGGTTGGACCGCCCCTGAGGATCGCTGATTACTTGTTTTCACTGGACAACCCCTTTAACTAAACCTGCCAATTTCGGAGGGACCGGCAGACCATCTGATGAGTGTAGGGGACTTTTGGCAGTTCACTAACAGGTACTTTTATTCTCGGGTATGTAAGCTTCCGCCAGATATTTCTTTGTCTCCTCTTTTCATTGAAAACCAATGTTTACATGTATCGAGAACCCGGGATACAGAGCTTCTGTCCTCCGACTTCATCTGCAGGGCGAGACTCAGGCGGCCCCCACACACATTAGATGGTCGGCAGATACCACCGAGTCTGCAGACTTTATATCTCTGCATGTAATTTCTTGCGGGTATGTACAGAATGTATAACATGTCTCACCATCGCCACCTTGTCTTTTTTTAAATTGCTTCTCTCCTCTTGATCAAAGTCTATAAAGGAAATACAGGAGGAGAAAAATTAATGGACTCAAAATTAATGGACATGTGTATTATCTATGTAACTTTGTAAAGATTAACAGGAACAGCAACAAGTAGGCAGATGATAATGTGAGGAAGGTTCAAAGCCCCCAGAACATCCTATATGGGGCACTGGGCTGTGTCCAGGGAATAGAGGGCAGACGTCTGTGTCGGGGAGTAGAGGGCAGCGGGCTGTGTAGAGGGATAGAGGGCAGCGGGCTGTGTAGAGGGAAAGAGGGCAGCGGGCTGTGTAGAGGGATAGAGGGCAGCGGGCTGTGTAGAGGGATAGAGGGCAGCGGGCTGTGTAGAGGGATAGAGGGCAGCGGGCTGTGTAGAGGGAAAGAGGGCAGCGGGCTGTGTAGAGGGAAAGAGGGCAGCGGCCTGTGTCAGGGGATAGAGGGCAGCGGGCTGTGTAGAGGGATAGAGGGCAGCGGGCTGTGTAGAGGGATAGAGGGCAGCGGGCTGTGTAGAGGGAAAGAGGGCAGCGGGCTGTGTAGAGGGATAGAGGGCAGCGGGCTGTGTAGAGGGAAAGAGGGCAGCGGGCTGTGTAGAGGGATAGAGGGCAGCGGGCTGTGTAGAGGGATAGAGGGCAGTGGGCTGTGTAGAGGGATAGAGGGCAGCGGGCTGTGTAGAGGGATAGAGGGCAGCGGGCTGTGTAGAGGGATAGAGGGCAGCGGGCTGTGTAGAGGGAAAGAGGGCAGCGGGCTGTGTAGAGGGAAAGAGGGCAGCGGGCTGTGTAGAGGGATAGAGGGCAGCGGGCTGTGTAGAGGGATAGAGGGCAGTGGGCTGTGTAGAGGGATAGAGGGCAGCGGGCTGTGTAGAGGGATAGAGGGCAGCGGGCTGTGTAGAGGGATAGAGGGCAGCGGGCTGTGTAGAGGGAAAGAGGGCAGCGGGCTGTGTAGAGGGAAAGAGGGCAGCGGCCTGTGTAGAGGGATAGAGGGCAGCGGGCTGTGTAGAGGGAAAGAGGGCAGCGGCCTGTGTAGAGGGATAGAGCGCAGCGGCCTGTGTAGAGGGATAGAGGGCAGCGGCCTGTGTAGAGGGATAGAGGGCAGCGGCCTGTGTAGAGGGATAGAGGGCAGCGGGCTGTGTAGAGGGAAAGAGGGCAGCGGGCTGTGTAGAGGGAAAGAGGGCAGCGGGCTGTGTTGGGGAGTAGAGGGCAGCGGGCTGTGTAGAGGGATAGAGGGCAGCGGGCTGTGTAGAGGGAAAGAGGGCAGCGGCCTGTGTCAGGGGATAGAGGGCAGCGGGCTGTGTAGAGGGATAGAGGGCAGCGGGCTGTGTAGAGGGATAGAGGGCAGCGGGCTGTGTAGAGGGATAGAGGGCAGCGGGCTGTGTAGAGGGAAAGAGGGCAGCGGGCTGTGTAGAGGGATAGAGGGCAGCGGGCTGTGTAGAGGGAAAGAGGGCAGCGGGCTGTGTAGAGGGATAGAGGGCAGCGGGCTGTGTAGAGGGAAAGAGGGCAGCGGGCTGTGTAGAGGGATAGAGGGCAGCGGGCTGTGTAGAGGGATAGAGGGCAGCGGGCTGTGTAGAGGGATAGAGGGCAGCGGGCTGTGTAGAGGGAAAGAGGGCAGCGGGCTGTGTAGAGGGAAAGAGGGCAGCGGCCTGTGTAGAGGGATAGAGGGCAGCGGGCTGTGTAGAGGGAAAGAGGGCAGCGGCCTGTGTAGAGGGATAGAGCGCAGCGGCCTGTGTAGAGGGATAGAGGGCAGCGGCCTGTGTAGAGGGATAAAGGGCAGCGGCCTGTGTCGGGGATAGAGGGCAGCGGCCTCTGTAGAGGGATAGAGGACAGCGGGCCGTGTAGAGGGATAGAGGGCAGCGGCCTGTGTAGAGGGATAGAGGGCAGCGGCCTGTGTCAGGGGATAGAGGGCAGCGGCCTCTGTAGAGGGATAGAGGGCAGCAGCCTGTGTAGAGGGATAGAGGGCAGCGGCCTGTGTAGAGGGATAGAGGGCAGCGGCCTGTGTAGAGGGATAGAGGGCAGCGGACTGTGTCAGGAGATAGAGGGCAGCAGCCTGTGTAGAGGGATAGAGGGCAGCAGCCTGTGTAGAGCGATAGAGGGCAGCGGACTGTGTCAGGGGATAGAGGGCAGCGGCCTCTGTAGAGGGATAGAGGGCAGCGGCCTGTGTCAGGGGATAGAGGGCAGCGGCCTCTGTAGAGGGATAGAGGGCAGCGGCCTGTGTAGAGGGATAGAGGGCAGCGGCCTGTGTAGAGGGATAGAGGGCAGCGGACTGTGTCAGGAGATAGAGGGCAGCAGCCTGTGTAGAGGGATAGAGGGCAGCGGACTCTGTCAGGGGATAGAGGGCAGCGGCCTCTGTAGAGGGATAGAGGGCAGCGGCCTGTGTAGAGGGATAGAGGGCAGCGGCCTGTGTAGAGGGATAGAGGGCAGCGGACTGTGTCAGGAGATAGAGGGCAGCGGGCTGTGTAGAGGGATAGAGGGCAGCAGCCTGTGTAGAGCGATAGAGGGCAGCGGACTGTGTCAGGGGATAGAGGGCAGCGGCCTCTGTAGAGGGATAGAGGGCAGCGGCCTGTGTAGAGGGATAGAGGGCAGCGGCCTGTGTAGAGGGATAGAGGGCAGCGGCCTGTGTAGAGGGATAGAGGGCAGCGGCCTGTGTAGAGGGATAGAGGGCAGCAGCCTCTGTCAGGGGATAGAGGGCAGCGGCCTGTTTAGAGGGATAGAGGGCAGCAGCCTGTGTAGAGGGATAGAGGGCAGCAGCCTGTGTAGAGGGATAGAGGGCAGCGGCCTGTGTAGAGGAATAGAGGGCAGCGGCCTGTGTAGAGGGATAGAGGGCAGCGGCCTGTGTAGAGGGATAGAGGGCAGCGGCCTGTGTAGAGGGATAGAGGGCAGCGGCCTGTGTAGAGGGATAGAGGGCAGCAGCCTCTGTCAGGGGATAGAGGGCAGCGGCCTGTTTAGAGGGATAGAGGGCAGCAGCCTGTGTAGAGGGATAGAGGGCAGCAGCCTGTGTAGAGGGATAGAGGGCAGCAGCCTGTGTAGAGGGATAGAGGGCAGCGGGCTGTGTAGAGGGATAGAGGGCAGCAGCCTCTGTCAGGGGATAGAGGGCAGCGGCCTGTGTAGAGGGATAGAGGGCAGCAGCCTGTGTAGAGGGATAGAGGGCAGCGGCCTGTGTAGAGGGATAGAGGGCAGCGGCCTGTGTAGAGGGATAGAGGGCAGCAGCCTGTGTAGAGGGATAGAGGGCAGCAGCCTGTGTAGAGGGATAGAGGGCAGCAGCCTGTGTAGAGGGATAGAGGGCAGCGGCCTGTGTAGAGGGATAGAGGGCAGCAGCCTGTGTAGAGGGATAGAGGGCACCAGCCTGTGTAGAGGGATAGAGGGCAGCAGCCTGTGTAGAGGGATAGAGGGCAGCAGCCTGTGTAGAGGGATAGAGGGCAGCGGCCTGTGTAGAGGGATAGAGGGCAGCGGCCTGTGTAGAGGGATAGAGGGCAGCAGCCTGTGTCAGGGGATAGAGGGCAGCGGCCTGTGTTGGGGATAGAGGGCAGCGGCCTGAGTCGGGGATAGAGGGCAGCGGCCTGTGCAGAGGGATAGAGCGCAGCGGCCTGTGTAGAGGGATAGAGGGCAGCGGCCTGTGTAGAGGGATAGAGGGCAGCGGCCTGTGTCGGGGATAGAGGGCAGCGGCCTCTGACGGGGAGTAGAGGGCAGCAGCCTGTGTAGAGGGATAGAGGGCAGCGGCCTGTGTCGGGGATAGAGGGCAGCGGCCTCTGACGGGGAGTAGAGGGGAGCAGCCTGTGTAGAGGGATAGAGGGCAGCGGCCTGTGTAGAGGGATAGAGGGCAGACGCCTGTGTCGGGGATAGAGGGCAGCGGCCTCTGACGGGGAGTAGAGGGCAGTGGCCTGTGTAGGGGGATATAGGGCAGCGGCCTGTGTCGGGGATAGAGGGCAGCGGCCTGTGTCAGGGAGTAGAAGGCAGGGGACTGTATCAGGGGATAGAGGGCAGCGGCCTGTGTAGAGCTATAGAGAGCAGCGGCCTGTGCAGAGGGATAGAGGGCAGCAGCCTGTGTAGAGGGATAGAGGGCAGCAGCCTGTGTAGAGGGATAGAGGGCAGCGGCCTGTGTAGAGGGATAGAGGGCAGCGGCCTGTGTAGAGGGATAGAGGGCAGCAGCCTGTGTCAGGGGATAGAGGGCAGCGGCCTGTGTCGGGGATAGAGGGCAGCAGCCTGTGTCGGGGATAGAGGGCAGCGGCCTGTGTTGGGGATAGAGAGCAGCGGCCTGTGTCAGGGGATAGAGGGCAGCGGCCTGTGTAGAGGGATAGAGGGCAGCGAACTGTGTCAGAGGATAGAGGGCAGAGGCCTGTGTTGGGGATAGAGGGCAGCGGCCTGAGTCGGGGATAGAGGGCAGCGGCCTGTGAAGAGGGATAGAGCGCAGCGGCCTGTGTAGAGGGATAGAGGGCAGCGGCCTGTGTAGAGGGATAGAGGGCAGCGGCCTGTGTCGGGGATAGAGGGCAGCGGCCTCTGACGGGGAGTAGAGGGCAGCAGCCTGTGTAGAGGGATAGAGGGCAGCGGCCTGTGTCGGGGATAGAGGGCAGCGGCCTCTGACGGGGAGTAGAGGGCAGCAGCCTGTGTAGAGGGATAGAGGGCAGCGGCCTGTGTAGAGGGATAGAGGGCAGACGCCTGTGTCGGGGATAGAGGGCAGCGGCCTCTGACGGGGAGTAGAGGGCAGTGGCCTGTGTAGGGGGATATAGGGCAGCGGCCTGTGTAGAGGGATAGAGGGCAGCGGCCTGTGTCGGGGATAGAGGGCAGCGGCCTGTGTCAGGGAGTAGAAGGCAGGGGACTGTGTCAGGGGATAGAAGGCAGCGGCCTGTGTAGAGCTATAGAGAGCAGCGGCCTGTGCAGAGGGATAGAGGGCAGCAGCCTGTGTCAGGGGATAGAGGGCAGCGGCCTGTGTCGGGGATAGAGGGCAGCGGCCTGTGTTGGGGATAGAGAGCAGCGGCCTGTGTCAGGGGATAGAGGGCAGCGGCCTGTGTAGAGGGATAGAGGGCAGCGGACTGTGTCAGGGGATAGAGGGCAGCGGCCTGTGTAGAGGGATAGAGGGCAGCGGCCTGTGTAGAGGGATAGAGGGCAGCGGACTGTGTCAGGGGATAGAAGGCAGCGGCCTGTGTAGAGGGATAGAGGGCAGCGGCCTGTGTAGAGGGATAGAGGGCAGCGGCCTGTGTCGGGGATAGAGGGCAGCGGCCTGTGTCAGGGAGTAGAAGGCAGGGGACTGTATCAGGGGATAGAGGGCAGCGGCCTGTGTAGAGCTATAGAGAGCAGCGGCCTGTGCAGAGGGATAGAGGGCAGCAGCCTGTGTAGAGGGATAGAGGGCAGCGGCCTGTGCAGAGGGATAGAGCGCAGCGGCCTGTGTAGAGGGATAGAGGGCAGCGGCCTGTGTAGAGGGATAGAGGGCAGCGGCCTGTGTCGGGGATAGAGGGCAGCGGCCTCTGACGGGGAGTAGAGGGCAGCAGCCTGTGTAGAGGGATAGAGGGCAGCGGCCTGTGTCGGGGATAGAGGGCAGCGGCCTCTGACGGGGAGTAGAGGGGAGCAGCCTGTGTAGAGGGATAGAGGGCAGCGGCCTGTGTAGAGGGATAGAGGGCAGACGCCTGTGTCGGGGATAGAGGGCAGCGGCCTCTGACGGGGAGTAGAGGGCAGTGGCCTGTGTAGGGGGATATAGGGCAGCGGCCTGTGTCGGGGATAGAGGGCAGCGGCCTGTGTCAGGGAGTAGAAGGCAGGGGACTGTATCAGGGGATAGAGGGCAGCGGCCTGTGTAGAGCTATAGAGAGCAGCGGCCTGTGCAGAGGGATAGAGGGCAGCAGCCTGTGTAGAGGGATAGAGGGCAGCAGCCTGTGTAGAGGGATAGAGGGCAGCGGCCTGTGTAGAGGGATAGAGGGCAGCGGCCTGTGTAGAGGGATAGAGGGCAGCAGCCTGTGTCAGGGGATAGAGGGCAGCGGCCTGTGTCGGGGATAGAGGGCAGCAGCCTGTGTCGGGGATAGAGGGCAGCGGCCTGTGTTGGGGATAGAGAGCAGCGGCCTGTGTCAGGGGATAGAGGGCAGCGGCCTGTGTAGAGGGATAGAGGGCAGCGAACTGTGTCAGAGGATAGAGGGCAGAGGCCTGTGTTGGGGATAGAGGGCAGCGGCCTGAGTCGGGGATAGAGGGCAGCGGCCTGTGAAGAGGGATAGAGCGCAGCGGCCTGTGTAGAGGGATAGAGGGCAGCGGCCTGTGTAGAGGGATAGAGGGCAGCGGCCTGTGTCGGGGATAGAGGGCAGCGGCCTCTGACGGGGAGTAGAGGGCAGCAGCCTGTGTAGAGGGATAGAGGGCAGCGGCCTGTGTCGGGGATAGAGGGCAGCGGCCTCTGACGGGGAGTAGAGGGCAGCAGCCTGTGTAGAGGGATAGAGGGCAGCGGCCTGTGTAGAGGGATAGAGGGCAGACGCCTGTGTCGGGGATAGAGGGCAGCGGCCTCTGACGGGGAGTAGAGGGCAGTGGCCTGTGTAGGGGGATATAGGGCAGCGGCCTGTGTAGAGGGATAGAGGGCAGCGGCCTGTGTCGGGGATAGAGGGCAGCGGCCTGTGTCAGGGAGTAGAAGGCAGGGGACTGTGTCAGGGGATAGAAGGCAGCGGCCTGTGTAGAGCTATAGAGAGCAGCGGCCTGTGCAGAGGGATAGAGGGCAGCAGCCTGTGTCAGGGGATAGAGGGCAGCGGCCTGTGTCGGGGATAGAGGGCAGCGGCCTGTGTTGGGGATAGAGAGCAGCGGCCTGTGTCAGGGGATAGAGGGCAGCGGCCTGTGTAGAGGGATAGAGGGCAGCGGACTGTGTCAGGGGATAGAGGGCAGCGGCCTGTGTAGAGGGATAGAGGGCAGCGGCCTGTGTAGAGGGATAGAGGGCAGCGGACTGTGTCAGGGGATAGAAGGCAGCGGCCTGTGTAGAGGGATAGAGGGCAGCGGCCTGTGTAGAGGGATAGAGGGCAGCGGCCTGTGTCGGGGATAGAGGGCAGCAGCCTGTGTCGGGGATAGAGGGCAGCAGCCTGTGTCGGGGATAGAGGGCAGCAGCCTGTGTCGGGGATAGAGGGCAGCAGCCTGTGTCGGGGATAGATGGCCGCTGGCTGTCTATCACAAGGGTCACTAAGCGGTAGTCATGGTCATAAACCAACTAGAAACATTTGGAAGAATACTATAAATGAGGCAGCAGTGGTCTTGATGAACCTCTCTTACCATTGAGTTCATCCTTGCACAGAATGACCCGCTGGCACACCTGGTCATGATTGTTTGCAAATTTTCTCATCAGCAACACCGCCGTCTCTATCGAGACATTGCCATGAAATTTTTCTCGAAGGCGGCGGACACTCTTCTCCAGCTGTGGGTACAATATAGGACACACGAGGTTACTACCACCATGGTGTAAGATCATCATTTACCTCTTTTTATTGTGTGTGTGTGTGTGTGCACCATTGTAATGTTCTGGGCGAGATTTTCCTGCAGTCCCACGTAAAAGTACATTGTGGAGTCACTGGGAACCAACTGACAACTGGAAGCAGCGGACTATTTGAAGTCTGCTAAGTTGACTAATGCAGAACTGTTATGATGGCATAACGTTTTTACTGGGAACGGTTCCTTACGGTGAGGTGCCCGGCAGCTGCTTGCATTGTGAGAGTAAACACCCTTGGTTCCAGCACTTGGCGGTGGCAGAGGAGCGTGAGACACTTTCCTGCTTGGCACATGCCAACACTAATAATAGGGAGACGTAATAATAGCCTATAACTAACGCAATCTGTAAGATACCTTAAATCGAACACACCGACGCTGCATGATCTATAGGTGTCTAGTTTAGGAAACCCAATCTTTTGTGGATGCGGCCGAAAGGTTGGCCTACCTGTCGAAAGTAGCACTTGAATTTCTGGTAATAATGAGTTATTACCTACAAACGCCTGCCCTGACGGCCTCCGCTTGTGGACATAGTCCATTTTCAGTGTATTTTTTTTTTTAAAGCCACAAGTGTTTGTTTGTTTTTTTTTTCAAATAAAACTGTTTGAATGAATAACTGTCTTTGTTGCCCCCAACAACCAATCAGAACTCAACATTTCATTTTTCAAACAGCTCTGATAGAATGTTAACTGCCGCCCTGGAATTGTTTCCATAGGCAACGAAGATGGTGTTTATTTTGGATAAATCTACCTCCATATTAGTTGCGTTTTTCCACCTTAAAAATCATATGATTCATACATACATACATCCTCTAAAAAACACCTAAAAACACACAATGAGCAAAAAATGTTTAAAGAAAATAAAAATAAATAAAAACGCCACAAACTGCCTAAAAGAAACCAAAACTACATTGTCCAGAAGATGTAAAATACTCCACTGACCCAAAAAACAACACACAACAGTTAAAGAAAGAAAAAAAACCTGGAGAAGATTTATCGAAACTGCCTAAAATAAAAACCCAGGGTGACCAATCACAGAGAAGCTTTTATCTTACCAGAGCTGAGCTGTAATTGGTTGCTCTGGGTAACAAAGTTTTTCTTGTCATAAATGTGATAACATTTTACAAGAAAGATGCAGTAAGAATGCTATGTGTGAGAAAACCCTCAGGCATTGTCATTGTATGTGGGTGCAGCAAACAACAGAATCAATTGCCTCGGGCGTCAAATTCTTCCGGGACGCAAAATTTCAGGAAAGGGTTAAGGCTAGGGCTAGAATTAGGGCTATGACTTGAGTAATACAATAAGAATTTGAAAAAAAAACGAATAAAAAGTAAAAATAAAGATATTTTAAACATGTATAAAACTTTATGCTGGATTTCAACAAAAAGCAGAAAACGAGAGGACCTAAGGGCAAACTGTGATTACATCAGCATTTTCTTAAAATACAGTACATGTGCTTGGGGGGAATAAATGTTTCAATAATGGACTGGTGGAAAGGACTCAGGTAACCGACCATGGAGTAGACGGCGCAAAATACTTGACTTGTCCCTATTGCAGGGCCTGGCAACCATGCTATGTCACTTCCCTGAGTTAATAGAGGGAAGTCCCCATCCTATTAGAGTTGCTAAAAAAAAGCATACCAGGCACATCCATATATTACATAGACCATTGATTTCAGTAGCAAAAATGTCATACTTCATCCCACCTGTGGGAGTGCTGAAGGGAAACGGAACACTACTGTGAGGCGACCATAGATTACAGCTGATTACGAGTGGTCTAAGGTGGGTCTGTTTTATCAGCAAGCATGTAAAACGGTTATATCTATCCAGTATTTAAAAGGAAAATGGTGGGGAGGAGATGAACCCACAGTGTTTATTCTTGGTGAGGTCAAGCTATTCTTTGTAGTGAGCCAAAATCCCGGATGTTTACATATAGACAAGGACACTGCCAAGGAGGAACCATAACAGTCTACAAGAGACACAAAACAGTCTGATCATCTGAACGACTAGTGTCGTAGAGAGCAAGGCCGAGTATCTCCATACACAGTATATACACATTGCTAGGTACTACTGTATATACAGCTACATAAAGATGTAAAAAAGTGCAAACTAATGCCCACAGCCATATTCTGGTGAGTCCATGTGATGCAATAGCATGCAACAGTTGCATTACCACATATTTTTAATATTGATCTTGGATCATTACATGGGTATATACAAACCTTAATTGTAATATTCCTGGTGGTCTAGGGTAGCAGAGGATTTAAATGTTATTATTGTCTCTATGATCGCCCACTTGATGCCTAGACTTCCTGATACCCCTTTCATCTGCCCCTCATAGGAGGCATCAAAATGTTAAATAATGCTTTAGGTAAGATTTAGGATGATGAATGGATTATTGAAGGTTGTCTAAGATGTGAAGGAGTAAGTTTTTTTTGGTTGTCTCTATGTTCGGTAGTGGTTGAGGAAGGATAGCACTAAAATCCCCCTTGACGCCCAGGATCTTTGATGCCATATCCCTTCTGCTTTTCCTTAACAAATATTGGCACTAATGTTATATAATGCTTTCGGTTAGATTTAGGATGGTGAAGGGGTTAATGAGGTCCTAGTATCTGAAGAGGTTAATGGAAACATCCCTGGTGGTCTAGGGTAGTGAAGGAGTTTGTTTTTTCCATTGTTTCCTTAGTGGCTAGAAGGAATATCTTATAGAGGAAGGTTAATTTTACTAGTGAAGGAATTGTTTCCTTTGTCTCTATAATCAGCAGAAGGTTTAAAGGGGTTGTCCACTACATTGATCTTTAGAAAAAAATCACCAGTCATCAGATTGGCGGGGGACCGAGACCCAGTAATTAAAAAAAAATAGGAGCTTAGTTGCTGGTGATAGCAGCAGCCACTACACAGTACATGGACCCTTGCAGTCCTGATAGCAGAAGATCAGTGGAAGTGCCCTTGCTGCTCTGACATTCATGACCTATCTTAAGCCGCACCAATAATTACATAATGCACTAGGCACAGATTTACGGTAGTGAAGGGGATTTTGCAAACATCACTGGTGGTCTAGAGTAGTGAAGGAGTTATGGCGCATTTAGACAAGCTGCTCTTGTCGGTTTTCAGTGCATGCAAAATTTTCAGGTCATGCAAAAATGCAGGCGATCACCCAGAGAACGAGCAAAACACTTGCTCGTCAAAAACCAGGTCGTTTATGCAAGCATAAAAATCATCCATATCAGGGGCACGACATCCAATGTAAACGCGAATGTGCCGCCAACAACAATGATGCTGTTTGGAGACAGAACAATCGTTTCATCCTCAACGGTTTATGGCGACCGGTGTACACAAGCCGATAGACTTCCATATAGTCAGTTAGCGATCGTTACTGAGCCAACATAGGCCACCTAAATCAGCCATTCGTTTTTACGTGGTCTATGTCATCAGCAAAAGGCTTAAATGGTTAAGGAAGAAAAGTGTTACAAACGCCCTTGACCCCAGAACTGTATGATGCCCCAAACCCTTTACTACCCACCTCCCCCCCATATAAACATTGTGGAAGCCCCAATATAGTACATACAAATTTATGCCAGAATTACAGCGGTTTGCTGATACCACTACAATTGTTGTTTGACATGAAGATATCTCCAGTAAGGATGGCACCAGAGTTGGCACAAGCCATTGTCTTCCTCAAGTTCGTTGCTGACTGTGAAGCTTCAATTACCAAGGCCATGCCAAACTAGAGAGCCCAGTCCGGACAAAATAACCTAGGATTTACCATGAAACTTGGATGTCACTATGAAACCACATAGAGAACATGCAGTTTCCATTCACAGGAACCCACAACGTGATTCAAGCCAATGTCCTGAAGCTACAAGGCAAATTAAAGGTAATTCTGAGCAATCATGTGGCATCCTGGCACGCTGTACACTTAAAATTGGCATGCAAAACACAAACATAATGCCACACAGTGCACATATTGCATCAGCCGGAATTATCCATTCACCATTAATATCGTAAACATCCTGTGCAGAGCTGAATTCTGGAGAAACAGGTGACCCAGGACCGGTGCCCAACAAAGGACACTGTAGGAACTCCTGCAACACCAACATACCATGCAAATCCTTGAGGCATTGGGTTATAGACAATATTCCCGGAATGGAGACCAATCACCTGAGCCTACATTAGGACTAAGACAGTACCCCAGGATGCCATGTGATGTTCTACCATCTATCACCCCGTGCATCGCCATACATAACTGATAAGATTTTGGCCTTTGGGCAGTCAACTATCCACCAACTATTGAGCATCTAAATAATGTAAAGAGCATGGACAAGATCATGGGTTCTTTGTTCCTTCCTCCAAGTTGGCATGAATTATGTTGTCATGAACTTTCTTAAAATCAGAACTTCTCTTTAAAAATGTGAGCAGCTAAGTCCATGATTCATTCAAATCAGCTGACAGAAGACAAGTGTGGTAAACTCTCTTCATAAAAACTTCTCAAGAAGACCACCATCAACGAGAAGAACCACTTTTCATATGAGTTTTGGGTGGTCATCTGAAAGTGTGCCCACACACAATAGAAGAAAATTTTGTGAGGACCATGAGTATTAAATGTGTATGGGGTGTTAGATGTTGGGGTAAAGAAGTATCATGTCAATGTTCAAAGCTTCCAGGCAATAAGTCACTGCCAGAGGTTGGAAAGAACATATTTTGGCCAAACTATCGAAAGTGTGTAAGCATCTAAAGAGGTATCACTGTAGAAGAGTTCATGCATCAACATGGTCCAGGACCATGATGTAGTGTATAGAAATTACTACCTAAAGTAGCCCACGCGCTGGTGGTTTTGGAGCTACATAAGACGTCAAAATGGCAGCTGCGTGTAACTAGAATTCTAAAGTCTAAACCGGACTTTGAGCAGAGCAATACCGCTACCACTTGGCATTTGTCACCATGATTCTTTCAAATATGTCTCCATTGATGCTACTTTCAAGCTAGTAGGATCAAGGTCTCTAGCCTAGAACACATGCCAACATTCATATATACTCAGTCGCCACCTTACAATTGTCTTATATGCCAGCTTTGGTCTAAGACTATGTTTCTTACTTAGTTGGAGCTCATTGGGTCTTCACAGAAGATTCAGTATCATCCGATCACGTGGGAAAGAGACATAACTGCTGAAGTCAATGCCACGACTGTGCTCTCCTGCCCTGCGGAGACCTTAGATGTGCGCAGGTGTCTTTGTATTTCCACTTGATGAAGTATCAGACTAACATTGGGTATGGTAAATATCAAGATCATGTAAGAAGAACTTTCATGATCCTTTAAAAGAGATGACAATAGCTCTTATAATATCTTAGGATTAGATAGGATTTCACTCTCCTCGGCTTGTTCTCCTTATACTACGTCACTTCACTTCTTCGGTTACACAACAAGGCTCAATCTGCTCAATCCCAGTAAGCTTGCCTTTCCTAGAAAGCTGCAACACCAATTCAGGGTGGGCTCCAACAAGCAAATGAATAGTGCAAGTTCCCGAATTAAGGAAATTCCATAACCAACACCATTTTTGATGGAGGCAATGCTATTTATCCATTTTCAATTTTTCTTAAGGTCTAATTTGGTGGCTGTACCTATTCTGCATTTATCTGGGATTTATCTGGGATATGGTCTAGGTCTGTGTTTATCTGGGATCTGGTCAGGGGTTTGCATTTAACAGGAATTTGGTCTGGGGTCTGCACTTTTCTGGGATCTAGTCTGAGGTTCGTCTTATTCTTGGATTTGATCAGGGGTCTGTATTAATTTTTGATTTGTTCTGGGGTCTGTATTTATCTGGGATCTAATCTTGGGTCGGTATTTATGTGGCATCTGATATTGGGTCTGTATTTATCTTGGATCCATGTTTATCTGGAATCTGATCTAAGGTTTGCATTCATCTAGGATCTGGTCTGGGGATTTGTACTTATCTGGGAACTGGTCTTTGGTCTGTGTTTATCTGGGATCTGGTGGGGTTTGAATTTATGTAGGATCTGGTCTGGGGGTCTGTATTTATTTAGGGTATGGTCTGGGATTTTTATTTTATGTGGGCCATGGTCTAGGGTCTGTATTCAACTGGGATCTGGCCTGATGTCTGTATTCATCAGTGATCTGAGGTCGGCATTTATCTGGGCTCTTGACTAGTGTCTGTATTTATTTGGGATCTGGTCTGGGGTTTGCATTTATCTAGGATCTGGTATGGGATTTATCTAGGATCTGGTATATATTTATCTGGGATTTGATCTGGAGTCTATTTATCTGGGATCTAGTCTGGTGTTTGTGTTTACCTGGCATCTCGTCTTATCTTGTGTTTTTATTATGGGGAAAATTTTTTGGGAGGGAAACCAGGGTTCTAATCGTACTCTAAGATTTATATAAATAAACTGTGGACTGTATTTATTTTGGGTTTTGAAGATAATTTCAGGGGGTATGAACTTGTTTTGGAGTCTGGTATCTGTATTTACCCCAAAGTTTTGCCTGGAGGTTTGAATTTATTTAGGGGTCTGAATCTGAATTCACCTTGGAGTCTAATGGGGGTGTGTTAAGGGCTAAAAAGGGAGCATATACTACAAATTCACCATAGATCACAGTCTCCCTGAAGTACTAACTGAGAGGCAGGTCCAGCATGATGAGTGTGAGTCTATGTGTGTATGGGACAACATCTGCAAGGAGTTTGTATGTTGTCCCCGTGTTTCCGTGGGTTTCCTCCGGGTTCTCCGGTTTCCTCCCACACTCCAAAGACATACTGATAGGGAATCTAGATTGTGAGCCCCAATGGGGACAGTGATAATGTCTGTAAGGCGCTGTGGAATTAATGGCGCTATATAAGTGAGTAAAATAAATAAATAAAATAAATATGGGAAAAAGAAACATATATAAGTGACCCAAAAGTAAGTTAATCTTCGACTGACCCTGTGAGTGTTAGTGACTTTATGCCTTCATCCCTGACTACACACCTATCCCTGACTATGCTCCAACCCCTGACTACACACCTATCCCTGACTATGCACCAGCCCCTGAATACACACCTGTACCTGACTACGCACCAGCCCCTGACTAAGCATCAGTCCCTAACAATGCACCAGCCCCTGACTACGCATCAGTCCCTGACTATGCACCAGCCCCTGACTATGCACCAGCCCCTGACTACGCGTCCCTGAGCACACCAACCCCTGACTATGCACCAGTCCGACTACGCACCTGTCCCTGAATGCACCAGCCCCTGACTATGCACCAGCCCCTGACTACGCACCTGTCCATAACCGCACCAGCCCGACTATGCATCAGCCACTGACTACGCATCAGTCCCTGACTATGCACCAGCCCCTGACTACGCGTCCCTGAGCACACCAACCCGACTATGCACCAGCCCGACTACGCATCTGTCCCTGAAAGCACCAGCCCCCGACTATGCACCAGCCCCTGACTATGCACCAGCCCCTGACTACGCACCAGCCCCTGACCACGCACCTGTCCTTGACTATGTACCAGTCCAAGACTATACATTAACCCCTGACTACACACCAGTCCATGACTATGCACCCGTCCCGGACTAAACGCCCACCCCTGACTACGCACATGTCCCTGACTACACACATGTCCCTGACTATTCACCAGTCCCTGATAGTCCCTGACTACACACCCGTCCCGGACTACGCACCAGTCCATAACTATGCACCCGTCCCGGACTACACGCCCACCACTGACTAAACGCCTGTCTATGACTAAGCACCTGTCCCTGACTACACACCTGTCCCTGACTAAACACCTGCCCCTAACTACGCACCAGACCCTGACTACGCCCCCGTCCCTGACTACACACCAGTCTCTTACTACACACCAGATCCTGACTACACACCAGTCCCTGACTACACACCAGTCCCTGACTATGCACCAGACCCTGACTACGCCCCCGTCCCTGACTACGCCCCCATCCCTGACTACACACCAGTCCCTGACTACACATCAGACCCTGACTACACACCAGACCCTGACCACACCTGTCCCTGACTACATACCAGCCCCTGACTACGCACCAGCCCCTGACTATGCACCAGCCCCTGACTACCCACCAGCCCGACAACACACCAGCCCCTGACTACGCACCAGACCATGACTACGCACTATCCCCTGACTACACCCCATCCCCTGACTACGCACCTGTCCCTGACTACACACCTGTCCCTGACTACACACCAGCTCCTGACTACGCACCATTCCCAGGCTACGCACCAGACCCTGACTATGCTCCATCCCATTAGTACGCACCATCCCCTGACTACGCACCAGCCTCTGACTACGCACCAGCCTCTGACTACGCACCATCCCCTGACTACGCACCAGCCTCTGACTACGCACCATCCCCTGACTACGCACCAGTCTCTGACCACGCACCATCCCCTGACTACGCACCATCCCCTGACTACGCACCTGTCCCTGACTACGCACCTGTCCCTGACTACGCACCATCCCCTGACTACGCACCATCCCCTGACTACGCACCAGCCAGTCTACACACCTGTCCCTGACTACACACCAGCTTCTGAATACGCATCCTCCCCTAACTACGCACAAGCCCATCTACACACCTGTCCTGACTACGCAGCAGCCTCTGACTACGCACCATCCCCCGACTACGCAGCAGCCTCTGACTAAGCACCATCCCCTGACTACGGATCAGCCCGTATACACACCTGCACCATCCCGACTACGCACCAGCCCCTAACTACACACCAGCCTCTAACTACAAACCAGCCTCTGACTACACACCTGTCCCTGACTAAGCACCAACCTCTTACTACGCACCAGCCTCTGACTACGCACCAGCCCCTGACTATGCACCAGCCCCTGACTACACACCTGTCCCTGACTACGCACCAGCCTCTGACTATGCACCAGCCTCTGACTACACACCATCCCCCGACTACACACCAGTCCGTCTACACACCTGTCCCTGACTACACACCAGCTTCTGACTACGTACCATCCCCTGACTACGCACAAGCCCGTCTACACACCTGTCCCTGACTATGCACCAGCCTCTGACTACGCACCAGCCTCTGACTATGCACCATCTCCTGACTACACACCATCTCCTGACTACGCACCATCCCCTGACTACGCACCAGCCTCTGACTAAGCACCATCCCCTGACTACGGATCAGCCCGTCTACACACCTGTCACTGACTACGCACCAGCCTCTGACTACGCACCATCCCCCGACTAAGCACCATCCCCTGACTACGGATCAGCCCGTATACACACCTGCACCATCCCGACTATGCACCAGCCCCTAACTACACACCAGCCTCTGACTACACACCTGTCCCTGACTAAGCACCAACCTCTTACTACGCACCAGCCTCTGACTACGCACCAGCCCCTGACTATGCACCAGCCCCTGACTATGCACCAGCCTCTGACTACACACCTGTCCCTGACTACGCACCAGCCTCTGACTACGCACCAGCCTCTGACTACGCACCATCCCCCGACTACACACCAGTCCGTCTACACACCTGTCCCTGACTACACACCAGCTTCTGACTACGCACCATCCCCTGACTACGCACAAGCCCGTCTACACACCTGTCCCTGACTACGCAACAGCCTCTGACTACGCACCAGCCTCTGACTACGCACCAGCCTCTGACTATGCACCATCTCCTGACTACACACCATCTCCTGACTACGCACCAGCCTCTGACTACGCACCATCCCCTGACTACGCACCAGCCTCTGACTAAGCACCATCCCCTGACTACGGATCAGCCCGTCTACACACCTGTCCCTGACTACGCACCAGCCCCTGACTATGCACCATCCCCTGACTACACACCAGCCTCTGACTAAGCACCATCCCCTGACTACGGATCAGCCCGTCTACACACCTGTCCCTGACTAAACACCAGCCCGACTACGCACCAGCCCTTGACTACGCACCAGCCCCTGACTACGCACCAGCCTCTGACTACACACCTGTCCCTGACTACGCACCAACCTCTGACTACGCACCAGCCTCTGACTACGCACCAGCCCCTGACTACGCACCAGCCCCTAACTACACACCAGCCCCTAACTACACACCAGCCTCTGACTACACACCTGTCCCTGACTAAGCACCAGCCTCTGACTACGTACCAGCCTCTGACTATGCACCATCCCCTGACTACGCATCAGCCCGTCTACACACCTGTTCCTGACTACGCACCAGCCTCTAAATACGCACCATCCCATGACTACGCACCAGCCCCTGACTACGCATCTTCCCCTAAGCACCAGCCTCTGACTACGCACCGGCCTCTGACTACGCACCATCCCCTGATTACGGATCAGCCCATCTACACACCTGTCCCTGACTACACACCAGCCCCTGACTACACACCAGCCCCTGACTACGCACCAGCCCCTGACTACGCACCAGCCCCTGACTACGCACCAGCCCCTGACTACGCACCAGCCTCTGACTACACACCTGTCCCTGACTACTCACCAGCCTTTGACTTCACATCAGCCTCTGACTATGCACCAGCCCCTGACTATGCACCAGCCTCTGACTATGCACCAGCCCCTGACTATGCACCAGCCTCTGACTATGCACCAGCCCCTGACTATGCACCAGCCTCTGACTACACACCTGTCCCTGGCTACACACCAGCCCCTGACTATGCACCAGCCTCTGACTATGCACCAGCCCCTGACTATGCACCAGCCCCTGACTATGCACCAGCCCCTGACTATGCACCAGCCTCTGACTATGCACCAGCCTCTGACTACACACCTGTCCCTGGCTATGCACCAGCCCCTGACTATGCACCAGCCTCTGACTACACACCTGTCCCTGGCTACACACCAGCCCCTGACTATGCACCAGCCTCTGACTATGCACCAGCCCCTGACTATGCACCAGCCCCTGACTATGCACCAGCCCCTGACTATGCACCAGCCCCTGACTATGCACCAGCCTCTGACTATGCACCAGCCTCTGACTACACACCTGTCCCTGGCTATGCACCAGCCCCTGACTATGCACCAGCCTCTGACTACACACCTGTCCCTGGCTACACACCAGCCCCTAACCACACACCCGTCCCTGACTATGCGCTGAAGCCTTAGATGAGAAAATCACTCGACAAAAGGCACATTTTTCCCATGATACGGCCCTTTTCCTCAGATCTTACCCTTTGAAATAGAGCAACCTGAGGTGAAACAATTAGATTTTGTACTTTAGGAGGAGAATTTTATTCTACAGCCCATGAATACGATTTATGTACAACTAATTCACTTCTGTTTGCTTCTGACATAGAAATGTACCCCAAGGTGTAAATATTAGGGGAGAAGGGGGCAACTTTTCACTTTTCACCTCATACATCAAAAAGGTAGATGTCTCGTGTCAGCATCACGAAAACTGACCAACCCAGGGTAACGCGCTGCCATAGACGAGTCCGATGCCGAATGATAAACCTACTTCCTTCAAAATAAATCATTTTATGTGACACAGCATCGAAAATTACCACTGGGACCTCAACCAACCCTCAAATAAATTAGCGGGACTCCCCCTTTTATCAAAACACACCACCATTTTCTATTCCTGAATATAGTCTGAAGTGCGCAGCCCCTGCATTGGCGGTGTACCGGCTCAATATAAATGTATGGGTTTGTACATTGCTCTGAGAGAAGTGTCCTGACCCAAAGAGTTCCTATGGAGCCCGTACATAGCTCGGAGAGTGCGTGCCTACAAATGTGTGGGCATCTCAGGACCCCCATTGATCAGTAGCACATTATAGCCCCTTTAATACTGTATAGAAAATGTAATTATCCTTTCAGCAGCAAGTAAAGACGACCTTTCCCGAGGCCTAAAGTGGGCACGGACCCTCTGGGGCGTGCCTTTAGGCTGCTCTGCATAACTACCCTTTAAGCCACACCCCTTTGTAAAAGACCATAAAAATTAACACTAAATCATACATGTCAAACTCTGGCCCACAGAGTGGTTATATTTGGCATGCGACACCAGAACCGCCACCCCTATGTGGGGCCCATTATACTGTATGGAGGACTATGAGGGGCCATTATACTGTATGGAGGACTATGTGGGGCCCATTATACTGTATGGAGGACTATGAGGGGCCATTATACTGTATGGAGGACTATGTGGGGCCCATTATACTGTATGGAGGACTATGTGGACCCATTATACTGTATGGAGGACTATGAGGGGCCATTATACTGTATGGAGGACTATGTGGGGCCCATTATACTGTATGGAGGACTATGAGGGGCCATTATACTGTATGGAGGACTATGTGGGGCCCATTATACTGTATGGAGGACTATGTGGACCCATTATACTGTATGGAGGACTATGAGGGGCCATTATACTGCATGGAGGACTATGTGGTGCCCATTATTCTGTATGGAGGACTATGTGGGGCCCATTATTCTGTATGCAGGACTATGTGCGGCTGATTATTCTGTATGGAGGACTATGTGGAGCCATTATACTGTATGGAGGACCATGTGGGGCCCATTATTCTGTATGGAGGATTATGTGGGACCCATTATTCTATATGGAGGACTATGTGGGGCCCATTATTCTGTATGGAGGACTATGTGGGGCCCATTATACTATATGGAGGACTATATGGGGCCCATTATACTGTATGGAGGACGATGTGGGGCCCATTATTCTGTATGGAGGACTATGTGGGGCCCATTATTCTGTATGGATGAGTATATGGCGCCCATTATACTGTATTGAGAACTATGTGGGGCCCATTATTCTGTATGGAGGATTATGTGGGGCCATTATACTGTATGGAGGACTATGTGGGGCCCATTATACTATATGGAGGACTATATGGGGCCCATTATACTGTATGGAGGACGATGTGGGGCCCATTATTCTGTATGGAGGACTATGTGGGGCCCATTATTCTGTATGGAGGAGTATATGGGGCCCATTATACTGTATTGAGAACTATGTGGGGCCCATTATTCTGTGTGGAGGATTATGTGGGGCCATTATACTGTATGGAGGACTATGTGGGGCCCATTATACTATATGGAGGACTATATGGGGCCCATTATACTGTATGGAGGACGATGTGGGGCCCATTATTCTGTATGGAGGACTATGTGGGGCCCATTATTCTGTATGGAGGACTATGTTGGGCCTATTATTCTGTATGGAGGACTATGTAGGGCCCATTATACTATATGGAGGACTATGTGCGACCCATTATTCTGTAGGGAGGACTATGTGGGGCCATTATTCTGTATGGAGGACTGTGTGGTGCCCATTATTCTGTATGGAGGACTATGTGGGGCCCATTATTCTGTATGGAGGACTATGTGGGGCCCCTTATTCTGTATGGAGGACTATGTGGACCCATTATTCTGTATAGAGGACTATGTGGGGCCCATTATTTTGTATGGAGGACTATGTGGGGCTCCTTATTCTGTATGGAGGACTATGTGGACCCATTAATCTGTATAGAGGACTATGTGGGGCCCATTATTCTGTATGGAGGACTATGTGGGGCCCATTATTCTGTATGGAGGACTATGTGGGGCTATTATTCAGTATGGAGGACTATGTGGTCCTCATTATACTGTATGGAGGACTATGTGGGGCCCATTATTCTGTATGGAGGATTATGTGGGACCCATTATTCTGTATGGAGGACTATGTGGGGCCCATTATACTGTATGGAGGACTATGTGGGGCCATTATACTGTATACTGGTTGGCCCACGACTTTGTCCAGGTTTTTTATTTTGGCCCTCTGTGTGTTTGAATTTGACATCCCTGCCCTAAATAAAAAGGTCCATATCTCTGCAACTGTATGGCAGATTTAAAAAAATAAAAAAAAAATGAATATTCAGGGGAGAAGCGGGACTAAAATAAGAGCAAAAAGTGGTCACTTTTGACCTGGTGATGGGTCCACCTTTAAAGATGATTTGTTGTAAGCGGAAAAAATTGGTGTGAGTAAGGGTCCAAGCGAGTTTGACCAGAAAAAAAATTGTGATGTAGAGGACTGGGTCAGAACATCTACAAAAAAGGCAGCTTGTGTAGGGTGTTAGTGGTTTGTATCTACCAAAAGTGGGTCAATCATAAGAGTATGTTCACATTGGAGTTATTTTTTATGTGGGTTTTGAAGCGATTTCTACATCAAAATCCATCTGAAAAACTCCACTTAAACAACCGGAGACCGACCTCGTGGTGTCCAGCTACAGTGAGCCGGTTATACTACACACACACTGAAGGACATTATATAGGGCACAAGGAAAAGGAGAAGACCACAATGCACCAGACAATATAAGGCTGTGTGCCCACGATGCGTTTTTTTAGCGTTTCCGCAGCGGCAATTCTGCTGCAGAAACGCTTAAAAAATGCTTGGTAATACGTGCCCCATGTTCCCCAATGCTTTCCGCTGCGGATTATCATTGCGGAAAAATCCGCAGCACTACCAATTATTTTGCGGAATCGCGGCGTTTTCGCCGCCATTGACTTGCATTGAATCGCTTAATATCCGCATAACTACATGTGCACATGCGGATTCCATGCGGTTCAATGTGCGGATGGTACCCGGGTGTGGAGGAGAGGAGACTCTCATCCAGACCCAGGTACCATAGTTCCTGTAAAAAAAAAAAGAATAAAATAAACAATATACATTATACTTACCTTCTGATGGCCCCCGGTCTCCTCAGCGATCCGTCCTGGCTCGTCGGCAGCTCGCGGTGGTCTAAAAGGACCTGCCATGACGTCATTTAGTCATGTGACAGGTCATGCGACGCGTGACCTGTCACATGACTAAATGACGTCATGGCAGGTCCTTTTAGACCACCGCGAGCTGCCGGCGGTCGCGTGACCTGTCACATGACTAAATGACGTCATGGCAGGTCCTTTTAGACCACCGCGAGCTGCCGGCGAGCCAGGACGGATCGGATAAGGACACCGGGGCCACCAAAAGGTAAGAATATATTTATTTTTTACCATTCTTTCGGTCACACTATATAAATCCATGCCGGTTGCATGGATTTATATAGTGTGACCAAGATGACAAGCACTTTCCAAGTGATGCTAAAATCGCTTGGAAAGCGCTTGACAACCTGCACGCGGAAATGCAAGTGAAAAACGCTTCACATCCGCATGTCCCTGGCAGGAAAAACGCATGTACAATCCGCATGTACAATCCACATGTACAATCCGCATGTACAATCCGCATGTACAGTCCGCATGTACAATACGCATGTACAATCCGCATGTACAATCCGCATGTACAATCCGCATGCGTTTTTTCTGCCAGGGAGATGCAGAAACACTCAAAAAAAATCCGGAGCATTTCTGCATCGTGGGCACATAGCCTAAATGTAAAATACAGAACATAAAACAAGATCCAGAACACAGAGCACAAAATGCCGGGCACAGAACCAGAAATCCAGAGCAGAAAGCACAGAATGCAGAGTATGGAGCACAGCTCCGAGGACAGGACAGAGAGCGAGGAGCACAAAACACAACGTACAGAATAAACAAGACAGAAAACAGGGCAAAGGGTGCTGGGTACAGAGCAAAATATAGACCATAGATCACAAACACACCGCACAAGAAGGAAGAGCACACAGCACAGAAGAAGCAAAAAAATGCTACAGAGAATGTAAAACATAACGGAGAGAAGGGCAGAATAAAGCACACAGCACAGCACAGAACACAGCACAGAACACAGCACAGCACGGAACACAGCACAGAACACAGCACAGCACAGAACACAGCACAGAACACAGCACAGCACGGAACACAGCACAGAACACAGCACAGAACACAGCACAGCACGGAACACAGCACAGAACACAGCACAGAACACAGCACGGAACACAGCACGGAACACAGCACGGAACACAGCACAGAACACAGCACAGCACGGAACACAGCACAGCACAGAACACAGCACAGCACGGAACACAGCACAGAACACAGCACAGAACACAGCACGGAACACAGCACGGAACACAGCACGGAACACAGCACAGAACACAGCACGGAACAGAACACAGCACAGCACGGAACACAGCACAGAACACAGCACAGCACAGCACGGAACACAGCACAGAACACAGCACGGAACACAGCACGGAACACAGCACGGAACACAGCACAGAACACAGCACGGAACACAGCACAGAACATAGCACGGAACAGAACACAGCACGGAACACAGCACGGAATACAGCACAGAACACAGCACGGAACACAGCACAGAACACAGCACGGAACACAGCACGGAACACAGCACAGAACACAGCACGGAACACAGCACGGAACAGAACACAGCACAGAACACAGCACTGAACACAGCACGGGACAGAACACAGCACAGAACACAGCACGGGACAGAACACAGCACGGAACACAGCACAGAACATAGCACGGAACAGAACACAGCACGGAACACAGCACAGAACACAGCACGGAATACAGCACAGAACACAGCACGGAACACAGCACAGAACACAGCACGGAACACAGCACAGAACACAGCACGGAACACAGCACGGAACAGAACACAGCACGGAACACAGCACAGAACACAGCACAGGACAGAACACAGCACAGAACACAGCACGGAACACAGCACGGAACAGAACACAGCACGGAACAGAACACAGCACAGAACAAAGCAAGCAACACAGCACGGAACACAGCACAGAACACAGCACGGAACAGAACACAGCACAGAACACAGCACGGAACACAGAATGGAACACAACACAGCACAGAACACAGCACGGAACAGAACACAACACAGAACACAGCACGGAACACAGCACGGAACACAGCACGGGACAGAACACAGCACAGAACACAGCACGGAACACAGCACGGAACAGAACGCAGCACGGAACACAGCACGGAACAGAACACGGAACAGAACACAGCACGGAACACAGCACAGAACACAGCACGGAACACAGCACAGAACACAGCACAGAACACAGCACGGAACAGAACACAGCACAGAACACAGCACGGAACACAGAATGGAACACAGAATGTAACACAGCACAGCACAGAACACAGCACAGCACAGAACACAGCACGGAATGCAGCACAGAACACAGCACGGAACAGAACACAGCACAGAACACAGCAAGGAACACAGCACGGAACACAGCATGGAACACAGCACAGAACACAGCACGACAGAACACAGCAAGGAACACAGCACGGAACACAGCATGGAACACAGCACAGAACACAGCACAGAACACAGCATGGAACAGAACACAGCACAGAACACAGCACGGAACAGAACACAGCACAGAACACAGCAAGGAACACAGCACGGAACACAGCACAGAACACAGCACGACAGAACACAGCAAGGAACACAGCACGACAGAACACAGCACAGCACAGAACACAGCACGGAACACAGCACAGAACATAGCACGGAACACAGCACAGAACACAGCAGGGAACACAGCATAGAACACAGCAGGGAACACGGCACAGCACAGAACATAGCACGGAACACAGCACAGCACAGAACACAGCACGGAATGCAGCACAGAACACAGCACGGAACAGAACACAGCACAGAACACAGCAAGGAACACAGCACGGAACACAGCACGGAACACAGCATGGAACACAGCACAGCACAGAACACAGCACGACAGAACACAGCAAGGAACACAGCACGGAACACAGCATGGAACACAGCACAGAACACAGCACAGAACGGAACACATCACAGAACACAGCACGGAACAGAACACAGCACAGAACACAGCACGGAACAGAACACAGCACAGAACACAGCAAGGAACACAGCACGGAACACAGCACAGAACACAGCACGACAGAACACAGCAAGGAACACAGCACGGAACATAGCACAGCACAGAACACAGCACAGAACATAGCACGGAACACAGCATAGAACACAGCAGGGAACACAGCAAAGAACACAGCACATAGCACACAACACAGAACGGATCACGACACAGAACACAGAACAGAACACAGTACAAAACACAGCATGAAACACAGCACACAACAGAGCACAGACCTCAGGGTGCAGAACACAAAATGCAGAGCACAGACCTCAGGGTGCAGAACATAGAATGCAGAGCACAGACCTCAGGGTGCAGAACACAGAATGCAGAGCACAGACCACCTGGTGCAGAATGCAGAGCACAGACTACTGGGTGCAGAATGCAGAGCACAGACCTCAGAGTGCAGAATGCAGAGCACAGACCTCAAGGTGCAGAACACAAAATGCAGAGCACAGACCTCAAGGTGCAGAACACAAAATGCAGAGCACAGACCTCAGGGTGCAGAACACAGAATACAGAGCACAGACCTCAGGGTGCAGAATGCAGAGCACAGACCACAGGGTGCAGAACACAGAATACAGAGCACAGACCACAGGGTGCAGAATACAGAATACAGAGCACAGACCGCAGAATGCAGAGCACAGACCTCAGGGTGCAGAATGCAGAGCACAGACCACAGGGTGCAGAATGCAGAGCACAGACCTCAGGGTGCAGAACACAGAATACAGAGCACAGACCACAGGGTGCAGAACACAGAATATAGACCTCAGGGTGCAGAATGCAGAGCACAGACCTCAGGGTGCAGAATGCAGAGCACAGACCACAGGATGCAGAATGCAGAGCACAGACCTCAGAGTGCAAATGCAGAGCACAGACCTCGGGGTGCAGAATGCAGAGCACAGACCACAGGGTGCAGAATGCAGAGCACAGACCTCAGAATGCAGAGCACAGACCTCAGGGTGCAGAATGCAGAGCACAGACCACAGGGTGCAGAATGCAGAGCACAGACCTCAGGGTGCAGAACACAGAATACAGAGCACAGACCACAGGGTGCAGAACATAGAATGCAGAGCACAGACCTCAGAGTGCAAATGCAGAGCACAGACCTCGGGGTGCAGAATGCAGAGCACAGACCACAGGGTGCAGAATGCAGAGCACAGACCTCAGGGTGCAGAACACAGAATACAGAGCACAGACCACAGGGTGCAGAACACAGAATACAGACCTCAGGGTGCAGAATGCAGAGCACAGACCTCAGGGTGCAGAATGCAGAGCACAGACCTCAGGGTGCAGAATGCAGAGCACAGACCACAGGATGCAGAATGCAGAGCACAGACCACAGGGTGCAGAACACAGAATGCAGAGCACAGACCACAGGGTGCAGAACACAGAATACAGACCTCAGGGTGCAGAATGCAGAGCACAGACCTCAGGGTGCAGAATGCAGAGCACAGACCACAGGATGCAGAATGCAGAGCACAGACCACAGGGTGCAGAACACAGAATGCAGAGCACAGACCACAGGGTGCAGAACATAGAATGCAGAGCACAGACCTCAGAGTGCAAATGCAGAGCACAGACCACAGGGTGCAGAATGCAGAGCACAGACCACAGAATGCAGAGCACTGACCTCAGGGCGCAGAACGTATTGCACAGGACACAATGCAGAGACTACAACATGCAGAGCACAGGACACAGTACACAGGACACGATGCACAGGAGCCAGTTCACACCACACATCGCAGTGCCGCACTCGCCTCCAGCTCCTCCGCGGGGTTGCTCTGCATGGTCCCGGGTGGCTCCGCTGCCGCCTGTCTCCGGTCTCCGCTGCCGCCTGTCTCCGGTCTCCGCTGCTCGGGGTTCCGGGTCCGCCCGGGGAGGAGGAGACTGCGGACTGTTATCATTACTGTACACAGCCTGGTCATGTGACTGCGAGAGCAGCTGCACTACAACTGCCAGCGGGCCAGAGGGGGCGTGTACTGGACCTGTACAGTTCTACAGCAGAACAGCCGTGGACTACAACTCCCAGCCGGCAGGAGGGGACAGCATTGCTGGTGCCTGTAGTTCTACCACAGAACAGTTGTAATCCCAGCATGACTCGGGCAGTAGTAGACGGTGCTGGTTCTTGTAGTTCTACAGCAGATGTTGCGTTATGGTTGGAGAACTAAAAGTCCCAGCAAGCAAGCCATGGTAAGGAATGCTGGTTCTTGTAGTTCCGAAAAGACTGGATATTGTAGTTGTATAGCTACACAATGCCAGGTGCTTTACTATAGTGTGGTACTACAACTCCCAGCAGTGCAGCAGGCGATAAGGAGTTAATTAGAAGAGGCCACCAGTAAGCAGTTGTTGGGTTCTGGTGACCCTGTCTGTACTGGTGCTGCGAGACCCGAGCTGTAGTACCTAACACTGCCACATGTATGAGAGCGGCGCTGTGCAGGACCTCCTGCTGTAAATATAGAGCTGATAAGTGGATGGAGCAGGAGAGCGCCCCCTGTCTGCATATGTAAGGTGGGGAACTGCTGCCGGACCCCAACACCTGCCGAAAGGGCGGTATATAGACAATGAGGTCCAGGGTGACAAGCGGAGTAATCCCAAAATCCTATATGTTCCCTGATTATACTGCCATATGCAATGTGTATAGAAATGTCATATAGTGCCATAAAAATACTGCCATATACAGTCTGTATAGAACTGCCATATAGTGCCATAAAAATACTGCCATATAGAGTCTGTATAGAACTGCCATATACCGTCTGCATAATACTGCCATATAGTTCCATAATAATACTGCCATATACTGTCTGTATAGAACTGCTATATAGTGCCATAATAATACTGCCATATACAGTCTGTATACAACTGCCATATAGTGCCATAATAATACTGCCATATACAGTCTGTATAGAACTGCCATATAGTGCCATAATAATACTGCTGTACACAGTCTGTATAGAACTGCCATATAGTGCCGTAATAATACTGCCATATACAGTCTGTATAGAACTGCCATATACAGTCTGCATAATACTGCCATATAATTCCATAATAATACTGCCATATACTGTCTGTATAGAACTGCCATATAGTGCCATAATAATACTGCCATATACAGTCTGTATACAACTGCCATATAGTGCCATAATAATACTGCCATATACAGTCTGTATAGAACTGCCATATAGTGCCATAATAATGCTGCCATATACAGTCTGTATAGAACTGCCATATAGTGCCATAATAATACTGCCGTACACAATCTGTATAGAACTGCCATATAGTGCCATAATAATACTGCCATATACAGTCTGCATAGAACTGCCATATAGTGCCATGATAATGCTGCCATATAGTGCCGTAATAATACTGCCATACACAGTCTGTATACAACTGCCATATAGTGCCATAATAATACTGCCATATACAGTCTGTATAGAACTGCCATATAGTGCCATAATAATACTGCCATATACAGTCTGCATAGAACTGCCATATAGTGCCATAATAATACTGCCATATACAGTCTGTATAGAACTGCCATATAGTGCCATAATAATACTGCCATACACAGTCTGTATAGAACTGCCATATAGTGCCATAATAATACTGCCATATACAGTCTGCATAGAACTGCCATATAGTGCCATGATAATGCTGCCATATAGTGCCATAATAATACTGCCATACACAGTCTGTATACAACTGCCATATAGTGCCATGATAATACTGCCATATACAGTCTGTATAGAACTGCCATATAGTGTCATAATAATACTGCCATATACAGTCTGTATAGAACTGCCATATAGTGCCATAATAATACTGCCATACACAGTCTGTATAGACCTGCCATATAGTGCCGTAATAATACTGCCATACACAGTCTGTATAGAACTGCCAAATAGTGCCATAATAATACTACCATATACAGTCTGTATACAACTGCCATATAGTTCCATAATAATACTGCCATGTATAGTCTTTATAGAACTGCCATATAGTGCCATTATAATACTGCCATATACAGTCTGTGTAGAACTGCCATATAGTGCCATAATACTGCCATATAGTGCCATAATAATACTGCCATACACAGTCTGTATAGAACTGCCATATAGTGCCGTAATAATACTGCCATACACAGTCTGTATAGAACTGTCATATAGTGCCATGATAATGCTGCCATATACAGTCTGCATAATGCTGCCATATAGTGCCATAATAATACTGCCATATACATTCTGTATACAACTGCCATATAGTGCCATGATAATACTGCCATATACAGTCTGTATAGAACTGCCATATAGTGCCATAATAATACTGCCATATACAGTCTGTATAGAACTGTCATATAGTGCCATAATAATACTGCCATATACAGTCTGTATAGAACTGCCATATAGTGCCATAATAATACTGCCATACACTGTCTGTATAGAACTGCCATATAGTGCCATAATAATACTGCCATACACAGTCTGTATAGAACTGCCATATAGTGCCATAATAATACTGCCATACACAGTCTGTATAGAACTGCCATATAGTGGCATAATAATAGTGACATCTACAGTCTGTATAGAACTACCATATAGTGCCATAATGATACTGCCATATACCGTCTGTATAGAACTGCCATATAGTGGCATAATAATAGTGACATCTACAGTCTGTATAGAACTGCCATATAGTGCCATAATGATACTGCCATATACCGTCTGTATAGAACTGCCATATAGTGCCATCATAATACTGCCATATACAGTCTGTATACAACTGCCATAAGGAGTTTGTATGTTCTCCCTGTGTTTTCGTGGGTTTCCTCCGGGTTCTCCGGTTCCCTCCCCCACACTACAGACATACTGATAGATTGTGAGCCCCAATGGGGACAATGCTGATAATGTCTGTAAGGCACTGTGGAATTAATGCCGCTATATAAGTGAGTAAAATAAATAAAAAATATATATATAGTGCCATGGTAATACTGCCATGTACAGTCTGCATAATACTGCTATATACTGCTAAATTAATAAAACTACATACATGCTACTTAATACCGTCATATAGTGGCAAGATATTCTTACCATATACAACCTACATAATACCGTCATATAGTGCCTAAATGATTTGAACTATCCAGTAAATACTGCCATATAGTTTCTATATTCCTCAAGTTCATAAAAAATACCTCCATATAGTGCAAAACAAAATGGGGGGACTTAAGTTTGCCTAAGAAATGGAGGCTCCGGAAAAATTACCAGTTTGATGCCCATAAAAGCCACAGAGCAATCTGTAGCCCATTCTACTGCTCTATGTAGTGGATGTTATAGCGCCTGCCGTTGTATTACGTGAGTGCTGTATAGCGGTATTATATTATCACTATCATGGGCACAATATGGCAGTATTATTTTGGCGGGTTATGGTAGGATCATTATCTCCCTCTTTGCTGGGAGGAGATAGGTGTTTTGTGGAGGGTCTTCTGTGCACCCCTATGTGGTGACATCCCAGCTTGGCCTCACCTTTGACTCTACAAATATGAAACTCCACTTTATCATCCTCCCAAATCTGAGAAGTGTTAAAGTCCAGAAAGGGGGGAGGGGGCGAGAGAAAATACAAGAGGGGCGGCTGCCAAAAAATGCAAAGAAGTGACATTTTGGAGACAACATCATTCTGCTGAAATATAGGCACTGACTTCATGGGGAACATTTGTTTATACATGCGACCAATGGGAAGAAGCAAAGGTGCAGTGTAAAGCATGGGGGACAATGAAAAAAAAAAACAAGTTGCAACAGTCTGCGCATCTGACATCCATAACTATTTGTGGCTTTTGTCAACTCTAGTAAAGAAAAATGCTAAATTTGGGTCATAGATCATATCTTAGCTGAAGCAGAGATTCTGTGTAAAGCATGGAGGACAGAGCAGGCAAGGAGTAACAGCCAGAGCCTCAGTGACCCTATGACATACTGTATTAGTGAGCTTAAGACGTCTTCAAGATTTATACATTGACCATAGCTGACGAAAAGCTAAAAACAGCTGCAGTGTAAAGTATGGAAGACAGCAAGGCAGAGAGTAATAGCCTCGGCCACTGACATCTTCTATAAATAATACAATGAAGCTGGAGTCGCTGTTCATATTGATAGTAATAAAGCAGAGCTGCAGTGTTAAGCATGGTGGACAAAGAATAGAGCAACACCCTGAGCTTCTAATGTCTTCAAAAACTCCAAGAGCCTAATACAAAATAACGTCAAAGTAGAGTAAACAAATTATAGCTGCACCTTGATGAAGCGTAGCTAAGAACAAAAAAGCAGAGGTGTAGTATAAAGCATGGTGGACAGTAGTAGACGGAGCAACTGCTTGAGTCTCTGACATCTTCAAAAGAAATGATAAGTGGTTCTGTGTCACCCTGGCCTGGATGCCACAAGTGTAATTAAGGCTGTGTGCCCACGTAGCGTTTTTCAAGCGTATATGCTGCGGAATTTCCGCAGCGTAAACGCTTCTAAAACGCATGTATATCCGCACCCCATGGTCCCCAATGGCATTCCGCAATGTCAATGCCCATGCTGCGGATTTTTCCGCAGCGTATATGCTGCGGTCAAAAATCCGCAGCATGTTCATTAATTTTGCGGAAGCGCAGCGGAATCAATGTGCGGATGGTACCCAGGTCTGGAGGAGAGGAGACTCTCCTCCAGACCTTGGTACCAAAGAACCTGTAAAAAAAAGAAAAAAAAAAGTTTATACTTATCTTCTGATGTTTTCCCTCCGTCGCGCTGTTGTCTGAAGGACCTGCCACGTCATTAAGTCATGTGACCCACCACATGACTCAATGACGTCACCGCAGGTCCTGCACACAACAGCGTGAGCCGCTCAAGACTCCGGACGGGGCAGAGAATGCATCAGAAGGTGAGTATAAAGTTTATTTTTTTATTTTTTACCATTCTGATTCTTTTTTTTAACTATTACTTGGTCACACTATATATGCCGGTTGCATGGATTTATATAGTGTGAACAAGTTGTCAAAGCACTTTTCCAAGTGATGCTTAAATCACTTGGAGAAGTGCTTGATAACGCGCATGCGGAAATGCATGCAAAGACGCTGCAAAGACTCCTCACAAACGCTTCTACCTGGCGGGAAAACCGCATGTAATATCCGCATGCGATTTTCCCGCCAGGGAGAAGCGTAAAAAATATGCTTCAGGTCCGCAACGTGGGCACTTAGCCTAAAGCTGTGTCTGAGAGCAAGGGGGAGGTTCTCTGGTCAGGGGAACATTAGCATGCAATGCCTCCTGTCTCAGGCCAGTAGGGGGAGCAGGCTGCCCCTATAAAAGCTGGTACTGGGGGCAGGGTTAGGGAGAACTTGATGGCCTGTCTCAGCTTTGAGACGTGTCCCAGAGTGGAGCAGGGACAGAAAGTTGATTGCACCTAAGAGGAAGTGTGGCAGTAGGAGAGAGCCACAAGCCAGAGACAAGAGGCGAAGAGAGCCTGTCTTGGCAGATCACGGACTTACTTTACCAGACTTTGGTGTCTGAGGCTGGAAGGATTCTACATCCTCCAGCAGAGAACCAGTCCGCAAGGGACTGTACTTTCCTTGGCCTAAGAAGCCTGGAGGCCCTGCCACAACCGAAGGGACCAGTAAAGCCGTACAAGGCTGGGAGCAGAAAGGAACCCACGTCGCAGACCATACAGGCGAGAATACACGGAAAGCTTGGAAACGTGGGCTGTTATCCTATCAGGAGGAGATAGTCAGAAGGAGCGCAGAAAGCACGGTAGGCCTACACCCTCACCCTGACCAGGGCCAATTTCCCCGTTGCTCTCAGACATCCAGGTCCCCCTCCTAGCTGGGACTGTTTATGGGTCAGTTTACCTGTTCAGTAAAGACCCTGGACTGCAACCTGTTGTCTGTGTGCTCCTTGCTCCTCCAGCACTATCAGCACTGGGACTCTCACTACCATCACTCCCACCATCCACTACACTGCCCTGGGGCCGCACTCTTCCCGTGGGGAGTCACACCATCCCAGCTGCACACATCATCAGCCCCAGCGGTCTGCCTTGCAGCGGCAGTACCTAATGACCGCAAATCCATGGGTGGCGTAGTCGGACATAAACATCAGCACATAACGGACTACCACTGGCCTGACCACCCTGAGCCACGGAACCGGGCCGCCACTACTACTCCCATCGTTCCCCCATTGCCCGGATCCGAGTGCCCCACGGCCCAGGGGGCGAGTCAGTTCTCATAGAATTCACCTAGCAAGGCAGTGACTATAGAGTCTCTGACAATGCTATGGCAAGAAAAACAGACCTGCAGTGTAAAGCACGGTGGACAAGACAGACATCCATAAATGATTTGCATCTATGTGTAGTGATATTTGGATAAATCTAGGCTGAATAGTCCTGTGGGATGGGTGAGGGTCACAGCAGCAGCGTTTTATAGCGCTGCGGAGGAGATGGCGGTGTGTGGTGCAGCATCTGAGCTTGTTTCCTCCTTTGGGGGCGGATTTCAGACACGCTGAACTTTTGCATATTTTTATTGTATCGTGAACCTCATGTAACACCTCCTGTCTACGACACATCAGAATAGGGTCGCGGGCGATTCCTGCCTAGTCATATATTACCGAGGTATCACTGTACCCCCACACATCACTAGGGTAGGTCACCACTTTATAATCGGGGAGAGCCGTGACAGGCATCTAATGTGTATGGGGCCCTTATAGGGGTTGTCCACTACTCAGACAACCAAACCATTCTGAATCCCCCCCCCTTAAAGTAACACCTAAGCTCAACCTCTGGTGTCGACGCTGTTCCAGCTGTACGGTCGCTGTTCCAGCGGTGTCAGTGCTGTTCCAGCGGTATCAACACTGTTCCAGCTGTGTCAGCGCTGTTCTAGCTGTGTCAGCGCTGTCCCAGTTTTACCGTCGCTGTTTCAGCAGTGCTGATGCTGTTCCAGCGGTGTGGGCGCTGTTCCAGCTGTGTCAGCACTGTTCTAGCTATGTCAGCGCTGTTCCAGCGGTGCCAGTGCTGTTCCAGCGGTGCCGGCGCTGCTCCAGCTTTGTCAGCACTGACTCTCTCAGGTCTTTGTGTTATGTCATGCTATCCCAATCAGTGCCGGTTTCACTCTCGTCTCCGAGAGGAAGTGAGAAGGCAGGAAGTGAGAGGGCAGCCGCAGCACTACCTTTCTCCTGATGTCTTGATTTGGCCAAAGGAGGTGAGAGTGAAGCCACCACTAATTGGCCTCAGGGATCATGTGACATAATGTCACATGAGCCCTGGGAGAGCCAGTGCCGGCACCACTGGAATAGCGCTGGCACCGGAGGTCAGTATAATTTTTATTATCTTTACTGGGGGGGGGAACAGAAGGTGTTGTCCAAGTAGTGGACAATCCCTTTAAGTCTTGCCTGACTCTGAGGGTGGGGAAAACAACCAGTGTTACAGCAATTCATTTTCAAGGTTAACTTGGGTCACAGAGGTCACGTTGAATAGAAATACCCCTTTAAGTCCTAAATGATACCCTTAAAATAGTGCCATGTAGTACAGTGCCTTCTAGCAGTGCACACATAGTAGTGTCAAATAGAATGCACACAGGTGTGCCATATTGTAGAATACCTCATAGTAGTGCCAAATAATAGTGAAGTACCTCATAGTAGTATATCATATACTGTGTTATATTGTAGAACAATTTTTGCCCCTTTATCCAGAAGTAAGTTCAGACCCTGATGTTGGGGAGAGGCCGGGCTCATGTTCTTCGTTCTAGTTTATTCCAAAAGTGTTGGATGGGGTTGAGGTCAGGATTCTGTCATGTTTTTCCACCAATTCTTCCCCCACCAGGTCTGTATGGACCAGTCATGGGGAACAGAAAAGGGCATCTTTAAACTCTGGAGTTCAGCCCTAGAAAATGAAGGTAAACCACCTGCACGTCTCCCATGAAGGCAAACATGGTCTATGTATATAAAGCCACATCTTGGGAAGCCAATAAATGGATGAAGGTTGATGAGGAAGATAAGAGTACAATAAAAATAAAGCTATACAAATATCTGCCGAAGAAGGAGGAAGAAGCAGAAGGCACGGGAAGGCAGAGGAAACTTCTGAGAGAACAGATGAAACAGCTGAGACAAATCTTGGCAGCAAGGTGCATGGAAAAGAGAAAAACATATGGAGACAGAAAGTGTTAGGACTTGTTCAGGCTACATAAGGAAAAGGAAATAGACATGATGATCATCGAAAATGACGCGCGTAGGGTGAACATTGGAGAACTTAGACATGCCACCATGGAAATTCTTGCAGTCGATGACTGTAGAGAGAGACATTCCCGAGCTGATCAAAAGGCTGGGCCTAATGGACTAAAGTCATAACTGTTGAAAAGAGGTGTAGTATGCAACAGCTGCAGGTTTATGCTGTGGAGAGAATATCTTTTGCAGACAGCAGATGATGCTATGTTCATTGGTGTAACTAGAGTCCGATGGGCCCAGGTGCAAAATTTGGAAATGGGCCCCCACCTGTATGTTGGTCAGATGTATGGAGACTTGTAGCATTCTAGATCCTATAAAGACATACGTGTTCATCCCCCATGTAATAATGTCCGCATCCTGGCCCCTTCCAGTTATGTCCCACATCCTGGGCCCCTTCCTGCTTTAATGGCCCCCATCCTGGGTCCCTTCCTGTATTAATGTCCCCAATGCTGGCCCTTTCCTGCAATAATGCCCCCATCCCGGCCCCTTCCTGCAATAATATTTCCCATCCTGGCCCCTTCCAGTAATGTCCCCCATTCTAGGCCCCTTCTTGCATTAATGGCCCCCATCCTGGGCCCCTTCTTGCATTAATGTCCCCCATCCTGGGAGCCTTCCTGCATTAATGTCCCCCATCCTGGGAGCCTTCCTGCATTAATGTCCCCCATCCTGAGTCCCTTCCTGTATAAATGTCCCCCATCCTAGCCCTTTCCTGAAATAATGTCCTCATCCCTTCCTATAATAATATCCCCCATCCTGAGCCCCTTCCTGTAATAATGTCCCCCATCTTGAGTCCCTTCCTAAAATAATGTCCCCCATCCTGAGCCCCTTCCTGTAATGTCCCCCATCCTGAGCCCCTTCCTGTTATAATGTCCCCCATCCTGAGCCCCTTCCTGTTATAATGTCCCCCATCCTGAGCCCCTTCCTGTAATAATGTCTCCCATCCTGAGCCCCTTCCTGTAATAATGTCCCCCATCCTGAGCCCTTTCCTGTAATAATGTCCCCCTTCCTGAGCCCCTTCCTGTAATAATGTCTCCCATCCTGAGCCCATTCCTGTAATAATGTCCCCCATCCTGAGCCCCTTCCTGTAATAATGTCTCCCATCATGAGCTCCTTTCTGTAATAATGTCTCCCATCCTGAGCCCATTCCTGTAATAGTGTCCCCCATCCTGAGCCCCTTCCTATAATAATGTCTCCCATCCTGAGCCCCTTCCTGTAATAATGTCCTCTGTTCTTCTCTTACACATGTTGAAAATAAATAAACGACTCTTCTTACCTTTCTTCGCTCACACGAAGTGTGATGTCCTCTTCCATCTCTGGCGCAAAAGTCGGCAGCTGACTTTGACATGGCCCCCACGGGCAGTGCATGGCGTCACTGTGACCCCGATCATTACGCCCCTGGCTATGTTCTAGACTATATCTATGTTTTTTTAATTTTTATTTCTTTTTTTACAATATTTGTATTAACATTTTCCAATAATATATACCCTATACAGTACCGGTGTAAAGGAAACGCAAAACAACAGGAAATGCTTTGTGCACTGACATGATCATAATAGAAAGAGGATTATGTCCTTCAGTAACCTAATAACAAAAACTTTCTGTGCGACGGAGCATCGATCAGAGGTGTGGAGGGCGCACCCCATGTTACACAACTTAAGAAAAACAAAGAAGAAAAAAAAATATGTCCAGTTCTGTCCCAAAGAAGAAAAGACATAGTGAGGTTTCCCAGAGAGTTGGGAACTCACTTGTGTAGATTATGCACCCTCCCTGATCAGATCCCTGTACCCCTGATGAAGGTATTCCGAAACGCGCGTCGGGGCGGACACGCAGTTCTTTTTGAGCATCTACACACAGTAATGCATTGTTCATATTCACCAGATATAATTTTATCCCCTGACACCACTATCATTATGCATGGATTACTATTGTTACTGACCTAGTGGTCTTATGATATCTATTGTCATGTGTGGTAGCTAAAATGCGTTATGGTTTATTACCGTCATTTACTATGTGTTAAATACTAAGTCTAGTTAGCCATTTCGTTATGATTTTGCTCCTGTCTTGTGCGTCTCATGCACACTCTTTTGCACATGTATTACGTCCCCCAGTCTGCTGTGATTACTTTTAATAATAAATTTGATACTTTTTTCACTAAAAAGCTGGACTTTATGGATCATTTTTTCTCTCCCTCCCTCCCTCCCTGATCAGGCGGCATTATAGTTTGGTGACAGAGGGGCTTCAGAACATGTCTCCTCCAGAGCCCAATTATGGCTGCCTTATACCACTCCATCCGACGCTCGGCATTGTGCTTTGTAATGTATGGCTGCATGCAGCTGAGCTGCTGCGGTTCCTTCCACTTCTCAATAAAATCACTCACAGGTGATGGGGGAAGATTTAGGAGGGAAGAAAATAATCACCACATGATAGTGTCTTATTGTATTTCCATTCACAGTGTCTTAGTCTGACTTGCAGCAGCTGTGCTGTGGATGTTTCGCCTGCACACCGTGTGGCCTCAGCGATCAGCCGCGCTGTCTTGCAGGTGAAGTAGCTGTTTTCCTGCAAAAATTGTAGTGATTGTCCAGAGGAGCAGTGAAAAGACGACATCGGCACTGACTTGTAATAGAAGTGTCACGGGTTTACCTCGACACAGAGGAGCCAGAAGACCACAGCTTCTGATTCCTCCCACTCCTGCACTCACTAGAAGCCTTTCACCTTCATATTAAACGATACAGGTTTCTTTTAGCAGTGCAGGGGTTAATCTGCTGCTGAGAGCTATAGGAAGCCTCACAGGGTGATGCTCTCAGCTGTTCACTGTTAGACTTCCTGCTCCTGTACTAGGCTCTGGCTAGCAGTCATTGTCAGAGCTAGCTTCATGCTGCATGGTTCTAGGAGCTTGGTGGAGAGTTGTTGTTTGAGAAGGAGTTAGGTGGATTTAGCTAAGACTTTTCTGTGGTTTTGGTTGTATGTTAATCCTCTTCTACTTTGTTTTTTTCCCCATCCTCCACTCCCCGGTGTTATCCTCTGTTGTTTGTATGCATATATTTGTATGATTGGTATTTTCCTTTATCCCTGTATGTATTACCTTGTTAGTTTGGTTGGTGTATTGCGATACACTACTAACCTCTTCCCTGGGTGAAGGAAGGGAACAGATTGATTCAGGAGCTCAGACAAGGTACATGGCCCCTGCGTCTTCACCTTCAGGAGTAATCCGGGGGACAGGGTCAGCTAGGGCGCCCAGAGCGTTAAGGACAGGGAAGGAGCCCCTGGTCCCGGGATACCCGACAACAGAGCCGTGACAAGAAGTATAGCATATTAGTGCCAAGTAATAGTGCACTACACAAGTGTCACATAATAGGGTGGAAAACAGTTGTGACACGTAGTACCTCACAAAATAATGCTACGTATTGGTAAATCTGGTAGTGCAACAGACCGTAGTGCACCACATATTATTGCCCAATGGTGGGAACATAGTAGTGCCCATAAGTTCCCTCTGTTCACCCACTGATAACATGTTCTCTGGATCTGGAGGAGGAAGCAAGGTCAGTGATTCCTTATCTATATACACAAGCATTGGTTCAGCTTCATGTATGCAGTGATCGATAAGGTAAACGTAGTAATAAACCATGTTTATCTATTCTGTGGGGAGTCTGGCTGTGTCTGACAGCTGGCTCACCAAATCCATAGCTACAAATCTTCTTCAAGCTGATAACTCTGCACTGACGTTTTAGAACGTCAGCGCAGAGTAAAGTATGGACCACCTGGACGTTTAAAGTCTATGAGCGTTTCAGAAATAGTTAATGAAACAGGTTAACACTTTGTGGGTAAAATGCACAGCGGAAATTGACAGATTATACTACTGCTTTTCACTGCGGATTTCACCTATTGCAATGAAATATGAGCAAAAATATGAATAAAAAAGAACAGAACACAAATAATATGAATGAACATAACACAATTTAGAACCATAGACACCAATACATTTATACTATACAATGAACTATAAATATTACACAATAAATAGTAACATGTATTACGCTAAGACATTTATTTTCTATTTCTATTCATACATTTATTAGAAGTATTAATAATGGCATTTATATGTCGTTTAAGACACATTTGAACTCAGTTTTATGTTGTAAATGTGAAAATAAGTGATTTTAAATCATTTTTAAAATTTTACTATTTTATTTAGTATCTCATAGCGTGACATCACATAGTAAACGTTTCACTCAAAATATAATAGTAAATACTAATAATAAAGAAGTCATAATTTTAATATATAATTTCAATTAATACATATTACAATTTTATTACAATGTAAGATGTCGCATGAGACGGGTTTCCTATAATTATCTATATCCTAGTATTAAATATAATACTATAATTCTTCGGGATTTGTCTTAATAATACATCGAGTATTCGGCAATCATATGAGTAGTGCACGTTAATTTGGTATCCCTGCTAGTTTGTTACATTGGCAATTGCATGGAAATCTGGCATGGGGACCGAGTTTCTGAAGTTTCTTTTGAGAGGTAAAAAATTATATAATAGTCAACCTGATTGTCCCCTTATGGAACAGGGAGGAAGGCCTGATTGAAGATGTGTCTGCTCCTCAGGGGCGGGGCTGTGGAGTTAACCTGATTGTCCTCTTATGGAACAGGGAGGAAGGCCTGATTGAAGATGTGTCTGCTCCTCAGGGGCGGGACTGTGGAGTTAACCTGATTGTCCTCTTATGGGAAAGGGAGGAGGCCCGATTGAACATGTGTCTGCTCCTCAGGGGCGGGGCTGTGGAGTTAACCTGATTGTCCTCTTATGGAACAGGGAGGAAGACCTGATTGAAGATGTGTCTGCTCCTCAGGGGCGGGACTGTGGAGTTAACCTGATTGTCCTCTTATGGGAAAGGGAGGAGGCCCGATTGAACATGTGTCTGCTCCTCAGGGGCGGTGCTGTGGAGTTAACCTGATTGTCCTCTTATGGAACAGGGAGGAAGGCCTGATTGAAGATGTGTCTGCTCCTCAGGGGCGGGACTGTGGAGTTAACCTGATTGTCCTCTTATGGAACAGAGAGGAAGGCCTGATTGAAGATGTGTCTGCTCCTCAGGGGCGGGGCTGTGGAGTTAACCTGATTGTCCTCTTATGGAACAGGGAGGAAGGCCTGATTGAAGATGTGTCTGCTCCTCAGGGGCGGGACTGTGGAGTTAACCTGATTGTCCTCTAATGGGAAAGGGAGGAGGCCCGATTGAACATGTGTCTGCTCCTCAGGGGCGGGGCTGTGGAGTTAACCTGATTGTCCTCTTATGGAACAGGGAGGAAGACCTGATTGAAGATGTGTCTGCTCCTCAGGGGTGGGACTGTGGAGTTAACCTGATTGTCCTCTTATGGGAAAGGGAGGAGGCCCGATTGAACATGTGTCTGCTCCTCAGGGGCGGTGCTGTGGAGTTAACCTGATTGTCCTCTTATGGAACAGGGAGGAAGGCCTGATTGAAGATGTGTCTGCTCCTCAGGGGCGGGACTGTGGAGTTAACCTGATTGTCCTCTTATGGAACAGAGAGGAAGGCCTGATTGAAGATGTGTCTGCTCCTCAGGGGCGGGGCTGTGGAGTTAACCTGATTGTCCTCTTATGGGAAAGGGAGGAGGCCCGATTGAACATGTGTCTGCTCCTCAGGGGCGGGGCTGTGGAGTTAACCTGATTGTCCTCTTATGGAACAGGGAGGAAGGCCTGATTGAAGATGTGTCTGCTCCTCAGGGACGGGACTGTGGAGTTAACCTGATTGTCCTCTTATGGAACAGGGAGGAAGGCCCGATTGAACATGTGTCTGCTCCTCAGGGGCGGGACTGTGGTGTTAACCTGATTGTCCTCTTATGGAACAGGGAGGAAGGCCCGATTGAACATGTGTCTGCTCCTCAGGGACGGGGCTGTGGAGTTAACCTAATTGTCCTCCTTTGGAACAGGGAGGAAGGCCTGATTGAAGATGTCTGCTCCTCAGGGGCGGGGCTGTGGAGTTTGGTGCAGTAGTTTCCATTCAGTACGTGTTGATTATTTAGAACATTAAATCCGGTAAGAATAATTTATGGCTATCATAGAACATGCCAGCAATAAGAACATGAAGAACATTACATCTTGCTGTGTGGTGACAAACCGCCACCTTGTCCAGCATCAAAAGCCGTGCAATAGGCAGTGAGCATCAGAACTGTACCATGGAAGAAGCCAACTTGGTGTCATGGATCGCGTTTTACATCTTGTGGATGGCCGGGTGCGTGTGCGTCACTTACCTAGGGAAGAAACGGCACCAGGATGCAGTATGGGACTACCAGGCGGAGGCAGTGTGCTGGGGGATATGTTCTGCAAGGAAACCTCAGGTCCTGGCATCATGTGGATGAGACATGTACCACCTACCTAACATTGTACAGACCCAGTGCCCCCCTGATGTCATCGGTATTCCTTGATGGCGGTAGGATAATGCTTCCGCCTCTTGTCTTCGACTCCCCAGATCTCAATCTGTTCAGTCATCCGCGGGATGTACCGGAAAACAAGTCCGATCCATGAAAGCAGCACCAGCCCACAAGGAACTGTCGTTGATGTCTTGGTGCCAAATATCACAGGACTTTAGAGATCTTATGGAGTCCAGGTGTCTATATTGGTGGCAGAAGGATGACCAACACAACATTAGACAAGTGGTTTCATAACTATGACCGAATATTGGGTTTGACCGTTTTGCTGCCCCGTTCTCTATCCTCTGTAAGGCCTTTCCTAAGTTTTCCATAAAGTGAACATTTTCCACTATATAATTACCAATAATGATGGTATCACCATACTGTTAACACTAACGATTGGGTCTGCGGTTGGTTGTAATGTGCAGTACCCTCCAATGCCTGTAGGTGTCACTATCATCTGAGATCAATCCTATCAAAATGTAAATCCCTCCCCTGCTCACTGATAACGGTGACGACAACTGTTCACCCCGATGATCTAAACATTTTTCGTCCTACATATAGAATAAATATTTCATAGCAATCATTTATGTACAATTTTTTTTTACATTTTTTTCCCCATAAGATTAATACTTGATAATTATTAGTTTATTATAACCTTTGAAGCGTATACTACTCACTTTTACTTTATGGGAACTTTTTTCCCAAGTGACCATTTACATGTTACAAGTTCCCTTTAAATTTCCTTTACAAAAACTTCCCTTATATAAAGTAATGACATTTTTTTGAAAATTATTAGGTCCTGCTCGGGTACACCCCCCCATCCCCCGTGCCAAATATTTCAAGGGTCTCTACCTACTATGCGACATTTATACTTGTGTCTTCTTAAGGGACAGAAGTCGCCTTTAAATTTAGTAATGGATCAGATCTCCCTCTGGATTATCAGTGCAATTATCATTTTTTTGGTCACATTGTCCCCAAAGACATCAGCTTTAGCTGGCCAATACATTTCTAAAATCTTAAATTAATCGTACAATCAGTAATACTCCTATTTTAGAGTCTGTTTCCCTATTAAGGGGTATGTTTACTTTTGCAACCAATTTTTTTTTGCTGCTCCAATTCCTCAGAAAAAAAAAAATCTAAATATTCTTCCTTAACAATATTTCACCGTTTTGTGTCTGCAGTTCCAGTGCTGACCTATGTGTCTCCATAGCTCCAGACTATAAAATCTATGTATTCTAAACATGCAGTTATGTTAGCCCTTTCTCTCTGAACCTGAATGCTTATCAGCTTTCTGTAGAGAGTGTCATGCCTGGGTTCGAACCCTTGCGCTTGTACTTTGTGGTAGACTTCTCTGTCCGCCGAGATACACCTTTTCTCCGGGTGTTTAGTTTCTGTTATCCTTGCTTCAGTCTTTTTAAGGTAACAGGTGTCTTCATTTACTCATTTGTCTGCCCTATCACCTTTCCGATGCAGCTTAATATACTTTCCCCTGCTGGTATTTCCTGCTGGTGATAGTCTGATTTGGAGTCCAGTCATATTGCTGTAGTTTAAGCCAGGCAGTGAAAGACCAGCTAGGGTTTATCTATCTATTGTTTATTCTTTACCCTGCACCTACTGTATCTTCTGTTTCTTTTTAGGAAGTAAGCATATTCTCTAACAGTACGTACTTAATCCTTTATTTTGTATGTCTTGGTTTGTTTTACTCACTCTGGGATCTTTTTCTATTTCAGCACACTTTCCCTTCTGTAGGTAATTTGCACTCTGCTCTGCCCTCCGGTTCATTAAGAGGAATGTAAATCGCTCAACAGACTTTCAGGCGGCATAGGACCATAGGACCACGTTGCCATCGTCCAGTCTGTGGTTAGGGCTATCCAAGCTCATGCTGTAACCACTAGGGACTGTGGGGTCAGGATCTCTAGTCTGTACAGGAACCGGCAGGGTCAGTTGCAGTTTTTTAGCATGTTAGCTGTTTTCCCAAGTGAGTTGCTGCACTACCATAACAGAGAGAAGGCAGATGTGAAGGGACGTACATATCACTACAGGATCAGACTACACAGGGTTTGTTTGTAGTCTGTTTCCATGGAGACGTATAGGTATGCAAGACTGCTGAACTGTCGGTCGACATTTTCCTTTCTTCAGACTGGCATGACTCTCCGCCGAAAACAGTTGCAGGTGATACATTTCAAGAGGTTGAGGCTACAATGAAAAAGGGAGCCATAGTTGAAGATGAGATTGTAGAATGTCCTAATGGAGAGGTTTCCACTGTTGTCAGCGTATTTCATAGCGGTGAGAGGGGTGTAGAGAAGGTTCGTCTGGTGACGGAAGACCGGCTGTTGCATTCCTATCACTTTCACCGTGGCCTGCATGAAATGAGAAGTTGAAATTAGCCCTTCGATGATTCGAAAAATAAATTTTAACAATCAATTTTAAAGGGGTTCTCCGTAAATTATATAAAATGGAGTCCCTGATATAATTCAGACTGCAGCCCCTCCTAGTCACGTGTCAGGTCAGGCTGCAGACTGATAGCATACAGCTCCCGAGACTTGCGTCTCAACTGACCAGAGCTGTATCACACATACCTCAGTAGGCCGGGAGCAGGGCTGTGATATGTGAAGAAATATGTCTCTTCCTCACTGAGCACAAAGGGGGTTATCTCCAGCTTCATCCTTCTCAATGTTTCCAAGATTAGCAGTTGGGGCGCAGTCAGTCTCTGCGCACTGCTATAAAGTTGGCAAAGCTGACTGGAGGAGAAGGAGGAGGATGAAGCTGGAGAGCACAACGTGGGTTAAAACAGATTTCTTCACATATCACAGCCGTGCTCCCAGCCGCCAACTGAGGTATGTGTGATGCAGCTCTTGTCAGTTGAGACACAGGTCTCGGGAGCTGGATGTCTTCATTCTACAACCCGTACTGACAAGTGACTAGGACGGGCTGCAGTATGAATTACATCAAAGACTCCATTTTATCTCATTCCTTCAAAACCCCTTTGACTTATTTGTTGATCCTGTGTTAATCTAGAAAAAGCAAAAAATCTAAAACACAAAAATCCCTGTTTAACTCAAATTTAAAGATTAACCGTTGTTTTTATTTTTATTTCATAAATCAATAGTGCACATCAAAATAAGAAACTTTATAATATATCTGATCAGAGAAATCCGCTTCTTTCTCCTCCTGGACTGATCTTTTACTCCATTTCATTGGTCAAATCTGTAGAAACTGTATTCAATGAAGACAGATTTTCCCATTACTGGAATAGGAAATTGCAGTTGGTGCTTCTAAAATTCTATGGAGAGGGAGGAGCTAGAGGAACACAGACAGAGGAGGGAGGAGTTAGAGGTCAACATAGACATATAACTTTATAAGCATCAACTGTCATCTCCTATCTCTGTAATGGGAAAATCTGTACTGAAGACACATTTTACCTGTAAATTGAGAATATTGAGAATGAATGATCAGTCCATGACGAGAAAGAAACAGATTTCTCTGATAAGATATATTAAAAAGTTTCTTATTTTCACGTGTATTATTGATTTATGAAAGTAAAGTCTTAAGACGATGGTTACTCTTTATCCAAAGGTTTGTGAACAGTAATAGTCATTTGCCTTTAGGACATTCACATGTTCTTACACTCTTAAAATGTCTGGAAATAACTACAATAACATTTTAAAACATCATTGCAGAGTCAGCAGTTGCACGGAGACTGTGGGACATGGAATGACAGAGCTGAACTGGTGCTGTATATACAGGTCAGGAATCACTGACAGTGCTTCTTCTTCCCATCCTATCAATCATGTAATCACTAGGTGCCAGGAGGGAGCAGGAATTTCTATTTCAGTACTAGTTACAAGTCAGCAATAATAGAAGTGCAATTCTAGAAACATAAGACACCTCACCGCTTTACATTGTTACATGAAACTCTCCTGAATTGTCTCCTTACAAGCTTTCCTGTTTCGCCTCACGGCTTTGTCTGGGGCGGACTGGGTGCGAAAGAGATGTAATGCAAGACGTGAGACAAAAACTTTGGTCAGGATTATGCAAGGCGTGCTGCGGTTTTCCATTTTTGTGTTGTTTTATTCTGAATTTGGATTTTTATCTTGTAATTATATTGAATAATGACCAACCAAGAATCAAAAAAACCTCAGGGGGTCAATTATATATATAAAAAAAAACGTAGTCGTTTTGCTTTTTTTTTTAATAAGCCTTTCTGAAATCCGTAATAGTTTTGCACTATTATGACGACACAGCTTCTAATATTAAATAGCCAGACGTCTAGATTTGTTAGGCCAAGAAAAATACACTATTGTGTTTGTGTTGACTTTTGAATGTATGTGTTTCTTTGGCTGGTCATGAAGGGCAGCAATTCAGTGTTGGGGAACAATGATGTTTGTTACTATGTAGTGATGAGCGAGCACTAAAGTGCTCGGGGACTCGTTGCTCGGGTCGAGCCAATTGGAATACTCGGGTGCTCGACCCAAGCAACGAGCCCAATGTAAGTCTATGGGAAACTCGAGCATTTTTCAGGCGGCTCCCCCCGGCGGGATGCAGAGGGCCTATAAATTGCCCAAATCGATGGGAACAGTGCTCAAATGACATGGTAACAGCATGGGGAAGATCCCTGGAAGCATCTCTGACTCTCAGGTCACTTCTGTCAACAACGTGGTCAGAGTATTACACCACTTTTATGGACTCACAATAAAACATACAAAAACGAATCCAAAATGGATTTTCCTGGGAAATATGTTAAGGAACATCCTTTCCAGGGTAATGACTTGTATATAAGGCAAAATAAATAACCAAAACCAAAAATACTCCTCCACATCTTGGGCTATGTTCACACGTAGCGTTTTTGATGTGTTTTTGCACTTTTGCATTGCTTTCACCCAAGACAAATGCATTCACCAGGAAATGTAATTTTAACATTTTACAACCTTATCTGGCCATGTGGTGTGTGACACATCATCAGACACATGCATACAGTGCTGAAAAGACATGGGAACAGCACGGGGAAAACCTCTGGAAGCATCTCTGACTCCCAGGTCACTGCCTAAAAGTGTGCCCATCATAAGTGATCCTTGGCGTATGTGAAGATGCCTCCCGCCATGAACCTGTCATTGCAGACTTGCAACAATCACCGTCCACGCCCTTGTCCCACTGCAGCGTTCAGTTGTCCCTACCCCATTCCTTGGAAGGCAAGCACAAGTATGCAGCCACCCACCCACCCACAGGCCGCAACACTAAACTGCCAGATTTCTGGGCAGCTTTTTGCACTTGAAATGTGGCCTTTTAAGCTCGTGGAGGCGGAAGCTTTTCACAACCTCATGCCGGCGGCGGCCGGGTGTCCATACTCGGTCCCCAGCCGCCACTATATTTCCCGGTATCGCCTCCGCCTTCCACAAGCACAGGTCCCACAACATTACCCGTGCCCTCTCCAGTGCACTTACTGGGAAGGACCGCCTAACCACAAACACGTGGACAGGTGAATGTGGCCAGGGATGGTATGGAGCCAGTCCACAACTTTTTTTGCTGACAGTTGTATTTAGCTCGGTGAAAGGACTGGCATAGTGGGAAACCCTATCTAGCCTGCATGTCATTTCTCCCAGGAAGTCCTGTAAAGCTGCTTGCACTTGAAATGTGGCCTTTTAGGCTCGTGGAGGCGGAAGCTTTTCACAACCTCATGACTCATGTCTCGTGTTCATACTCGGTCCCCAGCCGTCACTATTTCTCCCGGTGTTGTCTCCGTCTTCTACAAGCGCGGGTCCATGAACATTACTGCTGGTACTTTTCTGTGGGAATTTGCTTGCCTCCTACCAGCCTGGAATATTTCCAGCAAACTATGGTACGACGCCATGGTATTAGCACTGCCCCCAGTACCTGTAGCGAAGCCATCCCCAATTTCCTTCTCAGGAATTTTATTTGGTAGACTGAGTGGCTGCCCAAATACATTTTCTCACAAAGGAGCTGAAGATAGAGTGGCAGCAGGTGCAAGTTTCTCCAGCCTGTTAGATATTAGAGGGTGAACGGCAGCACATTGGATCAGTGGTTAGCACTGAAGCCTTGCAGCACTGGGATCCTGGGTTCAAATCCCAGCAAGGACAACATCTGCAAGGACTTTGTATGTTCTCCCCGTGTTTGCGTGTGTTTCCTCCTCAGTAAAAAAGCAGCCATAGTGTCCAGGAACCTTCCCACACACTTTTCTTAGCCAGGACTGCTTCTCGGCAGGGTTGGACGGTCCCAACAGAGAATCCTCTGGTGAGCCTTGGCTTCTACCTCAGGAGAGTTCATGATAGAACTAACTTTGCAGCTGCTATAGGGCTCTTGAGCGGGGGAGAAAGGTTAGCCCTCAGAATCAAATCCTCTGGTGGGCACAATGTTTTTCAATCTGAAACAGCTTCTCAGTGGGAGTTGTATTTCACCACAGCCATATTCTTTAGCTCGGTGAAAGGACTGGCATAGAGGGAAACCGCATCTACCCCGGCTGTCATTTCTCCATCACCAAGTTCTGCCCATTGTCACACATGACCATGCCTGGCTGTATGTTCAGCTTTGAGAGCCACAGATCAGGCTGCTGTGTTACAGCTTTCAACAACTCTGCAGCGCTAGGCGGTTTGTCAATTAAGCATTCAGCATGTTATCTTCAGCACAGCCTGTTGCCTCTTGGCCAAGGCAGTGCTGCAGTGCTGTCAGCTGGTGACTAATGTGATCATTTCGGAGATGGAGGAGGAGGTGCATGAGCTGAACAATGTGATTACATTGTTGTTAAATTGGTGACGCTGTTTTTTATACTAAAGAAAGATCCTATTGTTTTTTTTGTTTTAAGTTTTTTTTTAAGACAAATGCATTCACTGGGAAATGTCATTTTAACATTTTACAACCTTATGTGGCAATGTGGTTTGTGACACATAATCAGACACATCCTGTTTTATTTATGATGGAGGGACTCTGAAAGTCATAAAGCCTATTTTTATAGGGACATCAGACGGCCCTTACTATTCTTAAAAGGCCAGTAGTAGGCCCTAGCTATTGTTATAGAGCCATCAGCCGGCTATGCTTTGTTGTTCCCATTATTAACAAGTGGGTCTCCTATACTGTTATTGCGTATCCAGTGACTGCAAGGGCTGCCAAAAATTTGGACGCAACCCAATACCCCTTTGAAGAGACATAGAGGAAGGTCTCAGTAAAAAAAATGTTCCCATTATAAAGGAGCTGGTCTCCTATAGTGGTAATGCCTGTGCTGTGACTGCAAGGGCTGCCGAAATTTGGGAAAAACCCCAGTAAGAATTTAAAGACACATAGAGCAGAGCCACAGTAACAAGTGCTACATGTTCCCATTAGAAAGGAGAGGATCTGCTATACAGTTATAGGGTATGCAGTGAGTCCAACGGCTGACCAGTTTTAGTAAAAACACCACTAAGAATTTAAAGACACATAGAGCAGGGCCACAGTAACAAGGTATGACGTTCCCATTAGAAAGGAGAGGGTCTGCTATACAGTTATAGGGTATGCAGTGAGTCCAACGGCTGACAATTTTAGGAAAAACCCCACTAAGAATTTAAAGACACATGGAGCAGGGCCACAGTAACAAGGTACGATATGTTCCCATTAGAAAGGAGAGGGTCTGCTATACAGTTATAGGGTATGCAGTGAGTCCAAAGGCTGACCAATTTTAGGAAAAACCCCACTAAGAATTTAAAGAGACGTAGAGCAGGGCCACAGTAATGACAAATTCCCATTAGAAAGGAGAGCGTCTCCAATAGTGTTGGCCTATGCAGTGAATGCAAGGGCTGCCAAAAATTTGGAGGCACATCAATACCCCTTGGAAGAGACGTGGAGGAGGGCCTCATAAAAATTTTTTCCCATTAGAAAGCAACGGGCCTCCTATACTCATAATGCCCATGCACTAAGTGTATGGGCTGACAAACATTTACCCCTGTGGGGTATACATGAACATACTGTATAAAAAAATTTTTTTACGGCCATCATAAACACCCTTTAAAAAAATTAGGTGGGTGTTGCATCACGGACCACGGTCACCCTGGTGATATGGTGGTGGAGTATGAGGAGAAGGAGGAGGACAAGAGCAAATAGACAAAATCAGGAAGCGTATACCCATGTGTGGGTGTGAAAAGGTGCATATGAGTACACCTCCCAAGAAAAGACACTGGATTGGAGTTTATGTTACGCTGCTATCATTCGGTGGTGTTGAGAAGTCTGGCCCAATCCAGCCCTTGTTCATTTTTATAAGAGTCAGCCTGTCAGCATTTTCAGTTGACATTAGGATGCGCTTATCAGTTATAATTCCACCAGCGGCACTAAAAACCCGCTCTGATAAAACGCTGGCGGCAGGGCAGGCCAGGACCTCCAAGGCATAGAGAGCCAGTTCATTCCACGTATCCAGCTTAGATACCCAATAATTATAAGACACAGAGGAATCACGGAGGACGTTGGTACGGTCGGCAAGGTACTCCCTCAGCATCTTTCCAAACTTTGAACTCCTTGTGAGACTACTCCGCGCCTCAGGGCCTGTCCGATGGGAGGGTCTGAGAAAACTCTCCCAGAACTTTGATAGTGTTCCCCTGCCTCTGCTGGATTGAAGTTGTGTCTCTCTCGCCTGTACTCCTTGGTTGTCCAACGAAGTGTGCCCTCTGCCGCCAGCGTTTTCAGATGGGAATTTTTTTAATAGTTCCACAACAAGGGCCTTCTGGTACTGCCCCATTTTTGTAGACCTGTCCGTCTCAGGAATAAGAGATATAAAGTTCTCCTTGTAGCGTGGGTCTAGAAGGGTCACCAACCAGTAATGACTGTCACCCAAAATTTTGAGAACGCGAGGGTCATGGGAAAGGCAGCGTAACATAAACTCAGCCATGCGTGCCAGACTACTAACAGGCAAGACTTCTGTGTCCTCACCAAGAGTATGACTGACCATGCTCTCCTCCTCCTCTCTGTCCTCTGGCCATCCACGCTGGACAGACGGTATGACAGCTGTGCAGGTAGTACCGTCTATAGTGCATGAAACTAGCTCCTGTCCTTCCTTCTCCTCCTCATTGTCACCCAATCCACGTTGGGATGAGATGAGACTGGGCTGTGTGTAATCACCCTGTATGGTTTCTTGCTCCATCTCATCATGCTCCGCCTGCAATGCATCCTCTTTGATTGTGAGCAGAGAGCGTTTTAGAAGACAGAGAAGCAGGATGGTGACGCTAATTATGGCGTCATCGCCGCTCACCATCTTGGTGGCGTCCTCAAAGTTTTGGAGGATGGTACATATGTCTGACATCCATGTCCACTCCTGAGGTCTTATGTGTGGAGTCTGAACTGAATACCGACGGCCTTGTTGATGCTGGTACTCAACAACTGCCCTCTTCTGCTCACAAATCCTTCCCAACATCTGCAGTGTAGAGTTCCAACTCGTGGGGACATCACACACCAGTCTGTGAGCCGGAAGCGGCAAACGCTGCTGAAACACAGCAAGGGCGGCGGAAGCTGTAGCTGACTTTCTAAAATGGGCACACAGGCGGCGTACTTTAACAAGCAGATCTGGCCACTCCAGGTAGGATTTGAGAAACCCCTGAACCACGAGGTTAAGCACATGGGCCAGGCATGGTACCTGTGTGAGCTCGCCTCGCCTTAGAGCCACCACCGGTTCCGGCCATTGTCACACACGACCATGCCTGGCTGAAGGTTCAGCGGTATGAGCTACAGATCTGCCTGCTCTTTCAGAGCTGTCCATAACTCTTCAGCATTGTGTGGTTTTTCACCTAAGCATATTAGCTTCAGCACAGCCTGTTGCCACTTGGCCGAGGCAGTGCTGCAGTGCTTCCAGCTTGTGACTGATGTGGTAATTTCGGAGATGGAGGCTGAAGAGGAGGAGGAGGCTGAGGTGCAGGAGCTGTAGACCATGGGGGCAACCCTGATTGACCTAGGGCCCGCAATCCTTGGCGTCGGGAGGATGTGTTCCGTCCCAAGGTCCGACTGGGTCCCGGCTTCCATTATGTTAACCCAGTGTGCCGTCAGCAAGATGTACCATCCCTGCCCACGTGTCCGTGGTTAGGTGGACTTTACCGGTAACTGCGTTGTTGAGAGCACGGCTAATGTTTTGGGATACGTGCTTGTGTAATGCGGGGACGGCACACCGGGAGAAATAGTGGCGGTTGGGGACCGAGTACCGAGGGACGGCCGCCACCATCAGGTTGCGGAATGCTTCCGTCTCCACGAGCCTAAAAGGCAACATTTCGAGCGCAAGCAGTCGTGAAATGTGATAATTAAGTAGTGTGGCCTGTGGGGCGTTGGCTGCATATTTGTGCTTGTGTTCCAAGGACTGGGGTATGGACAACTGAACGTTGCGCTGGGACAAGGACATGGACGTGCTTCCTGATGCTGCTATTTGAGAGTGTGCAACGACAGGTGCAGGGCAGGAGGCATCTTCGCATGCACCATGGACAGGGGATTGGCTTGCATGCACAACAGCAGAAGAAGCAATGGTGCCACCCGCAGACACTGTTCCTGTACCCTGGGGTTCGGCCCACAAAGTCGGGTGCTTTGCTGCCATGTGCCTGATCATGCTGGTGGTGGTCAGGCTGGTCGTTTTGCCACCCCTGCTGATGCTGGCCTGGCAGGTGTTGCAAATGGCCTTTTTGAGGTTATTGGCAGAGTCTTTAAAAAACAACCAGACTCGGGAAGACCTAACATTTGTACTGGAAACTTCCTTCATGTTGGTGTTACGGGGAACGGTTGCCTGCCTTCTGTCTGCGGCCACACACAGCTTCTTCCTGCCTGTTGGGGTGCTCTGCCTCCCTCCCCCTGTGTGCTGCTGTCCTCGCTCTGCATGTCCTCCTGCCAGGTTGGGTCAGTTACTATATCATCCACCATCTCGTCTTCCACTTCCGCACCCTGGTCCTCCTCCTGACTTTCTGGCAATTGTGTCTCATTATCGTCCACCGTGGCTGCTCAAATATTTTGGCATCGCTACACGTGATCTCCTCTTGCCCCGCTTCAAGTGGACCGGGTGAGAGGCCCGAATCTATAAATGGAAAAGTGAACAGCTCTTCAGTGTCCAAGTGTGGGATCAGTTGTCTCTGGGTACTCGGCATGGTGGGAGGAAGGAGGATCAGGGTGAGGAATATGCGGTCCAGACTCACGGCTACTGAGACTTGACCGTGTGGAAGACAGGGTGGTGGTGGTGGTGGCTAAGTGACTGGAAGCATTATCCGCTATCCAACCAACAACCTTTTGACACTGCTCTGGGTTCAATAGTGGTGTGCTGCGGTCCCCTAGAAATTGGGACAGGAAGGTCAGGCGAGAAGATGTGGGTGTTTGTTGTGGCACAATTTCGGCTTGCCCACGGCCTTGTCCTCGGCCTCTGCATGCACCATTACCATCACGTCCAGTTACCCGTCCCTTGCCACTTGCCTTGCCCATTTTAAATGGAGGACAGTATCTTCCACGCTCACTCCAAATGACTGAGTTTGGAGCGAATTTATATGTGATCCGTGTGATAGAGAAAACAGTTTCAAAATACCTGGCCTGTAGGTAAGTAGTTTGACCAGCAAACTGCTGTGAATTGCTTCACTGACACACTGAAAGAAATTTTTAATGGAGGCCAGAAATGGCAGTATTTTCTGACAACGTATATGTGAGCTGTGTGACGGAGAAAACACAGTTTTAAATACCTGGCCTGTAGGTAACTATTTTGAACAGCAATCTGGTGTCAATTGCTTCACTGACACACTGAAATTTTTTTTTAATGGAGGCTAGAAATAGCAGTATTTTCTGAAAACGTATATGTGATCCGTGTGACGGAGAAAGCACAGTTTTAAATATATGGATTTCTAGCGCTGTAATATGGAAAGGACCTGGCTGTATTCTGCAGTGCCAACAAGCAAATGGCGCAGAAAAACCGTGTTCTCTGGATTGCTTTTTAAGAAAATAATGAGGATTAAGATGCAAAAAAAATTATTACTGGCCCCTGAGACCTGGGCCTATTTCCAGAAATATCTAACAGCAGCAGCCGACAGAACTGGAATGGAGCCTCTTGTGCTATATGCACTGCAGTCTGGTCTGCTATATACACTGCCTCCCTGCCTATACACCCTGCCTGCCTGATATCTCTGCAGATGGATTAGTCCTCAGAAGGACTGTTTGTTAAGATGGATATGTGTAATGTACGGTTTTTCTCCCTACACTACCTAATACACAATCAAATATCTCCCTGACACAGCAGCACCTCTCCCTACACTGTCTGATCCGGAGTGACTGTGACGAGCATGGCGGCGCCAGGTCTGATATAGACCTGATGACGCTGTGCGGCCAGCCAATCACTGTAATGCCCACAACCAACATGGCTGCGGCATTACAGTGCATGGCAGGCAATCCCTGCATGTTCATTGGCTCTGTAAAGAGCGCCAAACATGCAGGGAGGAGACCCGAGCAACCCGGAAATACTCGCCGAGCGCAGAGCTTGTCGAGCACCATGATGCTCGGGCGAGTACCGAGTAGTGGCGAGCACATTCGCTCATCGCTATTACTATGCTAATTGCATATTGTACTAAGCCAGCTAGTTGTTGATTTACAAGACCAAGTGGATACCAACTATGCAAATTGATTAAATGCTCAAACAAGAGACCTGAGCTCTGCACTTTTTCCACTGAACTGTGAATTATGACCTGAGCAACAGAAAAATATAAAAAGGGATTTCTATCGTGCTGCAAAGAGAATGAAAGAATCAGAGACACCCTTCATGAAAGTAGCTTGGTAGCATTGCTCCATCCAGAGAGACATAGATTTGTTTTCTACAGGATTCCAGCCTAAGGGTACACGGCCCTGGCGGGAAGGATACCGATCTGCTCCACTGACCATCAGAGATGTGGCGCCCCTGAGGGTTCAGTTGCCACAGAGATACTGCACCTCACCCAGAGGTGTGGTATCTCACTTTCAGGTAAGGAAGGAGTATTGCCTGGGACCCTAACACCTGCATCCAACACTACACTACTCCAGACCAGCAGGAGGGGCAAGATGCATCGCTGTCCTGCTGAGCCCTGTCCCTGGCTGGAGTGGGGGCAACCAAAGTAGGGGGAACCATGTAGTGGGTGTGGGTGGAGGAAGTAAATCAGGGGAGAACTTGTTGGGAATAGTATAAAGTGGGAAGCCATCTTTGTAGATTGTAAGCCCTCGCGGGCAGGGTCCTCGCTCCTCCTGTACCAGTCGCTGTCACATTGTGTTCAAGATTATTGTAATTGTTCTTGTATTATACCCCTTTTTCACATGTAAAGCGCCATGGAATAAATGGCGCTATAATAATAAATAATAATAATAACAATCTTGAAAGGACAGATCAGTCTGAGAGGAGAAGTAGTGGGACCAGGAGCTCTGCAGGAGCTCTGCTCAGGGAAGCAGAGGCCTGAGTGAGGAGGCCCAAGACTGAAGAGAGAGAGGAGCAGGAGAAAGGCTCCAGGAACGTGGAAGGGACCACAGGGGTACGGGCAGTGCTGGAGGCCACCCGTATGCCTGAATCTACCAGGAGGTGGAGGGGTCAGGTCGCACAGAGGGGACCGCTCCCTAAACTAGCAGAGTTCTTTAAGCCTCAACTAGGAAACCGGAGGCTGCAGTATTTCAGGTACGGCAGCCACAAGCCATATCTGTCTCACCAAGAAGGTAGCCATAGAGGACCCAGGCGACAGAGAAGACGTCGCCCGGCAAGGTCCGCGGTCATTGAATTGGGACACTAGGTGTGAGGTGCAGGGAGACGGCCAGAAGGAACACACAGAAGGGGGTCCTGTTATGTACTCCGGAGGTACCTGAGGGTTGGCTGAGTCCCTGCCCGGTGAACGCAGCACGACGTGGGAAGTTATGATCTGCAGTTGTAACCAGGAGCAAAGTAAGAACTGTGAGTAAGGCTGTGTGCCCACGATGCGTTTTTAATGCATTTCTGCAGCGTTTTTGCAGCTGCGGAAACGCTGCAGAAACGCATTAAAAACGCATGGTAGAAGGTCAGCAATGTTCCCCAATGATAATCCGCATGTGCTGTGCACATGCTGCGGAAATTTCCGCTGCGGATTATCATTGCGGAAAAAAACGCAGCACTACCAATTATTTTGCGGAAGTGCTGCGTCTTCGCCGCCATTGACTTGCATTAGACTGCATGGATTACGCATCACTGTTTATGTAGATGCGTAATCCAAGCGTTCTAATGTGCGGATGGTACCCGGGGGTAGAGGAGAGGAGAGTCTCCTCCACACCCAGGTACCATTAAAAAATCTGTAAAAAAAGAATAAAATAAAAAATAAATATATACTTACCTTCTGGTGGCCCGCGCAGCGCTCCTGCTTGCTTCCCAGCACTTTGCAGTGGATTGAAGCACCTGCGCTGACGTCAGAGTCATGTGACGGGTCACGCGACGCTGACGTCGGCATGTCTTTCAATTCACTGCTGCCGGCAGCCGGGACCGAGCGAAGCAAGCCAGCGCGGGCCATCGGAGGGTAAGTATATATTTATTTTTTTATTTTTACCACTCTCTCGGGTCACACTATATAAATCCATGCCGTTTGCATGGATTTATACAGTGTGACCTAGTTGTCACAAGCACTTTCCAAGTGATGCTAATCGCTTGGAAAGCGCTTGTCAATCCACATGCGGAAATGTCAGTGAATAACGCTCCATTTCCGCATGTCCCTGGCAGGAAAACGCATGTACAATCCGCATGTACAATCCGCATGCGTTTTTTTCTGCTAGGGAGATGCAGAAACGCTAAGGAAAAAATCCTGAGCATTTCTGCATCGTGGGCACATAGCCTAAATCCGGAAAACTGCATCCCCACTGTCTCTGTGAATTATTACTGCTGCGCCATCACCCCCTGCACTACACTGCACCACGAGTGCTACTTCCATAACAGCAACATCTACACTGCCCTGGAGCTAAGCTCTACCTGTGGAGAGCTGAACCAACTCTGCTGCATTAACAAGAGCTACAGAGGATCTGCTCCACAGCGGCGTCTTTCCTTAGCCGCATGCCACAGGTGGCGTCACGAACTTTATATAAGAACTTTAATTCCCCTGTAAATATCCCCTTTAATTGACCGCCCTGGGTCACGGACCGGGTCACGCCACTGTGACATCTCCCCTAGCAACGACTGGCCCGGCATCGAGTACCCCACGGCCCAGGGGGCGCGTCATCTTTGGCGTCACGAACAGGATATGAACCCACTCGTTATTAACGGGTATTGTGCGCCTAGAGACTGTGTTTTATACTGTATGTGGCTCCCTCCCCAGAAGAACAGGCGCCATTATGTGCGTTATCAAGGACGACAAAGAACCTCCCATCGTGGGCCGGGTCCCAGAATGTCGCCAAAAGCTCAACCCGCCCCATGCGCCTGTGGCCATATACCTGGATCTGTCCATCGGTCTGGGGAAGCCGCCTCCGGGTGTGGCCGACAGCAAGCAGCCATGGGACCACCCTAGAAAGGGGAGAGGAGAGAAGAAACCTGGGAGACAGGGTGGAGTCTCCAGCAGTCTAGACAGACCGCACCCGGCAGGCAAGATGGAGGAGAGTCCGGAGCAAGCTCCCATCCATGGCCTGCAGCAACCAGAAATGTCTCTCACCCTGGAGGAGGCAATTGCTAAGCTATCCCTGGAGGATACCGAGTTCCTCCATGCCAAGGTCCAGAAGTTAGGCCGGAGGATGGAGAAGGCCCAGCAGGATGCCATCGCCAGCTGGAAGGAGGAGCAACTGGGGAAGATCATGAAACGGCAGCAGCCAGCGCTGCATTCCACCAGCAGTGCCCCAGCCCCGGAGGAGCCTGAACAGAGCCAGGAGGCGGAGAGCAGCACAGGAGCGGATGCGGGAGCAGGTAAGAGGAGTCTCCCTGTCCCGGGCGCTGAGAGTGCTGACCTGCTCCTGGGCTCCCTGGCGGAGCCTCCGATCCCGGGCGCCTGCTCTGCCGAACTGCTTCTAGGCCCCCGACCAGAGCCACCTGCCCCTGCACCCGAGTGGGTGTACGGAAGCCCCGCCTATGACTGGTCCGCCAAGTTCGAGGACCAGCAGGGACTCCCTCTGACGCCCACACCTGCACCCCCGGTTGCCTGCCAAGGAGGAGAGGAATTTCGATGGGACAACCGGGAGGGGGACCTCATGGGGTTCCCGTGGGAGACCCAGACCCAGGCCCTCAGGAGAGAGGAGCATTGCAGGCGGGAGCTCCTACAGTTAGAAAAGGAGCAGTACGACCGGCAAGTGCGGTGGGAGCAGATGGAGGCCCGGAATATGGCGGCCAAAACCCGGGCCCGCAAGACAAGATCTACCACCCCCAGTCCCCGTCTTGAGGAGATAGTGGTGAAGTTCGACCTGGAAGCCGGGTGGGGCTTCGTCAGAGAGCCGCAGATGGACAGGGACATTTTTGTATAGCGGCGGGACGTTGAACCCCATCTCCAACAGGGGCATCCCGGCCGAGACCTCTACACCGGTGACCGTGTCACCTTTACCCGACACAAGGGAGAGCGCGGGTGGTATGCCCTCCAGGTGTACAGAGTGGTGAAGGAGAGAAAGGACATGCCCCTGCAGTACGAGGCTGATGACCCGGCTGGGTCAGCCTGCAGAAATCAGGTGTTTCCCCAGAGGGAACACCACTATTGAACTGTTTAGTTAACAGACTGTATATAGTTACCCGGAAGGGTACAACACTGCTCAAGTTCATATTGAAAAAGTTTGTTTGTGTGTGTCTTTAAAGATCTATAAGTGTACCCGGTAAGGGTAAAAAGAACTGAAGGGTTATGGACGGTGACTAACCGAAAAACTTTCCGTTGTAAATAGTTGCACTTCTTAAAGTACCCCTTATTGGTTTTATACAACAAGACTGACCTCAGAACAAAAACCCGTTTGGCGTGGCCGAAGACATGGTCCAACACCTGGATCACCTATGCCCTGCAGCCACGCCCAGGACCTATGTTGAGGGTTTGCGGACGGGTCCCTCATGTTCATCAGAATTGCACCTTGTTTAGTGGAATGGACACCCGGTTACAGATCGCGCTGTAACCTGCTAAAAAAGTTTGATATGAGAAATGTTTTATATGTGTGAAGAAAAGTGTTCTTTAAAGAAAAAAAAGTTTTATATAGTAACCTGTAACGTTCAAGTAATGTGCCTCCCACAAAGGGAATAAAAAGTTTGTTTATGATCTTATATGTAATGCATTCTAAAAATTGTATGTCTAAAACCGTGTTTTACTCTGTTCCAGCCCACGGACGTGCTGTGTTTTACCAGGGGGGTGTGTGGCGCCCCTGAGGGTTCAGTCGCCACAGAGGTACTGCATCTCACCTAGAGGTGTGGTATCTCACTCTCAGGTAAGGAAGGAGTACTGCCCGGGACCCGGGAACACCTGCATCCAACACTACACTACTCCAGACCAGCAGGAGGGGCAAGATGCGTCGCTTCCCTGCTGAGCCCTGTCCCTGGCTGGAGTGGGGGGGACCAAAGTAGGGGGAACCATGTAGTGGTTGTATGTGGAGGAAGTAAATCAGGGGAGCAATTGTTGGGAATAGTATAAAGTGGGAAGCCATCTTGAAAGGACAGATCAGTCTGAGAGGAGAAGTAGTGGGAGCAGGAGCTCTGCTCAGGGAAGCAGAGGCCTGAGTGAGGAGGCCCAAGACTGAAGAGAGAGAGGAGCAGCAGAAAGGCTCCAGGAACGTGGAAGGGACCCCAGAGGTACGGGCAGTGCTGGAGGCCACCCGTACGCCCAAGTCTGCCAGGAGGTGGAGGGGTCAGGTCGCACAGAGGGGACCGGTCCCTAAACTAGCGGAGTTCTTTAAGCCTCAACTAGGAAACCGGAGGCTGCAGTATTTCAGGTACTGCAGCCACAAGCCATATCTAATCACCAGAAAGGTGGCATAGAGGACCCAGGAGACAGAGAAGACATCGCCCGGCAAGGTCCGCGGTCACTGGATTGGGACACTAGGTGTGAGGTGCAGGGAGATGGCCTGAAGAAACACACAGAAGGGGGTTCTGTTATGCACTCTGGAGGTACCTGAGGGTTGGCTGAGCCCCTGCCCGGTGAAAGCAGCACGACGTGGGAAGTTATGATCTGCAGTTGTAACCAGGAGCAAAGTAAGAACTGTGAGTAAATCTGGAAGACTGCACCCCACTGTCTCTGTCGATTATTACTGCTGCGCCATCACAACCTGCACTACACTGCACCATGAGCACTACTTTCATAACAGCAACATCTACACGGCCCTGGAGCTAAGCTCTGCCTGTGGAGAGCTGAACCAACTCTGCTGCATTAACAACAGCTCCAGAGGTCCTGCTCCGCAGCGGCGACTCCCTTTAGCTGCATACCACAGGTGGCGTCACAAACTTTATATAAGAACTTTAATTCCCCTGTAAATATCCCCTTTAATTGACAGCCCTGGGTCATGGACCGGGTAACCGCCACTGTGACATCTCCCCTAGCAACGACCGGCCCGGCACCGAGTACCCCACGGCCCAGGGGGCGCGTCAGATACATTTGGGGAAATCAGGTTGGGGCAATGAGGTCATCTGGCCCCATGGATAAGTTGTTTGAGGTTGCCAGTTGGGACCCTCCGGTCGCCTGGAACCCATAGAGACGTTCGGAGAAGCCAGATTGGGACCAGCCGGTCGTCTGGCCCCATGGAAACTCTCGGAGAGGCCAGGGTGGGAACCACGGGTCTACTGGCCTTGTACCTCGATGGACTGTCAGCTTCCTAAGCTTGCCGCTCTCTGTGGGTCCTGCATGTCAGACCAAATGAGAATCATGAGCTCAAAGGAACTGCCTAAGGAGCTCAGAGACAGAATTGTGGCAAGGCACATATCTGACCAAGGTTATAAAAGAATTTTTGCATTACTCAGGATTACTAAGAGCACAGTGGCCTCCATAATACTTAAATGGAAGAAGTTTGGGACCACCAGAAGTCTTCCTAGACCTGCCAAACTGAGCAATTGTGGGAGAAGAGCCTTGGTGAGAGAGGTAAAGAAGAACTCCAAGATCACTGTGGCTGAGCTCCAGAGATGCAGTAGGGAGATGTGAGAAAGTTCCACAAAGTCAACTATCACTGCAGCCCTCCACCAGTCGGGCCTTTATGGCAGAGTGGCCCGACGGAAGCCTCTCCTCAGCGCAAGAGATATGAAAGCCCGCATAGAGTTTGCTCAAAAACACATGAAGGACTCCCAGACTATGAGAAATAAGATTCTCTGGTCTGATGAGACGAAGATAGAACTTTTTGGTGATAATTCTAAGCGGTATGTGTGGAGAAAACCAGGCACTGCTCATCACCTGCCCAATACAATCCCAACAGTGAAACATGGTGGTGGCAGCATCATGCTATGGGGGTGTTTTTCAGCTGCAGGGACAGGACGACTGGTTGCAATTGAAGGAAACATGAATGTGGCCAAGTACAGAGATATCCTGGATGAAAACCTCTTCAAGAGTGCTCTGGACCTCAGACTTGGCCAAAGGTTCACCTTCCAACAAGACAATGACCCTAAGCACACAGCTAAAATAACAAAGGAGCGGCTTCAGAACAACTCTGTGACCATTCTTGACTGGCCCATCCAGAGCCCTGACCTAAACCCAATTGAGCATCTCTGGAGAGACCTGAAAATGGCTGTCCACCAACGTTCACTATCCAACCTGACAGAAATGGAGAGGATCTGCAAGGAAGAATGGCCGAGGATTACCAAATCCAGGTGTGAAAAACTTGTTGCATCATTACCAAGAAGATTCATGGCTGTACTAGCTCAAAAGGGGGCTTCTACTCAATACTGAGCAAAGGGGTTGAATACTTATGACCATGTGATATTTCAGTTTTTCTTTTTTAATAAACTTGCAAAAATTTCTACATTTCTGTTTTTTTCAGTCAAGATGGGGTGCAGAGTGTACTTTAATGAGAAAAAAAATGAACTTTTTAGAATTTACCAAATGGCTGCAATGAAACAAAGAGTGAAAAATTTAAAGGGGTCTGAATACTTTCCGTACCTACTGGATATTTGGCTCGTGATACCAGAACCGCCACCCTATGTGGGGCCCATTATACTGTATGGAGGACTATGTGGGACCCATTATTCTGTATGGAGGACTATGTGGGATCCATTATTCTGTATGGAGGATTATGTGGAGTCCATTATTCTGTATGGAGGATTATGTGGGGCCATTATTCTGTATGGAGGACTATGTGGGGCCATTATTCTGTATGGAGGACTATGTGGGGCCATTATTCTGTATGGAGGACTATGTGGGGCCCATTTTCCTGTATGGAGGACTATGTGGGGTCCATTATACGGTATGGAGGACTATGTGGGGCCCATTATTCTGTATGGAGGACTATGTGGGACCATTATTCTGTATGGAGGACTATGTGGGGTCCAATATACTGTATGGAGGACTATGTGGGGCCATTATACTGTATTGAGGACTATGTGGGGCCATTATTCTGTATGGAGGACTATGTGGGGCCATTATACTGTATGGAGTACTATGTGGGGAGATTATACTTTATGGAGGACTATGTGGGGTCCAATATACTGTATGGAGGACTATGTGGAGTTCAATATACTGTATGGAGGACTATGTGGGGCCATTATACTGTATTGAGGACTATGTGGGGCCCATTATTCTGTATGGAGGACTATGTGGGGCCCATTATTCTGTATGGAGGACTATGTGGGGCTATTATACTGTATGGAGTACTATGTGGGGAGATCATACTGTATGGAGGACTATGTGGGGTCCAATATACTGTATGGAGGACTATGTGGAGTTCAATATACTGTATGGAGGACTATGTGAGGCCATTATACTGTATGGAGGACTATGTGGGGCCATTATACTGTATGGAGGTATTTGTGGGACCATTATACTGTATGGAGGACTATGTGGGGTCCAATATACTGTATGGAGGACTATGTGGGGTCCAATATACTGTATGGAGGACTATGTGGGGCCCATTATACTGTAAGAAGGACTATGTGGGGCCCATCATAATGTATGGAGGACTATGTGGGGCCATTATACTGTATGGAGGACTATGTGGGACCCATTATTCTGTAAGAAGGACTATGTGGGGCCATTATAGTGTATGGAGTACTATGTGGGGCCATTATACTGTATGGAGGACTATGTCAGACCCATTATTCTGTATGGAGGACTATGTGTGGCCCATTATACTGTATGGAGGACTATGTGGGGCCCATTATTCTGTATGGAGGACTATGTGGGGCCCATTATACTATATGGAGGACTATGTGGGGCCATTATACTGTATGGAGGACTATGTGGGGTCATTATACTGTATGTAGGACTATGTGGGGCCCATTATTCTGTATGGAAGACTATGTGGGGCCCATTATTCTGTATGGAAGACTATGTAGGGCCATTATTCTGTATGGAGGACTATGTGGGGCCCATTATTCTGTAACAAGGCCTATGTGGGGCCCATCATACTGTATGAAGGACTATATGGGGCCCATTATTCTGTATGGAGGACTATGTGAGGCCCATTATACTGTATGGAGGACTATGTGTGGCCCATTATACTGTATGGAGGACTATGTGGGACCCATTATACTGTATGGAGGACTATGTGGGGCCCATTATACTGTATGGAGGACTATGTGGGGCCATTATACTGTATGGAGGACTATGTGGGGTCATTATACTGTATGGAGGACTATGTGGGGCCCATTATTCTGTATGGCGGACTATGTGGGGCCCATTATTCTGTATGGAGGACTATGTGGGGCCCATTATTCTGTAAGAAGTACTATGTGGGGCCCATTATTCTGTATGGAGGACTATGTGGGGCCCATTATTCTGTAAGAAGTACTATGTGGGGCCCATCATACTATATGAAGGACTATATGGGGCCCTTTATTCTGTATGGAGGACTATGTGAGGCCCATTATACTGTATGGAGGACTATGTGAGGCCCATTGTACTGTATGGAGGACTATGTGGGGCCCATTATTCTGTATGGAGGACTATGTGGGGCCCATTATTCTGTATGGAGGAATATGAGGGGCCATTATTCTGTATGGAGGACTATGTGAGGCCCATTATTCTGTATGGAGGACTGTGTGAGGCCCATTATACTGTATAGAGGACTATGTGGGGCCAATTATCCTGTATGGAGGACTATATGGGGCCCATTATTCTGTATGGAAGACTATGTGGGGCCCATTATTCTGTATGGAAGACTATGTAGGGCCATTATTCTGTATGGAGGACTATGTGGGGCCCATTATTCTGTAACAAGGCCTATGTGGGGCCCATCATACTGTATGAAGGACTATATGGGGCCCATTATTCTGTATGGAGGACTATGTGAGGCCCATTATACTGTATGGAGGACTATGTGTGGCCCATTATACTGTATGGAGGACTATGTGGGACCCATTATACTGTATGGAGGACTATGTGGGGCCCATTATACTGTATGGAGGACTATGTGGGGCCATTATACTGTATGGAGGACTATGTGGGGTCATTATACTGTATGGAGGACTATGTGGGGCCCATTATCCTGTATGGAGGACTATGTGGGGCCCATTATTCTGTATGGAGGACTATGTGGGGCCCATTATTCTGTAAGAAGTACTATGTGGGGCCCATTATTCTGTATGGAGGACTATGTGGGGCGGATTATTCTGTAAGAAGTACTATGTGGGGCCCATCATACTATATGAAGGACTATATGGGGCCCTTTATTCTGTATGGAGGACTATGTGAGGCCCATTATACTGTATGGAGGACTATGTGAGGCCCATTGTACTGTATGGAGGACTATGTGGGGCCCATTATTCTGTATGGAGGACTATGTGGGGCCCATTATTCTGTATGGAGGAATATGTGGGGCCATTATTCTGTATGGAGGACTATGTGAGGCCCATTATTCTGTATGGAGGACTATGTGAGGCCCATTATACTGTATAGAGGACTATGTGGGGCCAATTATCCTGTATGGAGGACTATATGGGGCCCATTATTCTGTATGGAGGACTATGTGAGGCCATTATTCTGTATGGAGGACTATGTGGGGCCCATTATTCTGTATGGAGGACTATGTGGGGCCCATTATTCTGTAAGAAGGACTATGTGGGGCCCATCATACTGTATGAAGGACTATATGGGGCTCATTATTCTGTATGGAGGACTATGTGAGGCCCATTATACTGTATGGAGGACTATGTGGGGCCCATTATACTGTGTGGAGGACTATGTGGGGCCATTATACTGTATGGAGGACTATGTGGGGCCCATTATACTGTATGGAGGACTATGTGGGGCTCATTATTCTGTATGGAGGACTATGTGAGGCCCATTATACTGTATGGAGGACTATGTGGGGCCCATTATACTGTGTGTAGGACTATGTGAGGCCCATTATACTGTATGGAGGACTATGTGTGGCCAATTATACTGTATGGAGGACTATGTGGGGCCTATTATACTGTATGGAGGACTATGTGGGGCCATTATACTGTATGGAGGACTATGTGAGGCCCATTATTCTGTATGGAGGACTATGTGGGGCCATTATTCTGTATGGAGGACTATGTGGGGCCCATTATTCTGTAAGAAGTACTATGTGGGGCCCATCATACTGTATGAAGGACTATATGGGGCCCATTATTCTGTATGGAGGACTATGTGAGGCCCATTATACTGTATGGAGGACTATGTGAGGCCCATTATACTGTATGGAGGACTATGTGGGGCCCATTATTCTGTATGGAGGACTATGTGGGGCCCATTATTCTGTATGGAGGACTATGTGGGGCCATTATTCTGTATGGAGGACTATGTGAGGCCCATTATTCTGTATGGAGGACTATGTGAGTCCCATTATACTGTATGGAGGACTATGTGGGGCCCATTTTTCTGTATGGAGGACTATGTGAGGCCCATTATACTGTATGGAGGACTATGTGGGGCATGTAAAGCCAGACCTGTCATTCAATAAAGAGGCGGCATAGATGGATGGAGAACAAGTAGGCAGAAAGGTTTATCAAACTGTTAAGCCACGACAATGTGGCACTGAGCGCCTGTGCTTGGTTTGATCAGTCATTTTGTGCTGATAGACTTCCAAAACCTGGATTCACGTTCTCTCCATGTGGTTGCTTCTACTTGTGGCACATCAATGTATTGGTGGAACAGTTCTGAACTCCAAGAAAGTGGTTGACAACAGATTAGGAACCGGCCAGAAACAGCAGGAGAATGACTTTATGGACTTTTTTTGCTGAAACAATAGAACCAAGGTGGATTACTAACCTTCGCCACGGCATCTGGTGTCTGCCCCATGGTGACAAAGATCTCATGGGCGCTAGGGAGGTAAACCTCCTTAAAGTATCTTATGGTCTCGGCATCAGCTCCAGGAAAGTCGGAGCGAGCCACTTCTTCCATCAGCTTCATCTCGAACTCCGTGTTCACCGGGCCCGGCTCTATTAAAGAAACACTGCACATAACAGCAAGAGCATCAATTACATCACTGCTCACTACCGAACAACATGAGTGCTCAACGTAATCATAGATTGTATCTACAAACAAGGGTAAAGGGCTTTGGAAATACATTGCATCGATTTTACATTGAGTTACAACAACATGTACTATATAACCTGTACTATAGTCCACACTGCAGGCACAAATCTGCTGACTTTAGTATAGATTAGTTCTAAAATTGTGAACAAGATCTAGAACAGACCTTACTCTGACAAATATGATAAGAGCAGCTACACCAATATAATAAAGCATTGCTGGATCTGTGAACTAAATCTGGGTAGGGATAAAGAATATACCTACTATAATACTGACAAATACGTACAAGAGTATAACTACTATAATACTGCCCCCTATGTACAAGAATGTAACTGCTATAATACTGCCCCCTATGTACAAGAGTATAACTACTATAATACTGCCCCTATGTACAAGAATGTAACTGCTATAATACTACCCCCTATGTACAAGAGTATAACTACTATAATACTGCCCCCTATGTACAAGAATATAACTACTATAATACTGCCCCCTATGTACAAGAATATAACTACTATAATACTGCTCCTATGTACAAGAATATAACTACTATAATACTGCCCCTATGTACAAGAATGTAACTGCTATAATACTGCTCCCTATGTACAAGAATATAACTACTATAATACTGCCCCTATGTACAAGAATGTAACTGCTATAATACTGCTCCTATGTACAAGAGTATAACTACTATAATACTGCCCCCTATGTACAAGAATGTAACTGCTATAATACTACCCCCTATGTACAAGAGTATAACTACTATAATACTGCCCCCTATGTACAAGAATATAACTACTATAATACTGCCCCCTATGTACAAGAATATAACTACTATAATACTGCTCCTATGTACAAGAATATAACTACTATAATACTGCCCCTATGTACAAGAATATAACTACTATAATACTGCCCCTATGTACAAGAATATAACTACTATAATACTGCCCCTATGTACAAGAATGTAACTGCTATAATACTGCTCCTATGTACAAGAGTATAACTACTATAATACTGCCCCCTATGTACAAGAATGTAACTGCTATAATACTACCCCCTATGTACAAGAGTATAACTACTATAATACTGCCCCTATGTACAAGAATATAACTACTATAATACTGCAACTATGCACAAGAATATAACTACTATAATACTGCCCCCTATGTATAAGAATATAACTACTATAATATTGCCTCTATGTACAAGAATATAACTACTATAATACTGCCCCATGTACAAGAATATAACTACTATAATACTGCCCCCTATGTACAAGAATATAACTACTATAATACTGCCTCTATGTACAAGAATATAACTACTATAATACTGCCCCTATGTACAAGAATATAACTACTATAATACTGCCCCCTATGTACAAGAATATAACTACTACAATACTGCCCCCTATGTACAAGAATATAACTACTATAATACTGCACCCTATGTACAAGAACATAACTACTATAATACTGCTCCTATCCTATATACAAGAATATAACTACTATAATACTGCTCCTATGTACAAGAATATAACTACTATAATACTGCCCCCTATGTACAAGAATATAACTACTATAATACTGCCCCCTATGTACAAGAATATAACTACTATAATACTGCCCCCCTATGTACAAGAATATAACTACTATAATACTGCTCCTATGTACAAGAATATAACTACTATAATACTGCCCCCTATGTACAAGAATATAGCTACTATAATACTGCCTCCTATGTACAAGAATATAACTACTATAATACTGCCCCCTATGTACAAGAATATAACTACTATAATACTGCTCCCTATGTACAAGAATATAACTACTATAATACTGCACCTATGTACATGAATATAACTATTATAATACTGCTCCTATGTACAAGAATATAACTACTATAATACTACCCCTATGTACAAGAATATAACTACTATAATACTGCCCCCTATGTACAAGAATATAGCTACTATAATACTGCCTCCTATGTACAAGAATATAACTACTATAATACTGCTCCCTATGTACAAGAATATAACTACTATAATACTGCAACTATGTACAAGAATATAACTACTATAATACTGCCCCCTATGTATAAGAATATAACTACTATAATACTGCCTCTATGTACAAGAATATAACTACTATAATACTGCCCCTATGTACAAGAATATAACTACTATAATACTGCCCCCTATGTACAAGAATATAACTACTATAATACTGCCTCTATGTACAAGAATATAACTACTATAATACTGCCCCTATGTACAAGAATATAACTACTATAATACTGCCCCCTATGTACAAGAACATAACTACTATAATACTGCTCCTATCCTATATACAAGAATATAACTACTATAATACTGCTCCTATGTACAAGAATATAACGACTATAATACTGCCCCCTATGTACAAGAATATAACTACTATAATACTGCCCCCTATGTACAAGAATATAACTACTATAATACTGCCCCCCTATGTACAAGAATATAACTACTATAATACTGCTCCTATGTACAAGAATATAACTACTATAATACTGCCCCCTATGTACAAGAATATAACTACTATAATACTGCTCCCTATGTACAAGAATATAACTACTATAATACTGCACCTATGTACAAGAATATAACTACTATAATACTGCTCATGAGTACAAGAATATAACTACTATAATACTGCCACCTATGTACAGGAATATAACTACTATAATACTGTCCCTATGTACAAGAATATAGATACTATAATACTGCCCTCTATGTACATGAATATAACTATTATAATACTGCTCCTATGTACAAGAATATAACTACTATAATACTGCCTCCTATGTACAACAATATAACTACTATAATACTGCTCCCTATGTACAAGAATATAACTACTATAATACTGCTCCTATGTACAAGATTATAACTACTATAATACTGCCTCTATGTACAAGAATATAACTACTATAATACTGCTCCCTATGTAGAAGAATATAACTACTATAATACTGCTCCTGTGTACAAGAATATAACTACTATAATACTGGCCTCTATGTACAAGAATATAACTACTATTATACTGCCCTCTATGTACAAGAATATAACTACTATAAAACTGCTCCTGTGTACAAGAATATAACTACTATAATACACTTCTATGTACAAGAATATAACTACTATAATACTGCCCCTATGTAGAAGAATATAACTACTATAATACTGCCCCCTATGTACAAGAATATAACTACTATAATACTGCTCCTATGTACAAGAATATAACTACTATAATACTGCCCCCTATGTACAAGAATATAACTACTATAATACTGCCCCCCTATGTACAAGAATATAACTACTATAATACTGCTCCTATGTACAAGAATATAACTACTATAATACTGCCCCCTATGTACAAGAATATAGCTACTATAATACTGCCTCCTATGTACAAGAATATAACTACTATAATACTGCCCCCTATGTACAAGAATATAACTACTATAATACTGCTCCCTATGTACAAGAATATAACTACTATAATACTGCACCTATGTACATGAATATAACTATTATAATACTGCTCCTATGTACAAGAATATAACTACTATAATACTACCCCTATGTACAAGAATATAACTACTATAATACTGCCCCCTATGTACAAGAATATAGCTACTATAATACTGCCTCCTATGTACAAGAATATAACTACTATAATACTGCTCCCTATGTACAAGAATATAACTACTATAATACTGCAACTATGTACAAGAATATAACTACTATAATACTGCCCCCTATGTATAAGAATATAACTACTATAATACTGCCTCTATGTACAAGAATATAACTACTATAATACTGCCCCTATGTACAAGAATATAACTACTATAATACTGCCCCCTATGTACAAGAATATAACTACTATAATACTGCCTCTATGTACAAGAATATAACTACTATAATACTGCCCCTATGTACAAGAATATAACTACTATAATACTGCCCCCTATGTACAAGAACATAACTACTATAATACTGCTCCTATCCTATATACAAGAATATAACTACTATAATACTGCTCCTATGTACAAGAATATAACTACTATAATACTGCCCCCTATGTACAAGAATATAACTACTATAATACTGCCCCCTATGTACAAGAATATAACTACTATAATACTGCCCCCCTATGTACAAGAATATAACTACTATAATACTGCTCCTATGTACAAGAATATAACTACTATAATACTGCCCCCTATGTACAAGAATATAACTACTATAATACTGCTCCCTATGTACAAGAATATAACTACTATAATACTGCACCTATGTACAAGAATATAACTACTATAATACTGCTCATGTGTACAAGAATATAACTACTATAATACTGCCACCTATGTACAGGAATATAACTACTATAATACTGTCCCTATGTACAAGAATATAGATACTATAATACTGCCCTCTATGTACATGAATATAACTATTATAATACTGCTCCTATGTACAAGAATATAACTACTATAATACTGCCTCCTATGTACAACAATATAACTACTATAATACTGCTCCCTATGTACAAGAATATAACTACTATAATACTGCTCCTATGTACAAGATTATAACTACTATAATACTGCCTCTATGTACAAGAATATAACTACTATAATACTGCTCCCTATGTAGAAGAATATAACTACTATAATACTGCTCCTGTGTACAAGAATATAACTACTATAATACTGGCCTCTATGTACAAGAATATAACTACTATTATACTGCCCTCTATGTACAAGAATATAACTACTATAAAACTGCTCCTGTGTACAAGAATATAACTACTATAATACACTTCTATGTACAAGAATATAACTACTATAATACTGCCCCTATGTACAAGAATATAACTACTATAATACTGCCCCCTATGTACAAGAATATAACTACTATAATACTGCTCCTATGTACAAGAATATAACTACTATAATACTGCCCCCTATGTACAAGAATATAACTACTATAATACTGCTCCTATGTACAAGAATATAACTACTATAATACTGCTCCTGTGTACAAGAATATAACTACTATAATACACTTCTATGTACAAGAATATAACTACTATAATACTGCCCCTATGTACAAGAATATAACTACTATAATACTGCCCCCTATGTACAAGAATATAACTACTATAATACTGCTCCTATGTACAAGAATATAACTACTATAATACTGCCCCCTATGTACAAGAATATAACTACTATAATACTGCTCCTATGTACAAGAATATAACTACTATAATACTGCTCCTATGTACAAGAATATAACTACTATAATACTGCCCCCTATGTACAAGAATATAACTACTATAATACTGACCCCTATGTACAAGAAAATAACTACTATAATACTGCCCCCTATGTACAAGAATATAACTACTATAATACTGCCCTCTATGTACATGAATATAACTATTATAATGCTGCTCCTATGTACAAGAATATAACTACTATAATACTGCCTCCTATGTACAAGAATATAACTACTATAATACTGCTCCCTATGTACAAGAATATAACTACTATAATACTGCTCCTATGTACAAGATTATAACTACTATAATACTGCCTCTATGTACAAGAATATAACTACTATAATACTGCTCCCTATGTAGAAGAATATAACTACTATAATACTGCTCCTGTGTACAAGAATATAACTACTATAATACTGGCCTCTATGTACAAGAATATAACTACTATTATACTGCCCTCTATGTACAAGAATATAACTACTATAAAACTGCTCCTGTGTACAAGAATATAACTACTATAATACACTTCTATGTACAAGAATATAACTACTATAATACTGCCCCTATGTACAAGAATATAACTACTATAATACTGCCCCCTATGTACAAGAATATAACTACTATAATACTGCTCCTATGTACAAGAATATAACTACTATAATACTGCCCCCTATGTACAAGAATATAACTACTATAATACTGCTCCTATGTACAAGAATATAACTACTATAATACTGCTCCTATGTACAAGAATATAACTACTATAATACTGCCCCCTATGTACAAGAATATAACTACTATAATACTGCCCCCTATGTACAAGAAAATAACTACTATAATACTGCCCCCTATGTACAAGAATATAACTACTATAATACTGCTGCTATGTACAAGAATATAACTACTATAATACTGCTGCTATGTACAAGAATATAACTACTATAATACTGCCCCTATGTACAAGAATATAACTACTATAATACTGCCCCCTATGTACAAGAATATAACTACTATAATACTGCTACTATGTACAAGAATATAACTACTATAATACTGCTACTATGTACAAGAATATAACTACTATAATACTGCCCCCTATGTACAATAATACAACTACTATAATACTGCTCCTATGTACAAGAATACAACTACTATAATACTGCTCCTATGTACAAGAATATAACTACTATAATACTGCTCCTATGTACAAGAATATAACTACTATAATACTGCTCCTATGTACAAGAATATAACTACTATAATACTGCTCCCTATGTACAAGAATATAACTACTATAATACTGCTCCTGTGTACAAGAATATAACCACTATAATACTGCCCTCTATGTACAAGAATATAACTACTATAATACTGCCTCTATGTACAAGAATATAACTACTATAATACTGCCCCTATGTACAAGAATATAACTACTATAATACTGCCCCTATGTACAGGAATATAACTACTATAATACTGCCCCCTATGTACAATAATACAACTACTATAATACTGCTCCTATGTACAAGAATATAACTACTATAATACTGCTCCTATGTACAAGAATATAACTACTATAATACTGCTCCTATGTACAAGAATATAACTACTATAATACTGCCCCCTATGTACAAGAATATAAATACTATAATACTGCCCTCTATGTACATGAATATAACTATTATAATACTGCTCCTATGTACAAGAATATAACTACTATAATACTGCCTCCTATGTACAAGAATATAACTACTATAATACTGCTCCCTATGTACAAGAATATAACTACTATAATACTGCTCCTATGTACAAGATTATAACTACTATAATACTGCCTCTATGTACAAGAATATAACTACTATAATACTGCTCCCTATGTAGAAGAATATAACTACTATAATACTGCTCCTGTGTACAAGAATATAACTACTATAATACTGGCCTCTATGTACAAGAATATAACTACTATTATACTGCCCTCTATGTACAAGAATATAACTACTATAAAACTGCTCCTGTGTACAAGAATATAACTACTATAATACACTTCTATGTACAAGAATATAACTACTATAATACTGCCCCTATGTACAAGAATATAACTACTATAATACTGCCCCCTATGTACAAGAATATAACTACTATAATATTGCTCCTATGTACAAGAATATAACTACTATAATACTGCCCCCTATGTACAAGAATATAACTACTATAATACTGCTCCTATGTACAAGAATATAACTACTATAATACTGCTCCTATGTACAAGAATATAACTACTATAATACTGCCCCCTATGTACAAGAAAATAACTACTATAATACTGCCCCCTATGTACAAGAAAATAACTACTATAATACTGCCCCCTATGTACAAGAATATAACTACTATAATACTGCTCCTATGTACAAGAATATAACTACTATAATACTGCTGCTATGTACAAGAATATAACTACTATAATACTGCCCCTATGTACAAGAATATAACTACTATAATACTGCTCCTATGTACATGAATATAACTACTATAATACTGCCCCTATGTACAAGAATATAACTACTATAATACTGCTCCTATGTACAAGAATATAACTACTATAATACTGCCCCCTATGTACAAGAATATAACTACTATAATACTGCCCCCTATGTACAATAATACAACTACTATAATACTGCTACTATGTACAAGAATATAACTACTATAATACTGCCCCCTATGTACAAGAATATAACTACTATAATACTGCCCCCTATGTACAATAATACAACTACTATAATACTGCTCCTATGTACAAGAATATAACTACTATAATACTGCTCCTATGTACAAGAATATAACTACTATAATACTGCTCCTATGTACAAGAATATAACTACTATAATACTGCTCCCTATGTACAAGAATATAACTACTATAATACTGCTCCTGTGTACAAGAATATAACTACTATAATACTGCCCTCTATGTACAAGAATATAACTACTATAATACTGCCTCTATGTACAAGAATATAACTACTATAATACTGCCCCTATGTACAAGAATATAACTACTATAATACTGCCCCTATGTACAGGAATATAACTACTATAATACTGCCCCCTATGTACAATAATACAACTACTATAATACTGCTCCTATGTACAAGAATATAACTACTATAATACTGCTCCTATGTACAAGAATATAACTACTATAATACTGCCTCTATGTACAAGAATATAACTGCTATAATACTGCTCCTATGTACAAGAATATAACTACTATAATACTGCCCCCTATGTACAAGAATATAACTACTATAATACTGCTCCCTATGTACAAGAATATAACTACTATAATACTGCTCCTATGTACCAGAATATAACTACTATAATACTGCCCCCTAAATAGAAGTATATTCACATCTCATTGGATAAAATACGTGATCAATGAGAAATGTGCAATTTTGGAAATACTCACAAGATATTGAATTTTAAGAGCTGGACGGCCAGACATTCACAGAATCCTTCAATTGCAAACTTCGATGCTGCATAGATGTCATTAAATACAATCCCTGCATAATAAAAGAGACAACGTGAACGCATCACATGTACACAAAAATCGCAAACTGATACTATGTAGCCTGACAATCCCTCAGACACCAAGCCGATCACAGGTTTCCTGCTGCTCCGACCTCCAGTGATCAACCGTAAGCAAGAAACAAGTGTTCCGTTACCCAGCAGCGCCACCACAGGCAGAATGAGGCATTACACAGTGGGCATTTAAATCAAAACAGGTCGGGTCCTGCAGATGAAGATGTAATCCAGAGCTGTCAGTCCAAAAGTTTAGAAACCTGAATATTTAAGAAAGTAAAAGTGAGGATTTGTTTTTCTTAGGAGAACATCTCTGTGTTCCGAATTATTGGCCAAATAAATGAAAAGCGTAAATTTTCCATCAAAGTTTTTTATTTTCATCTGTTAAACTGAGAATAAACCAAACAGCTCAAAATGTCCAAAGATTCATGTCTGACATTTCCATAGGAAATCTCAGTGACCGATATAGTAATACGGCCGTCCTTCTACTCAATAACAGCCATAAGCTCCATCCATGGAGTCCATCAGTTTCTTAAGCTGTTGACAATCAGCTTTTTGGGCAGCACCAACCACAGCCCAAGACATTGTTCCGAGAGGTGACTGTTTTCCTTCGCTGTAAATCTCACGTTTAAGAAGGGTCCACAAGTTCTCAGGAGGGTTTGGGTCGGGCGATGAATTAGTCTTCATCTTTAAGGCGTTTACTGGCAGCCGAGCAGTGGAGACTTCGATGCTGCGATGGAGCATTGTCCTGCAGAAAAATTGTGGTTGTCTTGAAAGATTCTGACTTTTCCCTGTACCACTGCCGGAAGAAAGTGTCTTCTAAAAACTGACAGTAGGTTTAGGAGTTAATTTTGAGTCCATCTTCAACCCAATAAGGTCCACCTATCTGGAATCTGAGGGGAAGTGGAGGTTTGTGGCCATTACTGATCCAGCCCTGGCCCATCCGGTCCATCAAGAGTCACTCTCATCTAATCAGCCCGTAAAATCTTTGATCTGTCTTCAGATATTTCTTGGTCCGGTTCAGCCTCCTCACCTCGGCCATATCTCTGAGAACTGAACACCTGGTACTTCTGTGTCTTGCTCAGTGGTGGTCGGGCTTGGCCTCCTCACCTCGGCTGTGTCTCTGAGCACTGGACACCTTGTACTTCTGTGTCATGCTCAGTGGTGGTCGGGCTCGGCCTCCTCACCTCCTCTGTGTCTCTGAGCACTGAACACCTTGTACTGCTGTGTCTTCCTCAGTGGTGGTCGGGCTCAGCCTCCTTACCTCGGCCGTGTCTCTGAGCACTGAGCACCTTGTACTTTTGTGTCTTCCTCAGTGGTGGTCGGGCTCAGCCTCCTTACCTCGGCCGTGTGTCTGAGCACTGAGCACCTTGTACTTCTGTGTCTTGCTCAGTGGTGGTCGGGCTCAGCCTCCTCACCTCGGCCGTGTCTCTGAGCGCTGAGCACCTTCTACTACTGTGTCTTGCTCAGTGGTGGTCGGGCTCGGCCTCCTCACCTCGTCTGTGTCTCTGAGCACTGAACACCTTGTACTGCTGTGTCTTGCTCAGTGGTGGTCAGGCTCAGCCTCCTCACCTCGGCCGTGTCTCTGAGCACTGAACATCTTTTACTTCTGTGTCTTCCTCAGTGGTGGTCGGGCTCAGCCTCCTCACCTCGGCCGTGTCTCTGAGCACTGAACACCTTAAATTTCTGTGTCTTTCTCAGTGGTGGTCGGGCTCAGCCTCCTCACCTCGGCCATGTCTCTGAGCACTGAACACCTTGTACTTCTGTGTCTTGCTCAGTGGTGGTCGGGCTCAGCCTCCTCACCTCGGCCATGTCTCTAAGCACTGAGCAACTTGTACTTCTGTGTCTTGCTCAGTGGTGGTCGAGCTCGGCCTCCTCACCTCGTCTGTGTCTCTGAGCACTGAACATCTTGTACTTCTGTGTCTTGCTTAGTGGTGGTCGGGCTCAGCCTCTTCACCTCAGCCGTGTCTCTGAGCATTGAGCACCTTGTACTTCTGTGTCTTGCTCAGTGGTGGTCGGGCTCGACCTCCTAACCTCGTCTGTGTCTCTGAGCACTGAACACCTTGTACTTCTGTGTCTTGCTTAGTGGTGGTCAGGCTCAGCCTCCTCACCTCGGCCATGTCTCTGAGCATTGAGCACCTTGTACTTCGGTGTCTTGCTCAGTGGTGGTCGGGCTCAGCCTCCTCACCTCGGCCGTGTCTCTGAGCACTGAACATCTTTTACTTCTGTGTTTTGCTCAGTGGTGGTCGGGCTCAGCCTCCTCACCTCGGCCGTGTCTCTGAGCACTGAACACCTTAAATTTCTGTGTCTTTCTCAGTGGTGGTCGGGTTCAGCCTCCTCACCTCGGCCGTGTCTCTGAGCACTGAACACCTTGTACTTCTGTGTCTTGCTCAGTGGTGGTCGGGCTCAGCCTCCTCACCTCGGCCGTGTCTCTGAGCACTGAACACCTGGTACTTCTGTGTCTTGCTCAGTGGTGGTCAGGTTCAGCCTCCTCACCTCGGCCGTGTCTCTGAGCACTCAACATCTTGTACTTCTGTGTCTTGCTCAGTGGTGGTCGGGCTCGGCCTCCTCACCTCGGCCGTGTCACTGAGCACCTTGTACTTCTGTGTTTGCTTAGTGGTGGTCGGGCTCAGCCTCCTCACCTCGGCCATGTCTCTGAGCACTGGACACCTTGTACTTCTGTGTCTTCCTCAGTGGTGGTCGGGCTCGGACTCCTCACCTGGGCTATGTCTCTGAGCACTGAACACCTTGTACTTCTGTGTCTTCCTCAGTGGTGGCCGGGCTCAGCCTCCACATCTTGGCCGTGTCTCTCAGCACTGAACACCTTGTACTTCTGTGTCTTGCTCAGTGGTGGTCGGGCTCAGCCTCCTCACCTCGGCTGTGTCTCTGAGCACTGAACACCTTATACTTCTGTGTCTTTCTCAGTGGTGGTCGGGCTCAGCCTCCTCACCTTGGCCGTGTCTCTCAGCACTGAACACCTTGTACTTCTGTGTCTTGCTCAGTGGTGGTTGGGCTCGGCCTCCTCACCTCGGCTGTGTCTCTGAGCACTGAATACCTTATACTTCTGTGTCTTTCTCAGTGGTGGTCGGGCTCAGCCTCCTCACCTCGGCCATGTCTCTGAGCACTGAACACCTTGTACTTCTGTGTCTTGCTCAGTGGTGGTCGGGCTCGGCCTCCTCATCTCGGCCGTGTCTCTGAGCACTGATCACCTTGTACTGCTGTGTCTTGTTCTGCGGTGGTCGGGCTCAGCCTCCTCACCTCGGCCGTGTCTCTGAGCACTGATCACCTTGTACTGCTGTGTCTTGTTCTGCGGTGGTCGGGCTCGGCCTCCTCATCTCGGCCGTGTCTCTGAGCACTGATCACCTTGTACTGCTGTGTCTTGTTCTGCAGTGGTCGGGCTCAGCCTCCTCACCTCGGCCATGTCTCTGAGCACTGATCACCTTGTACTGCTGTGTCTTGCTCAGAGGTGGTCGGGCTCAGCCTCCTCACCTCGGCTTTGTCTCTGAGCACTGAATACCTTATACTTCTGTGTCTTCCTCAGTGGTGGTCGGGCTCAGCCTCCTCACCTCGGCTGTGTCTCTGAGCACTGGACACCTTGTACTTCTGTGTCATGCTCAGTGGTGGTCGGGCTCGGCCTCCTCACCTCCTCTGTGTCTCTGAGCACTGAACACCTTGTACTGCTGTGTCTTCCTCAGTGGTGGTCGGGCTCAGCCTCCTTACCTCGGCCGTGTCTCTGAGCACTGAGCACCTTGTACTTTTGTGTCTTCCTCAGTGGTGGTCGGGCTCAGCCTCCTTACCTCGGCCGTGTGTCTGAGCACTGAGCACCTTGTACTTCTGTGTCTTGCTCAGTGGTGGTCGGGCTCAGCCTCCTCACCTCGGCCGTGTCTCTGAGCGCTGAGCACCTTCTACTACTGTGTCTTGCTCAGTGGTGGTCGGGCTCAGCCTCCTCACCTCGGCCGTGTCTCTGAGCACTGAACACCATGTACTGCTGTGTCTTGCTCAGTGGTGGTCAGGCTCAGCCTCCTCACCTCGGCCGTGTCTCTGAGCACTGAACATCTTTTACTTCTGTGTCTTGCTCAGTGGTGGTCGGGCTCAGCCTCCTCACCTCGGCCGTGTCTCTGAGCACTGAACACCTTAAATTTCTGTGTCTTTCTCAGTGGTGGTCGGGCTCAGCCTCCTCACCTCGGCCATGTCTCTGAGCACTGAACACCTTGTACTTCTGTGTCTTGCTCAGTGGTGGTCGGGCTCAGCCTCCTCACCTCGGCCATGTCTCTAAGCACTGAGCAACTTGTACTTCTGTGTCTTGCTCAGTGGTGGTCGAGCTCGGCGTCCTCACCTCGTCTGTGTCTCTGAGCACTGAACATCTTGTACTTCTGTGTCTTGCTTAGTGGTGGTCGGGCTCAGCCTCTTCACCTCAGCCGTGTCTCTGAGCATTGAGCACCTTGTACTTCTGTGTCTTGCTCAGTGGTGGTCGGGCTCGACCTCCTAACCTCGTCTGTGTCTCTGAGCACTGAACACCTTGTACTTCTGTGTCTTGCTCAGTGGTGGTCGGGCTCAGCCTCCTCACCTCGGCCATGTCTCTGAGCATTGAGCACCTTGTACTTCGGTGTCTTGCTCAGTGGTGGTCGGGCTCAGCCTCCTCACCTCGGCCGTGTCTCTGAGCACTGAACATCTTTTACTTCTGTGTTTTGCTCAGTGGTGGTCGGGCTCAGCCTCCTCACCTCGGCCGTGTCTCTGAGCACTGAACACCTTAAATTTCTGTGTCTTTCTCAGTGGTGGTCGGGTTCAGCCTCCTCACCTCGGCCGTGTCTCTGAGCACTGAACACCTTGTACTTCTGTGTCTTGCTCAGTGGTGGTCGGGCTCGGCCTCCTCACCTCGGCCGTGTCTCTGAGCACTGAACACCTTGTACTTCTGTGTCTTGCTCAGTGGTGGTCGGGCTCAGCCTCCTCACCTCGGCCGTGTCTCTGAGCACTGAACACCTGGTACTTCTGTGTCTTGCTCAGTGGTGGTCAGGTTCAGCCTCCTCACCTCGGCCGTGTCTCTGAGCACTCAACATCTTGTACTTCTGTGTCTTGCTCAGTGGTGGTCGGGCTCGGCCTCCTCACCTCGGCCGTGTCACTGAGCACCTTGTACTTCTGTGTTTGCTTAGTGGTGGTCGGGCTCAGCCTCCTCACCTCGGCCATGTCTCTGAGCACTGGACACCTTGTACTTCTGTGTCTTCCTCAGTGGTGGTCGGGCTCGGACTCCTCACCTGGGCTATGTCTCTGAGCACTGAACACCTTGTACTTCTGTGTCTTCCTCAGTGGTGGTCGGGCTCAGCCTCCTCCCCTCGGTCATGTCTCTGAGCACTGAACACCTTGTACTTCTGTGTCTTGCTCAGTGGTGGTCGGGCTCAGCCTCCACATCTTGGCCGTGTCTCTCAGCACTGAACACCTTGTACTTCTGTGTCTTGCTCAGTGGTGGTCGGGCTCAGCCTCCTCACCTCGGCTGTGTCTCTGAGCACTGAACACCTTATACTTCTGTGTCTTTCTCAGTGGTGGTCGGGCTCAGCCTCCTCACCTTGGCCGTGTCTCTCAGCACTGAACACCTTGTACTTCTGTGTCTTGCTCAGTGGTGGTTGGGCTCGGCCTCCTCACCTCGGCTGTGTCTCTGAGCACTGAATACCTTATACTTCTGTGTCTTTCTCAGTGGTGGTCGGGCTCAGCCTCCTCACCTCGGCCGTGTCTCTGAGCATTGAGCACCTTGTACTTCTGTGTCTTGCTCAGTGGTGGTCGGGCTCGGCCTCCTCATCTCGGCCGTGTCTCTGAGCACTGATCACCTTGTACTGCTGTGTCTTGTTCTGCGGTGGTCGGGCTCAGCCTCCTCACCTCGGCCGTGTCTCTGAGCACTGATCACCTTGTACTGCTGTGTCTTGTTCTGCGGTGGTCGGGCTCGGCCTCCTCATCTCGGCCGTGTCTCTGAGCACTGATCACCTTGTACTGCTGTGTCTTGTTCTGCGGTGGTCGGGCTCAGCCTCCTCACCTCGGCCATGTCTCTGAGCACTGATCACCTTGTACTGCTGTGTCTTGCTCAGAGGTGGTCGGGCTCAGCCTCCTCACCTCGGCCGTGTCTCTGAGCATTGAACACCTTGTACTGCTGTGTCTTTCTCAGTGGTGGTCGGGCTCAGCCTTCTCACCTCGGCCGTGTCTCTGAGCACTGAGCACCTTGTACTGCTGTGTCTTGTTCTGCGGTGGTCTTGCTCAGCCTCCTCACCTCGGCCGTGTCTCTGAGCACTGATCACCTTGTACTGCTGTGTCTTGCTCAGTGGTGGTCGGGCTCAGCCTCCTCACCTCGGCCGTGTCTCTGAGCACTGATCACCTTGTACTGCTGTGTCTTGCTCAGTGGTGGTCGGGCTCAGCCTCCTCACCTCGGCCGTGTCTCTGAGCATTGAACACCTTGTACTGCTGTGTCTTTCTCAGTGGTGGTCGGGCCCAGCCTCCTCACCTCGGCTGTGTCTCTGAGCACTGATCACCTTGTACTGCTGTGTCTGGTTCAGCGGTGGTCGGGTTTGGACCTAATAATTCTGCACACAGTGTGGCTTTTACATCTTTGTTTCTCTGCACATTCAACTCCATGTGGTCAGAATGAGCTCACTGAGGGATTAACTTTGCAGTCAGCAATAGTCACTGCTAAACGGAGGCTGCGGAAAGTAAGTGGTTCAAAACTTTGCATGAAGACCAATTACAAAAATGATTTTTAGCCTTAAATAAATGCATTTTAGTAATAGAAAAGTATTACAGCTTGACATCAAAGTAACAAAAACCCCATTGTACCCCATAAAGTAAAGGGGTTTTGACAGTGATGGTGTTGTTCACATGGTCTCCGGACCATCTGGGACGTCATTGGTCAAAAGGAGCTGCCAGCAGTGGATCTTGATGATTTGCCGAAGTGCGACACAAGTTGCACTTTTGAATGACACCATTCACTTTACCACATAATGTACTGGAAAACGGGGAAAAAAAATTCCAAGAGCGATGAAATTGCGAAATAAACACAATTCTGACATTATTTTTAGGGAATTGTATTTGCGGTAAACAAGACTTTGCAATATGATTGTCTTCATCAGTGCGATTACGGCGATACCAAACTTGTCCATTTTGTTTTCATTATTTTTTTTGCATATTTTTGATCGTGTCGCCATCTTCCAAGACTAACGCTTTTATTTTTCGGTTGATGGAGCTGATGTGAGGGCTTATTTTTTGTGGGGCGAGATGACGTTTTTGTTGATATTATTTAGATATAGTTATAAGTTATAACATTTTGATCGCTTCTTACAACATTTTTTGCCGTATTGCGTCAGCCGATAAAAAAACAATTTTGACAGTTTGAATATTTTTTTCTGTTTACTGATCGGGTTAATTATTTTTAGATTTTGATAGATCGGACTTTTCTGGACTCGGTGATACCACATATGTATATTTTTTATTTTTAATGGGGGGAAAGGGGGGTGATTTGAAGTTTTATAGGGTTTTTTTTTCATTTCTTTTTTTACTGTATTTATTTGTTCCCTTGAACCCTTTCTTGAAGATGTCTAACCATCACCAATAATCTGAGACATGATTGAGCTATAATGTCATCATGCTACATAACAATATCTCACCTTGTAGACCCATGACGCTGCTTATAACCACAATATGGCCACTTCTTCTCTTCTTCATGGACGGGAGCAATTCTTTGACCAAGCGTACCACCCCAAAAAAGTTTGTCTCAAAGATTTTCCTCATGTCTTCCATTGAGAAACTTTCAATTGGACCGACCTGGCCTACACCCGCATTGTTCACTGTGAACCAAAAAAAAGCAATTAAAGTGGATTCAGATTGAGATAATTCAAAACCAATATTCGTAAACTGAAGTAACCATATTGACCACTTACGCAGGACGTCTACTGTCTGGCCAGGCAGCTCTGCTACGCATTTCTTCACCGACTCGTCACTGTTTACGTCCAGCTGTCTGATTACCAGGGTCTTATTGAAGGACGCCCCAGCTTCCGCTTCCAGCTTCTCACTCTTCTTGAGGTCCCTCATGGTGGCAATCACTGCAAATAGATCAGAAACTTGAGGTTAGTGCTTCTCCACCAAATCAGTAGACCATCGAATTCTTTGGCCAGTCATCACGTTGACACAAAGGTCTCCAAATTTGGTCCTGAGACCTCTATATGGTTCTAGTCTCATGTCTCATTGATATGTACGTAGCCCATTTGGGTTGGAAGGATAAAAGTGCCTTTTTTTGACCTGATTGAACCCAACAATCGGCCTACCTTGATCTACTTGGTTCCAGTCTTCTCTCTTCTTTTCGACCTGGGTTAACAATCATTATTATAGTGTTAGGTTTTACGCTCTGCAGGAATTACTAATGAAGATTTATCAGTTTGGGTTACAAAACACTTCACCTCATCCCCTGGGCTATCAGTGGGTATTAGTTGGCAGTCATATGGTACATTAAGAGGCTTTGTGGTCGGAGAGAATAAGTCTCTAGAATAAACAGATTTGCTTGGAGCAAAAGGTCAGTGTCTGAGACTGTGGGACAATCGAAAACATCAAACTCAAAGGACTACTCCAGTAATTGTTTTTTTAATTTTTTTCCCTTTGTTAGGGATAATGTTCAGTGTCATGTAGGAAACAACATACTCACTGGTCGCCGTTTTCTCCAGGTTTCAGCAACGTTTCAGGTCTGTTGCAGCACTACGTGACTGCATTTGCGACCTGCCGAATCCTTTAGTGCATACCTGTGAAACTCTGGCCCACAGGGTGGATTTATTTGGCCGACGACACCAGAACCATCACCCCTATGTGGGGCCCATTATTCTGTATGGAGGGCTATGTGGAGCCCATTATTCTGTATGGAGGACTATGTGGGGCCATTATACTGTATGGAGGACTATGTGGGGTCATTATTCTGTATGGAGGACTATGTGGGGCCCATTATTCTGTATGGAGGACTATGTGGGGCCCATTATTCTGTATGGAGGACTATGTGGGGCCCATTATTCTGTATTGAGCACTATGTGGGGCCCGTTATTCTGTATGGAGGACTATGTGGGGCCCGTTATTCTGTATGGAGGACTATGTGGGGCCATTATTCTGTATGGAGGACTATGTGGGGCCCATTATTCTATATGAATGACTATGTGGGGCCATTATTCTGTATGGAGGACTATGTGGAGCCCATTATTCTGTATGGAGGACTATGTGGGGCCCATTATTCTGTATTGAGCACTATGTGGGGCCCGTTATTCTGTATGGAGGACTATGTGGGGCCCGTTATTCTGTATGGAGGACTATGTGGGGCCATTATTCTGTATGGAGGACTATGTGGGGCCCGTTATTCTGTATGGAGGACTATGTGGGGCCATTATTCTGTATGGAGGACTATGTGGAGCCCATTATACTGTATGGAGGGCTATGTGGGGTCATTATACTGTATGGAGGACTATGTGGGGCCCATTATACAGTATGGAGGACTATGTGGGGTCATTATACTGTATGGAGGACTATGTGGGGCCCATTATTCTGTATGGCGGACTATGTGGGGCCCATTATTCTGTATGGAGGACTATGTGGGGCCCATTATTCTGTATGGAGGACTATGTGGGGCCCATTATTCTGTATGGAGGACTATGTGGGGCCCATTATTCTGTATGGAGGACTATGTGGGCCCATTATTCTATATGGAGGACTATGTGGGGCCCATTATTCTGTATGGAGGACTATGTGGGGTCATTATACTGTATGGAGGACTATGTGGGGCCCATTATACAGTATGGAGGACTATGTGGGGCCCATTATTCTGTATGGAGGACTATGTGGGACCCATTATTCTGTATGGAGGACTATGTGGAGCCCATTATTCTGTATGGAGGACTATGTGGGGTCATTATACTGTATGGAGGACTATGTGGGCCCATTATTCTCTATGGAGGACTATGTGGGGTCATTATTCTGTATGGAGGACTATGTGGGGTCATTATTCTGTATGGAGGACTATGTGGGGCCCATTATACTGTATGGAGGACTATGTGGAGCCCATTATACTGTATGGAGGGCTATGTGGGACCCATTATTCTATATGGAGGACTATGTGGAGCCCATTATACTGTATGGAGGGCTATGTGGAGCCCATTATACTGTATGGGGGACTATGTGGAGCCCATTATACTGTATGGAGGGCTATGTGGGGCCCATTATTCTGTATGGAGGACTATGTGGGGTCATTATACTGTATGGAGGACTATGTGGGGCCCATTATACAGTATGGAGGACTATGTGGGGCCCATTATTCTGTATGGAGGACTATGTGGGGCCCATTATTCTGTATGGAGGACTATGTGGGGCTCATTATTCTGTATGGAGGACTATGTGGGGCCCATTATACTGTATGGAGGACTTTGTGGGGCCATTATACTGTATACTAGTTGGCCCGTGACTTTGTCCAAGTTTTTCATGTTGGCCCTTTGTGTGTTTGAGTTAGACATCCCTGCCTTAGTGATTCCTGTGTGGAGCGGAGGTCATATTCTGAATTTTCTGAATGAAAGTTTATGAGAATCAGAACGAGACTAGAGAGTGAATTTGCCCCTCCACACAAGGATCTGGCAGGTTACAGATGCAGTGACGAAGTGCCGGATTGTACAGGAGTTCTGCTTTAAATCTAAGAGGGGAACTTTTTTCTCCTCATTTTTAAAAAGTAGATAAAATATGTGCATTGTTATAGGGAAAAAGTTTTACTCCAGATTTATGTGTTGTGTCTTTTTAAAAAAGGGTGTGGCGTAAAAATTGTATAAATCTAACTAGAATGTAGTGTTATATTTAAGGATGTGACAAATGTTATCAATCATAATGCGACATTTTGATAAAATTGGTGCAAATAAAAGCAACACAGCGGCAAGACGAAACTGACATCAACATTTCCCCCCATAAAAATCAACCAAAAAACGTATATCAGGCGTAGATATGCCGCATCATTTACACTCATTACTGCCTTAAATCATAATTACATCACATCTGTGGGTCCACGGGAAGCAGAACAACCACTGAAAAGTATCGAGTGAGGCATAAAACAGATGACATTTTGCAAAATTACTCCGTTGTTGCATTGACAGGTTTTTCAGGTTTGTGCTCGTTATGTTCAGTCAGACATTGTAAAGTCAGTTTGTTCCGGGCTTTCATGCTCAGTCTCCTTTATCTTTCTATACTGGGTGAAGGTCTGTGATTGCGGATAATAAAGGTTATATCAGGTTTTCTCCCTTCCTCACATAACAGTACAATGTCCTCCTCTATCGGGAATGAATCATCAGAAAATGATCTGCTGTTTAGTCAGGGTTTTATGTTACATTTTTTAAAAATATTTTGGTAATGTTGATTTTTATTTTGCACATCATGAATTGTATTTAAAAATGAGAAATCTTGCAATTTTCACATGGGCCACTGCAGCCATTTTTTTACTTATATTTCCGGTTCCTTACAGAAGTCTCATTATCATCACAGGCAGGATTACAATGACAGGTAACACCTCTATATACAGCTGATAAAACAGGATATACCAATCACAACAGCTGATGTCACAGCTCACCTCCTCCTCCTCCTGTACAATGACTGATAACAGCTCTCTATATAGTAGATAACACAGGATCCACCATTCACAATAGGTGATGTCACAGCTCACCTCCTCCTCCTCCTGTACAATGACTGATAACACCTCTATATACAGTAGATAACACAGGATCCACCATTCACAATAGGTGATATCACAGCTCACCTCTTCCTCCTGCACAACGACTGATAACACTTCTATATACAGTAGATAACACAGCATCCACCATTCACAATAAGTGTTGTCACAGTGTGTCACCCTGGCCTGGATGCCACAAATATAATAAAGCTGTGTCTGAGAGCAAGGGGGAGGTTCTCTAGTCAAGGAACATTAGCATGCAATACCTCCTGTTCCAGGCCAGCAGGGGGAGCAGGCTGCCCCTATAAAAGCTGGAGCTGGGGGCAGGGTTAGAGAGAACTGGACAACCTGTCTCTGGATTGAGAAGTGTCCCAGAGCAGGGACAGACAGTTGTGTTGCAGCCTAAGAGGACGTGTGGCAGTAGGAGAGCCACGAGCCAGGGACAAGAGGCGAAGTGAACCTGTCCTGGCAGACAAAGAGGCTAATCTACCAGACTTTGGTGTCTGAGGCTGTGAGGATTCCACATTCTACAGCAGATAACCAGTCCGCAGGGGATTGTATGTTCCTTGGCCTAAGAAGCCCGGAGGCTCCACCACAGCAGAAGGGACCAGCAAAGCCGTACCAGGCCGGGAGTAGAAAGGGACCCAAGTTGCAAGCCATACGGGCGAGAGGACACGGTGAGCTCGGGAACGTGGGCTGTTACACTACAAGGAGGGAACTAGCCAGAAGGAGCACAGAAAGCACGGTAGGCCTACACCCTCACCCTGACCAGGGCCAGCCTCCCACTTGTTCTCAGACATCCAGGCCCCCTCCTAGCCGGGCCTGTTTCTCGGTCATATTACCTGTTCTAATAAATACCCTGAACTGTTTAAGAGGCCTCCGTTTCCTGGCTATCGCGGTCGGAATCATCCCCTCCATCATCCATTATATATTCTGCCCTGGGGCCATACTCCTCCCGTGGGGAGTTGAACTATTCAGTGCTGCACATTTATATCAGCCCCAGCGGTCTGCACTGCAGCGGCGGTTAGCCCTGACCGCAATCCACGGGTGGCGTAGTCGGACATTACCTACAGCACATAGCAGACTACCACTGGTCTGACCACCCTGAGCCACGGAACCGGGTCGCCACTACTACTCCCAGCATTGCCCTGAAGCCCGGTTCCGAGTGCCCCACGGCCCAGGGGGCCAGTCAACAGCTCACCTCCTCCTCCTGTACAATGACTGATAGCACCTCTATATACAGTAGATAACACAGGACCCACCATTAACAATAGGTGATGTCACAGCTCACCTCCTCCCTCCTGTACAATGACTGATAACACCTCTATATACAGTAGAGAACACAGGATCCATTCACAATAGGTGATGTCACAGCTCACCTCCTCCTCCTGTACAATGACTGATCACACCTCTATATACAGTAGATAACACAGGATCCACCATTCACAATAGGTGATATCACAGCTCACCTCCTCTGCCTCACTTCACAATGACCTTTGCACATTCTTATTAGATGCTTCAATACAAAAGCTAGAGACAGAGTCAGTCTATTGCTGCTAATGTGCATGTGAATTTCCTGAAAGAACACAAAATACAAGTCTATATCTAGAATAGCCCCAGTGGCCAATGTAATATGAATAAATAAAAAAATTATATAATTTTTTTTTAAAAACACATAATGTATCTTATAAGCAGTAGGTTATTTTCTGGATTAGAAAAAAACACGTTTTCTACATATAGTATAGGGATCATTAATTTGAGTTACTAAAGTAATTGAATATAAAGAAAATGTCCACATGTCCTAGGTGTAGATTGTATGGCTACCGACCAATCTCAGGACTGGGTGCCTAACATCGAAAAATATTCTGTTAACTTATTTTCTGATCCCTCACCCCTAATTGCTGACTACCTTAGTTTCGCAACCCGGTCTCCTACAGTTTGTGCTTCCTTCCATCTCCATTCTGACCTCGGCTACTACTGTTTTTTTGCAGTATCCTCTGGTGACAGCTTCTACAGATCTATCTTCACCCAACTTAAAAATATTGCAAGATGCTGACAACCACTTACTCGATTAGGTTTTTTTACTGCCTCATAATCCAGTCAATGAAATATCAGATAGCCGCCCTCTCCGAAGTTCTGGCACCCAAACTAAAGGGAGTTTTCGAAGTTTTGACCAGACTGGTATGTACAGCTGTGCATCAGCAGCACCTCACCACCTCATGGGGTACTAATGGTGACACGCTAGAATATAAACAGTGTAGGACGGTAGGAGGTGAAGTCTTGGAAGTTTCGGAAAAGAGTGTTCTGGTAACAAAAAATTACCGAGAGGATTTTTAGTGCACCGGATTTTTGGTTCAGGATTTAGGAGCGACCAAAAGAGCTTTGGTGGGATTGGTCGCTCCCATACTTTCCAGACTGGGACTTGCAGGTCCTATAAAAGGCAGTATCCTCTGGTGACAGCTTCTACAGATCTATCCTCATCTAGCTTAAAAATTTTGCAAGATACCGACAACCACTTGCTCAATTAGGTTTTTTTTCTGCCTCAATACCCAGTCAATGAAATATCAGATACCTGCCCTCTCCAAAGTTCTGGCACCAACACCAAAGGGAGTTTTGACCAGACCAATATGTACAGCGGTGCATGAGCAGCACCTCACCAGCTCATGGGGTACTAACAGGGACACAATAGATTATATGCGGTGTAAAAAAATAGAAGGTAAAGTCCTGGATGTCAGGTATGTGTCACTGAGGTACCTGACCTCAGTGATGGAGTCACGGAAGAGAGTCTTGTGGTAACAAGAAGTTACCGAGAGGATTTTTAATGCACAGGATTTTTGGCTCGGGATTTAGGAGCGACCAAAAGAGCTTGGGTGGAAATGGTCGTTTCCATACGTTCCAGTCCGGGGTTTGCAAATCCTATAAAAGGCAGCGGGGTTGGCTCAGATGGGTGTGATGAGTTGGAGCTGAACAGTGTGGTGATCGCACTGAGCATAAAGCAGGACCTGTATTGCTGTCTGGGTGAGACCCTGTTGTTACTTTGCCTTCCCTGACAAAGGACTGTGATTTTTGTTATTTCGTTTGTGCTGTAAAAATTCTGTTTTTCCTTTGAGAACTGTGAAAGTTTAAGGATGTAATAAACCTCACACAGGATGCCTGTGTGAATCCTAGTGCCCACCTGAGAGAGTGAACCCCTACAACGGATTTAAGGATCGTAGACATGATGTATTACGTATGGTCTAGTATTCTCTGTTGTCAGTCCTCCGGTGCTCCGCTGTGACCTCTCAATCCCAATCCTCTTCCTCTATCTTACTCCTCATAACAATTCCTTGGGGCGCGAAGTATCTAAGTTTTGGGCTAAGTAATTTGCTGAAATGGCCCTATGGTTTCTCACCATGATAACGTTCCCGGGGGTCCTTCGCCAGCTGCACTGCAATCTTCAGGCCGATGCCCGATGAACACCCTGTTATAAGGACAGTCTTCTTGCTGTCATTAGCCATTGTGTCTTGTTCTCAGTGAGCTGCCAACCCTCCTCTGCAAGAGATCCCGGATTATCACTCCACCACGTGACAGACTATTCTCCTGGCGACTGTCCCTTTTAACCTCTTCACTACCTCAAGGGTCAAAGGTCCCAATCACCTTCCTATGTAATAGTATAATTTGTGACAATGTATCATTGTTGACGTTATCTGTTATTTTATATATCGATGGACCACTAGTCCTATAAAGACCTAATAAACTTTATTTGCCGCTGAATCCTTACAACAACCCGAATATGTGGAATGATCGTACACGCCGAGTCCTCCAAGGCAAGAAAGCCTCCTTATCCCAGTTATTGGATAATGATTTCTGATTAACGGACCCCTGACCTTCTATTGACTCAAAATTACGATCCGATAGGGTGTTTGAAAATATGTTTTCTGAACCAGACAACCCCTTTAAGTTTCATAGTTTAAAGGTTGAAAAAAGACACGAGTCCATCAAGTTCAACCTATGAGTTAACATGTTGATCCAAAGGAAAACAAAAACCACTCAAGGCAGGTGCTAGTCTTAGGGGAAAATTAACTTTTGGACTTCAAATATTGCAACCAGATTAGTTTCCTGGATCAATGGCAGTTTCTAGAGCAGGTCTGCACAAGATGCGGCACACGGTCCATCGAAGGATGTTGTGCGGCCCGCGAAGAATCGTGAGACTCCGATTCTCATCTCCCTATATTCAACTGTATTTGCGTCTTTCAGATGCGAATACTGTTAAACACTTCGGCGCCGGGACTTGGGCAGAGCAGATCAGCGCTCATCAGCCCCCGCACCAACGTGATGAGGTCATCACACAATGCCGTGACCTCATCACACTGCTACTGTCACCGCAGCGTGGAGGAGGAAAGGACGCGCCAGAAAAAGGAAGAGGTTCAGAGGAAGCCGGTGGTTAAACATCCTATTGTAGGAGGGGGATTACTGTTACTATTAGGGCATATTATGGGGCAACGGGGGAGAGGATTGTGAAGGAAGCACAGTATGCAAAGGGGCAGGGTGTCTGGGGAATATTACGGAGTGGTGGGGGTAATATTGCAGAGAATAGCTGTGTGTGGGACATTATGGAGAGGAGCTGTGTGGGGGAAAATATTACAGAGAAGAGCTGTTTGGAACGACATTCCGGATAGGAGCAGTGTGGGAAGGACATTATGGACCGGAGCAGTGTGGGAAGGACATTATGGAGAGGAGCAGTGTGGGAAGGACATTATGGACCGGAGCAGTGTGGGAAGGACATTATGGAGAGGAGCAGTGTGGGAAGGACATTATGGACAGGAGCAGTGTGGGGGGAATATTATGGACAGAGCAGTGTGAGGGGAATATTATGGAGAGGGGCAGTTTGGGAAGGACATTATGGAGAGGGGCAGTTTGGGGAGGACATTATGGACAGGAGCAGTGTGGAAGGGACATTATGGAGAGGGGCAGTGTGGGAAGAATGTTATGGACAGGAGCAGTGTGGGGGGAATATTATGGAGAGAAGTAGTGTGGGAAGGACATTATGGAGAGGAGCAGTGTGGGAAGGACATTATGGAGCAGTGTGGGAAGGACATTATGGACAGGAGCAGTGTGGGAAGGACATTATGGAGAGGAGCAGTGTGGGGGGAATATTATGGAGAGGGGCAGTGTGGGAAGGACATTATGGAGAGGAGCAGTGTGGGGGGAATATTATGGAGAGGGGCAGTGTGGGAAGGACATTATGGAGAGGAGCAGTGTGGGAAGGACATTATGGAGAGGAGCAGTGTGGGGGGAATATTATGGAGAGGGGCAGTGTGGGAAGGACATTATGGACAGGAGCAGTGTGGGAAGGACATTATGGAGAGGAGCAGTGTGGGGGGAATATTATGGAGAGGGGCAGTGTGGGAAGGACATTATGGAGAGGAGCAGTGTGGGAAGGACATTATGGAGCAGTGTGGGAAGGACATTATGGACAGGAGCAGTGTGGGAAGGACATTATGGACAGGAGCAGTGTGGGAAGAATATTATGGACAGGAGCAGTGTGGGGGAAATATTATGGAGAGGGGCAGTGTGGGAAGGACATTATGGACAGGAGCAGTGTGGGAAGGACATTATGGACAGGAGCAGTGTGGGAAGAATATTATGGACAGGAGCAGTGTGGGGGGAATATTATGGAGAGGGGCAGTGTGGGAAGGACATTATGGACAGGAGCAGTGTGGGAAGGACATTATGGACAGGAGCAGTGTGGGAAGCACATTATGGACAGGAGCAGTGTGGGAAGGACATTAAGGACAGTGGCAGTGTGGGAAGGACATGGACAGGAGCAGTGTGGGAAGGACATTATGGACAGGGGCAGTGTGGGATGGACATTATGGACTGGAGCAGTATGGGAAGGATATTATGGACAGGAGCAGTGAAGGAAGGACATTATGGACTGGAGCAGTGTGGGAAGGACATTATGGACAGGAGCAGTGTGGGAAGGACATTATGGACAGGAGCAGTGTGGGAAGGACATTATGGACAGGAGCAGTGTGGAAGGGACATTATGGAGAGGGGCAGTGTGGGAAGGACATTATGGAGAGGAGCAGTGAAGGAAGGACATTATGGACAGGAGCAGTGTGGGAAGAATATTATGGACAGGAGCAGTGTGGGGGGAATATTATGGAGAGGGGCAGTGTGGGAAGGACATTAAGGACAGTGGCAGTGTGGGAAGGACATGGACAGTGTAGCGTCAGCGTCCCTGCCTCCTGCTTGGCAGGGACGCTGTTCCCCTCACCTCTCTGCTCCGTGCCCGGCGGCTTCCTCCCGCTTTGCTTGCAGCGCCCGCTTTCCCCCGGTCACTGTGCTTAGGGCGCGCGCGCTCCCCCTCTCTTAAAGGGGCCGCGCGCGTCGCCCTAAGGAGTCCCCGGCCAATGGCCGGAGGATCCCTCCATATATAAGGCACCTCCTCCAAAATGGAGGTGCCCAAGCAATGTTGTTGCACTGTTCACTACTCTGCTTCAGCCCTCAGGTCCCGTTGCCTGTTACCTGCCAGTTACCTGCCAGTCTCCTGCCAGTTTGCTGCCTGATTCCTGCCTGTCATCCGCTTTCCTGCTTGCTAGCCTGAAGTCCGACGGTCTGCCTTCCGACACCTGTCAGTCTGTCTATGGACCAGCTTGCCCGCTCACCTGGGAGCGCTCACCTGCTACCTGTCTGTTAGCCTACCTGGAGGCTCCGCCGTCACGTGCTGTGACCACCTGCCAGTCCAGAGACTCTTGCCCGCTCACCTGGGAGCGCTCATCTGCTACCTGCCTGTTAGCCTACCTGGAGGCTCCGCCGTCACGTGCTGTGACCACCTGCCAGTCCAGAGACTCTTGCCCGCTCACCTGGGAGCGCTCATCTGCTACCTGCCTGTTAGCCTACCTGGAGGCTCCGCCGTCACGTGCTGTGACCACCTGCCAGTCCAGAGACTCTTGCCCGCTCACCTGGGAGCGCTCATCTGCTACCTGCCTGTTAGCCTACCTGGAGGCTCCGCCGTCACGTGCCGTGACCACCTGCCAGTCCAGAGACTCTTGCCCACTCACCTGGGAGCGCTCATCTGCTACCTGCCTGTTAGCCTACCTGGAGGCTCCGCCGTCACATGCTGTGACCACCTGCCTATCCAGAGACTCTCGCCTGCTCACCTGGGAGCGCTCATCTGCCATCTGCCTGCTAGCCTACCTGGAGGCTCAGCCGTCACCGGTCGTACCTGCCCGTTTACCCAGAGACTGTCCCGGTCACTTGCTGTGACCTCCTGCCCGTTTACCCAGAGACTGTCCCGGTCACTTGCTGTGACCTCCTGCCCGTTTACCCAGAGACTGTCCCGGTCACTTGCTGTGACCTCTTGCCCGTTTACCCAGAGACTGTCCCGGTCACTTGCCGTGACCTCCTGCCCGTTTACCCAGAGACTGTCCCGGTCACCTGCTGTGACTGCCTGCCTGTCTTCCCTGGTCGCCACCCGCTTCCTTACAAGGACCGCCCCATTGTATAAGTTGCTCAGAGGTTCCGCCTCCCAGACCCGTTACAGTTTGCTCGGGCCATGGAACCCGGTGGCACCCAAGCTCCCTCGCTCTCGGACCTTTGTCATGAACTGTCCCGACAGAGGTCCCAACAGGAGTCCATCCTGGGTCATCTGCGGAATGTCAATACTCGCCTGGACACTTTGACTGCCCCACCAGCAACCACCGCTAGTGTCATGACTCGCAGCCCGGCTGCTCCGCTGCCCACCAATACCATAGTATCCTGCTCTGGAATCCAGCTTTCTGCACCTCCTCGCTTCGGAGGCGACTCCGCTCAAGCTCGGGGCTTCATTAACCAGTGCACCCTGCACTTTGAACACCAGTCCCACCAGTTTAATTCCGACCGGGCCAAAGTAGCCTTCATCATGTCCCATCTCACGGGAGAGGCACTGGCTTGGCTAAATCCTCTATGGGAGAGAGGAGACCCTCTGGTGTCCGACCTGCCAGCCTTTCTCACGGCTTTCCGGAAGGTCTTCGACGAACCCGGACGGAAGACCTCATCCGCCTCATCTCTGCTACGCCTCCGTCAAGGGAGTCTCACCGTGGGCCAATATGCCATACGGTTCCGTACCCTTGCTTTGGAGCTGGCCTGGGATAACGACGCCCTGGTGTCCGTCTTCTGGGAGGGTCTGTCCGGCCGTATTAAAGATGAACTCGCCGGTCGGGACATTCCTACCACTCTCGACGACTTGATTACACTTGCCACCCGGATTGACATCCGGTTTCAGGAGCGCGCTAGGGAGGTCACCTGTGAGAGGAGGATTCCACGTCTAGTCCCTACCTTCCAGAGACCCGTCATTCCCTCTGTTACTCCCCAGGCACACTCACCTGAGCCTATGCAGGTCGACCAGACCAAGAAGGTCAAGACCCGTCAAGACTTACGTCGTGCCGAGGGGAGCTGTTTCTACTGTGGCAGTAAGGAGCACCGGATCCGTTCCTGCCCTGAGAGGTCGGGAAACGCCTGTGTCTAGGATCGCTCAGAGAGGTCGCCCTAGACAAAAGTAAACCCTCTCCATCCCTGATGCTGTCTGTTTCTATCTTCTGCGGAGAGAACCGCTATTTTGAACTGGCTCAACTTGACTCTGGAGCTGCTGGAAATCTCATCTCTCAATCCCTGGTAGAAAAATACCACATTCCCACCAAACCTCTGGCCGTACCTTTATCTGTCGCCACCGTGGATGGGGGTCTCTTACCACATCCCATCCAACTCATCACCGAATCTCTGACTCTACAGGTGGGAATGCTGCATTCTGAGAGCATCTCCTTTCATGTTCTGCCTGGACTCTCTCACGCACTATTGCTTGGCCTGCCTTGGCTCCAGAAACATGCACCCATGCTTGACTGGCAGACCGGAGAGGTCCTTCGCTGGGGACAGGACTGCCATAAGACTTGTCTAGTTCCCGTTCGTCCTGCCCGTCCTTCTCCTACCCCAGCCAATCTGCCCGGTCTTCCGGTTCCCTATTGGTCTTATGCGGATGTCTTCAATAAAAAAGAGGCAGAGACTTTACGTCCTCATAGACCATACGACTGCCCAATCGACCTGATGCCCGGCTCTACTCCTCCCCGTGGGCGAATCTACCCTTTGTCCGCTGCTGAAACCCGGTCCATGTCTGAATATATTGAGGAGAACCTGGCCCGGGGATTTATCCGGAAATCTACCTCCCCGGCAGGAGCAGGCTTCTTCTTTGTCAAAAAGAAGGACGGCTCACTCCGTCCATGTATAGACTATAGAGGCCTAAACCAGATTACTGTGAAGAATAATACCCCCTTCCGCTTATTCCTGAATTATTTGACCGTCTGAGGGGGGCTAGAATCTTCACCAAACTGGATCTCCGTGGGGCGTATAACCTGGTCCGTATCCGTCAGGGGGACGAGTGGAAGACGGCATTCAATACCCGGGACGGCCACTATGAGTACCTTGTGATGCCCTTCGGTCTCTGTAACGCTCCTGCCGTCTTTCAAGAGTTGGTCAATGACATCTTCCGTGATCTTCTCTACTCCTGCGTGGTGGTGTACCTGGACGATATCTTGGTCTTCTCTCCGGATCTTCCTACTCACCGGAGGGACGTTCGTCAGGTCCTGCTCAGGCTCAGGCAGAACCACCTCTACGCTAAATATGAGAAGTGCATCTTTGAGCAGACCTCTCTTCCATTTCTTGGCTACATAATCTCTCAGACAGGTCTACAAATGGATCCTGAGAAACTGTCTGCCATCCAGAAGTGGCCCCGACCAGAGGGGTTGAAGGCTATTCAGCGGCTCCTGGGCTTCGCCAACTATTACCGCTTGTTCATACCGCACTTCTCTTCCCGGACCGCCCCTATCTCTGCTTTCACCCGTAAAGGTACGAACCCCAGAGAATGGCCGCCCGAAGCAGAGGAGGCATTTCTTTCCTTAAAACAGGTCTTCCTCTCCGCCTCGGTGCTGCATCGTCCGGACGGCAACAAACAATTCTTCCTAGAAGTTGACGCCTCCTCCTCCGGAGCTGGAGCGGTACTTACCCAAAAATCTTCTTCCGGAAGAAAGGTAACCTGCGGCTTTTTCTCCAAACTTTTCTCCTCTTCTGAGCGCAATTATTCTATAGGAGACCGAGAATTGTTGGCCATTAAGATGGCACTGGAGGAGTGGCGTTACCTGCTCGAGGGGGCTCTCCACCCGGTAATAATTTACACTGACCACAAGAACTTGGCATATCTCCAGAGCGCCCAGAGACTTAACCCGCGCCAAGCCCGGTGGTCCTTGTTTTTTGCCCGCTTTGATTTCATTCTTCATTTTCGTCCGGCTGACAAAAACATCAAAGGTGACGCCCTGTCCTGATCCTTTCTGGTGTCTGATCTTGAGGAGGAGCCTAAACACATCATCGATCCCGCCAGAGTAATGCAGGTAGCCCCCGTGGGCCTAAATCGTCTCCCTCCCGGTAAGACGTTCGTAACGGAATCCGATCGGGAGAAGATTCTACACTGGGGTCACTCGTCTAAGCTAGCTGGGCACGCCGGTCGGAAAAAGACCCTCCAGCTTATTGCCCGGCACTACTGGTGGCCTACCCTGCACAAGGATGTAATTGACTTTGTTTCTGCCTGTGTGTCCTGCGCCCGCAACAAAGTTCCGAGACACCTGCCTGCCGGCCGCCTTCTTCCTCTGCCTGCTGCCCCGTGGCAACATATAGCTATGGACTTCATAACAGATCTCCCCGTCTCTGCCGGTTGTACGGTCATTTGGGTGGTCGCTGACCGCTTTTCCAAAATGGCTCATTTTATTCCCCTGCCAGGTCTCCCGTCTGCTCCCGAGCTAGCTAAAGACTTTATCCGCCACATCTTCCGTCTCCATGGTCTGCCTCTCCACATCGTGTCGGATCGTGGGGTTCAGTTCACCTCACGCTTCTGGAGAGCCACATGTAAACTGCTCGACGTCACCCTGGACTTCTCCTCCGCTTACCACCCACAGTCCAATGGTCAAGTGGAGCGGATCAATCAGAATTTGACCAGTTACCTCCGGCACTTCGTTAATGCCCACCATTCAGACTGGGTGGATCTCCTACCATGGGCCGAGTTCTCTTACAACAATCACGAGAGCGAATCTTCTTCTAAATCCCCGTTTTTTGTAGTCTTCGGTCAGCATCCTCGGATCCCTTTTCCTGTCTCCAGCTCTGTGGACAACCCGGCCGCGGAATCTCTCGTTAGCAAATTCTCCTCCATTTGGGAGAGTACCCGATCCGCACTCCTTCAGTCGTCCGAGCGGATGAAGAGACACGCCGACAAAAAACGCCTGGATTCCCCACAATTTCGTCCCGGAGATAAAGTCTGGCTCTCATCCAAATATGTCCGGCTCAAGATTCCTTCCTATAAGTTAGGGCCTCGGTTCATCGGTCCTCTGGAGGTTATCAAACAGATCAACCCGGTGGCCTATAAATTGAAACTCCCGGCCAACTTACGGATCCGTAACTCCTTCCATGTATCTCTTCTCAAACCCGTGGTACTTAACTCCTTTTCCAAGTCTACAGGTACGCCTCCTGCTCCGGTTTCTGCTGAAGACGAGTTTGAGGTAGAGAACATTCTGGCCACCAAAAGGGTAAGAGGAAAGACCTTTTTTCTAGTGGATTGGAAGGGATTTGGTCCTGGGGAGAGAACATGGGAGCCCCGGGAGAACATCCGTGCCCCTCTCATCCTTGCTAAATTTCTGTCTGGCCTAAAAAAGGGGGGGCCTAAAGGGGGGGGTACTGTAGCGTCGGCGTCCCTGCCTCCTGCTAGGCAGGGACGCTGTTCCCCTCACCTCTCTGCTCCGTGCCCGGCGGCTTCCTCCCGCTCTGCTTGCAGCGCCCGCTCTCCCCCGGTCACTGCGCTTACGGCGCGCGCGCGCTCCCCCTCTCTTAAAGGGGCCGCGCGCGTCGCCCTAAGGAGTCCCCGGCCAATGGCCGGAGGATCCCTCCATATATAAGGCACCTCCTCCAAAATGGAGGTGCCCGAGCAATGTTGTTGCACTGTTCACTACTCTGCTTCAGCCCTCAGGTCCCGTTGCCTGTTACCTGCCAGTTACCTGCCAGTTACCTGCCAGTCTCCTGCCAGTTTGCTGCCTGATTCCTGCCTGTCATCCGCTTTCCTGCTTGCTAGCCTGAGGTCCGACGGTCTGCCTTCCGACACCTGTCAGTCTGTCTATGGACCAGCTTGCACGCTCACCTGGGAGCGCTCACCTGCTACCTGTCTGTTAGCCTACCTGGAGGCTCCGCCGTCACGTGCTGTGACCACCTGCCAGTCCAGAGACTCTTGCCCGCTCACCTGGGAGCGCTCATCTGCTACCTGCCTGTTAGCCTACCTGGAGGCTCCGCCGTCACGTGCTGTGACCACCTGCCAGTCCAGAGACTCTTGCCCGCTCGCCTGGGAGCGCTCATCTGCTACCTGCCTGTTAGCCTACCTGGAGGCTCCGCCGTCACGTGCTGTGACCACCTGCCAGTCCAGAGACTCTTGCCCGCTCACCTGGGAGCGCTCATCTGCTACCTGCCTGTTAGCCTACCTGGAGGCTCCGCCGTCACGTGCCGTGACCACCTGCCAGTCCAGAGACTCTTGCCCTCTCACCTGGGAGCGCTCATCTGCTACCTGCCTGTTAGCCTACCTGGAGGCTCCGCCGTCACATGCTGTGACCACCTGCCTATCCAGAGACTCTCGCCTGCTCACCTGGGAGCACTCATCTGCCATCTGCCTGCTAGCCTACCTGGAGGCTCAGCCGTCACAGGTCGTACCTGCCCGTTTACCCAGAGACTGTCTCGGTCACTTGCTGTGACCTCCTGCCCGTTTACCCAGAGACTGTCCCGGTCACTTGCTGTGACCTCCTGCCCGTTTACCCAGAGACTGTCCCGGTCACTTGCCGTGACCTCCTGCCCGTTTACCCAGAGACTGTCCCGGTCACCTGCTGTGACTGCCTTCCTTACAAGGACCGCCCCCTTGTATAAGTTGCTCAGAGGTTCCGCCTCCCAGACCCGTTACAGACAGGAGCAGTGTGGGAAGGACATTATGGAGCAGTGTGGGAAGGACATTATGGAGAGGAGCAGTGTGGGAAGGACATTATGGACAGGAGCAGTGTGGGGGGAATATTATGGAGAGGGGCAGTGTGGGAAGGACTTATGGACAGGAGCAGTGTGGGAAAGACATTATGGACAGGAGCAGTGTGGGAAGAATATTATGGACAGGAGCAGTGTGGGAAGGACATTAAGGACAGTGGCAGTGTGGGAAGGACATTAAGGACAGTGGCAGTGTGGGAAGGACATGGACAGGAGCAGTGTGGGAAGGACATTATGGAGAGGAGCAGTGTGGGAAGGACATTATGGAGAGGAGCAGTGTGGCAAGGACATTATGGAGAGGGGCAGTGTGGGAAGGACATTTTGGACTGGGGCAGTGTGGGAAAGACGTTATGGAGAGGAGCAGTGTGGGGGCAATATTATGGACGGGGCAGTGTGGGAAGGACATTATGGAGAGGGGCAGTGTGGGAAGAATATTATGGAGAGGGGCAGTGTGGGAAGGACATTATGGACAGGAGCAGTGTGGGAAAGACGTTATGAACAGGAGCAGTGTGGGAAGGACATTATGGAGAGGAGCAGTGTGGGAAAGACGTTATGAACAGGAGCAGTGTGGGAAGGACATTATGGAGAGGAGCAGTGTGGGAAGGACATTATGGACAGGAGCAGTGTGGGAAGGACATTATGGAGAGGAGCAGTGTGGGAAGGACATTATGGAGAGGAGCAGTGTGGGAAGGACATTATGGACAGGAGCAGTGTGGGAAGGATATTACGGAGAGGAGCAGTGTGGGAAGGACATGGACAGGAGCAGTGTGGGAAGGACATTATGGAGAGGAGCAGTGTGGGAAGGATATTACGGAGAGGAGCAGTGTGGGAAGGACATGGACAGGAGCAGTGTGGGAAGGACATTATGGACAGGAGCAGTGTGGGAAGGATATTACGGAGAGGAGCAGTGTGGGAAGGACATGGACAGGAGCAGTGTGGGAAGGACATTATGGACAGGAGCAGTGTGGGAAGGATATTACGGAGAGGAGCAGTGTGGGAAGGACATGGACAGGAGCAGTGTGGGAAGGACATCATGGACAGGAGCAGTGTGGGAAGGACATTATGGAGAGGGGCAGTGTGGGAAGGACATTATGGAGAGGAGCAGTGTGGGAAGGACATTATGGACAGGAGCAGTGTGGAAGGGACATTATGGAGAGGGGCAGTGTGGGAAGGACATTATGGACAGGAGCAGTGTGGGAAGGACATTATGGAGAGGAGCAGTGTGGGAAGGACATTATGGAGAGGAGCAGTGTGGGAAGGACATTATGGACAGGAGCAGTGTGGGAAGGATATTACGGAGAGGAGCAGTGTGGGAAGGACATGGACAGGAGCAGTGTGGGAAGGACATTATGGAGAGGAGCAGTGTGGGAAGGACATGGACAGGAGCAGTGTGGGAAAGACATTATGGAGCAGTGTGGAAAGGATATTATGGAGAGGAGCAGTGAAGGAAGGACATTATGGACTGGAGCAGTGTGGGAAGGATATTATGGAGAGGAGCAGTGTGGGAAGGACATTATGGAGAGGGGCAGTGTGAGGTTGAATATTATGGAGAGGAACTGTGTGGGAGGGACATTCTTGGAAGGGGCAGTGTGGGAGGGACATTATGGAGGCGGGTAGGGTGGGGGAATATTATGTGAGGGGCAATTATTTATTCAGAGGCACAGCATGGGAGATATTTTTATTTATGGGGCAGTACAATGATACTTTTATTTTTAAGGGCACCATGTCAGGAAGTGCTGCTGAAGACGGAGAAGAGGGAAATCTGCAGAGATGAGTTCCAAGTGTGAAATCTCATAATGATGTATGTACTATGCTGAGACAAAAGGAATGGGAACTAATTCAATCAGAGAAGATGTCACCTATAAGATGGCTAGTAACCACAACTCCCAGTATCTCTTTACCAGTGTTAAGGACATACTGGGAGTTGCAGGTTTATGTGATACAAGAGAATATGGGGCTGACCTGAAACTGCAATTGATCACTGTGCTAAGCTTGGTTATGTATTCCTGTACTGACGGTGGCTTTGGCACTGCTTTCATGTACTAACGTTGGTTCTGGCACTGCTTTTATGTACTAATGGTGGTTCTGGCACTGCTTCCAGGCACTGACGGTAGTTCTGATGTAGCAATCCATGACGTGCTTCGTGTTAAAACTGAAAAATCCTCAAAATTTAGTTTTCAGTTTGGGTGTGTTCACATTGATTTTTTGGAGCAGAAACTTTCCAAATCCTTCTTATATACTCAAAACCTGGTTCTGCTGATGCATTCATGTTAATACCCCTTTACATTTTTTTGCTGCCCTTCAGGATCAGTATGAATATGTGGCCCTTCGACCAAAAAATGTTCTGCACCTCAGTTCTACAGTATAGGACCTCCAACCTGTAATATTATATTTTTCAAAAAAGGCATCCAGGCCCTTCTTCAACCTGTTGAAATTGATGTCACGGGTGTGTCAGAATTGACAGACAGTCGCCCTGCAGTTGTTTGCAGGAGATCTCTACGTTCGGCATTACAGACACCTTCTTAGAGGAAGTCTGTAGGACCCAGCGGCTACCTTCCTCTGGCTAATTAACACCCTGGCCTGGGTGTATAAATAACTGCTGTGTTCCAAAGGGAGGTGCCAGCATGATTCATTACTCCTTGTGGAGGCTTTAGCAAGAGCAGCACTTCTTCCTCTCTGGTGCTGAGGACGTGTGCGCATTTGTCTGGAGTCGTCTAAAGCTAAGCAATTTCCCCCTGTTTGTCCTCCCTTGTTGTCTTTAGTGTTAAGTGGGGATCGACTAGTGCTCATCTCCTCCCTTCCCTAGCCTTAGCCAAACGCCAGGGAAAGACAGGGCGAGGAATGCGTGCGGCGATTGGTGAAGAGCCAATATAGGGACGTTAGGGGAGACAGGGTGATATTCTATCAGCCAGGAGGTCTCCACTTCCCCCTTTCCCTAGAGTCTTGGCTTCCTTTCTCTCTTCCCTTTGTGTTGCACTAAGTCTTTCCCACACTTTAATGACAATTGACCTTGTTTTAGCAAAACTTTCCATAGTCACAGTTCTTGTACAGTAAAGAATACATAGTCTCACTGCTCATACAGTAAAGAATCCATAGTCTCACTGCTCATATAGTAAAGAATCCATAGTCTCACTGCTCATACAGTAAAGAATCCATAGTCTCACTGCTCATACAGTAAAGAATCCATAGTCTCACTGCTCATGCAGTAAATAATACATAGTCTCACTGCTCATATAGTAAAGAATCCATAGTCTCACTGCTCATACAGTAAAGAATCCATAGTCTCACTGCTCATACAGTAAAGAATCCATAGTCTCACTGCTCACACAGTAAAGAATTCATAGTCTCACTGCTCATACAGTAAAGAATTCATAGTCTCACTGCTCATATAGTAAAGAATCCATAGTCTCACTGCTAATACAGTAAAGAATTCATAGTCTCACTGCTCATGCAGTAAATAATACATAGTATCACTGCTCATATAGTAAAGAATTCATAGTCTCACTGCTCATACAGTAAAGAATCCATAGTCTCACTGCTCATACAGTAAAGAATCCATAGTCTCACTGCTCATATAGTAAAGAATCCATAGTCTCACTGCTCATACAGTAAAGAATCCATAGTCTCACTGCTAATACAGTAAAGAATCCATAATCTCACTGCTCGTACAGTAAAGAATCCATAGTCTCACTGCTCATACAGTAAAGAATCCATAGTCTCACTGCTCATATAGTAAAGAATCCATAGTCTCACTGCTCATATAGTAAAGAATCCATAGTCTCACTGCTCATATAGTAAAGAATCCATAGTCTCACTGCTCGTGCAGTAAAGAATCCATAGTCTCACTGCTCATATAGTAAAGAATCCATAGTCTCACTGCTCATACAGTAAAGAATCCATAGTCTCACTGCTCATACAGTAAAGAATCCATAGTCTCACTGCTAATACAGTAAAGAATCCATAATCTCACTGCTAATACAGGAAAGAATCCATAGTCTCACTGCTCACACAGTAAAGAATCCATAGTCTCACTGCTAATATAGTAAAGAATCCATAATCTCACTGCTCATATAGTAAAGAATCCATAGTCTCACTGCTCATACAGTAAAGAATTCATAGTCTCACTGCTCGTACAGTAAAGAAGTCATAGTCTCACTGCTAATACAGTAAAGAATCCATAGTCTCACTGCTCACACAGTAAAGAATCCATAGTCTCACTGCTCATATAGTAAAGAATCCATAGTCTCACTGCTCGTGCAGTAAAGAATCCATAGTCTCACTGCTCATATAGTAAAGAATACATAGTCTCACTGCTCATACAGTAAAGAATCCATAGTCTCACTGCTCATACAGTAAAGAATCCATAGTCTCACTGCTCATATAGTAAAGAATCCATAGTCTCACTGCTAATATAGTAAAGAATCCATAATCTCACTGCTCATATAGTAAAGAATCCATAGTCTCACTGCTCTTACAGTAAAGAATCCATAGTCTCACTGCTAATATAGTAAAGAATCCATAATCTCACTGCTCATATAGTAAAGAATTCATAGTCTCACTGCTAATACAGTAAAGAATCCATAATCTCACTGCTAATACAGTAAAGAATCCATAGTCTCACTGCTCACATAGTAAAGAATCCATAGTCTCACTGCTAATATAGTAAAGAATCCATAATCTCACTGCTCATATAGTAAAGAATCCATAGTCTCACTGCTCTTACAGTAAATAATCCATAGTCTCACTGCTCATAGAGTAAAGAATTCATAGTCTCACTGCTAATACAGTAAAGAATCCATAGTCTCACTGCTCACACAGTAAAGAATCCATAGTCTCACTGCTCATACAGTAAAGAATCCATAGTCTCACTGCTCATACAGTAAAGAATCCATAGTCTTACTGCTAATACAGTAAAGAATCCATAGTTTCACTGCTCACACAGTAAAGAATCCATAGTCTCACTGCTAATACAGTAAAGAATCCATAGTCTCACTGCTCATATAGTAAAGAATCCATAATCTCACTGCTCATACAGTAAAGAATCCATAGTCTCACTGCTCATACAGTAAAGAATCCATAATCTCACTGCTCATACAGTAAAGAATACATAGTCTCACTGCTCATGCAGTAAAGAATCCATAGTCTCACTGCTCACACAGTAAAGAATCCATAGTCTCACTGCTAATACAGTAAAGAATCCATAGTCTCACTGCTCATATAGTAAAGAATCCATAATCTCACTGCTCATACAGTAAAGAATCCATAGTCTCACTGCTCATACAGTAAAGAATCCATAATCTCACTGCTCATACAGTAAAGAATCCATAGTCTCACTGCTCATGCAGTAAAGAATCCATAGTCTCACTGCTCATATAGTAAAGAATCCATAGTCTCACTGCTCTTACAGTAAATAATCCATAGTCTCACTGCTCATACAGTAAAGAATACATAGTCTCACTGCTAATACAGTATAGAATCCATAGTCTCACTGCTCACACAGTAAAGAATCCATAGTCTCACTGCTAATACAGTAAAGAATCCATAGTCTCACTGCTAATATAGTAAAGAATCCATAATCTCACTGCTCATATAGTAAAGAATCCATAGTCTCACTGCTCTTACAGTAAATAATCCATAGTCTCACTGCTCATACAGTAAAGAATCCATAGTCTCATTGCTAATACAGTAAAGAATCCATAGTCTCACTGCTCACACAGTAAAGAATCCATAGTCTCACTGCTAATACAGTAAAGAATCCATAGTCTCACTGCTCATACAGTAAAGAATCCATAGTCTCACTGCTAATACAGTAAATAATCCATAGTCTCACTGCTCATATAGTAAAGAATCCATAGTCTCACTGCTCATATAGTAAAGAATCCATAGTCTCACTGCTCATACAGTAAAGAATCCATAGTCTCACTGCTCACACAGTAAAGAATCCATAGTCTCACTGCTAATACAGTAAAGAATCCATAGTCTCACTGCTCATACAGTAAAGAATCCATAGTCTCACTGCTAATACAGTAAAGAATCCATAGTCTCACTGCTCATATAGTAAAGAATCCATAGTCTCACTGCTCATACAGTAAAGAATCCATAGTCTCACTGCTCATATAGTAAAGAATCCATAGTCTCACTGCTAATACATTAAAGAATTCATAGTCTCACTGCTCATACAGTAAAGAATCCATAGTCTCACTGCTCATGCAGTAAATAATACATAGTCTCACTGCTCATATAGTAAAGAATCCATAGTCTCACTGCTCATACAGTAAAGAATCCATAGTCTCACTGCTCATACAGTAAAGAATCCATAGTCTCACTGCTCACACAGTAAAGAATTCATAGTCTCACTGCTCATACAGTAAAGAATTCATAGTCTCACTGCTCATACAGTAAAGAATTCATAGTCTCACTGCTCATATAGTAAAGAATCCATAGTCTCACTGCTAATACAGTAAAGAATTCATAGTCTCACTGCTCATGCAGTAAATAATACATAGTATCACTGCTCATATAGTAAAGAATTCATAGTCTCACTGCTCATACAGTAAAGAATCCATAGTCTCACTGCTCATACAGTAAAGAATCCATAGTCTCACTGCTCATATAGTAAAGAATCCATAGTCTCACTGCTCATACAGTAAAGAATCCATAGTCTCACTGCTAATACAGTAAAGAATCCATAATCTCACTGCTCGTACAGTAAAGAATCCATAGTCTCACTGCTCATACAGTAAAGAATCCATAGTCTCACTGCTCATATAGTAAAGAATCCATAGTCTCACTGCTCATATAGTAAAGAATCCATAGTCTCACTGCTCATATAGTAAAGAATCCATAGTCTCACTGCTCGTGCAGTAAAGAATCCATAGTCTCACTGCTCATATAGTAAAGAATCCATAGTCTCACTGCTCATACAGTAAAGAATCCATAGTCTCACTGCTCATACAGTAAAGAATCCATAGTCTCACTGCTAATACAGTAAAGAATCCATAATCTCACTGCTAATACAGGAAAGAATCCATAGTCTCACTGCTCACACAGTAAAGAATCCATAGTCTCACTGCTAATATAGTAAAGAATCCATAATCTCACTGCTCATATAGTAAAGAATCCATAGTCTCACTGCTCATACAGTAAAGAATTCATAGTCTCACTGCTCGTACAGTAAAGAAGTCATAGTCTCACTGCTAATACAGTAAAGAATCCATAGTCTCACTGCTCACACAGTAAAGAATCCATAGTCTCACTGCTCATATAGTAAAGAATCCATAGTCTCACTGCTCGTGCAGTAAAGAATCCATAGTCTCACTGCTCATATAGTAAAGAATACATAGTCTCACTGCTCATACAGTAAAGAATCCATAGTCTCACTGCTCATACAGTAAAGAATCCATAGTCTCACTGCTCATATAGTAAAGAATCCATAGTCTCACTGCTAATATAGTAAAGAATCCATAATCTCACTGCTCATATAGTAAAGAATCCATAGTCTCACTGCTCTTACAGTAAAGAATCCATAGTCTCACTGCTAATATAGTAAAGAATCCATAATCTCACTGCTCATATAGTAAAGAATTCATAGTCTCACTGCTAATACAGTAAAGAATCCATAATCTCACTGCTAATACAGTAAAGAATCCATAGTCTCACTGCTCACATAGTAAAGAATCCATAGTCTCACTGCTAATATAGTAAAGATTCCATAATCTCACTGCTCATATAGTAAAGAATCCATAGTCTCACTGCTCTTACAGTAAATAATCCATAGTCTCACTGCTCATAGAGTAAAGAATTCATAGTCTCACTGCTAATACAGTAAAGAATCCATAGTCTCACTGCTCACACAGTAAAGAATCCATAGTCTCACTGCTCATACAGTAAAGAATCCATAGTCTCACTGCTCATACAGTAAAGAATCCATAGTCTTACTGCTAATACAGTAAAGAATCCATAGTTTCACTGCTCACACAGTAAAGAATCCATAGTCTCACTGCTAATACAGTAAAGAATCCATAGTCTCACTGCTCATATAGTAAAGAATCCATAATCTCACTGCTCATACAGTAAAGAATCCATAGTCTCACTGCTCATACAGTAAAGAATCCATAATCTCACTGCTCATACAGTAAAGAATACATAGTCTCACTGCTCATGCAGTAAAGAATCCATAGTCTCACTGCTCACACAGTAAAGAATCCATAGTCTCACTGCTAATACAGTAAAGAATCCATAGTCTCACTGCTCATATAGTAAAGAATCCATAATCTCACTGCTCATACAGTAAAGAATCCATAGTCTCACTGCTCATACAGTAAAGAATCCATAATCTCACTGCTCATACAGTAAAGAATCCATAGTCTCACTGCTCATGCAGTAAAGAATCCATAGTCTCACTGCTCATATAGTAAAGAATCCATAGTCTCACTGCTCTTACAGTAAATAATCCATAGTCTCACTGCTCATACAGTAAAGAATACATAGTCTCACTGCTAATACAGTATAGAATCCATAGTCTCACTGCTCACACAGTAAAGAATCCATAGTCTCACTGCTAATACAGTAAAGAATCCATAGTCTCACTGCTAATATAGTAAAGAATCCATAATCTCACTGCTCATATAGTAAAGAATCCATAGTCTCACTGCTCTTACAGTAAATAATCCATAGTCTCACTGCTCATACAGTAAAGAATCCATAGTCTCATTGCTAATACAGTAAAGAATCCATAGTCTCACTGCTCACACAGTAAAGAATCCATAGTCTCACTGCTAATACAGTAAAGAATCCATAGTCTCACTGCTCATACAGTAAAGAATCCATAGTCTCACTGCTAATACAGTAAATAATCCATAGTCTCACTGCTCATATAGTAAAGAATCCATAGTCTCACTGCTCATATAGTAAAGAATCCATAGTCTCACTGCTCATACAGTAAAGAATCCATAGTCTCACTGCTCACACAGTAAAGAATCCATAGTCTCACTGCTAATACAGTAAAGAATCCATAGTCTCACTGCTCATACAGTAAAGAATCCATAGTCTCACTGCTAATACAGTAAAGAATCCATAGTCTCACTGCTCACACAGTAAAAATCCATAGTCTCACTGCTAATACAGTAAAGAATCCATAGTCTCACTGCTCATATAGTAAAGAATCCATAATCTCACTGCTCATACAGTAAAGAATCCATAGTCTCACTGCTCATACAGTAAAGAATCCATAATCTCACTGCTCATACAGTAAAGAATCCATAGTCTCACTGCTCATACAGTAAAGAATCCATAATCTCACTGCTCATACAGTAAAGAATCCATAGTCTCACTGCTCATGCAGTAAAGAATCCATAGTCTCACTGCTCATATAGTAAAGAATCCATAGTCTCACTGCTCTTACAGTAAATAATCCATAGTCTCACTGCTCATACAGTAAAGAATACATAGTCTCACTGCTAATACAGTAAAGAATCCATAGTCTCACTGCTCACACAGTAAAGAATCCATAGTCTCACTGCTCATACAGTAAAGAATCCATAGTCTCACTGCTCATACAGTAAAGAATCCATAGTCTCACTGCTAATACAGTAAAGAATCCATAGTCTCACTGCTCATATAGTAAAGAATCCATAATCTCACTGCTCATATAGTAAAGAATCCATAGTCTCACTGCTAATATAGTAAAGAATACATAGTCTCACTGCTCATACAGTAAAGAATCCATAGTCTCACTGCTCATACAGTAAAGAATCCATAGTCTCACTGCGAATACAGTAAAGAATCCATAATCTCACTGCTAATACAGTAAAGAATCCATAGTCTCACTACTCACACAGTAAAGAATCCATAGTCTCACTGCTAATATAGTAAAGAATCCATAATCTCACTGCTCATATAGTAAAGAATCCATAGTCTCACTGCTCATACAGTAAAGAATTCATAGTCTCACTGCTCGTACAGTAAAGAATTCATAGTCTCACTGCTAATACAGTAAAGAATCTATAGTCTCACTGCTCACACAGTAAAGAATCCATAGTCTCACTGCTCATATAGTAAAGAATCCATAGTCTCACTGCTCGTGCAGTAAAGAATCCATAGTCTCACTGCTCATATAGTAAAGAATCCATAGTCTCACTGCTCATACAGTAAAGAATCCATAGTCTCACTGCTCATACAGTAAAGAATCCATAGTCTCACTGCTAATACAGTAAAGAATCCATAATCTCACTGCTAATACAGTAAAGAATCCATAGTCTCACTGCTCACACAGTAAAGAATCCATAGTCTCACTGCTAATATAGTAAAGAATCCATCATCTCACTGCTCATATAGTAAAGAATCCATAGTCTCACTGCTCTTACAGTAAATAATCCATAGTCTCACTGCTCATACAGTAAAGAATCCATAGTCTCACTGCTAATACAGTAAAGAATCCATAGTCTCACTGCTCACACAGTAAAGAATCCATAGTCTCACTGGTAATACAGTAAAGAATCCATAGTCTCACTGCTCATACAGTAAAGAATCCATAGTCTCACTGCTAATACAGTAAATAATCCATAGTCTCACTGCTCATATAGTAAAGAATCCATAATCTCACTGCTCATATAGTAAAGAATCCATAGTCTCACTGCTCATACAGTAAAGAATCCATAGTCTCACTGCTCACACAGTAAAGAATCCATAGTCTCACTGCTCATACAGTAAAGAATCCATAGTCTCACTGCTAATACAGTAAAGAATCCATAGTCTCACTGCTCACACAGTAAAGAATCCATAGTCTCACTGCTAATACAGTAAAGAATCCATAGTCTCACTGCTCATATAGTAAAGAATCCATAATCTCACTGCTCATATAGTAAAGAATCCATAGTCTCACTGCTCATACAGTAAAGAATCCATAGTCTCACTGCTCACACAGTAAAGAATCCATAGTCTCACTGCTCATATAGTAAAGAATCCATAGTCTCACTGCTCATACAGTAAAGAATCCATAGTCTCACTGCTCACACAGTAAAGAATCCATAGTCTCACTGCTCACACAGTAAAGAATCCATAGTCTCACTGCTCATACAGTAAAGAATCCATAGTCTCACTGCTAATACAGTAAAGAATCCATAGTCTCACTGCTCATACAGTAAAGAATCCATAGTCTCACTGCTCATACAGTAAAGAATCCATAGTCTCACTGCTCATATAGTAAAGAATCCATAGTCTCACTGCTAATACAGTAAAGAATCCATAGTCTCACTGCTCACACAGTAAAGAATCCATAGTCTCACTGCTCATACAGTAAAGAATCCATAGTCTCACTGCTAATACAGTAAAGAATCCATAGTCTCACTGCTCATATAGTAAAGAATCTATAATCTCGCTGCTTGTACAGGAAATAATCCATAGTCTCATTGCTCATATAGAAAATAATCCATAGTCTCACTGCTCATATAGTAAAGAATCTTTAGTCTCACTGCTCATATAGTAAAGAATCCATAGTCTCACTGCTCATATAGTAAAGAATCCATAGTCTCACTGCTCTTACAGTAAAGAATCCATAGTCTCACTGCTCATACAGTAAAGAATCCATAGTCTCACTGCTAATACAGTAAAGATTCCATAGTCTCACTGCTAATACAGTAAAGAATCCATAATCTCACTGCTAATACAGTAAAGAATCCATAGTCTCACTGCTCATATAGTAAAGAATCTATAATCTCGCTGCTTGTACAGGAAATAATCCATAGTCTCACTGCTCATATAGAAAATAATCCATAGTCTCACTGCTCATATAGAAAATAATCCATAGTCTCACTGCTCATATAGTAAAGAATCTTTAGTCTCACTGCTCATATAGAAAATAATCCATAGTCTCCCTGCTCATATAGTAAAGAATCCATAGTCTCACTGCTAATACAGTAAATAATCCATAGTCTCACTGCTAATACAGTAAATAATCCATAGTCTCACTGCTCATACAGTAAAGAATCCATAGTCTCACTGCTCATATAGTAAAGAATCTTTAGTCTCACTGCTCATATAGTAAAGAATCCATAGTCTCCCTGCTCATATAGTAAAGAATCCATAGTCTCACTGCTCATACAGTAAAGAATCCATAGTCTCACTGCTAATACAGTAAAGAATCCATAGTCTCACTGCTCATACAGTAAAGAATCCATAGTCTCACTGCTAATACAGTAAAGAATCCATAGTCTCACTGCTAATACAGTAAAGAATCCATAGTCTCACTGCTCATACAGTAAAGAATCCATAGTCTCACTGCTAATACAGTAAAGAATCCATAGTCTCACTGCTCATACAGTAAAGAATCCATAGTCTCACTGCTCATATAGTAAAGAATCCATAGTCTCACTGCTCATATAGTAAAGAATCTTTAGTCTCACTGCTCATATAGTAAAGAATCCATAGTCTCCCTGCTCATATAGTAAAGAATCCATAGTCTCACTGCTCATACAGTAAAGAATCCATAGTCTCACTGCTAATACAGTAAAGAATCCATAGTCTCACTGCTCATACAGTAAAGAATCCATAGTCTCACTGCTAATACAGTAAAGAATCCATAGTCTCACTGCTAATACAGTAAAGAATCCATAGTCTCACTGCTCATACAGTAAAGAATCCATAGTCTCACTGCTAATACAGTAAAGAATCCATAGTGTCACTGCTCATATAGTAAAGAATCCATAGTCTCACTGCTAATACAGTAAAGAATCCATAGTCTCACTGCTCATACAGTAAAGAATCCATAGTCTCACTGCTCATATAGTAAAGAATCCATAGTGTCACTGCTCATACAGTAAAGAATCCATAGTCTCACTGCTCATATAGTAAAGAATCCATAGTCTCACTGCTCATATAGTAAAGAATCTTTAGTCTCACTGCTCATATAGTAAAGAATCCATAGTCTCCCTGCTCATATAGTAAAGAATCCATAGTCTCACTGCTCATACAGTAAAGAATCCATAGTCTCACTGCTAATACAGTAAAGAATCCATAGTCTCACTGCTCATACAGTAAAGAATCCATAGTCTCACTGCTAATACAGTAAAGAATCCATAGTCTCACTGCTAATACAGTAAAGAATCCATAGTCTCACTGCTCATACAGTAAAGAATCCATAGTCTCACTGCTAATACAGTAAAGAATCCATAGTGTCACTGCTCATATAGTAAAGAATCCATAGTCTCACTGCTAATACAGTAAAGAATCCATAGTCTCACTGCTCATACAGTAAAGAATCCATAGTCTCACTGCTCATATAGTAAAGAATCCATAGTGTCACTGCTCATACAGTAAAGAATCCATAGTCTCACTGCTCATATAGTAAAGAATCCATAGTCTCACTGCTCATATAGTAAAGAATCTTTAGTCTCACTGCTCATATAGTAAAGAATCCATAGTCTCCCTGCTCATATAGTAAAGAATCCATAGTCTCACTGCTCATACAGTAAAGAATCCATAGTCTCACTGCTAATACAGTAAAGAATCCATAGTCTCACTGCTCATACAGTAAAGAATCCATAGTCTCACTGCTAATACAGTAAAGAATCCATAGTCTCACTGCTAATACAGTAAAGAATCCATAGTCTCACTGCTCATACAGTAAAGAATCCATAGTCTCACTGCTCATACAGTAAAGAATCCATAGTGTCACTGCTCATATAGTAAAGAATCCATAGTCTCACTGCTTGCTCAGTAAAGAGTCACCATGTGTGATGATGATTAACCCCTTAATAATATCTGACGTACTAATACGCGTCTGTGCCCTGGGACTTAAGAGCCAGACCCGAATTAGTACGTCATCGCGATCGCGCGCGCACACAGGCTGTGCGGGCGCGATCGCCGCCGGGTGTCAGCTGATTGTCACAGCTGACACCCGGTACTATGTGCAGGGAGCGGTCCTGCACCGCTCCCAACACATTAACCCCCATGATGCTGCGATCGAAGTCGATCTCGGCATTGCGGGGGCAAGGGGAGGTGATCGGCGATACTCACCTCCTCTTCTGGCTTCCAGCGCAGTCTGCAAAGGCTTCCCGGGTGTTGCCATGACGACCCGATGTCGTCATGACAACATCCGGGTCACCAGAGAGCAGGAAGATTGCTTGGGCATGCGCAGTGCATCTCCAAGCAATCTTCACACTGTGCACTTCTGACAGCCTTCATGGCATAGGGATGGTGCTCCATTCCTGTGCCATGCAGGCGATCAGAAAAAAAAAAGTGAAAGTCCCAGAGTGGGACAAAGTAATAAAGTGTATAAACTGTGTGAAAGTAGAAAAAAAATAAATAAATAAATAAAAAAAATAATACACCAAAAATAAAAATATAATGTACCCATCAATAAATATTATTATAAAAAAAATAAAAAAAAAACAATAAAAGTACACATATTTGGTATCGCCGCGTCCGGAACAACCTGACCTATAAAACTGTCCCACTAGTTAACCCCTTCAGTGAACACGGTAAAAAAAAAAAAAAAAACAAAGCAAAAAACAATGCTTTATCACCATACCGCCAAACAAAAAGTGGAATAACACGCGATCAAAAAGACGCATATAAATAAAAATGATACCGCTGAAAACGTCATCTCGTTCCGCAAAAAACAAGCTGCCACACAGCTCCATCAGCCGAAAAATAAAAAAGTTATAGCTCTCAGAAAAAAGCGATACTAAAAAATATTTTTTTCTATAAAATAGCTTTTATTGTGTATAAGCGCCAAAACATAGAAAAATGATACAAATGTGGTATCGCTGTAAACGTACTGACCCGAAGAATAAAGCTACCTCATCAATTTTACCACACGCGGAACAGAATTAAAAAAAAAAAAAAAACAATTCCTGAATTGTTGGTTTTTGTTTATTCTGCCTCCCAAAAATCGGAATAGAAAGCGATCAAAAAATGTCACGTGCCTGAAAATGGCACCAATAACAACGTCAAGTCATCCCGCAAAAAACGAGCTGTCACATGACTGTCTGCCAAAATCTGGAAAAATTATAGCTCTCAAAATATGGCGATGCAAAAACTAGATTTTACAAAAAATGCGTCTTTTAGTGTGTGACAGCTGTCAGTCATAAAAACCCCATATGATTCTGGCATTGCTGTAATCACACCGACCCAAAGAATAAAGTCGTCTAATCACTTATACCGCACAAGGAACGGCGTCAAAAATAAACTCTTGGGTTAGGATTGGGCTAGGGTTAGGGCTGGGTTTGGGGCTAGGGTTGTGCTGGGGCTAGGGTTGTGCTGGGGCTAGGGTTGTGCTGGGGCTAGGGTTGTGCTGGGGCTAGGGTTGTGCTAGGGTTAGGGTTGTGCTAGGGCTAGAGTTGTGCTAGGGCTAGGGCTGGGGTTGGGATTTTTTTCAAAAGTAAGAAAAAAAGATGACGATATGGCGACTAGTGTTGAGAGCAAGTGCTCGCTACTTGAGTTTGCATCGGGTGCTCTGGTATGCATTGAGTATCGTGGGTATTTGAGTGACATGCTCGAGTCTCTGCCCCATATGCTTCGCGGCCAAAAAACTTTACGGGGATTGCCTGCCATGCACGAGCGATCCCCGCATGTTTTTTTTTGGGTGTCTAATAACCGTGAAACATGCGGAGCAGGGACTCGAGCATGTCACTCGAGCACACGCTGTACATGGTGCATACCTGAGTACCCGATGCAAACTCAAGTAGCGAGCACTTGCGCTCAAGAATAATAATAACTTATTCAATATGATGACCTAATGTAAACAAATTCTGTGCCGTACCTCTGGGTTCAAAATGTTCACTATACACCTTAATAAAATCCTTGAGGGGTATAGTTTCCAAAATGGGGACACTTGTGGGGGAGCTCCACTGTTTAGGCACATCACGGGCTCTCCAAACGCGACATGGTGTCCGCTAACAAATTGAATGGAAAATCAGCTCAAATTGTTAGCGGACGCCATATTGCGTTTGGAGAGACCCTGTGTGCCCAAACATTGGAGCTCCCCCACAAGTGACCCCATTTTGGAAACTAGACCCCCCAAGGCACCTATCTAGATGCATAGTGAGCACTTGGAATCCCCAGGTGCTTCACAAATTGATTCGTAAAAATGAAAAAGTGAAAAAAAAAAACACTTTTTCATTTTTATGAATCAATTTGTGAAGCACCTGGGGTTCCAAGTGCTCACTATTCATCTAGATAGGTGCCTTGGGGGGTCTAGTTTCCAAAATGGGGTCACTTGTGGGGGAGCTCCAATGTTTGGGCACGCAGGGACTCTCTAAATGCAACATGGTATCCGCTAACAAATTGAATGGAAAATCGGCTCAAATTGTTAGCGGACACCACATTGCGTTTGGAGAGCCCCTCTGTGCCCAAACTTTGGAGCTCCCCCACAAGTGGCCCCATTTTGGATACTAGACCCCCCAAGGCACCTTTCTAGATGCATAGTGAGCACTTGGAACCCCCAGGTGCTTCACAAATTGATTCGTAATAATGAAAAAGTGAAAAAAAAAACACTTTTTCATTTTTATGAATCAATTTGTGAAGCACCTGGGGTTCCAAGTGCTCACTATTCATCTAGATAGGTGCCTTGGGGGGTCTAGTTTCCAAAATGGGGTCACTTGTGGGGGAGCTCCAATGTTTGGGCACACAGGGACTCTCCAAATGCAACATGATATCCGCTAACAAATTGTCAGCTCAAATTGTTAGCGGATATCATGTTGCATTTGGAGAGTCCCTGTGTGCCCAAACATTGGAGCTACCCCACAAGTGACCCCATTTTGGAAACTAAACCCCCCAAGGCACCTATCTAGATGCATAGTGAGCAGTTGGAACCCCCAGGTGCTTCACAAATTGATTCGTAACAATGAAAAAGTGTTTTTTTTTTCACTTTTTCATTTTTACGAATCAATTTGTGAAGCACCTGGGGGTTGCAACTGCTCACTATGCATCTAGATAGGTGCCTTGGGGGGTCTAGTTTCCAAAATGGGGTCACTTGTGGGGGAGCTCCAATGTTTGGGCACACAGGGTCTCTCTAAACGCAACATGGTGTCCGCTAATTATTCAAGCAAATTTTACAATCAAAAAGTCAAATGGCGCTCCTTCCCTTCCGAGCCCTACAGTGCGCCCAAACAGTGTTTTTTCCCCAAATATTGGGTATCTGCGTGCCCAGGGGAAATTGCACAACAAATTTTGCGGTCCATTTTTTCTTGTTACCCCTGTGAAAATAAAAAAAATTGGGTCTAAAGTAACATTTTTGTGAAAAAAGTTAAATGTTCATTTTTTTCTTCCACATTCAAAAAATTCCTATGAAGCACCTGAAGGGTTAATAAAGTTCTTGAATGTGGTTTTGAGCACCTTGAAGGGTGCAGTTTTTAGAATAGTGTCACTTTTGGGTATTTTCTGTCATAAAGACCTCTCAAAGTGACTTCAAATGTGATGTGGTCCCTAAAAAAATGGTTTTGTAAATTTTGTTGGAAAAATGAGAAATCGCTGGTTAACTTTTAACCCTTATAGCTCCCTAACCAAAAAAAATTTTGGTTCCAAAATTGTGCTGATGTAAAGTAGACATGTGGGAAATGTTATTTATTAACTCTTTTGTGTGACATATCGCTCTGATTTCAGGGCTTAAAAATTCAAATTTTGAAAATTGCAAAATTTTTAAAATTTTCACCAAATTTCAGTTTTTTTCACAAATAAACGCAAGTGATATCGAAGAAATTTTTCCACAATCATGAAGTACAATATGTCACGAAAAAACATTCTCAGAATCAGGGGGATCCGTTGAAGCGTTCCAGAGTAATTACCTCATAAAGTGACAGTGGTCAGAATTGTAAAAATTGGCCTGGTCATTAACGTGCAAACCACCCGCGGGGCTTAAGGGGTTAAACCTTGTTTCCTCTGGAGGTAGAGGATGCCCCCTTGTCACGGTCGCAGGCCTACGTGTGAAAAGCTCATACAGGTCTCTGTACTGCCCCCTCATATATTTGTACATTGTAATAAGATCGCCCCTAAACCTTCATATTTCCGAACTGAATAACCCCAAGTTTTGGTGTCTTTGGTGTCTACCTGTTGGGAGATCTTCTATGCCGTCTCTCGGGAGTGACTGCCACGTGCTCCCATTTATCCCACTGGAGGCTTCTTGTGCTCCGTGGTAATCATGCCCATTTAACATCGTAGATTCTAGTTATGAACTTTATTACTTCCAGACTATCACTCCTGTCTTGCCTCTTAGGACTTACACCTCATACCTGTGTTTTCAAAGCTGACTTGGGGAAAGAAGTGAAGCAAATTTACTCCCTAATTATTTTTATTTGCATAACCACACCATTCTCCTTTTTGGCCATGTCCTATCCACACCCCACTCCTGCCCAATGTGCTGCTTGTGGACACTGGAGCTCGGTGTCATGCCATTGCTGAAGGTTGGGGGGCTCTGCTTTCCAGGAGGCTTCTGTAGTGCTGGGAGGACAGTGCCCAACTCTTTTCGGAGTCTGGGAGGTCTGTCTTTTCTTTTCCTCGACATCCAGAGGAATTGGCAGGTATACTAATACCTTACCTGTTGAACTTCCTGATATCCACCTTGACTGTCCTCTGACTGCTTCTTGGAATATAACTCTTTCCATCTCTGACCTCCTTGCTGATATCGATCTTGGTTATCTTGATCTATGTACCTTTATTAATCATCACTCTTCCTGACAACTCTGGGGCCATGACGTGTGCCTCTGAACAGAAGACTCCATATCTTCATAAAACACTTAAGGGTGATTCCAAGAAACTCCACTTCAACCAAGATTCCAAAACTACTTTTCTTTATCTTGGCTCCTACGCACATTTCTCATGTGACTATTCAGTTTTCTATGATGGGCCAGGTTGATGCCTTGTATATTAGAACATTTTTAATTTTCATGCGTTGGCCTCCATCCCAAATATGATATTGGTCCATGGAAAATCCCTTATGTACATCACATATACATATAAAGTACAGACCAAAAGTTTGGACACACCTTCTCATTTAAAGATTTTTCTGTATTTTCTTGACTATGAAAATTGTACATTCACACTCAAGGCATCAAAACTATGAATTAACACATGTGGAATTATATACTTAACAAAAAAGTGTGAAACAACTGAAAATATGTCTTATATTCTAGGTTCTTCAAAGTAGCCACCTTTTGCTTTGATGACTGCTTTGCACACTCTTGGCATTCTCTTGATGAGCTTCAAGAGGTAGTCACCGGAAATGGTCTTCCAACAATCTTGAAGGAGTTCCCAGAGATGCTTAGCACTTGTTGGCCCTTTTGCCTTCACTCTGCGGTCCTGCTCACCCCAAACCATCTCGATTGGGTTCAGGTCTGGTGACTGTGGAGGCCAGGTCATCTGGCGTAGCACCCCATCACTCTCCTTCTTGGTCAAATAGTCCTTACACAGCCTGGAGGTGTGTTTGAGGTCATTGTCCTGTTGAAAAATAAATGATGGTCCAACTAAACGCAAACCGGATGGAATAGCATGCCACTGCAAGATGCTGTGGTAGCCATGCTGGTTCAGTATGCCTTCAATTTTGAATAAATCCCCAACAGTGTCACCAGTAAAGCACCCCCACACCATCACACCTCCTCCTCCATGCTTCACGGTGGGAACCAAGCATGTAGAGTCCATCCGTTCACCTTTTCTGCGTGGCACAAAGACACGGTGGTTGGAACCAAAGATCTCAAATTTGGACTCATCAGACCAAAACACAGATTTCCACTGGTCTAATGTCCATTCCTTGTGTTCTTTAGCCCAAACAAGTCTCTTCTGCTTGTTGTCTGTCCTTAGCAGTGGTTTCCTAGCAACTATTTTACCATGAAGGCCTGCTGCACAAAGTCTCCTCTTAACAGTTGTTGTAGCGATGTGTCTGCTGCTAGAACTCTGTGTGGCATTGACCTGGTCTCTAATCTGAGCTGCTGTTAACCTGCGATTTCTGAGGCTGGTGACTCGGATAAACTTATCCTCAGAAGCAGAGGTGACTCTTGGTCTTCCTTTCCTGGGGCAGTCCTCATGTGAGCCAGTTTCTTTGTAGTGCTTGATGGTTTTTGCAACCTCACTTGGGGACACTTTCAAAGTTTTCCCAATTTTTCGGACTGACTGACCTTCATTTCTTAAAGTAATGATGGCCACTCATTTTTCTTTACTTAGCTGCTTTTTTCTTGCCATAATACAAATTCTAACAGTCTATTCAGTAGGACTATCAGCTGTGTATACACCAGACTTCTGCACAACACAACTGATGGTCCCAACCCCATTTATAAGGCAAGAAATCCCACTTATTAAACCTGACAGGGCACACCTGTGAAGTGAAAACCATTTCCGGTGACTACCTCTTGAAGCTCATCAAGAGAATGCCAAGAGTGTGCAAAGCAGTCATCAAAGCAAAAGGTGGCTACTTTGAAGAACCTAGAATATAAGACATATTTTCAGTTGTTTCACACTTTTTTGTTAAGTATATAATTCCACATGTGGTAATTCATAGTTTTGATGCCTTCAGTGTGAATGTACAATTTTCTTAGTCATGAAAATACAGAAAAATCTTTAAATGAGGTGTGTCCAAACTTTTGGTCTGTACTGTATATTCCACTAATTAAAATTTAAAGGGTTATTTTCATCTTCATAGACGATAATATTGTTGGATAGAGCTTGTAAAAACAAGCCATTTTGCAATGTACTGCTTCTTAAAAATTGCAGCCGTTCTTGAGATATTAACACTTTGCTTTTATCAATAATTCATTGCTTTGGAGACCGACCACCACTGCTGGGTAACTTGTAAGCGCTGCGCTGAAGCTGGCCGGGATTAGAAGTTAACAAGCGACCTCCAGCAATCCTGGCCAGCTTCAAACAGTGCTTACAGGCTCAATGGTAAAGAGCTTGTAAGCACTGTGCCTGTTCTAGCAGTGGTGGTCGGTCTCCAAGACCATGAACTGTAAAGAAAAGAAAAGTGTTAATATCTCAAGAACGGCTGAAAATTTTAATAAGCAGTAAATTGAAAAATTGCTCGTATTTACCAGTACAATCTGACAATACTCATTTATGAAGATGAGAATAACCCCTTTAAATCAGAAAAATAGTTCTACTTCCTATTCTGCTTTATTTATTCTTTTTTTTCTATTTTCTGCATGTAATTATAGGAGCAGACATCTTGCCTGCACTGCTAACAGCTGCCACATCGACAACATAAAACGATAGACTGGAGATGTTCATTGAATTCTATGGGAAAGTATTGCGGCATGCTCTGTGAACTGTGCGGAGGTCATTGTGCAGGGAGGGGGAGGAAGTGAGATGTGACTTGTCAATGCTGGATCCTGGATAGGGGTTACCTTTCATTGTAATGAAATGATAAAATGATAAGATGACTGCTGAGAAGTGTCAGCTGAATATTAGGTTAAAGGAGTAAAAAAAGCAACATTTTTAAGTTTTTCTTTTTATTTAATATGTATAGTTCTATAGAAAATTTAAATTTGAATAAACCCTGATTTAAAGAGTAACTGTAATTCATAAATCAATAATACACATGAAAATAAGAAACTGTGTAATATATCTTATCAGAGAAATCCGCTTCTTTCTCCTCCTGGACTGATCTTTCATTCTCAATTCACTGGTAAAATCTGTATTCAGTGAAGACAGATTTTCCCATTACTGAGATGGGAAATGACAGTTGGTGCTTTACAATTCTATGGAGGAGGGAGGAGCTAGAAGCCGATGCTGACAAAGGAGGGAGGAGCTAGAGGTTGACACACACAGGAGGGAGGTGCTAGAGGCTGCCACAGGAGGGAGGAGCTACAGGCCATCATAGACAGGAGGGAGGAGCTAGAGGTCGACACAGACAGAGGAGGAGGAGCTAGAGGCCGACACTGACAGAGGAAGAGGAGCTAGAGGCTGACACTGACAGAGGAGGAGGAGCTAAAGGCCGACACTGACAGAGGAGGAGGAGCTAGAGGCCGACAGAGGAGGAGGAGCTAGAGGTCGACACAGACAGAAGAGGAGGAGCTAGAGGCCAACACAGACAGAGGAGGGAGAAGCTAGAGGCCAACACTGACAGAGGAGGAGGAGCTAAAGGCTGATAGACAGAGGAGGAGGAGCTAGAGGCCGACTCAGACAGAGGAGGAGCTAGAGGCCGACACAGACAGAGGAGGGAGGTGCTAGAGGCCAACACTGACAGAGGAGGAGGAGCTAGAGGCTGATAGACAGAGGAGGAGGAGCTAGAGGCCGACTCAGACAGAGGAGGTGCTAGAGGCCAACACAGACAGGAGGGAGGAGCTAGAGGACGACACTGTCAAAGGAGGAGGAGCTAGAGGCTGACACTGACAGAGGAGGAGGAGCTAGAGGCCAACACAGACAGAGAAGGGAGGTGCTAGAGGCCAACACTGACAGAGGAGGAGGAGCTAGAGGTCGACACTGACAGAGGAGGAGGAGCTAGAGGCCAACACTGACAGGAGGGAGGAGCTAGAGGCCGACACAGACAGAGGAGGTGGAGCTAGAGGCCAACACTGACAGGAGGGAGGAGCTAGAGGCCGACACAGACAGGAGGAGGAGCTAGAGGCCAACACTGACAGGAGGGAGGAGCTAGAGGCCGACACAGACAGGAGGAGGAGCTAGAGGCCAACACTGACAGGAGGGAGGAGCTAGAGGCCGACACTGACAGAGGAGGAGCTAGAGGCCAACACTGACAGGAGGGAGGAGCTAGAGGCCGACACTGACAGAGGAGGAGGAGCTAGAGGCCAACACTGACAGGAGGGAGGAGCTAGAGGCCGACACAGACAGAGGAGGAGGCGCTAGAGGCCGACACAGACAGAGGAGGAGGAGCTAGAGGCCAACACTGACAGGAGGGAGGAGCTAGAGGCCGACACAGACAGAGGAGGAGGCGCTAGAGGCCGACACAGACAGAGGAGGAGGAGCTAGAGGCCAACACTGACAGGAGGGAGGAGCTAGAGGCCGACACTGACAGGAGGGAGGAGCTAGAGGCCGACACAGACAGAGGAGGAGGCGCTAGAGGCTGACACAGACAGAGGAGGAGGAGCTAGAGGCCGACACTGACAGAGGAGGAGGAGCTAGAGGCCGACACAGACAGAGGAGGAGGAGCTAGAGGCCGACTCAGACATTCTACTGAAATGACAGTTACAATTATACATGGACCTTTATAAGCACCAATTGCAACTGTCGTTTCCAAAGTAGAACATCTGTCGGCCTCTAGCTCCTCCCTCCTCTTTTCATAGAACTTTATGAGCACCAACTGTCATCTCCTATCTCAGTAATGGGAAAGTCTGTAGTCACTGAAGACACATTTTCCCTGTGAACTGAGAATTTTGAAAGTGAAAGATCAGTCCAGGAGGAGAAAGAAGCGGATTTCTCTGATAAGATATATTACACAGTTTCTTATTTTCACATTTACTTTTGAAGAAATAATAGATGAACGGCGGTCACTCACAATCATTTCTTGAAGACATGATGCCTTTAAGAGAGTCCAACAATTCCTATAGGAACTCTAAAGGTCGTTATAGGTGGAATCATGGAAGAGAACAGGAACTTCTATTTCAAAGTAATTTTTTCTTTTACATCTCTTTTTTGTAGATGTTGTGTGACAGATATCAGCTGGCATCAGACAGCCGAGGCTTCTGCTTAGTCCTGGTCTGCGTGCACATGTGTAACTTATCAAACTAAACCACTGAAGGGAGTTTAGGTTTTGTTTTTCGAGGAAATTAAATTGAAAAAAAAAAAAACAACTTTTTTTTTGTGTCTTAGAATTAAAAGGGTATGTCCAATATTACAAAACATGGCTGCTTTCTTACAGAAACAGCGCCACACCGGTCCACTGGTGGTGTGTGGAATTGCAGCTCACTTCAATAAAGCTGGACATCTCATGGACAGTAGAGGAGTTTCTGGAAGGAAGAAGCTATGTTTTTCAAATTCACCACGACCCCAACCCACCTCCTTAAATGATCCACATTTAGAAATATATATATATATATATATATATATATATATATATATATATACTGCAGGGGTCGACAAAGTTGTTCAGAATCTAGGAGCCAGCCAAAAAATTTAGGAGCCAGAATTTTTTTTAAGCAAACTTGGTTTTTAATTTAACAAAAAAAACATTACAAACGTTATAAACAACATTTTACTTTTAAAGATAATAAATATTATATTTTGATATTTTAGATTTTAGGCAACATTCTAGTGTTTTTCACTTTGCTTTTTGTGGCCATGAACATGCCTTGTGATTTTGGAGGGAAAAGTAAAGATAAATTGTTGTTCCGTTTTTTTTTTGACATTTTTTTTAACATTTTTACGAATGCTTTAAAAATTGCTTTTTAAAAAAAAATAAATAGATGTCATTACATTTATAAATTTTTTATATTCTCAGTTTTTTTCTCAGAAAAATCAATGAAACTAATTTTTTTAAAAAAATGCCTGTTCTGTTTTTTTGTTGACAAACTGTACATATAGACCCCCTCACACACGGCGTCTCCCCGGGGAGCACGGCCTTTGTATGTACTTACACAGGTAGCGGGAGATGAGAACGGGCCCCCGGCCACAGCGATCCTTCCCCCGTAACCCAACTCTCCCTGTCCAGTCCCGGAGCATAAGGGGGGCGGAGCAAAGTGGAGAAGGCGGCCTGAGCGATACTGTCCCTGCTTCCTCCGATTGGATGACTCCGTGCAGGAGGTGGGATTGGATTGAGAGTATTTTTTTTTTCTTCTCAACTCCTCAACTCCTCAAGCACCAGGCAACATTTTCTAGGCGCCACTGGCGACCAGGCGCCTGGGTTTGTCGAGCCCTGATATACAGTATATATATATATATATATATATATATATATATACAGTGCCTACAAGTAGTATTCAACCCCCTGCAGATTTAGCTGGTTGACACATGCGGAATTAACTTGGCATTGTGACATTTGTACTGTAGATCAGCCTGGAAGTGGGAAATGCACTGCAGCAAATTTTTTATTTTTTTTATTTTTTTAAAACGTTAAAAGTTAATTCAGAGTGTCATTTATTATTCAACCCCTCAAACCACAAGAATTCTGTTTGGTCCCCCTAAAGTATTAAGAAGTAGTTCAGGCACCAAGAATAATGAGCTTCACATGTGTGGATTAAAGATCTCTTTTGCCAGCCTTTTCTGACTATTTAAGACCCTCCCCAAACTTGTGAACAGCACTCAGACATGGTCAACATGGGAAAGACAAAGGAGCATTCCAAGGCCATCAGATCGTGGAGGGTCACAAGGCTGGCAAGGGGTACAAAACCCTTTCCAAGGAGTTGGGCCTACCTGTCTCCACTGTTGGGAGCATCATCCGTAAGTGGAAGGCTTATGGAACTACTGTTAGCCTTCCACGGCCTGGACAGCCTTTGAAAGTGTCCTCCCGTGCCGAGGCAGGCTTGTCCGAAGAGTCAAGGCTAACCCAAGGACAACAAGGAAGGAGCTCCAGGAAGATCTCATGGCAGTGGGGACATTGGTTTCAGTCAATACCATAAGTAACATACTCCACCGCAATGGTCTCCGTTCCAGACGAGCCTGTATGGTACCTTTACTTTCAAAGCGTCATGTCAAGGCTCGTCTACAGTTTGTTCATGATCACTTGGAGGACTCTGAGACAGGCCGGTTCAAGGTTCTATGATCTGATGAGACCAAGATCGAGATCTTTGGTGCCAACCACACATGTGACGTTTGGAGACTGGATGGCACTGCATACGACTCCAAGAATACCATCCCTACAGTCAAGCATGGTGGTGGCAGCATCATGCTGTGGGGCTGTTTCTCAGCCAAGGGCCCTGGCCATCTGGTCCGCATCCATGGGAAGATGGATAGCATGGCCTACCTGGAGATTTTGGCCAAGAACCTCTGCTCCTCCATCAAGGATCTTAAGATGGGTCGTAATTTCATCTTCCAACAAGACAACGACCCAAAGCACACAGCCAAGAAAACCAAGGCCTGGTTCAAGAGGGAAAAAGTCAAGGTGTTGGAGTGGCCTAGTCAGTCTCCTGACCTTAACCCAATTGAAAACTTGTGGAAGGAGCTCAAGAATAAAGTCCACATGAGACACCCAAAGAACCTAGATAACTTGGAGAAGATCTGCATGGAGGAGTGGGCCAAGATAACTCCACAGACCTGTGCCGGCCTGATCAGGTCTTATAAAAGACGATTATTAGCTGTAATTGCAAACAAGGGTTATTCCACAAAATATTAAACATAGGGGTTGTATAATAATTGACCCACACTTTTATGTTTAAAATTTAATAAAATTCAACTGAGCAGCATAACTTTTTGGTTTGTAAGATTTATGCTTCTGTTCATAAAACCTACTCTCGTTTGCAGTTTGAAGGCTCTAACTTATTTGCATCTTATCAAACCAGCTAAATCTGCAGGGGGTTGAATACTACTTGTAGGCACTGTATATATATAGCCTTTTTACAATATATTACTTTAATACCCTGAACCTACTGCCAAGGGTAATTATGGTCCAAATATGTGAGTCCTTGATGCCTATTAAGGGGCATCACATACGAAGGGTAATTAAAGGTTTATTCCAAAAAATCTTAAAAAAAACAACTTTTTATTAATAAATCTCTAAAAATATGTAAATACACATATGAGTATTAAAGTGGAGTAATCAATGGGATAGGAGACAACTAGCTGACCACTAGGACTTCCGGCAATCCTGATATCGGGGCTCTGGAACACTAAAAACGGGGGTCTCTACCCTGTCCCTAAATGGAGGGGAGGTGCACATGCTCATCCTCTGCTCCATTCATTCTCTATGGGACTGTTAGAAAAAGCAGAGCACCTCAGCTCCATTCAGGTCAGGGCTGACAAACTTGCCAAATTATTATTAATAATAAAAATATTAATATTATGTAATGAAAAAAAAATATATTGCAGTACTGGAAGTTTCCACCAGGGGGAGGCGATGTTACTAAGGTTGCTGCATTTATTTTCTGACCTGTTCATCGGGAGAGAATTTTTTGAAGTCAGTTTTGTTAGCGGTCGTGTTGTGCAAAATTTATGAAGGAGCCACACAATGATTGATAAATATGGTGCATCATTAGATTGGAAGCAATCCTGCACCCCCGAACCTAAATGTGGCTATACGTGTTCTGGGTATAGTCACCAATCCTGGCCTCCTTTGTTCTGTTGCCGCTGCCTCCAATCTCACAAAGCAAAAATGGAGGTTTCTTTTAGAACTGTCTAGAACAAACTTTCCACTTTCCTCCATACTAAAGAAAAAAAATTTGATTTTTGCAACTTTTTTAAAAATATAAATCTGTTTTACCGTTTGTTTGCTGGGATCCACAGCCACGTTCACACCTGCTTTTCAAAATTGGCTAAAGCACATAAAATAGCAAAAAGTTGTACATTTTCTGACAAAACAACACGCAATATAATTTGTCTTGATATATTCTCCTTTTGAACAAAATTTCTGCAGCAAAGTTTCCAGACATTTTTTTTAAATCTTAAGGCTGTGTGCCCGCGTAGCGTTTTTCAAGCGTATATGCTGCGGAATTTCCGCAGCGTAAACGCTTGAAAAACGCATGTATATCCGCACCCCATGGTCCCCAATGGCATTCCGCAATGTCAATGCCCATGCTGAGGATTTTTCCGCAGCGTTTATGCCGCGTTCAAAAATCCGCAGCATGTCATTTAATTTTGCGTTTCCGCAAGCAGAATTGCCTTAGTCCAATGCATAAAAAACGCAAGGCAATTCCGCATGTGGAAAACGCGCGATAAACGCGTGCGGAATTCCGCATGCGTTTTTCCAGGAGAGGACTTGCAGAAATGAAGCAGAAATTTTCTGCTTCATAAATGCAATGTGGGCACATAGCCTAAATCAGATGATTTTTTGTGAAAGAAAAAAAAAAAAAAGTGTGACACAAAAAATTACCATAGTTCAGCAAAATGATAACTGGCCCACATGTATTGCTGGAATGCACCAATTAATCGTGTAAAATAAGCCAACTTAGAGAAAGGTGTCTATGTAGCTGTGTTCCTGGTCTGCACGTGCGCGGTACTGCAGCTGCTTTCCTGGTCCAACCCAAAACATAAGCAGTGCTGTACTGTAGCTGCGCTTCTTGTCCATCGCATAGTTTGTACTCTAGTTGCATTCCTGGTCCAACGCATGCACTGTACTTTAGTTGTGTTCCTGGTCTACACGTGCTTGCTACTCTAGTTGGCTCTAGGTCCAACACATACTGTATTTTCTTGTTTTACCATATGCCCAGTACTTTAGCTGCATTCCTGGTCTATTGTGCAGAATTCCAGCTGTGTTCCTGGTCTAGCACATGCTTGGTACTCTAGCTGTGTTCCTGGTCTAGCACATGCTTGGTACTCTAGCTGTGTTCCTGGTCTAGCACATGCTTGGCACTCTAGCTGTGTTCCTGGTCTAGCACATGCTTGGTACTCTAGCTGTGTTCCTGGTCTAGCACATGCTTGGTACTCTAGCTGTGTTCCTGGTCTAGCACATGCTTGGTACTCTAGCTGTGTTCCTGGTCTAGCACATGCTTGGTACTCTAGCTGTGTTCCTGGTCTAGCACATGCTTGGTACTCTAGCTGTGTTCCTGGTCTAGCACATGCTTGGTACTCTAGCTGTGTTCCTGGTCTAGCACATGCTTGGTACTCTAGCTGTGTTTCTGGTTTAACACATGTGTGGTATGCTAGCTGTATTCCTGTTTTAATGCGTGGTATTCAAGCTGTATTTCTAGGCTAACGCATGCTCGGTACTCTAGCTGGGTTCCTGGTCTAGCACATAATCAGTACTCTAGTTGCATTTCAGGTTTAACGCATGCACGGCACTGTAGCTGTGTTCCTGGACTAACACATTGCATGATATTCTTGTCATGTTCCTAGTCTAACGCATGCTCAGTACTCTAAGTGTATTTCTAGTCTAACATATGCTCTGTATCCTAGCTGTATTTCTGGTGTAACACATGCTCAGCACTCTAGCTGTGTTCCTGATTTAACACTTGTGTAGTATTCTAGCCTTTGTGGACTATGGACTCACTAATATGCATGTTTCATCAGCACAGTGCTCTGGGCAGGTAAGCATGGCGCATGCGCAGGATTTTTGTGCCAAAGTCAGAGATACAGCAAAAGGGTAGAGCTGTCAATCAAGGTCAAGGGGGAGGCGTTAGAGGCAGTAACAGTCTACGTTTGTGATTTTATAACTGAGGACATAACTATTCTAGAGGGAACTAGTGACAGGTGGTGGGGAGGTAAGGGGGACACGTGACTGAATAGAAAATGTGTCCTCAAGTAAAACGTCAGAAACCACAGAATACAGAAGAACAATGCGCAGAGATGTTTCCTTTGGGGTAATTCCAGGACTCCTGGAATATGAATGTTGTATTCTTCTATTATGTCTTCTCCCCTCCCCCATGATTTTTGCACTGTCCACGGGATCAGAGCCGAGGTCTCTGCCTCTAATATGATGAATTTGCCTTAAGACGCAGCAATGTGTTCATTACAAGACGTTGGGGCAGAATTAACAGTCAGTGTTAGGCTGTGTGCCTGAAGCTCCAACATGAGGAAGCCGCATTTAATTAAAAAATCTACGCTTGATTTAATAAATCCAGTCCCTTCAGGGGCTCTGATGTTAATGATATCCACATAAATCATTTATGTGACTGCATGCAATACAGGTGTGACACCCTCCGCCTGCACTACATACATTTATATAAGGGGGTGAGATACAGAATCCGAGACTTAGATTTTAATTGTTTTTTTATATTATTTTTGTGTATATTACGTTTATTCTGTGATTCCAAATCCTCTAGTGTCCAGCAGAGGGAGCAGTTCTCCAATTCATAGCAAAGTCAGGAATCGTCCACTACGGCAGTGGTCCCCAACCTTTTTTGCACCAGGGACCGGCTTGAAGCAAGATCATTTTTCCATGGCCCAGCAAGGAGGGGGTGGGGTGGGCGGGGCTTTGGTCATATGGGGGCGGGGTAATGGAGGGATTTGGAGTTTAGTGCATACTTATCATATAGTGTAGACCAGGTCCCCGCCAGGAGCTATGCCAGGAGCCCCACATAATGTGCTGTGCCAGGAGCCGCATCACTGAGGCCCCATCACGCCCTGCAGCAGGACAGGGCAGCTGTCCTGACAGCTGCTGTTCAGCTGCATTTACTTCATCCCAGGGGCGGACACAGACTGTAGTGGGCCCCTGTGCAAGAAATTTTTGGGGGCCCCCCCCGCCCTTCATAAGGCAACAAAGTTATGTAAACATAACCCCCCCCATGTGCATCTCTCACCCCCCCATGTGCAGCTCACCCCCCGTGCATCTCTCATCCCCCTCCGTGCATCTCTCATCCCCCCGTGCATCTCTCATCCCCCTCCGTGCATCTCTCATCCACCCCCCGTGCATCTCTCATCCACCCCCCGTGCATCTCTCATCCCCTCCGTGCTTCTCTCATCCCCCCCGTGCATCTCTCATCCCCCCCGTGCATCTCTCATCCCCTCCGAGCTTCTCTCATCCCCCCGTGCATCTCTCATCCCCCTCCGTGCATCTCTCATCCACCCCCTGTGCATCTCTCATCCCCTCCGTGCATCTCTCATCCCCCCCGTGCATCTCTCATCCCCCTCCGTGCATCTCTCACCCCCCCGTGCATCTCTCATCCCCTCCGTGCTTCTCTCATCCCCCCCGTGCATCTCTCATCCCCCTCCGTGCATCTCTCATCCCCCCCGTGCATCTCTCATCCCCTCCGTGCTTCTCTCATCCCCCTCCGTGCATCTCTCCCCTCCCCCCCATGTGCATCTCGTCCAAATCGCTGACACCAGGTTCTCCTGCCTTCCGGTCATGTGACGGCGCCGTCACATGACCGGAAGTCAGAGGAATTATGAGATGTCCTGGACCCGGCGCTTTGCATGGGGCCGGGGGCCCCATGAGGAGAGAGACGCACAAGAGGGTGGCTCCGAGGGGGCTCCTACCGGCCGGGCCCCATACTGGAGTCAGGGCAGTCATGCCCTGATGGCGGCCCTGCTGGAGGCTGGAGGGGCCCCCTCTCCCTCGGGGCCCCCGTTCAATGAACCGGCTGCACGGGCGGTAGTTCCGCCCCTGCTTCATCCTGCTTCAGGACCTGTGGTGACATCACAGTTATGTACCTTGATGTCATCACAGGTCCTCTACAGGTCTACCCTGCGGGAGTTTAGAACAGCGGGCAACATCCACCCCACACAGTGTGCTCTGAGCCACCGCAGACCAGAGCACACTGTCAATGTTTAGTGATTGTCTGTGGCGGTGCCGCGGACCGGCTGAAAAACCCCAACGGCCCGGTCCTGGTCCGCGGACCGGCGGTTGGGGACCTCTGCACTACGGGGTTAGCGGTGGTATTAATAATTGTAGGATTGGTTACGGATACATATCCAAATTTCTAAGAGGCCTTGGGTGAGTTAAAGGATGACACTTAAAGCAAAATTTGTCTCCAGATTTTGCAAAATGCGTTGACTACATTACAAATTAGAATTCTTAGACCTGATGAGGCTGGTGTATTTGATAATCCATGTCAAAATGGCTGTATAATCGTTACTGAAAGTATATACTCAATCTCCTTCCACCTAGCCTGAGTGACAGCTGCTCAGTGACCTTCTTCCCTGTTTTTGAATCTTCACCCACCTAAAGCCTGATTGATAGCTCAATACTGTCCCTCGTTCCTAAAACTGAATCTCCACCCACCTAGCCGGATTGACAGCTCCTCAGTGTCCCTCTTCCCTGTGATTGAATCTTCACCCATCTAGCCAGATTGACTGCTCCTTAATGTCCCTCTTCCCTGCGATTGAATCTTCGCCCACCTAGCCAGATTGACTGCTTCTCAGTGTCCCTCTTCCTTACAATTGAATCTTCATCCATCTAGCCAGATTGACTGCTCCTTAGTGTCCCTCTTTCCTGTGATTGAATCTTCACCCATCTAGCCAGATTGACTGCTTCTCAGTGTCCCTCTTTCCTGTGATTGAATCTTCACCCATCTAGCCAGATAGGTGAAAGGCGCACAGTACCCGGTAGTAATGGACAATTTCCTTCTGTTGCTGCGGGCACACTATCCTGCCGACTACGCCAAGTTGTGACGCTCACAACCCTCCCTGGGAGATGGGGAACTCGGAGCCGGGTCAGATGTTGGGGGAGCAGTCGTGGCCTGGACCCGTTCCGTGCCCAGGGCCGTCACATAAAAGTAATGGGCTTACAGGGTTGAGTGGTTCTTATCGACTATGCCACCTGTGGTACCTGGTGAAGGCCACCAGCGCTGCTGCAGTCCTCTGAGGCGGGATGTTGTGGCAGCCGACGTTGATACTACTCCCCACAGGCGGAGCAGGGCCTCAGGGCAGAGACGAGGATGGAGGGAGTCGTAGTGAAGGAGGTCTGGTGCTGTGCGGTGCGGAAATAAAGAGTCCAGAGGCCATAGGGGTTGACTTCCAGAGTTTTTACTCACGGTAGTGCATGCAGCTGCAAGGCTTCTCCCTGATCCTCACGGAGTTCTGCGGTCACCAGAAATGGGGGTCCGACAACCTCCGAGTAATTCAAGTGCTTAATCAGGACCCTGCGCCAGAGTGTTCCTAGACTTCAGACTGAGTCCTCTCCTGTCTGTGTGTGTAGATAGGCCGGGTCTCCCTCTGGACTACGCTCAGAAAAAGGGTACGGGTGGCGACTCCGCTCCTTCCGTTACCCGGTGGGATCCTCTGTGCCTGCCGGGCTTCCCTGACTAGGACGTAGAGTAGCAAAGTCCGGTGTCGGGAGCCGTTACCCCTCTTGCAGCCGGAATCCCTCTGACAAGGCCAGAATAGCGAGGACAGGTGGCGTATACCGCTCCGTCTGCATCCCCCTGGGATCCTTTTGCGATGGAGCTACACTCCTAAGCTCCAGGCCTTCTTGGGCAGGGACCTTGACCGGGATGAGACAACCGTTAACTCAAACCCGCTCCTCGACTCAAGGCCAGAGTACGAGGACCGGGTCTCCATCATCTGCAGGTTCACACAGAAATCCACGTTCAGTGATGAAGATCACAACCAAAGAACCATGAGCCCAAGATGGCTGTTTTTTAAATATGAATTATTAAGTGTAACCTAAATGTGCGTCCTCCACCCTCACCCTCTACATGGTTCCCCCTATCTTTTGGTTCCCTAGTCTCCCATTATCCCGGGAGGAGCAGCACACTGGTGCCTATTAGCCCCCCCTAATGGTGGGAGAAGTGTGGTGTTGGATGTAGAGGTGGGGTCCTGACCATTGCACCGATCTTACCTCGAAGGAGGGATACCACACCCCATTGAAGAGGTGCAGCATCCCTGTGGCGGTCGAACCCTCAGGGGCGCCACACTTGCACCCCCAAATCATGGGGAATGCACGAATATAAGGACTCTATATCACAACTGATCCACATAAAATCCGAACTCCACGAAATAGAGGCAACACTGTTCAAAACCTGCTTTGTATCACGTAAATAACCAGGACGGATTGATAATAATGGTTGAAGCAATGAATCCACCCACTGACATAGATTCTCGTTTAAAGAACCAATACCCGCCACTATGAGTCTCATAGGCGTCGGGGATCGGTTCTTGTGAAGCTTAGGGAGAGAATGGAACACAGGCACCACAGGGTTAACAAGATATAGATTATCAAACTGTTTTTTAGAGATTACCGAAAGTGAAATGCCTTCCATCAATAGATCAAATAATTCCTTCTGAAAAACAATTGTAGGGTCATTAGACAGTAATGTATATGTTATATCATCATTAAGATTGAGATTCCTACACACATCTAATCCTGAAAATTACATACCATCATGTTATTGTGTCACCCCAGGCCTGGATGCCACAAATATTAAAGGCTGTGTCTGAGAGCAGGAGGGAGGTTCCCTGGTCAGGGACCATTAGCATGCAGCACCTCCTGTCCCAGGCCAGTAGGGGGAGCAGGCTGCCCCTATAAAAGCTGGAACTGGGGCAGGGTTAGAGAGACCAGAACCCACTTCTGAAGCATCCAGAAGGGTTCTCAGAGAAGAGGGACAGGTCAGCGGCAGCTGAGGAGTCCGTGAGGCAGAGGAGAAACTGCAAGCCAGGGACAGAGGCGACGAGAGCCGGTCCTGGCAGAGAACTACACTACCGGACATTGGGGTCCGAGGCTGTCAGGGTTGTAAGCCCAGCAGCAGAGAACCAACCCGCGAGGGATTTCACGTCCCTTGGCCTAAGAAGCCTGGAGGCTCCGCCACACAGAGGGACCGGTACAGCAAGGAGAAGCACAAGGTACCTAAGGCCCGAGTCGCAAGCCATACAGGCGAAGTACACGGCCAGCTCAGGGACGTGGGCTATCACACCACAAAAAGGGGGATAGTCAGAAAGAGCATAGAGAGAACGGTAGGCCTACCCACTCACCCTGACCAGTGGGGCTCGCCCGAATGCTCTCAGATACCCAGGCCCATTCCTAACCGGTACTACTGTTGGGTCATTAGTACTAACTACAATAAAGACCCTGGACTGTTTGAAGCGGACTCTGAACTCTTACTATTGCGGCCTGCACCATCACCCCCAGCATCCTATTACATTGCCCTGAGGCTACACTCTTCCCGTGGGGAGTTATCCTACCCCTGTGCTGCACACCAACACCAGCCTCAGCGGTCTGCCTTGCAGCGGCGGTCATCCCTGACCGCAATCCACGGGTGGCGTAGTCGGACATTCATAACTCTACAAATAGACTGCCACAGCATTTGGTCTGACCACCCTGAGCCACGGGATCGGGTTGCCACTACTACCCCCATCATCGCACTGAAGCCCGGTTCCGTGTACCCCACGGCCCAGGGGGCGAGTCATTATCAGAAGAAACCAATCTACTCCTTCCCTCCACCAAGCTACCTTCATTACACTCTGAGTTATGTTCCTGCAAAAAATATTTTTTTTACAGTTATAGCCCTTACAAAACGATTGACATCCAAGATAGTCGCATATAGGTCAAAATGATGTCGGTGCAAAGCTAACCCCCTTGATAACATTGAAATTTGTGATTGACTTACAATATAGGAAGATAAATTAGCAACATTAAAGTCCTCTACTTCTTTTTCCTCGGGGGGTATCTTCCTCATGTGTCCCCTGCCCCTCTCCTTCCCCGTTTTTTGGTGGTCTTGTTCTGGGAGGTCTTGAATAATACGAAAGCGGAGTATCCACACTCTCCTCCTCCACATCTGATTCTCCTTCTTCTTGATTTGATTGATCTCTTCCATTGTCCCAATCCACCGGGAAGGGATAACAAGTTGCCGATAGTGTTGTCGTGTCAGTCAGGGGCCTACTAAAGGTGTCTGCCATGTTTTTACTTGAATAAAATATAGCCTGTGTCAATTTTACAATATAGTATATATGTAATCAAGTAATCACAGGTTCAAATCCCCTAATAAAAAAATGTAAATAAAAATAATACAAAAATATAAAAGTTCACCAACCTTTTTCCAAAAAAGAAAATAGAAATACAGTACAGACCAAAAGTTTGGACACACCTTCTCATTTAAAGATTTTTCTGTATTTTCATGACTTTGAAAGTTGTTCATTCACACTGAAGGCATCAAAACTATGAATTAACACATGTGGAATTATATACTTAACAAAAAAGTGTGAAACAACTGAAAATATGTCTTATATTCTAGGTTCTTCAAAGTAGCCACCTTTTGCTTTGATGACTGCTTTGCACACTCTTGGCATTCTCTTGATGAGCTTCAGGAGATAGTCAAAATAAATGATGGTCCAACTAAACGCAAACCGGATGGAATAGCATGCCGCTGCAAGATGCTGTGGTAGCCATGCTGGTTCAGTATGCCTTCAATTTTTTAATAAATCCCCAACAGTGTCACCAGCAAAGCACCCCCACACCATCACACCTCCTCCTCCATGCTTCACGGTGGGAACCAGGCATGTAGAGTCCATCCGTTCACCTTTTTTGCGTCGCACAAAGACATGGTGGTTGGAACTAAAAATCTCAAATTTGGACTCATCAGACCAAAGCACAGATTTCCACTGGTCTAATGTCCATTCCTTGTGTTCTTTAGCCCAAACAAGTCTCTTCTGCTTGTTGCCTGTCCTTAGCAGTGGTTTCCTAGCAGCTATTTTACCATGAAGGCCTGCTGCACAAAGTCTCCTCTTAACAGTTGTTGAAGAGATGTGTCTGCTGCTAGAACTCTGTGTGGCATTGACCTGGTCTCTAATCTGAGCTGCTGTTAACCTGCGATTTCTGAGGCTGATGACTCGGATAAACTTATCCTCAGAAGCAGAGGTGACTCTTTGTCTTCCTTTCCTGGGGCGGTCCTCATGTGAGCCAGTTTCTTTGTAGTTCTTGATGGTTTTTGCAACTGCACTTGGGGACACATTCAAAGTTTGCCCAATTTTTCGGACTGACTGACCTTCATTTCTTAAAGTAATGATGGCCACTCGTTTTTCTTTACTTAGCTGCTTTTTTCTTGCCATAATACAAATTCTAACAGTCTATTCAGTAGGACTATCAGCTGTGTATCCACCTGACTCCTGGACAACACAACTGATGGTCCCAACCCCTTTTATAAGGCAAGAAATCCCACTTATTAAACCTGACAGGGCACACCTGTGAAGTGAAAACCATTTCCGGTGACTACCTCTTGAAGCTCATCAAGAGAATGCCAAGAGTGTGCAAAGCAGTCTTCAAAGCAAAAGGTGGCTACTTTGAAGAACCTAGAATATAAGACATATTTTCAGTTGTTTCACACTTTTTTGTTAAGTATATAATTCCACACGTGTTAATTCATAGTTTTGATGCCTTGAGTGTGAATGTACAATTTTCATAGTCATGAAAATACAGAAAAATCTTTAATGAGAAGGTGTGTCCAAACTTTTGGTCGGTACTGTATGAAAGAAAAAATAAATAAATAACATATTTGCTATTGTTGCCTGTGTAATCATATGAACTACAGTAATAAATTAACATAATATTTATCCCAAATAGGTAGTGCCAAAAAAAAGCAAAACGAAAAAACAATGTGGCTAAGTCGCTGTATTTTGGTCTCTTCATTTACCCCCCAAAATGGAATAAAAAATTGTACTAATAAAACCCACAGTTCGTCCTGCAAAATGCCAGTCTTCATACAAAAAGTTATGGCTGTCAGAATATGGCAACACTAAGTAGTCAAAAATATATAACATTTATCGCCATAATCGTACTGACCACACAGAACAAAATTACCAAGTCAATCGTACCGCAATGTCGTAAAAATAAAATCCAAACAAACCAATGGCGGAATTGCTGTTATAGGCAAATTTTCACTCCACTTGTATTTTCTTTCATTTTTCGCTATAATATATGGTACAATAATAATAATAATTATTTATATATATATATATATACTGTATACATACATGGCATAATAATAATATATATAATATGGTATAATATATCTATATACTATATATATAGATATATAATATGGCATAATAATAATTATATATATGGTATAATAATAATATTATATATATATACTGTACATATAGATAGCATTTTAGATATATAAATATATACACTATACATAGATGGCATAATTATAAATATATATATAACATGGTATAATAATAATATTATATATATGTATTGTATATATAGATGGCATAGTAATACATGTGTGTGTGTATATATATATATATATATATATATATATATACACTGTATATATAGATGACATTATAAAAATATATATATAACATGGTATAATATATATATATATAATGATATATATATACTGTATATATAGCTAGCATATATATATAATGTGGTATAATAAATGTCATTCAAATCTACAACTCGTCTTACAAAAAACCAGCTGTGTCGATGAAAAAAATAGAAAAGTTATGGCTCTTGGAAGAAGAAAAAGAAAAAACAAAAGCGCAAAACATAAAAATTGTAGTCCCCTAGACCACCAGGGATAATATAATTGTTATTATGAATAAATGTTAATGCTAAGTAGGGTGACATTTTGGTGTAGTCTACGCGGGGCCTTAGATGCTTTGAGTAATATCTCACATATCACCGGGAACAGGAAAGGCCATCGAGCTGCTGTTTCACCATGGAGGGATCTGATCGGGAGTAGAAGTTCCATTCTTCTTATTTTATGTCATTTTTGTGCCCTGCTATAGAATTTTCCGCCGAGATGCCACCGTAACCCTGTGACATTTCATCTCTGGTCACACATAAGCCGCTGTTTGTGTGACTGCAGATTTCCTCTCTGTGCCAGATCAACGTAGGCCGAGACCTGACTAGAGTTATTCCGCAAGTGGAAGAATTTCCCAGTGGGCCTTCTCCTAGAGAGAAAAACAAGGTTTCATTGTTTTGTAGACATTAACCAGTCCAGATCACACCCTCTCCCCCTTCTCGGTACCCCGTTTTGGATGGAGAATGCAGACAGACCCGTCTTTTGTCTACGCGGCCATTACAGATCTCCCCCGCTGTCACTGACAAAAGGTCTGGAGGGCTCGATGTGTTAGGAACGTGAAAACGGCCAAATTCATCATCCTCGCAGCCTCTGTCTGCCCCGTGCCCTCTACGGAAAGACTTATTTAACCATGTGAGGACGGCTAAGACCTCTCTTTTCATAGTTAGAAGTGGTTCTAGGAAAGATGGGTGAGAAGCAATATGGCCGCCTAACTACAGCATGTGGGTGACCACGCCGGAGTCTGGGAAAGCTGTGTGACTCCTTTTCTGGAATTCTGAGCTGTAAAGGTAAAAGGGGTTAATGCATAAGTAGGCAGATTCGCCATTGAGATCTGGCCTTATGGGGGCGCCGTCATAGCCGTAATGGCCGTAACCCGATTTTTCCAGAAACGGACATAATTAGAAATGGTCAAAAGGGACAACTTCAGAAGAAGATATCTCCTCACGGAAAGTTCTTCTATTTTTCAGGACTGGGCCCTTTATTAAATACTTATCTGAGTAAATTAGGGCATATGTAAAATAAAAAAAACTAAGTAAAAATAAGGGAACCATTTTTTTTTATTTGTTAAAAGGCAAAAACACGCGCAGGAAAAAAAATGCGAAAAATGAAAACGTATAAAGGTCATTTAGCTTTAGGGGCCCAAATCTCAGCTATGCTTCTCACTGCAAAGCTTCTGTCTGCCCCGGGCATCTGTCAAGCCAAAGTAATTTCTTGCCAAATGACCAGAGGGAAAAAATTCAAGCTGCTTTCTATCTTCTCGTCAGAAAATGTAATATCCAGACATTATGTAAGATCCAGGTTTTTCAAGAAACAAAATCTCAGTGTTATGTAGTGAGTGTGGCTGCACAAAAATAATAATGCAAAAGCTAAATTGACCATTGGGGATAGCTTTTTATTCTTTTCTTTTTTTTGTTATATTTGTTTATGAAAAACACAAAATTTGTCTTAGCAGGTTAACCCCCCCTGGACTCCTGAAATATTCTGATTCATATGGGAAAGAAATGTGATGGCCCCTGTGGGAACCAAAATTGTTCTAAGAAGGTGGTAACGTAACTTGGGTTGGGGATCTTCACTCCTCAGAAGAGTACCTACCGGGTTAGACTGAGTGAAAGTGCCTGTAGGCTACATTGCTTGCCCAGCCGTGGCTCTATAGGTCTCTGAAGGGCCACCTTCTGCCACAATCTGTCCCACATATACCCCATTTGCAGTCATATTGTAGGGGACCCTTCTGTACCTCTCCTATCGTCACACCACTACCTTTCATGGACCCTGACCTTGCCGCAGCCATGAATTACAACTTGCCCAAACTGTGCTTCCAAGCCCAATGGGGCAATAATAGTCCAATTCCATATAAGTGTGGGAACAAAAAAAAGGATAGAAAGGGTTACCCCCACCCTGTACAATCAGTATAATCGGGGTGTAGCTTTAAGGGGTGCAGAGGTAGTAGTCACATCCATTCCCTGGTTCCTTGGAGGTGGGCCCAAGGACTCCTCTGCCACATAAGACGCCAGTAATATAAATAGAACATGGTAAGTGGGGAGTCCTGTTATAGGACCTTTAACTTCAGGGGCATGGCAGTACTAGTGTCGGCCTCAATAATCAAATGTCCATCTAAATGTCCCAAAGTTCAGACACCCAATAGAGTTTTCCGGAAGTCATCCTACATATTATATAGTAAAGAGTAGTAAACGCCTAAAACCCTAACTTTGATATTTTCAATTTAATATACCATGTGTTAAAGGGAACCTTTTAGCAGGTTTTTGCATATAGAAGTTGTGGTATGTCTGTATAGGCGCTTGTCCTCCCGATAAAAATTATGCTTTTTTGTTGTAGAGATTCGATGTTCCAGTAAGGCGAAATCTAGCATAGAAGTCATATGCAAAATAGTCTGGAAGTGCACTGGGGGCGTGTCAATGAATTTAAAAGAAGGAGTTCAGGTGCATGGACACGCCCCAAGGCACTTTAAGCCTGATTTGCATAAGCTCTATTACTTATGACTGGCAGATGGGATCTCTATCAAAAAGGTGCTAGATTTCTTTTTTTTGGGGGGGAGGGAAGCACCTTGTCAGGAAATATTAATGTCAGGGTCATATTAACAGAATATTAGCCCCTTCTCCCATGCCCTCTGCTGTAGTGTTTGTCCAGAGATGACAATTATACAGTGTCTTACTGCAAATTATCACCACTTGTCAGCACTGAGCTGTCCCATTTTCCTCAGCACAAAAGCCCCAATTAACACACGCCTGGGAAATAGCTTATGCAAATGATGCCAGGCAAGGAGTGTTATAACTTCGTTAGGAAGCAAGCATCTTGTCTCTGAAAGACGCAGGAGGTAATTAAAATGCAGGCTTGCACTAATTTGCGTGTACCCGTGAGGCTGCTTTCCGAGCCTCAAAGGGGGAATTTGCAGACGCGCTGACTCCGATATGAACTATGAAATATTATGAGTTCCATACGTCCGACAGTAACGGGACCCATATGTTTAGTGACCAAATCAGCCCAGGAATGTATAGGTAGTTTTCCAGGGCTGTAGGCAAAATCAGGGAGCTGTAGCGCAAAAACACCAGTATAGCAGACTGCAGCTATGCGATGTGTGGTCTCTAAATAAAGATAAAATCATAAGGGAAAAAATGGCGCAGTTTGCAAGCTTCTGCGATCAACGAGCGGTAAGTTATCGCAGAAATTAGCATTTTTAATAAAAATGTACAGGCTGGAGACCGGCCCACATGATGTCACCACAGGGGGCATGTGGCCAGATCTCCCATTAGGTATAAGAGAATCCATGGAGAAGACAGGAGCACTCATTGCCAGGGGGGAAGCCCCTCCTCCACCTATATTGAATCGTCTCAGCGATCGTATAGTGTAAGTAAAGTTATCTTCTTTGCTCCTGTTTATTTTATGTAACTGTGTATGTATTTTAATGTCTCCTTTGTAACATCCTTGTATATATTTTTCCTAAACACTGCATCCCTTTTGGATTAAACATAAAATTTAATAGTTCTGTTTCTTTTGCTCTGTAATCGTTCCCTTCCCCGAAGCCATATATGCTACCAAAACGCAGGCGTCCTGGCCAGGCCTGTATTATATTTCAAACTCGGCCGGTGGTGGCTGAGAGTATTAATAATTGGGCTATCGTGAAGCTAACAGTGACCGTACGGAGGGCGTTAAACATGGATTCCAGGCTGTGGAACCCAGGGTGTTGCGTCATACGCTCACTGGTTGCTTACTACGTAGAGAGTAGTCTGGATCGCGTGCTCGCGACTCCGGACAAAATACGGACAGCGTGACACACCTGTAGAGCTACTTCTTTTCCTATGTTAAAACAAACTGACAGGTTTTCTTTAGAATGGTTGACCACTTTTCCCCTGTCCATTGACCACTTTTCCCCTGTCCATTGACCACTTTTCCCCTGTCCATTGACTTCTTTTCCCCTGTCCATTGACCACTTTTCCCCTGTCCATTGATCACTTTCCCCCCTGTCCATTGATCACTTTCCCCCTGTCCATTGATCACTTTCCCCCGTCCATTGACTACTTTTCCTCTGTCCATTAACTACTTTTCCCCCGTTCATTGACTACTTTTCCCCGTCAATTGACCACTTTTCCCCTGTCCATTAACCACTTTTCCCCTGTCAATTGACCACTTTTCCCCTGTCCATTGACAACTTTTCCCTTCTCTAATGACCACTTTTCCCCGGTCCAATGACCACTTTTCCCCTGTCCATTGACCACTTATCCCTTGTCCATTGACCACTTGCTCTTGATCATATGAGGTCCAAACACTACTTCATTAAAATGGTTCCCAGTGACTATAACATCAATGAGTGATTCTAACCTTCAGGCCACGGTTCTGTGCAGATGGAGTTTCAGTGCAGAAACAGAGCGTAAACTGGCTATGTGCACACAACGTCTTTTAAACTCAGGCAACCCCAATGAATTGTTCAAGCAGAAGGCGCTTCGGGAAACTCTGGCAGCTTTTTCCCTAAAGTGTCTTTTGTGCAGTTTTTTTGATCATTTCTCGAGCGTTTTTCCTCTGGTTCTGGCCGCCGGTGGGTTTGTGGAGAGTCTTCCCATGGTATTTGTGAAGTCTTTTTTTTTTTTTTTTACTGTTCTTTTCCAGTGTTTTTTTCTTCACTCCATTGAAGAATGAAGAAACAGCTAGTGTTTTTTTTAAGCAAAAACGATGGAAAAACGCCTTAAAATACATCCAGTCATCTTCTGTGCATCTTTTTGTGTTTTCCCACCGACTTGTATTGGCAGAAGAATGGACATGTCACTTCTTTTAACCACTTTAAAGAAACTTCAAGTGGTTAAAAACTGTTTGAAAGCCTATACAGTAGGTGCGGAAAGTATTCAGACCCCTTTAAATTTTTCACTCTTTGTTTCATTGCAGCCATTTGATAAAGTAAATTTTTTTCTCATTAAAGTACACTCTGCACCCCATCTTGACTAGAAAAAAACAGAAATGTAGAAATTTTTGCAAATTTATTAAACAAGAAAAACTGAAATATCACATGGTCATAAGTATTCAGACCCTTTGCTCAGTATTGAGGAGAAGCACCTTTTGAGCTAGTACAGCCATGAGTCTTAGGAATGATGCAACAAGGTTTTCATGCCTGGTTTTGGGGATCCTCTGCCATTCTTCCTTGCAGATCCTCTCCAGTTCCGTCAGGTTGGATGGTGAACATTGGTGGACAGCCATTTTCAGGTCTCTCCAGAGATGCTCAATTGGGTTTAGGTCAGGGCTCTGGCTGGGCCAGTCAAGAATGGTCACAGAGTTGTTCTGAAGCCACTCCTTTGTTATATTAGCTGTGTGCTTAGGGTCATTGTCTTGTTGGAAGGTGAACCTTCGGCCAAGTCTGAGGTCCAGAGCACTCTGGAAGAGGTTTTCATCCAGGATATCTCTGTACTTGGCCACATTCATGTTTCCTTCAATTGCAACCAGTCTTCCTGTTCCTGCAGCTGAAAAACACCCCCATAGAATGATGCTGCCACCATCATGTTTCACTGTTGGGATTGTATTAGGCAGGTGATGAGCAGTGCCTGTTTTTCTCCACACATACCGCTTAGAATTATCACCAAAAAGTTCTATCTTCGTCTCATCAGACCAGAGAATCTTATTTCTCATAGTCTGAGAGTCCTTCATATGTTTTTGAGCAAACTCTATGCGGGCTTTCATATGTCTTGCACTGAGGAGAGGCTTCCGTCGGGCCACTCTACCATAAAGGCCAGACTAGTGGAGGGTTGCAGTGATAGTTGACTTTGTGGAACTTTCTCCCATCTCCCTACTGCATCTCTGGAGCTCAGCAACAGTGATCTTGGGGTTCTTCTTTACCTCTCTCACCACTTCTCCCACAATTGCTCAGTTTGGCTGGACGGCCAGATCTAGGAAGACTTCTGGTGGTCCCAAAGTTCTTCCATTTAAGGATTATGGAGACCACTGTGCTCTTAGGAACCTTGAGTAATGCAGAAATTCTTTTGTAACCTTGGCCAGATCTGTGCCTTGCCACAATTCTGTCTCTGAGCTCCTTGGGCAGTTCCTTTGAGCTCACGATTCTCATTTGGTCTGACATGCACTGTGAGCTGTGAGGTCTTATATAGACAGGTGTGTGCCTTTCCAAATCAAGTCCTATCAGTTTAATTAAATACAGCTGGACTCCAATGAAGGAGTAGAACCATCTCAAGAAGGATCACAAGGAAATGGACAGCATGTGACTTAAATATGAGTGTCTGAGCAAAGGGTCTGAATACTTATGACCATATGATATTTTAGTTTTTCTTTTTTAATAAATTTGCAAAAATTTCTACATTTCTGTTTTTTTCAGTCAAGATGGGGTGCAGAGTGTACTTTAATGAGAAAAAAAAAAAACTTTTTAGAATTTACCAAATGGCTGCAATGAAACAAAGAGTGAAAAATTTAAAGGGGTGTGAATACTTTCCGTACCCACTGTATTTTGTACCATGTTAGCCAGTAGATGGAAAAATATTAAGATTTGAGAGTCCTCAGTGCTTGATACCTTTTAATGGCTAACTGAAAAGATGGTAACAAACTGCAAGCTTTCGAGACTACTCAGGTCTCTTCATCAGGCCTGATACTATGCCTGATGAAGAGACCTGAGTAGTCTTGAAAGCTTGCAATTTATTACCATCTTTTCAGTTAGCCATTAAAAAATATCAACCACTGAGGACTCTCAAATCTTAATATTTTTCTATGCACAGTAAGTCATTTTTTATAGTAATGCTTATGTTCATTGTTTTGAACCTTTTTATGATTTTTTTTCTGCAACAGAATCTGATTGAAAAAGAAGTTGCGTGCACAAAGCGGAAACTCTCTAAATCCTCCTCAAAATCCCAAAACTTCTCAAAAACTCAGAGTTTCTACTCATTTTCCACTCCAAAAATTCAGCAAAAGGACTTGGCGTGCACATTCCCTAATTTATTGGAGAGTTTTCTCTTCAGGATCCTCAGGATCTTTTGATGAGTGTGGAGAGCAGTTATAAAGAGTGTCTCTCTCTTGAGGACCTGTCCTGTCCTGTGATACAAAGACGAATCATTGATTTGAATAGGTGATGTGTAATGCTTTGTCTTCCCTGAGGTGGCACTGTAGAGAAATTGAAAACTTATCACCAGGATCGCCTGATCTCATCGCTGGAGGTCACAGCACTGGTGACATCTCCTTTAATGGTCGAGGATCCTTTTTACCAAAGTGAGCCGTCCCGTAAAGATTGTTTATGAAAAATGATTTTCTGCGGGATTGGGACTTTTGCTTATATGATGCTTTTGACATATGGCCTCCTGAATGTTTATGTTCCCCTGAAGTAACTAATTACATTCATGTGAATATTTGCATTTATTTAACTCATACATTAACTATTAAACCCGGGCAAAAGGGCTAAAGGTTGTGGGAGTTATGTGGCCAATTATGTATAAACTTTTACATCAGGATGCCACTATATGTTAAATAAACACCAGAATCCCGCGATGGCTGACAACAGTAATTACTTCACAAATTGGCAGTGAATACAGATCTGTAAAACATGCAAGAAATTCATCATCTGTTTCTAACTGAGCCATGGGCTATTTTGTTGTGGGACCCTATGGTTCCTTTATACATGTCTGCCTTAAAGGGATTTTCCAGAGATGTATTATTGATGGCCCATCATGACTTCTGATTGGTAGGAGTTGACCTCCCCACAGCACCATACATTTGGTTGTGGCCATGCTTGGTACTGCAGCTCAGGAACATTCACCTTTCATTAAGATCAACGGAGTTGAAAAGTCTTCAAAGACCAGCTGTCGTTATTAGTCCCTCGAAAAGCTTTTAAGTTTGAAGTGTACACAAAAATCATGGGGCCCCTTATCTAAATTTCAACCTGAACCCCCAATCTCCATATATTAAATTGAATGGCAACCACCTTCCATTTTTAGGACTATATATTATCAACTAAGGGCTGGATTCCAAATCACCTCAAAAATCAAAGTAACAATTTGCAATCCTAGACGGACCCAATTTGCATGAATTTCATCACAACCACTCATGATGTGAATCGGTGATGTGCATGTGACAGGTTGCAGTCCCGAAAACATCTGGGCACACTCCTGATGAGATGTTGGATAGCGCCCTACGGGGATCGTCTACCAGACATAGAACAGGGCATCAGTCAGATCCTGGAGAGTGTGTGGCACTTCTTGTCAACATCAGATGCATTGATCCCAGAGCTTCTTTATTGGATTCAGGTCTGGGTAACGCAAGGGGCAGTCAATGGCATTAATGTCTTCATCATCCAGAACCTGTCTACACACTCTGGCCACATGAGGTCCGTCATTGTCCTGACAAGGAGGAATCCAGGGCCCTCTGTAGAGCATAAAGTCTGACAATGGCTCTGATGATATCATACCGGTACCTAAGAGCAGTCATGGCACCGTTGGCTATCACATGGAGGCATGAGCAACCATCTTAGGAGATGCGTCCTCATCCCACCACTGGCCCACTGCCAGACCGGTCATACTGGATGATATTCCCAGCAACATATCATTCACCACGGCATCTCCAGACTCTAACATGGCTGTCACATGTGTTGAGAGTGGACCTGCTATCATCTATGGAGAGAAAGGAATGCCAATGGTGGAGCCGCCAATTCTTGCAATTCTCTGGCGAATGCCAATCAAGCTGCACGATGTTGGGCTGTGAATACAGGTCCAATTACAAGACATTGTGTCCCCATGCCAAATATATTGTCAGGACTGTAAGATGGTAGCCCTCTTCAAAGGTATAGCGCAGCAAGGGAATGGAGGAACCCATGTCCATGTCCAACATATCTTTACAAACTTGGAGTGACTATGTGGGTCACTGACTTCACATTTTTTGCCTTTACTACAATTCCTCTAAACAGACTTCAGTCACAAAGAGGCCCTTTTCTCAATATGTCTAAATCTGAATCCTCGCCGCTCTCTCCGCAACCGCTGCAGCTACAGTGTCTTCAAGAATCCACCTTGGCCAATCTTCTCTCAGCTTCATTGGCAGCTCCTCCTTTAGCTCAGCAGTGATGCGGTAGGACTTTTGTGGACCTTAAAACCATCCAGTCCGTTCAGCTTGGATGCAGCTCGTCCTTCAGTTGTACTGTTGAGTGTTCTCTCTCAGTATGGATTATAGCTTCCCCACAATCATATGCTTGAGGTCATGGAGTCACGTGCAGAAATGCTGTGTTTTTTTCGGCTAAGGTTTTTTCCTACAGGCGTCCACACCAAAATACGCAATAGCAATCTGCACTGACTACTGGTCAATAGAGCCTGGATGCTTCCCCTAATATGGGGCAATTAGCATCTGTCTCATGGGTTTTTTTCTTCCTCTGATTCAACATGTTAGGGTATAGATGGAACTTGATGGACTTGTGATTTCTTTCAACCTTCAAACAATGACTATAAGAGTTGACCCTAGAAACATCCTAAACTATAGGTTTAGGTGGTGAACACCTGACATTACTAGGGAATCCCCAGAAGTGCCAGGGTGCCTCTCACCCATTACTACGGTGCTAGCTCGTCTTCCTGTGTGTCTATCTGTCACATGAAAAGTCATTCTACACTCGTCAGTCCATGATCAGATATCATTAGCAGAATCTAACACAAAATATTTCTAAATGTTCTTTTCATCAGTTTTCATCAATAGATGTTAGGATTGACTTTCTGAATAGTATTAAACCTGGGTGAAGATGGACACAGCGTCATACAGGAACTAACAGTGACATACAGCCAGACATAGACTGACAACGACAAATAAACACTGACTGATGGCAGCAGACAGACATTGAAGTCCACTGACAGTCAGACAAGATGAGAGGCCAAACATCAAGTCAAACACGTCCAGAAAGAAAGGTACAGACAAGATCCTATCCTGCACATGCCATCAATAACAGAAGACACATTCCTGTGTACATGGCATTGTCCGAGCACGTACCAGCGAGGGGAAAGTCAATTTACTACACTTATATATGATGCTCCACAGCTTAAAGGCAATGGTCACCTATGAACACCAATTTACACACTTAAAACCTACATAAAACGCTAAGTACAATATAAAATGTTAAGTAACTTGGTAAATACATGACATTCCTTATACCTGGTTATAGAATATATATACTTCAGAGCTGCCTTCACAATTCTTCTGGAAAAAGTAAAAAAGGCATGTATACTTAATTACCTTAGCTCCTTTAATACCGAGGGTAGTGCGTTTCTTAGCTATATTAAATTACTGTACAGTGCCACCGCAAATCACTGTGTAGTCAGCCAGCAATGCTGCGGTAGTTAATCTCCGAAGATTGCAGAATAATGAGTACTGCTCTGGGGTATAATACAGGCTGTAACTCAGGATCAGTAATGTAATGTATGTACACAGTGACTGCACCAGCAGAATAGTGAGTGCAGCTCTGGAGTATAATATAGGATGTAACTCAGGAGCAGTACAGGATCAGTAATGTAATGTATGTTCACAGTGACTGCACCAGCAGAATAGTGAGTGCAGCTCTGATCAGCTGTTGCTCACTGTGGTGATTGTGGGTGTGGTGGCTGCAGATCCTGCTGTGCGCTCCTGAGCTCTGAGAACCAACACCTCTCCACCTGGGGATCTGCTCTCTCTCCTACCCAGGGAGGGAGTGGGTTTCCTGGGATGAGTGATGGAGCCAAGTCCCAGGCTTCTGCTTCCCGAACCAGGCCGGCGGGGGGCAGGAGAAACCAGCAAACGGCCTGCACATCGGAGGACTCGGGAGTGAGACGCTCGACCAGGAGTCACAGCAATGTGGCTCCTACTCCCCCCGGGACTGTGGAGACTCCTAGGAGCCGCAAGGCTTCCAGCATGGAGGAAAAGCCTGACAGCGTGCATGATGGCGCTCCTTCCGGAGGAAAGCTGAGTGCTTATGGAGGTGAGGCCGACCTCACTGAGGAAGGTTGGGTGATTCAAAGTCCCCGGGAGTCTGCGTCCACCTATGCCTCCCAGGTCATGAGTCACCTCCGTGAGTATGAAGATGCGAGTAAGCTCGTCAGGAGGCTTCGGGAGGAGCTGCGCTGCACAAGCGCCAAAGCTGCAGGGGCCTCCAAACCGAGGAAGGCTAAACTCCAAGCAGAGGTAAAGAGGATAACAACTGAGATTAATGTGCTGGTACTAAGGAAAGCTGTCATCAGAGAGCAGAGTGGTCCATTCAAGGAAAAACTGACAAATGAAGACCGATGCAGAGAAATGGCTGATAACAGAGAACAAAGGCAAATGGGGCTGCAGCTCGAGAGCCAGGTGGATGATGAGAGTGATGATGACCAGCAGAACGCCCCACCTGGCAGCCTGAAAAGTCACCCGCAGGCCACGTGCAGCGAACTCACTGCAGGACAGGCAACAATGACATCCGGTCGCAGTTCTCCCGGCTCTGGGGAGAACAGTGACAGCAGAGGCCAGGGAGGGGCGCTAATGGCGGAAATAAAGCTCCTGGAGTCCCCAGTGTGCCTCCAAAACTTCCATCTTGGTGACGATCTACCAGATGAGGCACCTGGGGGCCACAAAAAGGCTAAGAAGACCAAGCCAAAGCTGCAGGAAGCTGTAAGCTATGTATATGCCCCCCTCCCTGTACCCCCTGAGTTGGCGGCAGGCTCAGCTCGCTGTATAAGCCCAGTTGCCCAGCCCAGCCCGGGTACTGCTGTGGATCCGGTGCAAAGGCACGGGGAGATTACAGAACGTGGTAGTAAGGCGCAGAGCTCCGTCTCTGCTTGTAGTAACGGGGACGCAGCAGGAGGTGCATCAGCCGAGAGGCTGGACAGTGAGTGCGGCCCGGCGACGGGCGTTCGTTCAGGCCACGATGCTGTGGTGTGCTCCTCAGTGGGAGGGCGGAGCAGCCCGGTTTCGGGGGCAGCTCCGGTAGCCTCGGCGCCTCTGAATGTTGTTGCCGCTGATCACTTAATTGAGGAGCGGCGGCAGTGTGAGGGGGCTGTCAGGGCTGAGCGTTCCGGTCCTCCCACCAAAGTGTTATTTTGTGTTGGCGCCGCTGGTCAGGAAGATCCTGATGCTAAAGATCAGCGGCGCCTCACAACAGCTAAAGATCAACGGCGCATCACAACACATGTGTGGCGCCCCGTTGCGCACTGGTGCCACAGAACCCAGAAGGGTGCATGGATGGACTTCTCCCCAAGAGGCCCTCACACATTCACACACCTCCACCCTACCACCTCAAACCACCAGAGGGAGCCCTGATAGGGATATATATAGGGAGGGTGGAGCCAGGCAGTTCAGTTCAGTCTGGGAGTTCAGTCAAGAAGTTAGTTCAGTGAGTAGTGAGCTGAGAGTTGAGCTGAGAGCGTGCTGACGCTCAGAGAGCAGCGAAGAGGCAGCACGCTGGCTGCTGTGCTTAGGCGAGCCAAGGCCTACAGCACGAGTGAGGGCGCTGAGTGTGGCTGAAGGCGAGAGGAGAAGGAAGAAGTAGCGAGGGGGCAGAGGAGCATACCAGGCTCACCCCGAGATATATACGGGACACCGGGTCCGCGCCTACGGGGTCCCTTTATACCCAGTAGGGACCACCGGAACCCCTGGAGGACTACAGGTCCCAGGTTTACCAAACGCTGACTACAGTACCAGGGCTAGGAGTCATCTCCAAGAGAGGGCCCTACCACCAGGTCAGCAGGTGCAAGGGAGAGAGAGACAGTAACCAAGCTAGACCTACTGTAGTTCCAGGCAAGCCAGAAGCTTAGCGAGTAAAGCCACGGATCAGGAGGCCCTATACCCGCTCACTGGGGAGTGTCCAAAGTGCGCCCTTCGTCCGGAGTACCCTGGACCGTGCCTGCATCATCACTAGTAAAGGTACTGAAGCTTACCCCCGTGTGAGTGTCCGTCTTTCCTCCTGGACCGTCCTGCCGTCTCTCCCCAGTATCCACCATCTACCCCTACACTGCCCTGGAGCTAGCTCTACCTGTGGAGAGCCGCACCATCCCTGCTGCCGTAACACCAGCTCCAGAGGACTGCTCTGAAGCGGCGGCTCCCTTTAGCCGCATTCCACAGGTGGCGTCACGAACACTTTACAACTCCCCTATAAATATCCCCCCTTTTACTGACCGCTCTGGGTCACGGAACGGGCCAGCCACCGTGTTATCCCCCACCGGCATCCACAGAGGCCCGGCTGCCGAGTACCCCACGGCCCAGGGGGCGCGTCAGCCTTGGCATCATGAACAGGATACCGTGCCCGTTGCCACCGGGTACTGTGCGCCTTAAAGGACTGTAATACTCACTGTGGTGAAGGTTTCCCGCCATTTCCGAGATTTCCCACCATTGTCCGCCATTTTTCCTGTCGCCGCATGAAGAAGAGGGGCGTAACCGTGGGAATCGGAGAGGCGTAACCGCTGGAAGCGCGCGAAGCCTAGGACACGCCCCGCTCCTGATTCCCACCCTGCGCCCGGCGCTGCACAGGCCGGAGCGGCCGCTCCACCAACCGGGGTCGTGACTCCGTTGATACCCATGGCCCTGCAGTATATCCCTGGAGCGAAATGGCTTCCCCAGTATAATGGCAAACCAGACACCCTGTCTGGATTCAAGAGAAAAATATGCGGTGTGCTAGACATGTATTCTATGACCGGTAAACAGAGAGCTGCTATTGTGTGGGGATAATTGACTGGTGCCGCAGAGCAGGAAGTTGAAACCTGGCCAGCCGCAGACCACGAATCAGTATCCATCATCTTTAAGAGATTGCAAACTGTGTTTGAAAACCGCACTGAGACAGATCTCCAGATGAGGTTCTACCACTGTGCCCAGAAACCTGAGGACAGTGTCCGGGACTACGCCTGGCGCTAACAGGAAGCCTTGAAACAGGTTAGTCCAGCCAGCATACAAAATGAAAATAAAATGCTGACGGAACAGTTCTTCCGGGGGTTGAGGTCCCAGGAGGAGAGCAGAACTGTACGGTGGTGGGCCTTAGACCATCCAGATGACACCTTTGACACCCTTAAGGACATGGCTATAAAGGGGCTGCAGCCCCTGGAAACAACAGATACTGCTATCCAACGTTACCAGAGTGGGGCCACCCCAGTGCCTGCTGCACCCACTGCTCCTTCATTAACGGCTGAAACAAAGATGCAAACAGTGCCTCCTAGCGAGCTGGACAGCCTACCCTCTGAAGTGCGCCAGTTAAGTAAAACCCTGGCCACCGTCCGGAGCACCCTGCAGCTACAGACGGAGCCTGAGCAGGAAGGAAGGATCCTACTGGCCGACAGCCCCGAGGACGTCCCTTGGATGAGGAGAAAAAGGAGGACACCGCCACCCCGTGGGAGGACCAATGACCAACGTCACCCTCCAGGAGAATTTATCTGCTACCGCTGCCACAAGGCAGGCCACACAGCGCGGAACTGTCCTTTAAACGAGCAAACCCTGGGGCCGAGGGCCGACACCCAGGAGTAGATCAAGCAGGCCCATCAACCTGGTATTACCGGTTCGTAGGAGGAAGGCCTTTCCTGTCCATCGTGCTGGACGGGATAGCAACACCAGCATTACTGGACACCGGCTCGCAGGTAACCATCATACCTGATGTACTCTACAAAAGGAACTGGTCCGTAGATGAACTCCAGCCGCCAGCTCCGAACCTCTCCGTGTATGCCTCTAACAGCCTTCCTCTTAACCTAGTAGGGGTTAAGGATGTGACAGTGAAGGTGGGGAGAGCGGAACTAAAGGACCAAGGACTGATTGTAGTGGAGTCTAACCCTGGTGATACAGACTTCTATATGATACTTGGTACAAATATTGTCGGCAACTGTTTGGGAGAAGTGTTGTTTTTGCTCCAACAGATTGCTGACACCGCCAAACCAGGGCAGAAGAAGGTGCTCCAGAGAGAGATACGAGCCCTCCTGTACCAGCAACAGGTAAAGCTAACAGGTGGTGAGATTGGTAATGTACGGGTGACACACCCGATACCCATTGTGATTCACCCCGATGAGTGAAATGCTGATTTGGTGTAGGGCAGCAATAGGTCTCAAAGGACAGAACTACCAGGCGGTAGTGGAGCCCATTAGCTCAGAGCACAAACCTACACTCTTAACTGCCAGGGGGGTGGTTGATGTACGCAATGGGAGGGTACCCGTACGTCTCCTAAATTGTGGGGAGGATGAAGTTAAATTACCAAGATACGCCACTGTTGCCAGGTTGCATACTGTGAATGATGATGCCATACTCACAGTGGAATCCTTGACCCCACCAGACACCGTGGAGGACAATGACTTAGAAACCCAGGTGGAGGATTGGTGTCAACAGCTCCATGTTGGGACTGACGCCACTCCTGTCCATCAAAAACAAGGGGTATACAGGGTGGTCCAGGAATACGAACAGGTATTAAGCAAACACCCACTTGATTTTGGGAGGATTAAAGGGGTACAACACCATATACCCACAGGTGACCATCCACCCATCAAAGAACGTTACAGGCCCATTCCACCAGCACACTACCAGAAAGCGAAGGAAATGTTGCATGACATGAAGAAGGCAGGGGTAATAAGAGATAGCTGCAGCTCCCCTGGTCCTGGTCAGGATAAAGGATGGAAGCATGAGAATGTGTGTAGATTACAGACAGGTAAATCGCATAACACATAAAGATGCATACCCTTTGCCCCGTATAGAGGAATCCCTGGCTGCACTAAAGGCTGCAAATTACTTCTCTACCCTTGACCTCACTAGTGGGTACTGGCAAGTAACAGTTGCGGAAGAGGACTGGGAGAAAACGGCCTTCACTACCCCGATGGGACTCTGCGAGTTCAACAGTATGCCGTTCAGACTCTGCAATGCCCCTGGAACGTTCCAGAGATTGATGGAGTGCTGTTATACCTGGATGACGTGATAGTGTACTCCAAGAAGTATGAGGACCATTTGAAGCACCTGGCGGAGGTATTTGAGTCGTTGTCCCGGTATGGGATGAAATTGAAGCCTTCCAAGTGCCACCTGCTCAAACAGAAGGTCCAGTATCTGGGGCACATCGTCAGTCCAGAAGGAGTAGCACCAGACCCGGAGAAGGTCACTGCCATCCAGAAATGGCCGGAACCGAAGAATCTCAAGGAGGTACGTCAGTTCCTGGGACTGGTCGGGTATTACCAGAGGTTTGTAAAGGACTACACCAAGAAGGCAGCACCTTTGCAAGATCTCCTGGTAGGACAGTCCCACAGAGGCAAACCCCCCCCCTTCCAGTGGGGTAAAGAGCAGGCTGAGTCCTTTGCATTGATGAAAGAGATCCTGACTGGCGAAGAAATCCTGGCCTACCCTGACTACAGCCAACCTTTCCTGCTGTACACTGATGCCAGCAATGAGGGACTAGGAGCTGTGTTAAGTCAGAAGCAGTATGGCAAAGAGAAGGTGATTGCCTATGCCAGCAGGAAGCTCCGTCCTACCGAGAGGAATCCAGAAAACTATAGCTCCTTCAAGTTGGAGCTCCTGGCCTTGGTCTGGGCCATCACTGAACGATTCAAGCACTACCTGGCCTCCACTAAGTTCACGGCCTATACTGACAACAACCCCTTGACACATCTAGAGACAGCCAAGTTGGGAGCCATGGAACAGCGTTGGATGGCCCGACTATCACACTATCAGTTCACCATCAAGTACCGGGCAGGCCACAAGAACGCCAACGCCGATGCCCTATCCAGGATGCCTCACCAGTCGGACACTGAAGAAGAAGTGGATCACCTGGAGGAGATTGAGCTACCTGCCTTCCACAGAAATGGGATGGTCCACGAGCAGCGCACCTCCAGGAGGTATCGTGGTAAGACATTAAACCCTTTACCTCATCACAGTTGGAAAGAGACCCAGGACAGTGACCCGGTTGTCAGCCGTATCAAAGAACTGATAACCCAGGAAGGTTCCTCCCTGGAAAAGGACGCTCCTCCCCAAGCCAAGCAACTGTGGAATGACAGAAGCCGACTGTTCATCTATAGAGAGAAGCTGTGCCGAAGGTATGTCAACCCAAGGACCCATGAGATGGTATGGCAGATCGTAGTGCCCAGGACAGACATCCAGATGGTATTAGAGGCCTACCACGATCAAGCAGGGCACTTTGGCTGGAAGAAGCTGGAAACCCTCCTGAAGAATCGGTTTTATTGGGTTGGAATGCGGAGTTACATAGAGAGGTGGTGCCGGGATTGTGGACCTTGTAGTCTCAGAAGAAAAGACTACAGCAGCCAGAAGGCACCCCTGCAGTCCATCAAGACAACCCAGCCCCTGGAAATAGTCGCTCTGGACCACGTCAAGCTGTCACCCAGCAGGTCAGGCTACTTGTATGCCCTGACCATGGTGGATCACTACTCCCGGTTCCTGGTGGTAGCCCCCGTCAAGAATCTGACGGCAGAAACTGCAACAAGGACGTTTCAAGCCTATTTCTGCAGGCCCCATGGATACCCGGATAAAGTGCTGACGGATCAAGGCCCTGCCTTTGAAGCTGAGCTGTTCAAAGAGTTTTGCTATCTGTACGGGTGTAAGAAGCTCCGGACTACACCGTACCACCCCCAAACCAATGGGTTATGTGAAAAGATGAATAATATAGTCATTGACCTGTTGAAGACCTTACCTCTAGAAGAAAGAAACCAGTGGCCAGACAAACTATCTGACCTGGTAGATCTGTACAATCACATACAGTGATGGCCAAAAATATTGGCACCCCTGCAATTCTGTCAGATAATACTCAGTTTCTTCCTAAAAATCATTGCAATCACAAATTCTTTGGTATTATTACATAGTTACATAGTTACATAGTTTATAAGGCCGAAAAAAGACAAGCGTCCATCCAGTTCAGCCTATTTCTTGTGCACTGCATTTGCTTGCAAGGAAAAAACACAAAAGAGAATGAAGCAAAAATCAAATCATTGATCATTTCACACATAACTCCAAAAATGGGCCAGACAAAAGTATTGGCACCCTCAGCCTAATACTTGGTTGCACAACCTTTAGCCAAAATAACTGCGAACAACTGATTCCGGTAACCATCAATGAGTTTCTTACAATGCTCTGCTGGAATTGTAGACCATTCTTCTTTGGCAAACTGCTCCAGGTCCCTGATATTTGAAGGGTGCCTTCTCCAAACTGCCATTTTGAGATCTCTCCACAGGTGTTCTATGGGATTCAGGTCTGGACTCATTCCTGGCCACCTTAGAAGTCTCCAGTGCTTTCTCTCAAACCATTTTATAGTGCTTTTGGAAGTGTGTTTTGGGTCATTGTCCTGCTGGAAGACCCATGACCTCTGAGGGAGACCCAGCTTTCTCACACTGGGCCCTACTTTATGCTGCAAAATTTGTTGGTAGTCTTCAGACTTCATAATGCCATGCACACGGTCAAGCAGTCCAGTGCCAGAGGCAGCAAAGCAACCCCAAAACATCAGGAAACCTCCGCCATGTTTGACTGTAGGGACCGTGTTCTTTTCTTTGAATGCCTCTTTTTTTTTCCTGTACACTCTGTAGCGCCGGCGTCCCTGCCCTCTGCTAGGCAGGGACGCTGTTCCCCTCACCCCTCTGCTCCGAGCCCGGCGTCCTCCTCCCGCTCTGCTGGCAGCGCGCGCTCCTTCCCGGCCACTGTGCTTAGGGCGCGCGCGCGCTCCCTCCCTCTTAAAGGGGCCGCGCGCGCCGTCCTAAGGAGTCCCCGGCCAATGGCCGGAGGACTTCACCATATATAAGGCACCTCCTCCAAAATGGAGGTGCCCGAGCAATGTTGTTGCACTGTTCACTACTCTGCTTCAGCCCTCAGGTCCCGTTGCCAGTTACCTGCCAGTTACCTGCCAGAATCCTGCCAGTTTGCTGTCTGTTTCCTGCCTGACATTCCTCCTACCTGCTTGCTAGCCTGAGGTCCGATGGTCTGCCTTCCTACTCCTGTCAGTCTGTCTATGGACCAGCTTGCCCGCTCACCTGGGAGCGCACATCTGCTACCTGCCTGCTAGCCTACCTGGAGGCTCCGCCGTCACGTGCTGTGACCACCTGCCATTCCAGAGACTCCTGCCCGCTCACCTGGGAGCGCACACCTGCTACCTGCCTGCTAGCCTACCTGGAGGCTCCGCCGTCACGTGATGTGACCACCTGCCATTCCAGAGACTCCTGCCCGCTCACCTGGGAGCGCACACCTGTTACCTGCCTGCTAGCCTACCTGGAGGCTCCGCCGTCACGTGCTGTGACTACCTGCCATTCCAGAGACTCTCGCTTGCTCACCTGGGAGCACACATCTACCATCTGCCTGCTAGCCTACCTGGAGGCTCTGCCATCACAGGTCGTACCTACCCTTTACCCAGAGACTGCCCCAGTCACTTGCCGTGACCTTCTGCCCGTTCATCCAGAGACTGCCCCGGCCACTTGCCGTGACCTCCTGCCCGTTCATCCAGAGACTGCCCCGGTCACTTGCCGTGACCTCCTGCCCGTTCATCCAGAGACTGCCCCGGTCACTTGCCGTGACCTCCTGCCCGTTCATCCAGAGACTGCCCCGGTCACTTGCCGTGACCTCCAGCCCGTTCACTCAAGAGACTGTCCCGGTCACCTGCTGTGACTGCCTGCCCGTCTTCCCTGGTCGCCACCCGCTCCCTTACAAGGACCGCCCCCTTGTATAGTAGCTCAGAGGTTCCGCCTCCCAGACCCGTTACAGTTTGCTCGGGCCATGGAACCCGGTGGCACCCAAGCTCCCTCACTCTCGGACCTGTGTCATGAACTGTCCCGTCAGAGGTCCCAACAGGAGTCCATCCTGGGTCACCTGCGGAATGTCAATTCTCGCCTGGACACTCTGACTGCTCCACCAGCAACCACCGCCTGTGCCATGACTCGCAATCCGGCAGCTCCGCTACCCACCAATACTATGGTATCCTACCCCGGACCCCGGCTTTCTGCACCTCCTCGCTTCGGAGGCGACTCCGCTCAGGCTCGGGGCTTTATAAATCAGTGCACCCTGCACTTTGAACTCCTGTCCCACCAGTTTAACTCCGACCGGGCCAAAATTGCTTTCATCATGTCCCATCTCACCGGGGAGGCCCTGAACTGGCTAAATCCTCTATGGGAGAGAGGAGACCCCCTGGTGTCCGACCTGCCTGCCTTTCTCACGGCTTTCCGGAAAGTCTTCGACGAACCTGGATGGAAGACCTCATCCGCATCATCTCTGCTACGCCTCCGTCAGGGAGGTCTCACCGTGGGCCAATATGCCATACGGTTCCGTACCCTCGCCTCGGAGCTGGCCTGGGATAACGACGCTCTGGTATCTGTCTTCTGGGAGGGTCTGTCCGGCCGTATTAAAGATGAACTCGCCGGTCGAGATATTCCTACCACTCTCGATGACCTAATAACTCTTGCCACCCGGATTGACCTACGGTTCCAGGAGCGTGCCAAAGAAGTCACCCGTGAGAGGAGGTTTCCACGTCTAGCTCCTACTTTTCAGAGACCCGTCACTCCCTCCGTTTCTCCCCAGGTACACTCTCCTGAGCCTATGCAGGTCGACCAGACCAAGATGGTCAAAACCCGTCAGGACTTACGCCGTGCCGAGGGGAGCTGCTTCTACTGTGGCAGTAAGGAGCACCGGATCCGTACCTGCCCGGAGAGGTCGGGAAACGCCTGTGTCTAGGTTCGCTCAGAGAGGTCGACCTAGACAAGAATAAATCCTCTCCATCTCTGCTGCTGTCAGTCTCAATTATCTGCGGGGAGAATCGTTATTTCGAACTAGCCCAACTTGACTCTGGAGCGGCCGGGAATCTTATTTCACAGGCCCTGGTAGAAAAATACCGCATTCCCACCAAACCTCTGGCTATACCATTATCTGTCGCTGCTGTGGATGGGGGCCTCTTACCACGTCCCATCCAACTCATCACCGAATCCATAACTCTGCAGGTGGGAATGCTGCACTCTGAGAGCATCTCTTTTCATGTTCTGCCTGGACTCTCTCACGCCCTCTTACTAGGTCTACCTTGGCTCCAGAGACATGCACCCGTGCTTGACTGGCAGACCGGAGAAGTCCTTCGCTGGGGACAGGACTGTCATAAGACTTGTTTGGTTCCTGTTCATCCCGCCCGTCCTTCTCCTACCCCAACTAATCTACCTGGACTTCCGATTCCCTATTGGTCATTTGCTGATGTCTTTAATAAAAAGGAGGCAGAGACATTACCCCCTCATAGACCATACGACTGTCCTATCGACTTGTTACCCGGTACTACGCCTCCCCGTGGGCGTATTTACCCATTGTCCGCTGCTGAGACCCGGTCGATGTCCGAATATATTGAGGAGAATTTGGCCAGGGGATTCATCCGGAAATCTACCTCCCCGGCGGGAGCAGGCTTCTTTTTCGTAAAAAAGGCCTTAACCAGATCACGGTGAAGAATAAGTACCCCCTTCCGCTCATTCCAGAATTATTTGATCGTCTGAGGGGGGCTAGAATCTTCACCAAACTGGACCTCCGTGGGGCGTACAACCTGGTCCGTATCCGTTAAGGGGATGAATGGAAGACTGCATTCAACACCCGGGACGGCCACTATGAATATCTGGTAATGCCCTTTGGTCTCTGTAACGCTCCTGCCGTCTTTCAAGAGTTGGTCAATGACATCTTCCGGGACCTTCTCTATTTCTGCGTAGTGGTGTACCTGGACGACATCTTGGTCTTCTCTCCGGATCTCCAGACTCACCGGAGAGACGTTCGTCAGGTCCTGCTCAGGCTCAGGCAGAATCACCTCTTCGCTAAATATGAGAAGTGCCTCTTTGAGCAGACCTCGCTTCCGTTTTTGGGCTACATTATTTCTCAGACCGGCCTACGAATGGATCCAGAGAAACTGTCTGCCATCGAGAAATGGCCCCGACCGGAGGGGTTGAAGGCCATTCAGCGGTTCCTGGGCTTCGCCAACTACTACCGCCTCTTCATACCGCACTTATCTTCCCGGACTGCCCCAATTTCCGCGCTCACCCGTAAGGGTACTAATCCCAGAGAGTGGCCGCCCGAAGCAGAGGAGGCCTTTCTTTCCTTAAAACAGGCCTTCTCTTCCGCCCCGGTGCTGCATCGCCCAGATGGCAACAAGCAGTTCTTCCTGGAGGTTGACGCCTCCTCCTCTGGAGCCGGAGCGGTACTTACCCAAAAATCATCTTCCGGGAGAATGGTAACTTGTGGCTTCTTCTCCAAACTCTTCTCCTCTTCTGAGCGCAACTATTCTATAGGAGATCGAGAGTTATTGGCCATCAAGCTGGCATTGGAGGAGTGGCGTTACCTGCTCGAAGGGGCTCTTCACCCGGTAATAATCTACACTGACCACAAGAACTTGGCTTACCTCCAGCATGCCCAGAGACTTAACCCGCGCCAAGCTCGGTGGTCCTTGTTTTTTGCTCGCTTTGATTTTATTCTTCATTTTCGCCCGGCTGACAAAAACATCAAGGCGGACGCCTTGTCCCGATCCTTTCTGGTGTCTGATCTCGAGGAAGAACCGAAACACATCATCAATCCCGCCAGAGTAATGCAGGTGGCTCCCGTGAGTCTAAATTGTCTCCCTCCCGGTAAGACGTTCGTATCAGTACCTGATCGGGAGAAGATCCTACACTGGGGTCACTCGTCTAAACTAGCTGGCCACGCCGGTCAGAAAAAGACCCTCCAGCTTATTACCCGGCACTACTGGTGGCCTACCCTGCACAAGGACGTAATAGACTTTGTTTCTGCCTGTGTGTCCTGCGCCCGTAACAAGGTTCCGAGACATCTGCCAGCCGGTCGCCTCCTTCCGCTCCCAGTACCTGCTGCCCCCTGGCAGCATATAGCAATGGACTTTATAACTGATCTCCCCGTCTCTGCCGGTTGTACGGTCATTTGGGTGGTCGCTGACCGCTTTTCCAAGATGGCTCATTTCGTTCCCCTGCCAGGCCTCCCGTCTGCACCCGAGCTGGCTAAAGACTTTATCCGCCACATCTTCCGTCTTCATGGCCTGCCCCTCCACATCGTGTCGGATCGTGGGGTACAGTTCACCTCACGCTTCTGGAGAGCCACTTGTAAACTGCTAGACGTCACCCTGGACTTCTCCTCCGCTTACCACCCACAGTCTAATGGTCAAGTGGAGCGGATCAATCAGAACCTGACCAGTTACCTCCGGCACTTCGTTAATGCCCACCATTCAGACTGGGTGGATCTCGTGCCATGGGCCGAATTTTCTTACAACAATCACGAGAGCGAATCTTCCTCCAAATCCCCGTTTTTTGTTGTCTTCGGTCAGCATCCTCGGATCCCATTTCCCGTCTCCACCTCGGTGGACAATCCGGCTGCGGAATCTCTTGTTAACAAATTTTCCTCCATATGGGAGAGTACCCGATCCGCACTCCTTCTGTCATCCGAGCGTATGAAAAGTCATGCTGACAAAAAACGTCTGGATCCTCCTCAATTCCGTCCAGGGGATAAGGTCTGGCTCTCGTCCAAGTATGTCCGGCTCAAGATTCCTTCCTATAAGTTAGGGCCTCGGTTCATCGGTCCTCTGGAGGTCATCAGTCAGATCAACCCGGTGGCCTATAAATTGAAACTCCAGGCCAACTTGCGGATCCCTAACTCCTTCCATGTATCTCTCCTCAAACCTGTGGTACTTAACTCTTTTTCCAAGTCTACAGGTACACCTCCTGCTCCGGTTTCCGCTGAAAACGAATTTGAGGTAGAGAACATTCTGGCCACCAAAAGGGTAAGAGGGAAGACCTTTTTTCTAGTAGATTGGAAGGGGTTTGGTCCTGAAGAGAGAACGTGGGAGCCCCGGGAGAACATCCATGCCCCTCTCATCCTAGCTAAATTTCTCTCTGGCCTAAAGAAGGGGGGGCCTAAAGGGGGGGGTACTGTAGCGCCGGCATCCCTGCCCTCTGCTAGGCAGGGACGCTGTTCCCCTCACCCCGCTGCTCCGAGCCCGGCGTCCTCCTCCCGCTCTGCTGGCAGCGCGCGCTCCTTCCCGGCCACTGTGCTTAGGGCGCGCGCGCGCTCCCTCCCTCTTAAAGGGGCCGCGCGCGCCGTCCTAAGGAGTCCCCGGCCAATGGCCGGAGGACTTCACCATATATAAGGCACCTCCTCCAAAATGGAGGTGCCCGAGCAATGTTGTTGCACTGTTCACTACTCTGCTTCAGCCCTCAGGTCCCGTTGCCAGTTACCTGCCAGTTACCTGCCAGAATCCTGCCAGTTTGCTGTCTGTTTCCTGCCTGACATTCCTCCTACCTGCTTGCTAGCCTGAGGTCCGACGGTCTGCCTTCCTACTCCTGTCAGTCTGTCTATGGACCAGCTTGCCCGCTCACCTGGGAGCGCACATCTGCTACCTGCCTGCTAGCCTACCTGGAGGCTCCGCCGTCACGTGCTGTGACCACCTGCCATTCCAGAGACTCCTGCCCGCTCACCTGGGAGCGCACACCTGCTACCTGCCTGCTAGCCTACCTGGAGGCTCTGCCGTCACATGCTGTGACAACCTGCCATTCCAGAGACTCCTGCCCGCTCACCTGGGAGCGCACACCTGTTACCTGCCTGCTAGCCTACCTGGAGGCTCCGCCGTCACGTGCTGTGACTACCTGCCATTCCAGAGACTCTCGCTTGCTCACCTGGGAGCACACATCTACCATCTGCCTGCTAGCCTACCTGGAGGCTCTGCCATCACAGGTCGTACCTACCCTTTACCCAGAGACTGCCCCGGTCACTTGCCGTGACCTTCTGCCCGTTCATCCAGAGACTGCCCCGTCCACTTGCCGTGACCTCCTGCCCGTTCATCCAGAGACTGCCCCGGTCACTTGCCGTGACCTCCTGCCCGTTCATCCAGAGACTGCCCCGGTCACTTGCCGTGACCTCCTGCCCGTTCATCCAGAGACTGCCCCGGTCACTTGCCGTGACCTCCAGCCCGTTCACTCAGAGACTGTCCCGGTCACCTGCTGTGACTGCCTGCCCGTCTTCCCTGGTCGCCACCTGCTCCCTTACAAGGACCGCCCCCTTGTATAGTAGCTCAGAGGTTCTGCCTCCCAGACCCGTTACACACTCTATGTTGATGCTTTTCCCCAAAAAGCTCTACTTTTGTCTCATCTGACCAGAGAACATTCTTCCAAAACGTTTTAGGCTTTCTCAGGTAAGTTTTGGCAAACTCCAGCCTGGCTTTTTTATGACTAGGGGTAAGAAGTGGGGTCTTCCTGGGTATCCTACCATACAGTCCCTTTTCATTCAGACGACGATGGATAGTACGGGTTGACACTGTTGTACCCTCGGACTGCAGGGCAGCTTAAACTTGTTTGGATGTTAGTCGAGGTTCTTTATCCACCATCCGGACAATCTTGCGTTGAAATCTCTCGTCAATTTTTCTTTTCCGTCCACACCTAGGGAGGTTAGCCACAGTGCCATGGGCTTTAAACTTCTTGATGACACTGCGCACGGAAGACACAGGAACATTCAGGTCTTTGGAGATGGACTTGTAGCCTTGAGATTGCTCATGCTTCCTCACAATTTGGTTTCTCAAGTCCTCAGACAGTTCTTTGGTCTTCTTTCTTTTCTCCATGCTCAATGTGGTACACACAAGGACACAGGACAGAGGTTGAGTCAACTTTAATCCATGTTAACTGGCTGCAAGTGTGATTTAGTTATTGCCAACACCTGTTAGGTGTTTTGTCCACCCTCTTTTTTAGGTTTGGTGTGGAATTATATCCAATTTGGCTTTAGGACAATTCATTTTGTGTTTTTTCATTGAAGACAAATTAAATGAAGATAATAATACCAAAGAATTTGTGATTGCAATCATTTTCAGGAAGAAACTGAGTATTATCTGACAGAATTGCAGGGGTGCCAATACTTTTGGCCAGCACTGTATAATATGTGTTTGAGGAGAGAGGGAGCGGCTGGACCAGTTTCATTACATTGCTTATTTTGTGGTTATTAATTTTATGTTTCTGTTATTATTATTGTTATGTTTTTCATTTTTATAATAAAAAGATCTACAGGATGTAACTCAGGATCAGTACAGGATCAGAAATGTAATGTATGTCCACAGTGACTGCACCAGGAGAATAGTGAGTGCAGCTCTGGAGTATAATACAGGATGTAACTCAGGATCAGTACAGGATCAGAAATGTAATGTATGTCCACAGTGACTGCACCAGGAGAATAGTGAATGCAGCTCTGGAGTATAATACAGGATGTAACTCAGGATCAGTACAGGATCAGTAATGTAATGTATGTCCACAGTGACTGCACCAGGAGAATAGTGAATGCAGCTCTGGAGTATAATACAGGATGTAACTCAGGATCAGTACAGGATCAGTAATGTAATGTATGTACTCAGTGACTGCACCAGCAGAATAGTGAAGCAGCTCTGGGGTATAATACAGGATGTAACTCAGGATCAGTACAGGATCAGTAATGTAATGTATGTACACAGTGACTGCACCAGCAGAATAGTGAGTGCAGCTCTGGTGTATAATACAGGATGTAACTGAGGATCAGTAATGTAATGTATGTACACAGTAACTGTGTAGCACCCTGAGGACTCGGCTGCTACAGGGGTATTGCACCTCGACCCAGAGGTGTGGTATTCCACTCCCGGGTAAGGATGGAGTGTGGAACTGAGCTTAGTAGGCTGCATGCACTACATACATCCCATTTCCGGGGGACAGAACAACGGTACTCCCACCAGTATATGTGCAGGTACGACAGCGTCTGTCCCTGGCTGGAGTGGGAGGGGGGTGGAACATCCCAGTAGTGTAGGGGCAGATAGGGGGAGTAGTCTGGGTAAAGCTAGGAGCTCATTGGGTGCTGGTCACCTGGGCTCACACATAGAGGGAGTATATAAGGTGGGCACCATCTTAGATCAGGGTTCAGTTCAGGCAGGAGGAGAAGAGCAGAGGAGCTCAGCCAGGAGGGCTGACAGGGAGCTGTGGCTCCGGCTGGGCCCAGCTCCAGAGCAAGGCCTGCAGAGAGAGAGAGAGAGAGGAGTCAGAAGGACCCAGAGAGAAAGACAGAAGGAACCCCAAGAACCCAGAAACAGACCAGAAAGGGTGAAGGGTTGGCGGACAAGGGTACCGGATCCCAAGCTGGCAGAGGCCAAAACAAACCTTAGCCAGGAACCGGAGGTCGTGGTCAGGATCTGCCACGACCCTCACCAAATCCACTAGAAAGGCATACCAAGTATAGGGTCAGGGAGCCCAGAGGAGGCTTGACCACCAAGAGACCCGAGGGAGCCGGCCAAAAGTGGATCCCTGGTGGGAACGGCCAGAAGAAGGGAGAGTCAGAAAGGAGCTCAGGACCACGCTCCGGAATTGCCTGGGGGTTGGCCGAGTCCAGGACCTGGTGGACGCAGCACGGCTCGGGTGGTCACTCAAGGCCAGAGTGACTAAAAGGACACCAGTAAGTAAAAGCCCTGAACTGCATCTCCCGACTCTGAGTCTTCTTACTGCACCATCACAACCCCCATCATCCACACCTGCTGCCCTGAGGCCATACCCCTCCCGTTGGGGGTTATACCATCACTGCTGCACATATACCACCGGCCTCAGCGGACTGCTCTGCAGCGGCGGCTTCAAAGCCGCACTCAACGGGTGGCGTAGTCGACACTTAACAACATCTACTGCCATAGACTGCCACTTAGTTTGACACCCTGGGCACGGACCGGGTCACCGCCACAAGGACTACTACCCCCATACAGATCCGGCTCCGGGTATCCCCTTGAACATGGCCCAGGGGGCGCGTCAACTGCATCAGCAGAATAGTGAGTGCTGCTCTGGGGTATAATACCGGATGTAACTCAGGATCAGTAATGTAATGTATGTACACAGTGTTTGCATCAGCAGAATAGTGAGTGCAGCTCTGGAGTATAATACAGGATTTAACTCAGAATCAGTAATGTAATGTATGTACACAGTGACTCCACCAGCAGAATAGTGAGTGCAGCTCTGGAGTATAATACAGGATGTAACTCAGGATCAGTACAGGATCAGTAATGTAATGTATGTACACAGTGACTGCACCAGCAGAATAGTGAGTGCAGCTCTGGAGTATAATACAGGATGCAACTCAGGATCAGTAATGTAATGTATGCACACAGTGATTGCATCAGCAAAATTGTAAGTGCAGCTCTGGAGGATAATACAGGATGTAACTCAGGATCAGTAATGTAATGTATGTACACAGTGACTCCACCAGCAGAATAGTGAGTGCAGCTCTGGAGTATAATACAGGATGTAACTCAGGATCAGTACAGGATCAGTAATGTAATGTATGTACACAGTGACTGCACCAGCAGAATAGTGAGAGCAGCTCTGGAGTATAATACAGGATGTAACTCAGGATCAGTACAGGATCAGTAATGTAATGTATGTACACAGTGACTGCACCAGCAGAATAGTGAGTGCAGCTCTGGAGTATAATACAGGATGTAACTCAGGAGCAGTACAGGCTCAGTAATGTAATGTATGTACACAGTGACTGCACCAGCAGAATAGTGAGTGTAGCTCTGGGTTAAAATACAGGATGTAACTCAGGATCAGTACAGGATCAGTAATGTAATGTATGTACACAGTGACTGCACCAGCAGAATAGTGAGTGCAGCTCTGGAGTATAATACAGGATGTAACTCAGGAGCAGTACAGGCTCAGTAATGTAATGTATGTACACAGTGACTGCACCAGCAGAATAGTGAGTGCAGCTCTGGAGGATAATACAGGATGTAACTCAGGATCAGTAATGTAATGTATGTACACAGTGACTGCACCAGCAGAATAGTGAGTGCAGCTCTGGAGTATAATACAGGATGCAACTCAGGATCAGTAATGTAATGTATGCACACAGTGATTGCATCAGCAAAATTGTAAGTGCAGCTCTGGAGGATAATACAGGATGTAACTCAGGATCAGTAATGTAATGTATGTACACAGTGACTCCACCAGCAGAATAGTGAGTGCAGCTCTGGAGTATAATACAGGATGCAACTCAGGATCAGTAATGTAATGTATGCACACAGTGATTGCATCAGCAAAATTGTAAGTGCAGCTCTGGAGGATAATACAGGATGTAACTCAGGATCAGTAATGTAATGTATGTACACAGTGACTCCACCAGCAGAATAGTGAGTGCAGCTCTGGAGTATAATACAGGATGTAACTCAGGATCAGTACAGGATCAGTAATGTAATGTATGTACACAGTGACTGCACCAGCAGAATAGTGAGAGCAGCTCTGGAGTATAATACAGGATGTAACTCAGGATCAGTACAGGATCAGTAATGTAATGTATGTACACAGTGACTGCATCAGCAGAATAGTGAGAGCAGCTCTGGAGTATAATACAGGATGTAACTCAGGATCAGTACAGGATCAGTAATGTAATGTATGTACACAGTGACTGCACCAGCAGAATAGTGAGTGCAGCTCTGGAGTATAATACAGGATGTAACTCAGGAGCAGTACAGGCTCAGTAATGTAATGTATGTACACAGTGACTGCACCAGCAGAATAGTGAGTGTAGCTCTGGGTTAAAATACAGGATGTAACTCAGGATCAGTACAGGATCAGTAATGTAATGTATGTACACAGTGACTGCACCAGCAGAATAGTGAGTGCAGCTCTGGAGTATAATACAGGATGTAACTCAGGAGCAGTACAGGCTCAGTAATGTAATGTATGTACACAGTGACTGCACCAGCAGAATAGTGAGTGCAGCTCTGGAGTATAATACAGGAGGTAACTCAGGATCAGTAATGTAATGTATGTACACAGTGACTGCACCAGCAGAATAGTGAGTGCAGCTCTGGGTTAAAATACAGGATGTAACTCAGGATCAGTACAGGATCAGTAATGTAATGTATGTACACAGTGACTGCGCCAGCAGAATAGTGAGTGCAGCTCTGGAGTATAATACAGGATGTAACTCAGGATCAGTAATGTAATGTAATGTATGTATACAGTGACTGCACCAGCAAAATTGTAAGTGCAGCTCCTGAACTTAATAATGGGGCTCTGGTGTTTTAATCTTGGGGGTCTGGTGACTGAATTTTGTTGTCTGGTCAGAGGTCTGAATTTTGCTATCTTTTCTTATATCTTAATTGTGCAGTCCTGAATTTCAGGTTCATGGGTATGAAAATTTAGTTGTGAATTTTGGGGTTTGGTGCTTGGTTGATATTTTTGTGTCTGCTCTGTGGTCTGAATTATTGACTCTAGTCTGAGGTCTAAAATTTGGGGTCTCTTCTGGGGTCTGAATTTTGAGGCCCTGTCTGAGATTTGAATTTCGGTTCTTAAAGTAATTTTAAACCCTAAACTGGATTAAAGGATTAAGCCTAGAAGCTATAAAAGCTCATACCTTCTAAACCTCTGCCACTCGGGTCACTCGGTGGACCCAGTCACAGGGTGCCATACTTATGTACCAAACTTACTTATCTCACAGCAATCCCTTTCTTGTACACTGCGAGGTCCATGTCCTGACAAATGATGGCTTGTCAAACCTACGGTGTCCATATAAATAATTTACAAATGTTGGCAACCACATGATAAATATGATATCCATAGATATCAGTTATCCTAAATGTGTCCTCGTCCATCCCGATCACGCCCTCTCTCCACCTGTATGCCGTCTCCTCGCGTGTGAAACATTATCCTGCAGACGTTACCTTGAATCGTATAATTATCTTCTTAGGGCTAGTAAGATTTTTACCGCATAGGTGTAAGGACGGCTACATGCCGTACTCCGTGTCTCATCATTACTGGTAGGGTTTCCCTCCTCTCCCATCACTACATTCCAGGAATAGCTAAGGACAGGCCTGCCCGACACTAATTACCATTCTGGGCCAGGTCCGAGCATGGTAGAAACCAAAAGCCCGTCCCTGGACCATTGAGCTGTCAATCATATCTGTTACTTTCGTAAACCTGCACATTTATGTCATCGTGTTATTCCCAGGTTCAGATGGGCCATTTCTCCGAGCAGCTCCAGGTTGCCATCAGCGGGAAATTTGTTCATTTGCAACTTTTTTTTTGTCGTCAATAAGATTCAGCCAAGTCTCAGCGTGTCGAGGCTTAAAAAAATTCAATGTCAGATTTGCTATGTATATTTTCTCTTGCCTGTAAAAAGTTTATGACCCCCCGTGTATCGTTCCCATACAAAGTCCAGGCGTTCTGTATGGCTGTAAATCTCTCAGATGTTTATTGTAAGTTCCCTAGTGAGGATTTTATAATGACATTCATATAAATAGAGAATAGTTAAGAATTGCCGTATTTTTAAGACTATAAAAGGCACTTAGTTGATTAAAAGGGACCTACAAAATTACCCCAAGGGTAAATAGACCCAATTAAAGGAATGTATTAAAAATTCCTTTATTATATTCTCTTTAAAACATGATTTAAAATTACAGTAGTGTAACTGTATTTTTCTTATTAATTAATGATATACAAGTGCTTCTCACTAAATTAGAATATCATCAAAAAGTTAACTTATTTCAGTTCTTCAATACAAAATGTTAATGTCTGTTAATGCTGATGATTATGGCTTACAGCCAATGAAAACACAAAAGTCATTATCTCAGTAAATTAGAATAATTAAAAAAAAACACCTGCAAAGGCTTCCTAAGCGTTTAAAAAGGTCCCTTAGTCTGTTTCAGTAGGCTCCACAATCATGGGGAAGACTGCTGACTTGTCAGATGTCCAGAAGGCAGTCATTGACACACTCCACAAGGAGGGTAAGCCACATCATCACATCATCAGGGGAGTATCGGGATGCCCACATATTTCTTCAGTTGTAAGTTGTTACCACCATTTGTATGGGCAGTCTATGAAGAATAGCTCATAAGCCAAGAAGGAGTTGTATTGACTACCATTTCCTGGTGTAAGGTTTGGAAAATGTGTTATAAACAGCGATTAAAAGTGTTTTAAAACAGAAAATAATTAAGTAAAATAACTCTAGAGCTTTTAGGAATTTTTGGACATTCTCTTTAAGTAACTCATACCTTCTCATAATAAAATAGTAATGGTATGGGTAGAACTACTAAGCAGACGTGGCTGTTATACCATAGAGCTTCAGGGCAGTCGGCCTCATATATATTTCCACTGTTAGTACTGTAAGTCGTCCATGCTGCGCGTTCCAAAAATACTGTGGACAGATCTTCCCTTAGGCAGCCCTTGATAATGCGGCATAAAACACACAAATACCCGGGCGGTCGTGAGATCTGAGTACCCGCTCATCAAATAATCCCTCAGTGATTTATGGAGAATATTATATATGCACTCATGCAGAAGAAGATATACAATCTCAACCGATATAAGGATCTAAGGCGCTTTTCATACATTTCTACTACGTCTCCATCAGTGGACACACAGGTGCATCATTAACCCATCAGCCTCCATGTGCAAGCCATAGTTATGGTGCTTGAAACCTGAAATGCCTCCTAGACCCCCACCTGGTTTACACACCCTTTTCTCATATGATATATTTCCTATACATCATACCTCCAGGAACAAGGTAAGGCAAGCCTTGAAAGACCTCTGAAAATAGTACAGATTCCTCCCGCCTGCGGACCCTAAGGCATCCAGGGCCAACAGGTGAGAGATCTGCAGAGAGAACAAAGGTACAGTTTTTAAGTACAGTCTTCCTTGTTAAAGCTTTCACTTTAAAATTGTGCATCAAATATAGAATCCTGGTACAAATCGATGGGCAAACCTGTATCGTAACAGTTGAATATGTCGATTACATGTGAGAATATAAGTCCCTGAGTTGTCCTCTTCCTCTTTTTAAGAAGGTGCTGGTTTTGAAAAGGTGACAACCAATGGTGGCAACCATATACAGTCCCTATAAACATGGTGTTCATAGTAGTGGTTTGCCCCAAGTTGTCCCTCCTTGCCTCCAATCCTTTGTGTTCCTATTCATGATACATATACGTCATTTCCATTCATCCCTATTCCCTTTACAGTAATTCTATAACAGAGGTTCTCAGTGAAGACCAGGAAGGTTTGCGGAAGTGTTTGCCTTGTGTTTGCTCTAAGTGATGGACTTCCTGGACACACTTTTCAAAGCTAATGAGCACTTTGGGTTCAATGACCTGACATCCCTGGTTGATGATTATCTTATCCCCCTGTATTCTTCTGAGAAATAAGGATGGCAGGACTTACCTTTTTGGTAGCTAGAGTGCAACTATCCCTTGGTTGTTTACCTTAGAGAACAATATGTTGGTTTACTGTTTCATGATTACCCTAACACCCTCTATCCTAAGTCAGAAGGATGGTATGACCTATTTTTTTGATCACTACAGCACTCACCCTTTCTTTACTTGGTTACTAACCTTTGAGAGCTATGTAATAGTCTACACTAGTTCAATATTACACTAACCCCTTTCATCCTTTTAAGGTAGAACAATGGCAGGACCACCTTTCCTTGACTGCTAGGGTACGTTGGTCCTTTGTCTCTTGGTTGATAACTTTTGTGAGCAATATGTTAGTCTACTCTGGTTTATGATCACCACAACTCCTTCCATTTTTGTAATCTTGTAGGGTGGCCTTGGTTACATGGGAGCACTGGTTCCATCATCCTTCGTGATGGCCAACTCTGGAAAGCTGTGAGTTGTTTCACTCTGTTCAAACTCAATATCACCTTTTTATGGGCTTCTCCTTTGACTTTGATCTCTACTATCTCTGTACAGAATTGCCAGTGACAAGCTCATAGTACCAGCACCCAACCATTAGAGTTCTTGTGCTGTTCTGTCCTGTTGACAACCCCTTTAATATATTATCAGGACATTCTAGGATTTATAGTCGGGTAAGCCACAGTTATGTCAGGATTTTCTAGAAAGTCATAATGATAGCAAGAACCCTAGCAGCCTCTTGTGCGTCTCGTCTCGTATTATCATTACACTCCTGACACTCCTACGCCAGGTCGCAAGGTAAAAAATAAAGAGAATTTTACGAATGCAGCAGATGTCAAACTGTTCTGTCTTGAACAGGAATTCATCACCCAAGGCAGAGAAAAAGTGAACCCGCCAACAGTCATGCAGCAGCATCATGTAAGGTGAATGATGTATTATCCGAGGCTTTCTTAGGAATTTTCATCATTACCTCTTCAACAAAATTATTATTTTTCCACATTTGTTTTTGTTACCGTGAAAGACTTTTATTTTTTTAAGTAGTACTTGAAACTTTGAAGATTAGATGGGGCATCTAAGCCTATTATGTGTGCTAATGTTTTTGTATGCATTCTAAATTTCTTACCATTTTGCGTATACAGCCTCTATGCAGACCTATGTGTCCCATGGTTTGCAGACTGCAAAACTCTGTAAGTAGTCTGATTTTGAAGTCATCTGCTTGTCCTCTCATGGTGTCTCCCCTTCTAATCTCTGTAGATGACCACTTAGAAGGAACAACAGGAGTTACTAAGAAGACACCTAACTATGCAAAGGCGTTCTATACACAAAACAGTAAGATCTTTTTGGTCACGGCTAAAAGTTGGGTTGCATTTCCTTTTACCCCAATATTTTCTTGTTGCCACGTGCTATCTTGCATGACAAAATGTCAACAAGCTTGTATCATTTCATTAGCCATCTCGACAATTCCACCTCAATATAAAAAGCACATGGCATTGGCGTAGTCTAAACCACATTTATTAGAAGAAATAAGGACCATCCTAATGTGATTTCCCCAGAATTAAGGGCAGGACCACCTAAAGTATTGTGGAGAAACAGATAATTTCCAAAGGTGCTCCTCCAACTGCAAAAACCAACACACTAAGTTTATTGGTTGTAAGGCTGTGTGCCCATGATGCGTTTTTTAAGCGTTTCCGCTGCGGCAAAAACTCTGCAGAAACGCTTAAAAAATGCATGGTAGAAGGTCTGCCATGTTCCCCAATGATAATCCGCATGTGCTGTGCACATGCTGCGGAAATTTCCACTGCGGATTATCATTGCGGAAAAAAACGCAGCACTACCAATTATTTTGCGGAAGCGCTGCATTTTCGCTGCCATTGACTTGCATTGGAACGCATGGATTCCGCAGCACTGTATATGTAGATGCGCATTCCATGTGTTCCAATGTGCGGATGGTACCCGGGTCTGGAGAGAGGAGACTCTCATCCAGACCCAGGTACCATAGTGCCTGTAAAAAAAAAGAATAAAATAAAAAATATATGTTATATTTACCTTCTGGTGGCCCCCGGTGCGCTCGTCCTCCCATGCCGGCAGATCGTGATGGACTGTAGGACCTGCGCTGACGTCATAGTCAAGTGACAGGTCACGCGATGCTGACGTCGGCAGGTTCTTCAGTGTACCGCGATCTGCCGACAGCCAGGACGGAGGGAAGCAAGACGTCGGGGGCCATCGGAAGGTAAGTATAGATTTATTTTTATATTTTTAACCATTCTTTGGGGTCACACTATATAAATCCATGCCGTTTGCATGGATTTATATAGCGTGACCAAGTTGACAAGCACTTTCCAAGTGATGCTAAAATCGCTTGGAAAGCGCTTGACAACCCGCATGCAGAAATGCATGTGAAGAACGCTTCACATCCGCATGTCCCTGGCAGGAAAAACACATGTACAATCCGCATGTACAATCCGCACGCGTTTTTTCTGCCAGGGGAGATGCAGAAACGCTCAGGAAAAATCCGGAGCATTTCTGCATCGTGGGCACATAGCCTAACCCTATAAAGTCTTTTCAAAGAGGCTTGTCCTCAGTTTTGGACTTCAGTTCTCCATTCATGCTTCTCTTCTTCTTTTTTCTAGCTCCTTTGAGAATTATTCTCTTTAACAATTAGTTGGATGTTGCTATAACATATGTTGATGACAAAACTTATGTCTGTTCATCTGTCCTGCAACTGAACACTTTGGTCAAGATTTGGTCAAGTATTGACGCCTAAAGAAAATGACCCAATGAAGCTTTAGTAGATGGAACCCAGATTGAGCAGGAGAACTAGATCGATAAAAATCATCTCCAGAAATAATCATTCACACAATTCAATAATTGACCAATCCCCTCAAAAAACACATGACATCCAGTTCGAGAGTTTTTGAAGACCTTAGACAAACTTAAAAACAGGTTGTAAGTCACATGAGGATCCACTGTATAAATGAGAGTTGAAATAAGGTCCTTAGAACTTTGGAAAACTATAATTGGCCGTTATCCAGGCATAAGATAAAATAGATCATTCATGTTGTGTTTGATATCAGGAAACTCTTCTGAAATTACTCCAAGGACCTCCTCAAACATGTACAGAACCTTAAATAAGAAACTTCCCTTTATAGATTCAACTCTCAGTCACCTATTGCGCAATCATATGTAGCTACATGAGCAACCAAGGTATAAATTAAGGGTGGATTTTGTGGTATGAGCCCATAAGCAAGAATCTTCTCTCTAGGAGTCCTATAAACATGGCTTTGAAGATTCAATCATGAAGGGAGTGGAGTGGTGGCAACAAGCACCAAGTTTTTGTCTCTAGGTGGTAAAGGGGTGTGCCAGCACTAAGAACGCCCTTCTTTACAGCCTATGTCATATCTCAGGGGTGCACAATCTGCGGCCCGCGTTGCCATTCTGCGTGGCCCCCAACCATATGGACAGAAAAATGCTTGCCTGAGAGGTTAACTATAAGTGAGCAGCGACACACAGAAGAGTAGTGACAGCAGCTGAGGAGCAGAGACAGGCAAGTACTTATGGTGCAAGGTGTAGACATCTCTGCATTCCTCATACATCAGGAGAATGGGGTCTCTTTTCCTATTTGGATCTCCAGAAAGTAGTATGTAAATTAGACAGGTGGCCTTCAATATCTGTTGCTCGCTCAACTGTAGTTTATAGGGGTTCTGAAACATTAGGCAGTAAGCAAAAAACTCATGATCTATTGTAGAGAGCCATGTGCATGTGACTCGCCCCCTGGGCCGTGGGGCACTCGAGACCGGACTTCAGGGCAATGCTGGGAGTAGTAGTGGCGACCCGGTCCCGGGTGGTCAGACCAGTGGTAGTCTATGATGTGCTGTAGGTAATGTCCGACTACGCCACCCGTAGATTGCGGTCTGGGTGGACCGCCGCTGCAAGGCAGACCGCTGAGGCTGGTGTTGGGGATGCAGCAGGGAATAGTACGACTCCCCACGGGAGGAGTGTAGCCTCAGGGCAGGTAATAGGATGCTGGGGGTGATGGTGCAGGCGCAGCAGTAACCACACAGAGTCCAATAATGCAGTCCAGGGTCTTTTACTGATCTTATCACAGACCCACCAGTAGTACAGGGTAGGAAAGGGCCTGGGTGCCTGAGGGCATTCGGGCAAGCTCCGCTGGTCAGGGTGAGTGGGTAGGCCTACCGTTCTCTTTCTCTGCCCTTGCTGACTATCTCCCCCTTTAGTGGTATGATAGCCCACGTCCCTGAGCTTGCCGTGTACTACGCCTGTATGGCTTGCGACTCGGGCCTTAGGTACCTGTAGCTTCTCCATGCTGTACCGGTCCCTCTGTGTGACGGAGCCTCCAGGCTTCTTAGGCCAAGGGACCTGAAATCCCTTGTGAGTTGGTTTTCTGCTGCAGGACCTGCAACCCTGACAGCCTCGGACCCCAGTGTCCGGTTGTGTAATCTCTCTCTGCTAGGACCGGCTCTCATCGCCTCTGTCCCTGGCTTTCTGCTCCTCCTTTGCCTCCTGGAGTCCTCAGCTGCGGCTGACCTGTCCCTCTCTTCTGGGAACCCTTCTGGATGCTTCAGAAGCGGGTCCTGGTCTCCCTAACCCTGCCCTCAGTACCAGTTTTTATAGGGGCAGCCTGCTCCCCCTACTGGCCTGGGACAGGAGGTGCTGCATGCAAATGGTCCATGACCAGAGAACCTCCCTCCTGCTCTCAGACACAGCCTTACAAGTTTGTGGCATCCAGGCCTGGGGTGACACATTCCCCCCTAGGAAAGCTTAGTACTCCGGGACTAAACAAGAAACACGATACAGGGTATAAATTATAACATAAACATAACAGAGAAGGAAACAACAAACAACACCACATATTGAGTTCTTTAGGTCACAGTATGGCCTGTGACCGGGTGTCCATATCACCAACACAACGGGGAGCCTTAACCAGGTGGGGTCTGTCCTAGCCCCAAGTCCTTTACAGTCTTAGTTCATTCCTTGGTCAGGCTCTGAACGCAGTCCATACAAAGTCCCAGTTATTAAAAGTTCATAACCTTTGAGTCCGTACGGTAACTGTAAGAAACTGAAATACACAATTACTAACCATGCATATAACTTTGCAAACATTTCAACACTTGGCAACAGGGTTATTTACAGTTTTAGTGCACCCTATATTCTCCAGCGAGCGGGTATTTGACCCCTAGTGCTCCTGGTTGACCTCCTTAACCCACTGTCTGGTGGTGGACCAACCTGGCTTTCCCCACCATCATTGAGGGTACAGATACTAGCTGGGTGTACAGGTAGGGCAGGTAGCTGTCTTTGGGTCCTTTGGCTTACCGCAGGCATGGCAGGCTCACTATCAGCAGAGGGTTGACTCTCCTGGGCTGCTGGCGTGGGTTCTTCCGCCTCTGGGGCTGCTTGCTCTTCTTGTTCTTCCTGTCCTCCTGTAGGCTCCTGCTGGGTAGGCTGAAGGAAGTGTAGGACAGGTACCACTATTGCGCCATTTATCTGAATCCAGGTCCGGGGGAACTCTCCGAGAACTGTGCTGATCATCTCCTTTTTGTCCTCTGTGGGTTCAAGGTCATCTTGATCTTCACTTAGACTCTGTAGTTGCTCGGGGCACCGTTTTAGGTGGTCTCTGGAGATGGTGGTAGTGGTTTCTCCTCCATCCTTGGTAATCACACATACCTTTGGGTTGTCGTGGTCGGACTGCAGTACTGTGTACGGGTCTCTCTCCCACTGGTCATCCAGCTTGTGTAACCTTCTCTTCCACTTCAGGACCTGCTCACCAGGTTCCAGGGGACCAGCAGGGGCGTGATAGTTGAAGAGCCTCTCTTGCTTTTCCCTCGCTTGAGCTAGACTCCTCTCCACACTCTCCTGTACCTTCTTGTACTGTAGCCGCCGTTCCGTATCCCAGTCCACATCTGGGGAGTTGTTCTCAGGTGTCAGGACTCCCATTTCCAGGTCGATCAGCAGCTTACCTGGTCTTGCTCGCATCAGGTAAGCCGGGGTGCAATTTGTAGCATTCACCGGGATATGGTTGTACAAGTCAATCAGGTCTGGCAGCTTCTCCGGCCACAGGCTGCGTTCTTCCAGGGGTAATGTCTTGAGGAGATCAATGACGATATTGTTCATTTTCTCACACAGCCCGTTGGTTTGCGGGTGGTAAGGCGTTGTCCGAATCTTCCTACAGCCGTAGAGGTTGCAGAACTCCTGGAATACTTCAGCCTCAAACGCTGGACCTTGATCTGTCAAGACCTGTTCCGGACACCCATGTGGACGGCAGAAGTGTTGCTGGAAGGCTCTGGCCGCCGTTTGGGCTGTCAGGTCTTTAACAGGAACCACTACCAGGAACCGGGAGTAATGGTCCACAATTGTCAGGGCATAGACATAGCCCGACCGGCTTGGAGCCAATTTCACATGGTCCAGAGCTACCAGCTCAAGAGGCTGCCTGGTGACGATGGGCCTCAAGGGTGTCTGCTGGCTGGCGCGGTCCTTCCTTCTGAGGTGACATGGGCCGCAGTCCCTGCTCCACTTCTCGATGGCCCTTCTCATGCCGACCCAGTAGAACCGCTCTCTCAGTAGGAACTCCAGTTTCTTCCACCCGAAGTGTCCCGCTCTGTCATGGTAGGCCTCCAGGACCATTGCTGCATCTCGCCTTGGGACCACTATCTGCCAGGTCAGCTCGTGCGTCCGGTGGTTGACAAGCCTTCTGCACAGCTTACCCTCGTAGAGGAATAGCCTGCTTTTCTCCTTCCATATCTGCTTGGCTTCCTCTGGAGCGTCCGGGCCAGGGCTAGCGTCTTCCTGGGTTAACATGTCTTTCACCAGGTGTATTGCAGGGTCGCTATCTTGCGTTTCAGCCCAGCCGTGGTGGGGTAAGGGATTGAACATAACGGTGGTTAAGTCCTTGTCTCTTACCCGGTGAGAAAGCTGAGTGGCCCCATACCGGTGGAAAGCAGGGAGCTCTATTTCCTCCAGCTCTTCCGAGTCGTCTTCTCCTTCAGGTAGGTGGGGCATTCTTGATAGGGCGTCTGCGTTGGTTCTGCCTGACCGGTATTTGATTGTGAAGTCATAATTGGATAGCCGGGCCATCCACCGCTGTTCTAGGGCACCTAGTCTTGCATTGTCCAGATGTGTCAACGGGTTGTTGTCCGTGTGCACGGTGAACTTTGCGGAGGCCAGGTAATGCTTAAACCGTTCTGTGACGGCCCACACCACTGCCAAGAATTCTAGCTTGAAGGAGCTGTAATTCTCCGGGTTTCTTTCAGTGGGCCTCAGTTTCCGGCTGGCATACGCGATCACCCTTTCTCTGCCCTGTTGGTTCTGTGACAGTACAGCTCCCAGTCCCACATTACTGGCATCTGTGTGGAGGATAAAAGGCTGGCCATAATCGGGGTAGGCTAGTATCTCATCCCCCGTGAGGGCCATCTTCAACTGGCGGAAGAACTCCTCTTCTGGCTTGTCCCACTTGAAGGGTGGCTTGTGACTTCTGGATTTAGATTGCCCTATCAGGAGGTCCTGCATAGGGGCTGCCATCTTAGTGAACCCGGGGATGAACCTTCGGTAGTAGCCTACCAACCTGAGGAATTGCCTCACTTCCTTGATGTTAGATGGGCTTGGCCAGCTCTTGATGGCTGTAACTTTGTCGGGGTCGGGGGCTACTCCCTCTGCACTCACCACGTGTCCTAGGTATTGGACTTTCGGTTTTAACAGGTGGCACTTTGAAGGCTTCACTTTCAGGCCGTAGCCTGCCAGGGCTTCGAACACCTCGGCCAGGTGCTTTAGATGGTCCTCGTAAGTCTTCGAATAGACGATCACGTCGCCCAGGTAAAGGAGGACCGTCTCGAAGTTTTGGTGCCCTAGACAGCATTCCATCAGCCTCTGGAAGGTCCCTGGTGCATTGCGGAGCCCGAAGGGCATACAGTTGAACTCGCTCAGTCCCATCGGGGTGGTGAAGGCGGTCTTCTCCTTGTCAGCCTCTGCCACAGGAACCTGCCAGTACCCGCTAGTAAGGTCCAAAGTAGAGAAGAAATTAGCTGATTTTAGAGCTGCTAAAGACTCCTCTATCCAAGGTAATGGGTACGCATCCTTATGGGTGATACGATTGATTTGTCTATAGTCCACGCACATTCTCATGGTACCGTCTTTCTTTTTTACCAAAACTAAGGGAGCTGCCCAGGGGCTACAGCTATCTCTAATGACCCCAGGTTCTTTCATTTCTCTCAGCATACCCTTGGCTTTCTGATAATGTGCAGGGGGTACAGGCCTGTGTCTCTCTTTTATTGGTGGGTGGCTCCCCGTGGGGATATGGTGTTCTATCCCTTTTACTCTGCCGAAGTCCAGTGGGTGCTTACTAAAAATTCTCTCGTACTCTTGAACCACCCGGTAGACTCCTTGTTTTTGGTGCAGGGGAGTGGAGTCAGCACCCACATGGAGTTTCTGGCACCAGTCCTTTTGTTTCTGGGAGCCATTACCCTCCGCCTGTGGAGATGGAGGCAACGGTTCCACGGCCCTGATAGCTTTGTGCTCAACAGCGAACAGTTTGGCAAGTGTAGCGTACCTGGGTAGGTGTACCTCCCTCAACCCAATGTTGAGAATGCAAACTGGCACCCTCCCATGATGGACATCAACCACCCCCCGGGCTGTCAAAATGGTGGGCCTGCTGTCTGAGTACACAGGTTCTACCATGGCTTGGTAGTCTCTGCCTCTCAACTCGATTGCAGTCCGACACCAGATCATCATTTCACCACCAGACAGTTCTACCTGCTGCCGTCTCATCAGGGCTCTTATCTCTTTCTGGAGGACCCTCTGTTGGCTGGAGCTTGCATTCATTGCCACCTGCTGTAAAATCACAATTACTTCTGAAAGACAGTTTTCAATCACATTAGTACCCACAGTTATTTTAGGGTGACTTTCACGACGGTCAATGTCCACAATGATCACTCCCTGTGCCGGCAGTTCCACCTTACCAATCTTGATGGTCATCTCTCTGAACCCCACCTGCGGCACGGGTTGGCCATTGCTGGCAATGATGCGTAAGTCATAGTCTGGGTAGCGGGTTATGTCAGCGTCACTCCAGTACTGCTTGAAAAGTACGTAGGGGATGGTAGTCACTTGAGACTCGGTGTCCAGCAGTGCACTCATGGGGATACCGTCCAGCACTACGGGTAAGACCGGGCGTCCTCCCACTTACTTATCGCGCCAATTAGATGGACCTGATGACCTTATGCCTGGAGGTTGGCCCTCTGCCCCAGGTCGGACCCATTTAAAGTACAGTACCTTGCTATGTGTCCTGGCTGACTGCAACGGCGGAAAATTGGCTGTCCATCCTCAGTGTAGCGGTAGGCGGGCCTCCCTCTGAACGGCGGGATCCTCCTCTGTCGACGCCACGGGACATCCTCCGGACTGGAAGCCAGCTCGATTGGTCTTGACGGTTCCACCTGCAACGACTGTACGGTCCTGGTTAATGCAGCCACACTCTTTGTTAGCTCCTGGACCTGATGGTGCAGGTCTGCAGGCTGGGATGGATTTAGGGCCTGTGCATCAGCCCCCACCAGGTCTGCAGGGTAGGGCGCTGCCCCCTGGTGGTAAGTGATGGCAGGGAGCCGGGGAGCTACAGCGCCACTTGCTGCGGGTTCTCTGAGCACCCGGATGGCCCAATCCTTGAACTGCGCAAAAGTCAAATCGGGGTTCTGTAGGGCCATGAGGCGCAGCTGGGTTCTGTGGGCGCTGGACAGCAGACCTTCTATGAACTGGTCAGTCAACAGTTTATCAGAGTCCTGCACGCTACCAGGGTCAGCTTGTTTGATAGCTCTCAGGGCTTCTTGCAGGTTCAAGGCATAGTCTCTGATACTATCCTGGGCCCGCTGCTTACAGCCATAGAACCGCATTTTGATTTCTGCTGAGGTACGGGTATCAAAGGTACTCCGCAGCCGGGTCAGAATGTCCTTTACTGTCCTTTTCTCTTCATCTGACCATGATTTCACTTCCCGCTGGGCTGCACCGGTGAGCTGCCCCGTCAGAATGCTCACTTTCTGTTCTTCTGTCAGGGGATAAACTTTGAATAAACTGTGCAGTCTTTCCCTAAAGTCAGTTAAGGTATGGGGGTCCCCTGAGTATTGGGGTAGCCAGGCTGCTCCGGGGATGTAGGGCATAGAGAACGGCATCACCGCCGCTGCAGCCCCTCCGGTTGTAGAGGGCCCCTCCGCGTCCGTCATCTTCCTCCCCCCTAGTTAAGCGTGGCCTACCTTCCGACGATCCTCTTCTGTAGGCCGCGGCTCCGCTGGTGCTGCTTCGTGCGAGGACCTTGCGTCGCGTACTGGTGACGTCAGCGTCGCTCTCTCTCCCTTCCAGGACCTTGCGCAGCGTCGGTGCGTAGGGCTTCAAGTCTCGCGCGCTTTGGACGTCCACGCCCCTCTTCTTCCCGAGCGGCATCCTGAAGATGGCGTCCGATGGCGGGAAGACGGCTGAAGATGGCGGGAACCGACGGAAGATGGCGGGAGACGGCTGAAAATGGCGGGAAATGGCTCCGGATGGCGGGAAAACTCTTCTTCAGGTACGTGTACAGTCTTTTTCAGGCACGCAATACCCGTTTGTGGCGGGTTGGTTACAATCCTGCCGACTACGCCAAAGCTGACTCGCCCCCTGGGCCGTGGGGCACTCGAGACCAGACTTCAGGGCAATGCTGGGAGTAGTAGTGGCGACCCGGTCCCGTTGCTCAGGGTGGTCAGACCAGTGGTAGTCTATGATGTGCTGTAGGTAATGTCCGACTACGCCACCCGTGGATTGCGGTCTGGGTGGACCGCCGCTGCAAGGCAGACCGCTGAGGCTGGTGTTGGGGATGCAGCAGGAAATAGTACGACTCCCCACGGGAGGAGTGTAGCCTCAGGGCAGGTAATAGGATGCTGGGGGTGATGGTGCAGGCGCAGCAGTAACCACACTGAGTCCAATAATGCAGTCCAGGGTCTTTTACTGATCTTATCACAGACCCACCAGTAGTACCGGTTAGGAATGGGCCTGGGTATCTGAGAGCATTCGGGCGAGTTCCGCTGGTCAGGGTGAGTGGGTAGGCCTACCGTTCTCTTTCTCTGCCCTTGCTGACTATCTCCCCCTTTAGTGGTATGATAGCCCACGTCCCTGAGCTTGCCGTGTACTACGCCTGTATGGCTTGCGACTCGGGCCTTAGGTACCTGTAGCTTCTCCGTGCTGTACCGGTCCCTCTGTGTGGCGGAGCCTCCAGGCTTCTTAGGCCAAGGGACCTGAAATCCCTTGCGGGTTGGTTTTCTGCTGCAGGACCGGCAACCCTGACAGCCTCGGACCCCAGTGTACGGTTGTGTAGTCTCTCTCTGCTAGGACCAGCTCTCGTCGCCTCTGTCCCTGGCTTTCTGCGCCTCCTGGACTCCTCAGCTGTGGCTGACCTGTCCCTCTCTTCTGGGAACCCTTCTGGATGCTTCAGAAGCGGGTCCTGGTCTCCCTAACCCTGCCCTCAGTACCAGTTTTTATAGGGGCAGCCTGCTCCCCCTACTGGCCTGGGACAGGAGGTGCTGCATGCAAATAGTCCATGACCAGAGAACCTCCCTCCTGCTCTCAGACACAGCCTTACAAGTTTGTGGCATCCAGGCCTGGGGTGACACACATGCATCACCTCTTCTTCTTTAGGGCCTATTCTCAGTTGTTTTTTTTTACAAGGATTTAGAAACTGATTTTACTGCAAATCCACATGAAAAAAAAAATGATTCAATACTGTTCGAATAAGCTTCCTATTAGTTTTACTGCGAAATATTCAAAATAAAGTGAAAAAATCAGCACTGTGCGCCCTAGAGGAGCTTTTCCAATTAAAATGAGTCGGAAACTTATTCAAAGGCTGTGTGCCCACGATGCGTTTTTTAAGCGTTTCCGCAGCGGCAAAAACGCTGCAGAAACGCTTAAAAAACGCATGGTAGAAGGCCTGCCATGTTCCCCAATGATAATCCGCATGTGCTGTGCACATGCTGCGGAAATTTCCGCTGCGGGTTATAATTGGGGAAAAAAACGCAGCACTACCAATTATTTTGCGGAAGTGCTGCGTTTTCGCCGCCATTGACTTGCATTGAATCGCTTGGATTCCGCATCACTGCATCTGTACATGCGGATTCCATGCATTTCAATGTGCGGATGGTACCCGGGTCTAGAAGACTGGAGACTCTCCTCCGGACCCGGGTACCATAGAACTTGTAAAAAAAAGAATAAAATAAAAAATAAATATTATATTTACCTTCTGATGGCCCGCGGTGCGCTTGTCTTCACTTGCAGGCAGATCGCGGTGGACTGAAGGACCTGCGCTGACGTCATAGTCATGTGACGGCAGGTCCTTCAGTGCAGTGTACCGCGATCTGCCGGCAAGGGAGGACGGAGCGAAGCAAGACTGCGGGGGCCATCGGAAGGTAAGTATAGATTTATTTCTTTATTTTTTAACATTCTTTAAGGTCACAGTATATAAATCCATGCCGTTTGCATGGATTGAAGGAGATTATCAGTGGTCTTGTATGTCTTCCATTTTCTAATTATTGCTCCCACAGTTGATTTCTTCACACCAAGCTGCTTGCCTATTGCAGATTCAGTCTTCCCAGCCTGGTGCAGGGCTACAATTTTGTTTCTGGTGTCCTTCGACAGCTCTTTGGTCTTCACCATAGCGGAGTTTGGAGTGTGACTGTTTGAGGTTGCGGACAGGTGTCTTTTATACTGATAACAAATTCCAACAGGTGCCAGTACTACAGGTAATGAGTGGAGGACAGAGGAGCCTCTTAAAGAAGAAGTTACAGGTCTGTGAGAGCCAGAAATCTTGCTTGTTTGTAATTGACCAAATACTTATTTTCCACCAAAATTTGAATTTTTTTTTTCCAAATCAGACAATGTGATTTCAGGATGTTTTCTCATTTTGTCTCCCATAGTTGAGGTCTACCTATGATATCAATTACAGGCCTCTCTCATCTTTTTAAGTGGGAGAACTTGCACAATTGGTGGCTGACTAAATACTTTTTTTCCCCACTCTATATTCTGTTGATATGCCATAAATATCAAAAAAGGAATGCGGGTGTGCTCCGCTGCTGGAGAAGAATTCACAGGATCCAGATGTATAGGAATCAGTTGTAGTTTATTCCCAATGTGTTTCTAGGTTGAACCGACTTCTTCTTCAAGATCAATCATAAATGTCACAGAAGGTAATACCCCTTTAATTTTTAGTGTGGCTCCCAGATTGGTTCAGTATGACAATGTGGCCCTTGGACCAAAAAGGTTGTGCACCCCAGTCATAACTGTATACACATAGGTCACCACATTATGAAGAGATGTAATATCACATTAAAGGGCCAATGCTTCACGTTGGTGCTGGATTGCTCTGCCAGACCCCAACATCCTGGGACGGGAGGAGTAGGTGCTTCTATCCTCCTCTATTTCCTTTCCATAGTCCTTTGGTCGATTCTTCAAATCCATGTTTTTAGGACTCATCGAAAAAGGAGACACCCATTAAAATATGATGTTGAGCCAACTTAGGCAGGTGTCTTCACTCCAGGGTTCCCATAGTAGCTAAAGGGGGGTAGACATACAATATGATATACTGACTAAGGAGTGTCACAGCACTGATGTATACATGTGTCCTTACTTATCCTTCCTCTTGGATCAACTTGTCCTGGAATGAGTGGTGCAAGATGACCACCTTTGAAAATAGAACATAATTTTGTGATATTGGGAGATCTTTATGCTATGCTGTATGTATCTATATGTGGCAACCTGTGGCTCTAAGGTAGATTGCAGCCTGTGAAGAATTTTTGCTACCATGTCACAATAATGCTTTAAAATTGAGTTGGAGAAATTGAAGTTCTTACCAAAATTCCAGGAAAGTGAAGAGTGAAACATATATGAACCTAATTTGGAAGCCCATCAGTGTAGGACATGGGCTATGACTCTTGGAGCCAACATGGTATGGTAGATTTCTCCTAAACATCCGAGCTACAGAAGCCATGCCATGGATTGATCTATGAAACCACTCAGCATTAAAGGGATGCCTACTGCAAAACATCCGGGTTCTTTCAGTGGCCATTAAGTGTATCTAATCTTATAGGTGCTCCTGATGCTGCAAATTACATCCACGTATAAGCATAATTTGGAACAAAATATTTTAAGAGGCACCTGTAGGACCTCCAGGATTGAAGGTTATGAGTCGACACATCATTACAAAGAAGTAACTTGAAGTTTGTGGAACCTTGAAGCTTGTGGATCAAAAATCTGTAACAGGCTCCCACCTACCATGTGTCATTCGTAATATTGGTGCCTTCTTATACCCTCCCCCAACATAATACATCAGGGTAAGGGTGCATAACGGATGCTGATTCTGCACCTCCTACAGCTACAACCCTGCTTAAGAAAAATCCATTCACAATGTCAAGGTAACCTTAGGGTGCAATCATATAGAGTATATGCTCATATAGACATTGGCTGTCCTTGCTATGGGTAGTCCACTAGCTCTCACAGTTATGGGGTTCTATGGTTATAATTAGGGGTCTATAAGTGTTATTAGGGCCTGTGACTGGTATTAGCCATCCCACAGTTGTCAATTTTTCTAGGGGTCCTGCAGCTGAAGTTGAAAGGGTGGAGAACCATCAACTTTTGACCTACAAGAAAATCGAGTGCTTAGCACAACTTCCACCTGTGTGTCCCAGATAAACCACTGTGTGCAGCAATCTAAAAACATTTCACTTAGAGAAGGGCATATTAGAAGTTTAGTTATAAATCATCTGCAGAACTGCTGTTCCACTATGTGTAAAAGTTACAGCCATATACAGTTATGGCCAAAAGTGTTGGCTCACATGAAATTGGTCCAGAAAATAAAGTATTTCTCCCAGAAAATTATTGCAATTCCAAATGTATTGTTATACACATGTTATTTACTTTGCGTGTATTGGGACAACAAAAAAAACTGAGAAAAAAAGGAAAATTGGACATAATTTAACAAAAAAAAAACAAAAAAGGGTTGGCCAAAATTGTTGGCACCTTTCCAAAATTGTGGGTAAACAACTTTGTTTCCAGGTTATGATGCTCCTTCAAACTCACCTGTGGCAAGTAACAGGTGTTGGTCAATATGAAAATCACACCTGAAAACAGATAGAAAGGGGAGAAGTTAACTCAATCTTTACACTGTGTGTCTGTGTGTGTGCCACACTAAGCATGGAGAACAGAAAGAGGAGAAGAGGACTGTCTGAGGACTTGAGAACCAAAATTGTTGAAAAATATCAATAATCTCAAGGTTATAGACAAAGTAAAAAACCAAGATATGGGAGCTCCCACTCTATAATACCAAGGTTCCAAAAAATCGATGTTTGATTAAAATATTTTATTAATAAAATAAATACCTCTATCGACGAAGATATTAGTTTTTGGATATTATATAAAAATTGCAATGTATAAACACAACGCGTTTTGGCCATTAGCCTTCATCAGGTGTATATTTGGTATGATCCACAGAACTTATTTATACCCTTCACTAGTGTTGGTAGGGGCGGCCTAATTAATAGATTTGCTAATTGGTAGGTTTTACTTCCCCCTACTCACCATCCACCTGATTACTAATGTCAGTGGATGGTGATACATTACCACACACAAGCATCAGTGGAAATACTGCGGGAAGACATACACTGTGTGCAGAATTATTAGGCAAATGAGTATTTTTCTCACATGATACTTTTTATACATGTTGTCCTACTCCAAGCTGCATAGGCTTGAGAGCTAACTACCAATTAAGTAAATTTGGTGATGTGCATCTCTGTATAAGGTGTGCATAATTATTAGGCAACTTCCTTTCCTTTGGCAAAATGGGTCAGAAAAGAGATTCGATGGGCTCTGAAAAGTCCAAAATTGTGAGATGTCTTGCAGAGGGATGCAGCAGTCTTGAAATTTCCAAACTTTTGAAGCGTGATCACCAAACAATCAAGCGTTTCATGGCAAATAACCAACAGGGTCGCAAGAAGCGTGTTGGCCAAAAAAGGCGCAAAATAACTGCCCATGAACTGAGGAAAATCAAGCGTGAAGCTGCCAAGATGCCATTCGCCACCAGTTTTACCATATTTCAGAGCTGCAACCTTACTGGAGTATCAAAAAGCACAAGGTGTGCGATACTCAGGGACATGGCCATGGTAAGGAAGTCAGAAACGACCACCTTTGAACAAGAAACATAAAATAAAACGTCAAGAATAGGCCAAGAAATATCTTAAGACTGATATTTTAAAGGTTTTATGGACTGATGAAATGAGAGTGACTCTTGATGGGCCAGATGGATGGGCCAGAGGCTGGATCAGTAAAGGGCAGAGAGCTCCACTCTGACTCAGACACCAGCAAGGTGGAGGTGGGTTACTGGTATGGGCTGGTATCATCAAAGATGAACTTGTGGGACCTTTTCGGGTTGAGGATGGAGTGAAGCTCAATTCCCAGACTTACTGCCAGTTTCTAGAAGACAACTTCTTCAAACAGTGGTACAGGAAGAAGTCGGTATCGTTCAAGAAAAACATGATTTTCATGCAGGACAATGCTCCATCACATGCATCCAACTACTCCACAGCGTGTCTGGCCAGTAAAGGTCTAAAAGAAGAAAATATAATGACATGGCCCCCTTGTTCACCTGATCTGAACCCCATAGAGAACCTGTGGTCCATCATAAAATGTGAAATCTACAGGGAGGGAAAACAGTACACCTCTTGGAACAGTGTCTGGGAGGCTGTGGTGGCTGCTGCACGCAATGTAAATCGAAAACAGATCAAGCAACTGACAGAATCTATGGATGGAAGGCTGTTGAGTGTCATCATAAAGAAAGGTGGTGACGCCCCCCCTGGGCCGTGGGGTACTCGGCAGCTGGGCCTCTTATGGATGCCGGTGGGGGATATCACAGTGGCTGGCCCGGTCCGTGACCCAGGGCGGTCAGTAAAAGGGGGAGATAAATTATAGGGGATTTTGGAAAGTTCGTGACGCCACCTGTGGATTGCGGCTAAAGGGAGCCGCCGCTGCGGAGCAGTCCTCTGGAGCTGGTGTTACAGCAGCAGGGATGGTGTGGCTCTCCACAGGTAGAGCTAGCTCCACGGCAGTGTAGGGGTAGATGGTGGATGCTGGGGAGAGACGGCAGGACAGTCCTGGAGGAAAGACGGACACTCACACGGGGGGTAAGCTTCAGTACCTTTACTGGTGATGTTGCAGGCACTGTACAGGGTACTCCAGGTGAAGGGCACACTTTTGGACTCTCTGCCCAGTGAGCGGGTCTAGGGCCTCCTGATCCGTTGCTTTATTCTCTAAGCTTCTGACCTGCCTGGAGCTAGGCCTAGCTTGGTTACTGTCTCTCTTTGCACCTGCTGACCTGGTGGTAGGGCCTTCTCTTGGAGATCACTCTCCCTGGACGCTGGGTCCTCCATGACTCCTAGCCCTGGTACTGCAATCAGCATTTGGTGAACCTGGGACCTGTAGTCCTCCAGGGGTTCCGGTGGTTCCTACTGGGTATGAAGGGTCCCTGTAGGCGCGGACCCGGTGTCCGGTATATATATCAGGGTGAGCCTGGTATGCTCCTCTGCCCCCTCGCTACTTCTTCCTTCTCCTCTCGCCTTCGGCCCACTCAAGGCCCTCACTAGGCTTTCACACGTGCTGTAGGCCTTGGCTCGCCTAAGCACAGCAGCCAGCTTGCTGCCTCTTCGCTGCTCTCTGAGCATCAGCACGCTCTCTGCTCACTCTGAGCTCTGTCCCTCTCTGTCTCTAAGCAGGAACTAATCTGCGCTGCCTGGCTTCACCCTCCCTATATATATTCCTAACGGGCTCCCTCTGCTGGTCTGAGGTGGTAGGGTGGAGGTGTGTGAATGTGTGAGGGCCTCTTGTGGAGAAGTCCATCCATGCACCCTTCTGGGTTCTGTGGCACCAATGCATAGCAGGGCGCCACATCCCTCCCTAGTAAAACTCAGTACTCCTGGACTGAAGCATTTTTTTCAAAACAGGTTAAAACAATAACATTTCTTCCCTTTATGGGAGGCACTTTTCTTAAACGTTACTGGTAACATTATAATACAATAATAACAATTATAAATAACATTAATTAAGTCACAGTAAGTCCCGTAACCTGGTGTCCATTTCACCGATGAAGGAACATGAGGGACCCGCCTGAAAACCCTCAACGTAGGCCCTGGGCGTGGCTACAGGGCATAGGTGATCCAGGTGCTGGACCACGCCTTCGGCCACGCCAAACGGGTTTTTGTTCCGTGGTCATTTAAAACGCACTCCAGGGAGTGCAACTATGTACATGACAGTTTTTGGGCTGCTCACAGTCCTCAGCCACCGAGTCCTTTATATATACCCTTATGGGTAACTAAATAAACACATATATTTCAGTTTATACAATAAACATTATGCAATACCCTACTGGGTAACTATTTATACTGTCAGCATTCCTTTTTTCACTCTCTATACCTGACAGGGGTCTGGCCTTTTGTGCTACGCGATGACCTACGTAGTACTGGAATGCGTGTAGTGTGGGTGCTTGCGTTATTTTCTGCTCTATGTGTTGGTGGACTGCAAGACTGCCTTAACCTCTCTATGGGACTGGCAAGTACACTGGGTGCTGGGCCTACTGGCTCTGCTTCTACCTGTGATCCTTCTTCCGGGGATTCTTCCTGAGCAGGCTCTTCTGGGGCACTTACAGGTCCTACCTGCTGTGTAGAGTCTTCTGGCTCTTGGTAGAAGTGTAGCACAGGTATTATTACTGCTCCATCCAGTTGAGGCCAATCTGCCGGGAAATCTCCTAAGACAGTATGGAATACTTCTTCTTTAGGCTCCTCCGGTACGGTGAGAGGCACTTCCTCCTGGGGCTTCAGCGGACTTGGGCACAACTTCAGATGGTCTCTTGATACCGTTGCAGTTGTTCTTCCTCCGTCTTTGCTAATTAGACAGGTTTCCTATTGTCGAATCTGGAATTCAACACAGTGTAAGGTTCCCTTTCCCACTGGTCGTCAAGCTTGTGGCTTCTTCTCTTTCGTTTCAACACAACTTCTCCAGGTGTTAAGGGTTCTGCGGGTGCACTCTTGTTATACTGTGCTTCCTGCTTATCTCTCACCCTACTTAGACTGTCTTCGACACAGGCCTGTACTCTCTTGTACTGCTCCTGTCGAGTCACATCCCAATCTTCAGTGGACATATCTGCTTCTGGCTCTACCACTCCAAGCTCCAGGTCCATGGGCAACTTTCCGGGTCTTGCTCTCATGAGGTACGCTGGAGTACAATTGGTGGAACTCACAGGTATGTGATTGTAGAGATCTACCAGGTCAGGTAGTCTGTCTGGCCACTGATTCCTTTCTTCTAAAGGTAAGATCTTCAACAGGTCGATGACTATGTTGTTCATCTTTTCACATAACCCATTGGTTTGGGGGTGGTACGGTGTAGTCCGGATCTTCTTACACCCGTACAGATGACAAAACTCTTTGAACAGCTCGGCTTCAAAGGCAGGGCCTTGATCCGTCAGCACCTTATCCGGGTATCCATGTGGTCTGCAGAAGTAGGCTTGAAACGTCTTTGCTGCAGTTTCTGCCGTCAGATCCTTGACGGGGACTACCACCAGGAACCGGGAGTAGTGATCCACCATGGTCAGGGCATACGAGTAGCCTTACCTGCTGGGTGACAGCTTGACGTGGTCCAGGGCGACAGTCTCCAGGGGCTGGGTTGTCTTGATGGACTGCAGGGGTGCTTTCTGGCTGCTGTAGTCTTTTCTTCTAAGGCTACAGGGTCCACAATTCCGGCACCACCTCTCTATGGAGCTCCGCATTCCAACCCAATAAAACCGACTCTTCAGGAGAGTTTCCAGCTTTTTCCAGCCAAAGTGCCCTGCTTGATCATGGTAGGCCTCCAACACCATCTGGACATCTGTCCTGGGCACTACGATCTGCCATACCATCTCATGGGACCTAGGGTTGACATACCTTCGGCACAGCTTCTCTCTATAGATGAACAGCCGGCTTCTCTCATTCCACAGTTGCTTGGCTTGTGGAGAAGTGTCCTTCTCCAGGGAGGAACCTTCCTGGGTTATCAGTTCTTTGATACGGCTGACAACCGGGTCACTGTCCTGGGTCTCCTTCCAACTGTGGTGAGGTAAAGAGTTTAGTGTCTTACCACGATACCTCCTGAAGGTGCGCTGCTCGTGGACCATCCCATTACTGTGGAAGGCGGGGAGCTCAATCTCCTCCAGGTGATCCACTTCTTCTTCAGTGTCCGACTGGTGAGGCATTCTGGATAGGGCATCGGCGTTGGCATTCTTGTGGCCTGCCCGGTACTTGATGGTGAACTAATAGTTTGACAGACGGGCCATCCAACGCTGTTCCATGGCTCCCAACTTGCCTGTCTCTAGATGTGTCAAGGGGTTGTTGTCAGTATAGGCCGTGAACTTAGTGGAGGCCAGGTAGTGCTTGAATCGTTCAGTAATGGCCCAGACCAAGGCCAGGAGCTCCAACTTGAAGGAGCTATAGTTTTCTGGATTCCGTTCGGTAGGACGGAGCTTCCTGCTGGCATAGGCAATCACCTTCTCTTTGCCATACTGCTTCTGGCTTAACACAGCTCCTAGTCCCTCGTTGCTGGCATCAGTGTACAGCAGGAAAGGTTGGCTGTAGTGAGGGTAGGCCAGGATTTCTTCGCCAGTCAGGATCTCTTTCATCACTGCAAAGGACTCAGCCTGCTCTTTACCCCACTGGAAGGGGGTGTTCTTGCCTCTGTGGGACTGTCCTACCAGGAGATCTTGCAAAGGCGCTGCCTTCTTGGTGTAGTCCTTCACAAACCCCCGGTAATACCCGACCAGTCCCAGGAACTGACATACTGTAGTGTCGGCGTCCCTGCCCTCTGCTAGGCAGGGACGCTGTTCCCCTCACCTCTCTGCTCCGAGCCCGGCGTCCTCCTCCCGCTCTGCTGGCAGCGCGCGCTCCTTCCCGGCCACTGTGCTTAGGGCGCGCGCGCTCCCTCCCTCTTAAAGGGGCCGCGCGCGCCGTCCTAAGGAGTCCCCGGCCAATGGCCGGAGGACTTCACCATATATAAGGCACCTCCTCCAAAATGGAGGTGCCCGAGCAATGTTGTTGCACTGTTCACTACTCTGCTTCAGCCCTCAGGTCCCGTTGCCAGTTACCTGTCAGTTACCTGCCTGATTCCTGCCAGAGTCCTGCCAGTTTGCTGTCTGTTTCCTGCCTGATATTCCTGCTACCTGCTTGCTAGCCTGAGGTCCGACGGTCTGCCTTCCTACTCCTGTCAGTCTGTCTATGGACCAGCTTGGCCGCTCACCTGGGAGCGCACATCTGCTACCTGCCTGCTAGCCTACCTGGAGGCTCCGCCGTCACGTGCTGTGACCACCTGCTATTCCAGAGACTCCTGCCCGCTCACCTGGGAGCGCTCCTCCGCTACCTGCCTGCTTGCCTACCTGGAGGCTCCGCCGTCACGTGCTGTGACCACCTGCTATTCCAGAGACTCTTGCACGCTCACCTGGGAGCGCTCCTCCGCTACCTGCCTGTTTGCCTACCTGGAAAATCCGCCGTCACATGCTGTGACCACCCGTTCATCCAGAGACTCTCGCTTGCTCACCTGGGAGCATACATCTTCCATCTGCCTGCTAGCCTACCTGGAGGTTCAGCCATCACAGGTCGTACCTACCCTTTATCCAGAGACTGCCCCGGTCACTTGCCGTGACCTCCAGCCCGTTCTTCCAGAGACTGCCCCGGTCACTTGCCGTGACCTCCAGCTCGTTCATCCAGAGACTGCCCCGGTCATTTGCCGTGACCTCCTGCCCGTTCACCCAGAGACTGTCCCGGTCACCTGCTGTGACTGCCTGCCCGTCTTCCCTGGTCGCCACCCGCTCCCTTACAAGGACCGCCCCCTTGTATAGTAGCTCTGAGGTTCCGCCTCCCAGACCCGTTACACATACCTCCTTGAGATTCTTCGGTTCCGGCCATTTCTGGATGGCAGTGACCTTCTCCGGGTCTGGTGCTACTCCTTCTGGACTGACGATGTGCCCCAGGTACTGAACCTTCCGTTTGAGCAGGTGGCACTTGGAAGGCTTCAATTTCATCCCATACCGGGACAACGCTTCAAATACCTCCGCCAGGTGCTTCAAATGGTCCTCATACGTCTTGGAGTACACTATCACGTCATCCAGGTATAGCAGCATGGTCTCGAAGTTACGGTGTCCCAAACAGCACTCCATCAATCTCTGGAACGTTCTAGGGGCGTTGCAGAGTCCGAACGGCATACTGTTGAACTCGCAGAGTCCCATCGGGGTAGTGAAGGCCGTCTTCTCCCGGTCCTCCTCAGCAACTGCTACTTGCCAGTACCCACTAGTGAGGTCAAGGGTAGAGAAGTAATTTGCAGACTTTAGTGCAGCCAGGGATTCCTCTATACGGGGTAAAGGGTATGCATCTTTATGTGTTATGCGATTTACCTGTCTGTAATCTACACACATTCTCATGCTTCCATACTTTTTCCTGCCCAGGGGCTACAGCTATCTCTTATTACTCCTGCTTTCTTGATGTCGTGCAACATTTCCTTCGCTTTCTGGTAGTGTGCTGGTGGGATTGGCCTGTAACGTTCTTTGATGGGTGGATGGTCACCTGTGGGTATATGGTGTTGTACCCCTTTAATTCTCCCAAAATCAAGTGGGTGTTTGCTGAATACCTGTTTGTATTCCTGGACCACCCTATATACACCTTGTTTTTTATGGACAGGAGTGGTGTCAGTCCCAACATGGAGCTGTTGACACCAATCCTCCAACTGAGCTTCGGAGTCATTGTCCTCCACTGTATCTGGTGGAGTCAAGGATTCCACTGTGTGTATGGCGTTGTTATCCACAGTATACAACCTGTCGACAGTGGCATATCTTGGTAATTTAACTTCATCCTCCCCATAATTTAGGAGTCGTACGGGTACCCTCCCATTGAGTACATCAACCACCCCTCTGGCAGTTAAGAGTGTAGGTCTGTGCTCCGAACTAATGGGCTCCACTACCGCCTGATAGTTCTGTCCTTTGAGACCTATTGCTGCTCTACACCAAATCAGCATTTCACTCATCGGGGGAATCACAATGGGTATCGGGTCTGTCACCCGTACATTACCAATTTCACCACCTGATAGCTTTACCTGCTGCTGGTACATAAGGGCTCGGATCTCTTTCTGGAGCACCTTCCTCTGCCCTGGTTTGGCGGTGTCAGCAATCTGTTGGAGCAAAAACAACACTTCTCTCAAACAGTTACCGACAATATTTGTACCAAGTATCATATACAAGTCTGTATCACCAGGATTAGACTCCACTACAATTAGTCCTTGGTCCTTTAGTTCCGCTCTCCCCACCTTCACTGTCACATTCTTAACCCCTACTAGGTTAAGAGGAAGGCCGTTAGAGGCATACACGGAGAGGTTCGGGGCTGGCGGCTGGAGTTTGTAACATCCCTGGTGGCGTGCTTGCATAGTGCACCACCTTCCACTATGCAAGACCGCAATCTTACCTGTCAGTCCAGCCTACAAACCTTGCTGCAGTTCATGCTGTGTGCATGTCTCTTGTCTGATTGCTTAGGGCGGCGGCCCGGTTACTTCCTGATTCTTATAGCTGCTGTGGGCGCGCTCCTAATGCGTCCCCAGCCTATTGCTGTGAGTCACTGGATATTTAAACCCCATCCAACCAGAAGGAGGTGCCTGAGCAACACCTTCACTCAGTTTGTCTTTGCAACTGAATTGCCAGGTCCTGTCCTGTATCTTGTCTGTTTCCGCCACTCTGGGGGCTGCATACCCAGACCTGTTATCTCTGACTTCTAGTCTGTATCCCGCACTCTGGGGGCTGCATACCCAGACCTGTTATCTCTGTCTTCTAGTCTGTATCCCACACTCTGGGGGCTGCATACCCAGACCTGTTATCTCTGACTTCTAGTCTGTTTCCCCCACTCTGGGGGCTGTATACCCAGGCCTGTTACCTGTGACTTCTAGTCTGTTTCCGCCACTCTGGGGGCTGTATACCCAGGCTCATTCTTGTATCTCATTGCAGTAGCAGTTACTGTCTGAACTGCATCCTAGCCTGTTACCTGTTTGTCTCTATGTCCGTACTTTCCCTTTTCCTGCAGTATCTGAACCTGCACCTAACTCCTACTCGTTGTCTCTGTACTTCTGTTTGTGAGTTTTGTGTCCACTCGCTACTTCATAGTAAGTACCTTGTGTGTATCTGGTTCTGCTTGTCCCTTTTCCCTTCCTCCGTATCTACCTCCTGTGTTCTAGCCATCTTCCTTCATTTTCCAGTCTGTTCCATGTGAACAGAGCCCTGTCCTCTCTGCCTGCACCTTCAGCCCTGTTCTGCTCTGCCTTGTCCACCGCACCTGCAGTTTCGCTCCGCTCTGCTTGCTCACCGCGTCAGAGATTTCCCTCTGCTCTGTCTTGCCCACCGCTCCAGTGGTTCCTCTCTGCTCTGCCTTGTCCACCCACCGCACCTGCGGTTTCGCTCCGCTCTACTTGCTCACCGCGTCAGCAGTTTCCCTCTGCTCTGTCTTGCCCACCGCTCCGGCGGTTCCTCTCTGTTCTGGCTTGTCCACCGCACCTGCGGTTTTGCTCCGCTCTGCTTGCTCGCCGCGTCAGTTGTTTCCCTCTGCTCTGTCTTGCTCACCGCACTAGCGGTTCCTCTCGACTCTGCCTTGTTCACCACTCCGGCGGTTTCGCTCTGCTCTGCCTCGTCCACCGCACCTGCGGTTTCGCTCTGCTCTGCCTTGTCCACTGCTCCGGCGGTTACTCTCTGCTCTGCCTTGTCCACCACTCTGGCGGTTCCGCTCTGCTCTGCCTTGCCCACCGCACCTGCGGTTTTCACTCCGCTCTGCTTGCTCACTGCACCAGCAGTTCCTCTCTGCTCTGCCTTGTCCTCCGCTCCGGCAGTTTCACTTTACTCTGCTTGTCTACCACATCTGCGGCTCTGTACCTCTCTCCCAGTCTGTACTGGACCCTATCCAGCCTGCGCTCCAACCTGCCAGTGCCCACCTGTCTGCACTCCAGCCGTACTTGCCAGTGCCCACCTGTCTGCCTACCAGCCGTACTTGCCAGTACCCACCTGTCTGCATACCGGCCGTGCTTACCAGTATCCACCTGTCTGCATACCAGCCGTGCCAGCCAATACCCACCTGCCTGTATGCCAGTCTAACCTGCCTGTTCCTGCATTTCCCGGTGTGGGTCAACAACTGTAACCGGGGTCTGACCTGGAGTAGCACCTGGTCCCTCTGCTCGGTTCCTCCTTGGTTCATGGAATCGACTAAGCCGCAGTGCGACCTTGGTCGGATCGGGTTGATACTTAGTTACGCACCTCCAGGCACTCCTCGGTTCATGGTACAGTGGGATCACTAATCACGCTCACGCCAGTCAGTCCAGGCGCGAGCGTAAGATTTCATCTACGGACCAGTACCTTTTGTAGAGGACATCAGGTATGATGGTTACCTGAGATCCAGTGTCCAGCAGGGCTGGTGTCACGATGCCATCCAGCACAATGGAGAGGAAAGGTCTTCCTCCCACGAACCGATGGTACCAGTTTGATGGGCCTGCTTGATTTACTCCTGGGTGTCGGCCCTCGGCCCCAGGGTTTGCTCGTTTAAAGGACAGTTCCGTGCTGTGTGGCCTGCCTTCTGGCAGCGGTAGCAGATGAATTCTCCTGGAGGGCGACGTTGGTCATTGGTCCTCCCACGGGGTGGCGTTGTCCTCCTCTGGGGTGGCGTTGTCCTCCTTCGGGGTGGCGTTGTCCTCCTTCTTCTTCTCATCCAGGGGACATCCTCAGGGATGTCGGCGAGTAGTTTCCTTCCTTCCGGCTCGGGCTCCTCCTGTAGCTGCAGGGTGCTCAAGACCGAGGCCAGGGTTTTACTTAACTGGCTCACTTCAGAGCGTAGGCTGTCCAGCTCGCTAGGGGGCACTGTTTTCATCTTTGTTTCAGCCGTTAATGAAGGAGTGGTGGGTGCTGCGGGCACTGGGGTGGCCCCACCCTGGTAACGCTGGATAGCAGTGTCTGTTGTTTCCAGGGGCTGCAGCCCCTTTATAGCCATGTCCTTAAGGGTGTCAAAGGTGGCATCTGGATGGTCTAAGGCCCACCACCGTACAGTTCTGCTCTCCTCCTGGGACCTCAACCCCCGGATGAATTGTTCCGTCAGCATTTTATTTTCACTTTGTATGCTGGCTGGACTAACCTGTTTCAGGGCCCGCAGGGCTTCCTGTAAGCGCCAGGCGTAGTCCCGGACACTGTCCTCAGGTTTCTGGACACAATGGTAGAACCTCATCCGGAGATCTGTCTCAGTGCGGCTTTCAAACACAGTTTGCAGTCTCTTAAAGATGATGGATACTGATTCCTGGTCTGCGGCTGGCCAGGTTTCAACTTCCTGCTCTGCGGCACCAGTCAATTGTCCCAGCACAACAGCGGCTCTCTGTTTTCTGGTCATAGAATACATGTCTAGCACACCGCATATTTTTCTCTTGAATCCGGACAAGGTGTCCGGTTTGCCATTATACTGGGGAAGCCATTTCGCTCCAGGGATATACGGCAGGGCCATGGGTATCAAAGGGTCACGACCCCTGCCGGTGGAGCGGCCGCTCCGGCCTGTGCAGCGCCGGGCGCAGGTTGGGCATCTGGAGCATTAACCGGTGCCCCGGAGGCTTGCTGGTCGTCGGCCATTGTTGCGCCCCCCTAGTGAACCGGAGCCTACCTTCTTCACTCCTTATCAGGTAGGCCGCAACTCCGCGGGCGACGGTCTTCTTCCAGGACCTTGCATCGCTCGCGTCTGACGTCAGAGCGTCCTCCGGGCTCCTTCCAGGACCTGACGCTTCCTGGTTCGACTTTAGGGGCGGGGCGTGTCCTGGGCTTCGCGTGCTTCCAACGGTTACGCCTCTCCGATTCCCGCGGTTACGTCCCTCTTCTTCCCGCGCGGCGACAGGAAGATGGCGGACAATGGCGGGAAATCTCGGGATTGGCGGGAAAACTTCACCACAGTGAGTATTACAGTCTCTGAAGGTGCACAGTACCCGGTGGCAACAGGCACGGAATCCTGTTCGTGGCGCCAAGGCTGACGCGCCCCCTGGGCCATAGGGTACTCGGCAGCCGGGCCTCTTATGGATGCCGGTGGGGGTTATAACGGTGGCTGGCCCGGTCCGTGACCCAGGGCGGTCAGTAAAAGGGGGAGATAAATTATAGGGGATTTGGGAAAGTTCGTGACGCCACCTGTGGATTGCGGCTAAAGGGAGCCGCCGCTGCGGAGCAGTCCTCTGGAGCTGGTGTTACAGCAGCAGGGATGGTGTGGCTCTCCACAGGTAGAGATAGCTCCAGGGCAGTGTAGGGGTAGATGGTGGATGCTGGGGAGAGACGGCAGGACAGTCCCGGAGGAAAGATGGACACTCACACGGGGGTAAGCTTCAGTACCTTTACTGGTGATGTTGCAGGCACTGTACAGGGTACTCCAGGTGAAGGGCACACTTTTGGACTCTCTCCCCAGTGAGCAGGTATTGGGCCTCCTGATCCGTTGCTTTATTCTCTAAGCTTCTGACCTGCCTGGAGCTAGGCCTAGCTTGGTTACTGTCTCTCTTTGCACCTGCTGACCTGGTGGTAGGGCCTTCTCTTGGAGATCACTCTCCCTGGACGCTGGGTCCTCCGTGACTCCTAGCCCTGGTACTGCAATCAGCGTTTGGTGAACCTGGGACCTGTAGTCCTCCAGGGGTTCCGGTGGTTCCTACTGGGTATGAAGGGTCCCTGTAGGCGCGGACCCGGTGTCCGGTATATATATCAGGGTGAGCCTGGTATGCTCCTCTGCCCCCTCGCTACTTCTTCCTTCTCCTTTGGCCCACTCAAGGCCCTCACTAGGCTTTCATATGTGCTGTAGGCCTTGGCTCGCCTAAGCACAGCAACCAGCCTGCTGCCTCTTCGCTGCTCTCTGAGCACTAGCACGCTATCTGTCTCTAAGCAGGAAATAATCTGCGCTGCCTCGCTCCACCCTCCCTATATATATCCCTAACAGGCTCCCTCTGCTGGTCTGAGGTGGTAGGGTGGAGGTGTGTGAATGTGTGAGGGCCTCTTGTGGAGTAGTCCATCCATGCACCCTTCTGGGTTCGTGGCACCAATGCACAGCAGGGCGCCACATCGGCTATATTGATCACTAATTTTTTCTGTTTTTGTTTTTGCTTGTCAGAAATGTTTATTTCTAAATATTGTGCACTGATATTGGTTTACCTGGTGAAAATAAACAAGTGAGATGGGATTATATTTGGTTCTTATTAAGTTGCCTAATAATTCTGCACAGTAATAGTTACCTGCACACACAGATCCTCCTAAGATAGCCAAATCTAAAAAAAACCCACTCCAACTTCCAAAAATATTAAGCTTGGATATTTATGAGTCTTTTGGGTTGATTGAGAACATAGTTGTTGATCAATAATAAAAATAATCCTTTAAAATACAACTTGCCTAATAATTCTGCACACAGAAAAGTGGAATGAATCAATAATAATGATAAATTACCACACATAATGCTGTGAGAAATCTACACTCATACAATCGGAAAACATCAGCATCAACAAGACAGTAATTATACATAGAATGTTTAACAAAAAAAATTGTAAGCAATATTCGACTACCCATGCCAAAATATGCAAAACATTTGGGCCAGCAAATGTTGAAAACTAACACATAAAGGGATAAAACCAGAAGTACGTCAGTTTCTGGGACTGATCGGGTGCTACAGGAGGTTCATAAAGGACTATACCAAAAATGTAGCAGCTCTACAAGATCTCCTGGTAGCACAGTCCAAAAGGGGAAAAAGTCCCCCATTCCAGAGGGGCAAAGAGCAGACTGAGTCCTTTGCATCAATGAAGGAAGTCCTAACTGGTGAAGAAATCCTGGCTTGCCCTGACTACAGCCAGCCTTTCCTGTTGTACACCGACGCCAGTGTAGCACCCCGAGGACTCGGCTGCTACAGGAGTATTGCACCTCAAACCAGAGGTGTGGTATTCCACTCCCGGGTAAGGATGGAGTGTGGGACAGAGCTCAGATAGCTGCTTGCACTACACTCACCCCATTTCCGGGGGACAGAACAATGGTACTCCCACCAGATAGTTGTGCAGGTACGACAGCGTCTGTCCCTGGCTGGAGTGGGGGGGGGGAGGAACATCCCAGTAGTGTAGGAGCAGATAGGGGAGGGACTCTGGGCATAGGTAGGAGCCCATTGGGTGCTAGACACCTGGGCTCGGGTGTCAGAGGGAGTATATAAGGTGGGCACCATCTTGGATTAGGGAGTCGAGTCTGAGGAGAAGCTGAGGGAGAGTTCAGCCAGAGAGGGCTGACAGGGAGCTGTGGCTCCGTCTGGGCCCAGCTCCAGAGCCAGGCCTGAAGCAGAGAGACGCAGAGAAAGGCCCAGAGACGAAAGCATAGAGGGAACCCTGAGATCCCACGAGAGAACCAAAACGGGTGAAGGGTTGGCAGAGAAGGGTACCGGATCCCAAACTGGTGGAGGTCAATCATCCTTAGCCAGGAACCGGAGGTCGTGGTCAAGCTTTGGCACGACCCCTCGCCACATCCACCAGGAAGGCACGCCACATAGGGTCAGGAAAGCCGGAGAGAGGTTTTGCCCCATAAGGCCCGAGGAAGCCGGACATAGGTGGGTCCCTGGTGAGGACGGCCAGTAGGAAGGAAGAGAGGGGAGCTCTGGACCACGCTCTGGAATCGCCTGGGAGTTGGCCGAGTCCCTGACCTGGTGGACGCAGCACGGCTCGGGTGGTCCTACTGTGCACAAGGATCTGATAAAGAACTGTGAGTAAAGCTTTTGAAACTGCACTTCCCGCCTCTGTGTTCCTGCCGTCACACCTGCACCCTCAGCACTGGGACACCCGCACCATCACTCCCATCATCATCTCTAACAGATCTGCCCTGAGGCCATACTCCTCCCGTGGGGAGTCATCTCATTCTCAGCTGCACAAACAACACCGGCCTCAGCGGACTGCCGTGCAGCGGCGGTCCCGTGACCGCAATCCACGGGTGGCATAGTCGAACATTCTAACATCTACTGCTAAAGACTGCCGCTCAGTTTGACTCCCTGGGCACGGACCGGGTCACCGCCACGAGACTACTACCCCCATCTGATCCGGCTCCGGGTAAGCCCCCGTGCGCGCGATGCCGCGCGACACAGCAGGCCCAGGGGCGCGTCAACTTTGGCGTAGTCGGCAGGATTACGTGCCCGCAACCGACGGGTACTGCGTGCCTGAAGAAAAGTTCACATGTACCGTAAGAAGAAGTCTCCCGCCAATTCCAGAGGGTCCCCGCCATCGGACGCCATCTCGGGTCGTTTCCCGCCGTTTGCCCGCCATCTGCAGCCTTTTCCCGCCATCCACGGAGTTTCCCGCCATAAGGAGACAATTCCCGCCATCTGAGACGATTTCCCGCCCTGGCAGAGCGGACGCCATTATGGGCGTGCCAGAGGGTGGCAAGAGGCCACCTCCCATCGTGGGCCAGGTCCAAAAATGGCGCCAAAAGCGGAAACCGCCCCCACCAGCAGAGACTGCAATGATAGAAATGTCCATCAGCGTGAGGGGGCTGCCCCTGGAACTGACTGTCACCAAGTTGCCCCGGGACCACCCTCAAGGCGGGCGGATAGAGAACAAAACAGAGAAGATGGGTGCGGCCTGGAGGAGTCTGGACAGATCGCACCCGGAGATGGAGGAAGAGTTGAGCAGCACTGACCCTGTGGTCCGGAACCTGTTGCAGGCTGCCACCCCAGAAGGCCTGGTGGAGATCCTGGCACAGCTCCCCAGAGATCGGGAGCGTGCACAGACCGCGCTGGAAGCCCTGGCCCGGAAGATGGCCCGAGTGCAGCAAGAAGCACTGGCCGAGTGGAGAAGGGAGATGGTCCAGCAGGCTGGAACCCACCAGCAGAGGACGCCACCCGCAACGTGGAGCATGTCTGCCCCTGAGGATGGTGCAGGAGGAACGAAGGCCGGAGACGACGCCGCGGAGGGAGCCGCAGGGATGGAAGCAGGTAATGGGGACGTCATCACCCCGTGCCCAGTAGCAGCAAGCCTGCCCCAGCTCCCCGTCGCAGAGCCCGAAGTTCCACTCACCGCGCCCGTTGCTGTACCGCCGCTGCTTTCAACTAGGCCTCAAGCGGCAGGAACCGCGGTCGCGCCCTCTGTTACGCCACGCCCCTTGACCCTGAGCGCGGCAAAAGAGGAAGTGCCCCCGGCCTGGTCGCAGGGCCGAGTACCCCCGGGCGCCGCAGTCTCCACAGCGCCCTCTACCTCCACAGCGCCACCGGCCTGGTCGCGAGGCCTAGTGGATCCGGGCGCCGCTGCCCCTCCAGCGCCCTCTTTCCCAAAAGTGCCATACTTGAACCCAGACAGGATGCCTACGGCCTGGACGCAAGGCCGGGTACCTCCGGGCACCGCTGCCCCTCCAGTGCCCTCAACTTCCACAGTGCTGCCCCTGGGTGAAGATCTGTTTGCACAGCATACTAGCCCGGACGGGCTGCCTTTCGTTTGGCCACCGGAGTACGTCAACCCCCGACTCCGGAAGGAATGGCCTCTGTGTGAGCCTCTGATCCCGGCTCCGGCACCCGCCAAAATTGTTCCGCTCCCGCTGGAGGAGGCCCAATTTGCATGGGACCCCACCGGTGAAAACCTAATGGGGTTCACCCAGGAGATCCGGGCTGACGCAGCCCGGCGTGAGGAATGCTGCCGTCAGCAGTTAGAGGTCTTCGGGAGAGAACGGCGAGAGAGGCGGATCCGCGAGGAACGGCTGCAGGTCCAAAGCGCGGAGCAGAAACGCCGGGCCCGACGAAACCCCCGTGCGGCCCACGGTCCCCGCGCCACCGGGACCGTAATAAAGTTCCAGTTGGAGCATGGCTGGGGCTTTATCCGGGATCACCGAACCCCCGGCGACGTTTTTGTCACCCGCAGGGATGTCGAGTCTCACCTGCCGGAGGGACACCGAGGACGTGACCTTTACCCGGGTGATGTGGTCACCTTCACCCGGCACCAGTGTGCCAAAGGACCATACGCCCTTCACGTGCACCGGTTGACGGAGAAGGAGATACAGGATGAGGAAGATCAAGAGGACCCGGACGGGTCTGAAGACTACCCTCAGGAGGAAACGAGGAGAGGACACCGCTACTGAAGGGAAGTAGCATGAACCAAGAACTGTATATAGTTACCCGTCGGGGTACCTAAATTGCTGCTAATTGAAGTGTGGTCCCCGTTGGGACTAGTGTGGAACTGTTTAAAGGAACTGTTTCCTGTGTGCCCCTATCCCTAACCAGGCTGAGGACTGTGAGCAGCCACTCCCTTATCCCCACTGGCCGAGGACTGAGAGCGGCCATACCCTGTAAATAGTTGCGCTTCTTAAGGCGCCCCCTACTGGTTTTATAGAAGAACTGCTTCTCTACTTTTTCTACTAGTGACTGTTGCACTTTACCCGGTCACAAGTTGCACCGTGGCCGGAAGAACAAGAATGTTTTATATGAAAAAGTTTTTATGATGCTAAGAGAGTTAATGATATTTTTCTGATAATGTTTTCGTAATGTTTTATACCCGTAAGGTTAAAAGAGAAAAGTACCTCCCATAAAGGGATGAGTTTGTAGTTAATGTTTTATATGTTGGTGTATACTTTAAAAATTTTGTATGTTTATTATGTTTTGCTCTTTTCCAGCCCGAGGACGTGCTGTGGTTTACCAGGGGGGAATGTAGCACCCCGAGGACTCGGCTGCTACAGGAGTATTGCACCTCAAACCAGAGGTGTGGTATTCCACTCCCGGGTAAGGATGGAGTGTGGGACAGAGCTCAGATAGCTGCTTGCACTACACTCACCCCATTTCCGGGGGACAGAACAATGGTACTCCCACCAGATAGTTGTGCAGGTACGACAGCGTCTGTCCCTGGCTGGAGTGGGGGGGGGGAGGAACATCCCAGTAGTGTAGGAGCAGATAGGGGAGGGACTCTGGGCATAGGTAGGAGCCCATTGGGTGCTAGACACCTGGGCTCGGGTGTCAGAGGGAGTATATAAGGTGGGCACCATCTTGGATTAGGGAGTCGAGTCTGAGGAGAAGCTGAGGGAGAGTTCAGCCAGAGAGGGCTGACAGGGAGCTGTGGCTCCGTCTGGGCCCAGCTCCAGAGCCAGGCCTGAAGCAGAGAGACGCAGAGAAAGGCCCAGAGACGAAAGCATAGAGGGAACCCTGAGATCCCACGAGAGAACCAAAACGGGTGAAGGGTTGGCAGAGAAGGGTACCGGATCCCAAACTGGTGGAGGTCAATCATCCTTAGCCAGGAACCGGAGGTCGTGGTCAAGCTTTGGCACGACCCCTCGCCACATCCACCAGGAAGGCACGCCACATAGGGTCAGGAAAGCCGGAGAGAGGTTTTGCCCCATAAGGCCCGAGGAAGCCGGACATAGGTGGGTCCCTGGTGATGACGGCCAGTAGGAAGGAAGAGAGGGGAGCTCTGGACCACGCTCTGGAATCGCCTGGGAGTTGGCCGAGTCCCTGACCTGGTGGACGCAGCACGGCTCGGGTGGTCCTACTGTGCACAAGGATCTGATAAAGAACTGTGAGTAAAGCTTTTGAAACTGCACTTCCCGCCTCTGTGTTCCTGCCGTCACACCTGCACCCTCAGCACTGGGACACCCGCACCATCACTCCCATCATCATCTCTAACAGATCTGCCCTGAGGCCATACTCCTCCCGTGGGGAGTCATCTCATTCTCAGCTGCACAAACAACACCGGCCTCAGCGGACTGCCGTGCAGCGGCGGTCCCGTGACCGCAATCCACGGGTGGCGTAGTCGAACATTCTAACATCTACTGCTAAAGACTGCCGCTCAGTTTGACTCCCTGGGCACGGACCGGGTCACCGCCACGAGACTACTACCCCAATCTGATCCGGCTCCGAGTAAGCCCCCGTGCGCGCGATGCCGCGCGACACAGCAGGCCCAGGGGCGCGTCACCAGCAACGAGGGTCTGGGAGCTGTGTTGTCCCAGAAGCAAAATGGCAGAGAAAAGGTAATTGCGTATGCCAGTAGGAAGCTTCACCCTACTGAGAGGAACCCGGAGAATTTCAGTTCCTTCAAGCTGGAGTTACTGGCCTTGGTCTGGGCAATCAACGAAAGATTAAAACATTACCTAGCCTCAACTAAATTCACAGCCTTTACCGACAATAATCCCTTGACACACCTGGAGACAGCCAGGTTGGGAGCCATGGAACAGCGTTGGGTGGCCAGACTGTCGAATTATCATTTCACAATCAAGTACCGGGCAGGTCACAAGAACACCAATGCAGATCCCTGTCAAGGATGCCTCACCAGTCAGACACCAAGGATGAAGTGGATGACCTAGAAGAAGTTGAATTACCTGCCTTCCACAGAAGCGGAGTGGTCCACGAGCAACACGCCTCCAGAAGTCATGTCATGGTAGGATGCCAAACCCTCTACCTCATCGCAGCTGGAAGGAGACCCAGGACAGTGACCAAGTTATCAGCCTCATCAAAAGACTGATAACCCAAGAAGGTTCTCACCTGGAGAAGGATGCTCCCCCACAAGCCAAAAACCTGTGGAATGAGAGAAGCCGGCTGTTCATCTACAGAGAGAAGCTGTGCAGAAGGTATGTCAACCCCAAGACCCATGAAATGGTGTGGCAGATTGTTGTACCCAGGACAGATATCCAGATGGTGTTAGAGGCCTACCACGACCAAGCAGGTCACTTTGGCTGGAAGAAGCTGGAAACCCTGCTGAAGGACCGGTTTTATTGGGTTGGAATGCGGAGTTCCATAGAAAGGTGGTGCCGGAATTGTGGACCCTGTAGCCTCAGAAGGAAAGACTACGGCAGCCAGAAAGCACCCTTGCAGTCCATCAAAACAACCCAACCCCTGGAGATTGTCGCTCTGGATCACGTCAAACTGTCACCCAGCAGATCAGGCTATTCCTATGCCCTGACCATGGTGGATGACTATTCCCGGTTCCGGGTGGTAGCCCCTGTCAAGGATCTGACAGCAGAAACTGCAGCAAGGACATTCCAAGCCTACTTCTGCAGACCCCATGGATATCCGGAAAAGGTTCTCACAGATCAAGGCCCTGCTTTCGAAGCTGAGCTATTCAAGGAATTCTGCCACCTGTATGGATGCAAGAAGATCCGGACTACGCCATATCATCCGCAAACCAAAGGTATGTGCGAGAAAATGAACAACATCATTATAGACCTGCATTGAAAACCCTACCTTTGGAAGAAAGGAACCAGTGGCCAGAAAAGCTACCTGACCTAGTGGACCTGTATAACCACATACCCGTGAGTTCTACAAATTGTACCCCAGCATACCTTATGAGAGCAAGACCTGGAAAATTGCCCATGGACCTGGAGCTCGGAGTGGTAGAACCTGCTGCAGATACGTCCACTGAAGATTGGGACACAAGTCGGAAAGAGTAATACAGGAAGGTACAGGCCTGTTTCGAAGACAGTCTAAACAAGGTGAGGGAAAGACAGGAAGAGCAGTATAACAAACATGCACCAGCAGAACCCTTGGCACCTGGAGAGATAGTGCTAAAGCGGAAAAGAAGAGGTCACAAGCTCGATGACCAGTGGGAAAGAGAGCCCTACACTGTGCTAAACTCCAGATTTGACAACAGTAAAACCTGCCTGATCAGTAAGGATGGAGGTAAAACAACTGCAACAGTCTCAAGAGACCACTTGAAAGTGTGCCCAGGTCTACTGAAGACAACGGAGGAAGAAGTACCTCCTATAGCACCGGAAGAACCCAAGGAAGATGTGCTTCACACAGTTCTAGGAGATTTCCCTGCGGACTGGACTCAACTTGATGGAGCAGTTATTATACCAGTAATACACTTCTATCAACCACAAGAAGAACCTGCTCAGGAACAGGAAGAGTCCCCAGTCAGAGGAGGATCACCCGTTGAAGCAGAGCCTGAAGGCCCAGTAATCAGTGCACTTTCCAGTCCCATAGAGAGATTGAGGCAGTTTTATAATCTACCAGCACGTACACCTGATAGGTTAGCAGAGAGTACATGCACAGATACTAGTGACACCCCAGTGCTACGAAGGTCCACATGCAGCACACAAGGATAAATCCCTGCCAGGTTTAGGGAATAAGCACAAAGTGCCTAAAGTATAAATAGTTACCCAGTTGGGTATTGCCTATTGTTTATTGTGTAAACTGAAAATAATATGTGTTCATTTAGTTACCCGTCAGGGTACAGAGACTTGTAAGCTGAGGACTGTGAGCAGCCAAAAACTGTCCTTGTAAATAGTTGCACTCACCAAAAGTGCCCCCTTATTTGACCACTGAACAAAAACCCGTTTGGCGTGGCCGAAGACGTGGTCCAACACCTGGATCACTTATGCCCTGTAGCCACGCCCAGGGCCTACGTTGAGGGTTTTCAGGCGGGTCCCTCATGTTACTTATTTTGCACGTTCATCGGTGAAATGGACACCTGGTTACGGGACATACTGTAACTTTATTATTGTTATTATAATTATTGTTATTGTTGTAACCTGTTACAAAATGCTTCAGTCCAGGAGTACTGAATTGTACTAGGGGGGAAGGTGGCACCCTGCTGTTCACAGGTACCACAGGACCCAAAAGGGTGCATGGATGGACTTCTCCACAAAAGGCCCTCATTACAAACAAACACCTCCACCCTTCCACCTCATACCATCAGAGGGAGCCCGTTAGGGATATATATATATATGGAGGGTGGAGCCAGGCAGTTCAGTCGGAGTTAGTTGTTCAGAGAGTGTGCTGCCACTGAGAGCAGTGAAGATGCAGCACGTCTGCTGCTGTATTGAGGGCCCCGAGTGTGGCCGAAGGCAAAGAGGAGAGGAGAGAGGAGTTGAGGGGGCAGAGGAGCATCATAGGCTCACCCCAAGACACAAACCGGACACCGGGTCCGCGCCTACACGGTCCTTTATATTCAATAGGGATCACTGGCATACCAGGAGGACTACAAGTCCCTGGTCGACCTGAAGCTAAACCCTTGACAGGAATAGGAACCACGAAGGCCCCGGCGTCCAGGGATAGTGGTTGCCAGAAAAAGGTCCTACTACCAAGAGACAGGTGAAGGAACAGCACGACACAGAAGCTAGGCCCAGTTGCACGCTGGCCAGGAGCTTAGAGAGAGGGAGACATGGACCAGGAGGCCTTATACCTGCTCACTAGGGAGAATTCCTGAAGTGCACCCTTCCTACCAAGTACCCTGGACCGTACCTGACATCCGCACCAGTAAAGGTACTGAAGTGAATCCCCTGTCTCTGTCAGTTACTCCTGCTGCGCCATCTCTCCTGCACCCCGGAGGTCTGCAGCAGCGCCGGTAACCATTACCAGAAACCACAGGTGGCGTCACGAGACAAACTGTACACTAAAACCCCTTTTTAAAGAGAGACCCAGAGTACGGGCCCGGGAGCCGACTGCCGTGACCTCCTAAACAGGGTAAAAGGCCCGGGTACCAATTCCCCTATTTTCCCCCTGGCTTTCCTTCCTCGGCATCACTGAAACCTGGCTCACCCCCTCTGACACGGCCTCTCCTGCTGCACTTTCGTATGGCGGATTCCACCTCTCCCATACCCCCCCGCCCCACCTGCAAGCACGGTGGAGGAATAGGTTTCCTCCTCTCAGATAACTGCTCCTTCACCCATATCCCACTGCCGCCCTCAATTACTCTCCCCTCTTTTGAAGTGAACTGCGTGCGTATCTACTCCCCCTCCAACCTCCAACTGGCTTTCATCTACCACCCCCCAGGATCAACCACCACTTTCTTTGACCACTTCACCACTTGGCTACTTCATTTCCTCTCCGTTGACATCCCTACTATCATCATGGGCGACTTCAACATCCCCATTGACACTTCCCTCTCAGCTGCCTCTAAGCTTCTATCCCTCACTTCATCCTTCGGTCTTACTTAGTGGTCTTCCACACCCACCCACAAAGACTGGCACACACTGAACCTCATCTTCACTCACCTCTGTTCCCTATCTAACCTCTCTAACTCACCTCTCCCTCTTTCTGACCAACCCTACTCACATTCTCTTCTCTCTCCTCTCCAGGGCAACAATCCCCACTCCACAAACTTCCATACCCTCGCAGAAATCTCAAACACCTTGACCTACACTCACTCTCTGAATCCCTCCTCCCTCTCACAGACATTAGTTCCTTACATGATGCAGATGTTGCTGCCACTTTATACAACACCACAACCGCTGCAGCTCTCGATTCGGTCGCCCTCCTCACACATACCAAGGCTCGCACAATCAACAGACAACCCTGGCACACCAGCCGAACTAAAGAACTGCGACGGGCCTCCAGGGTTGCTGAGCGTAGATGGAAAAGGTCCCACTCCAATGAGCACTTCATCGCATTCAAACTGTTAGAACCCTCCTGCTAGTTTTTTTCTATTTTGTGGTCACGTGACCTGCTGCCTATTTATTCCAGCTCCGCCCTTCTGGCTTTGCTGGACTTCAGTGTTACTTTGACTCTTAATCTAGCCAGGTGCTTTGTACCTATCTCTATAGTTTGCTTGGTCCTTGGTCCTCTGAGTATTTTTGTCTGTTTGTCTTTTTGCTCCGCTACAACTTCTGCTAGGAGGTGTCCAATTTTGTCCCAGTCCTTAGTACTTTTAGGGACCCCTCCCTTATATCTATAGGTCTGCGTTCAGACTAGCTGAGTACGAAGGCGGGTCTGTTCACAAGGAACAGGTTGCCCGCTGCATCGTAGGGAATCAGCTTAGTCCTATTGTAGGAACAGTTTTCCTATCTTTCCTTAGTTCTTGTAGCAGATCATAACACAAACAGTCCCTCACTACCTTCAAGTCCACACTCACTGCAGCAAAACAAGCATACTTCGCATCTCTCATATCCTCCCTGTCTAACAACCCCAAACAACTATTCAATACCTTCAATTCTCTCCTCCGTCCCCCAGTGCCTCCTCCCTCTCCTCTTATTTCAGCGGAAGACTTTGCCTCATTCTTCAAGCAGAAGATTGACACTATCAGACAAAGCTTTTGCCTAAAGTCCCCACAGCCCCTCCCCATACCTACTCAACCCTCTTCCTCCAAAACCACCTTCTCCACCATTTCTGAAGATCAACTTTCCTCTTTACTCTCCAAATCACACCTCACCACCTGTAAACTTGACCCAATCCCATCCCACCTCATCCCAAACCTTACCACTATCTTCATCCCAACCCTAGCCCACCTCTTCAGCCTGTCACTAACAACTGGTGTCTTCCCCTCATGCTTCAAACATGCCTCAATCACACCCATCCTCAAAAAGATCTCCCTTGACCCATCCTCTGTGTCTAGCTATCGCTCCATATCACTTCTCCCCTATGCCTCAAAACTACTGGAACAACATGTCCACTCTGAGCTGTCCTCCCAACTCTCCTCCTGATCCCTCTTCGACCGCCTACAATCTGGTTTCCGACCGCACCATTCTACTGAAACTGCACTGACTAAAGTCACCAACGACCTACTAACTGCCAAATCTAAGCGACACTACTCTGTCCTCCTCCTAGACCTGACATCTGCCTTTGACACAGTGGACCATTCCCTCTTACTACAGACTCTCTCATCTCTCGGCATCACAGACTTGGCCCTATCCTGGATCTCCTCATACCTATCAGACAGGACATTCAGTGTCTCCCACTCACACACCACCTCCTCATCTCGCCCCCTATCTGTCAGTGTCCCCCAAGGGTCAGTTCTAGGACCGCTGCTCTTCTCCATCTACACCTTAGGCCTGGGACAGCTCATAGAGTCTCATGGCTTTCATTATCACCTCTATGCTGATGACACACAGATCTACCTCTCTGGACCCAATATCTCCTCCCTACTAACCAGAATCCCACAATGTCTGTCTGCCATTTCATCCTTCTTCTCTGCAAGATTTCTAAAACTTAACAAGGACAAAACAGAATTCATCACCTTTCTGTCATCTCATTCAACCCCCCCAACTGACCTATCAATGTCAATGGCTGCCCACTCTTCCAAGTCCCTCAAGCTCGCTGCCTTGGGGTAACCCTGGACTCTGAACTCTCCTTCAAACCACTTATCCAAGCCCTTTCCACTTCCTGCCGACTCCAACTCAAAAATATCTCCCGAATCCGCACATTCCTCAACCATGAATCTGCAAAAACACTAGTGCATGCCCTCATCATCTCCCGCCTTGACTACTGCAACCTCCTGCTCTGTGGCCTCCCCTCTAACACTCTCGCACCCCTCCAATCTATCCTAAACTCTGCTGCCTGACTAATCTACCTGTCCCCTCACAATTCCCCGGCCTCTCCTCTCTGTCAATCTCTCCACTGGCTCCCCATTGCTCAGAGACTCCAGTTCAAAACCGTAACCATGACATACAAAGTCATTCACAACCTGTCTCCTCCATATATCTCTGACCTAGTCTCCCGTTACATACCCGCACACAACCTCCGATCCTCACAAGATCTCCTTCTCTACTCCCCTCTTATCTCATCCTCCCACAACCGTATACAAGATTTCTCCCGTGCTTCCCCCCTACTCTGGAACTCTCTACCCCAACGTATCAGACTCTCGCCTACCGTGAAAACCTTCAAAAGGAACCTGAAGACCCACCTCTTCCGACAAGCCTACAACCTGCAGTAACCACCGCTCCACCATATCGCTGCACGACCAGCTCTACCCTCACCTACTGTATCCTCACCCATCCCCTGTAGACTGTGAGCCCTCGCGGGCAGGGTCCTCGCTCCTCCTGTACCAGTCGCTGTCACATTGTGTTCAAGATTATTGTAATTGTTTTTGTATTATAACCCTTTTTCACATGTAAAGCGCCATGGAATAAATGGCGCTATAATAATAAATAATAATAATAATAATAAAAAATCACCGGATTAAGTTGCCTGAGGATTTTGAATGGCTCGAGGTACCAGGGTGGCAAACTTGTACGAAGACACCTTCAGGCAAATATTCTGGGAAGACAGCCAGACTTTATCTTCAGGATGATACTTTGGCTGAAAACCTCTTTTCTTGTCTACATGAGTCTTCATTCGAGACATGGCCTTATCGAGTGAGTCCTGTGTCTGCCGCCAGATCTGGAGGAAGTCGGCGTACATGGCATTAGCTACTGGTACTCCGCAGGAAGCAGATATAGGAGAGGTCAAATGAGGATGCTGAGAGCATGTCACGAAGAATGGAGATGCCCCGGAAGACTCCCTAACGTGGTTGTTGTTGGAAAACTAAGCTCAGGGGAGTAGTTATACCCAGACATCTTGATAGGCAAAGATAAAATGGCGAAGGTAGTTCTCAAGAATCTGATTAACCTGTTACGTTTGTTCATTGGTCTGTGGATGGTGTACTGAGGAAAAATCCAGCTGAACATTCAGCAGCTTGCAAATAACTCCGAAACCTCGAAGTGAACTGAACTCCACTATCGGAGATAATGTGGAGAGGATGACCATGGAAGCGAAACACATGCTGGAAGAATTGCGTGACAAAGACGAACTGTCGATTCGCAAAAAGGTAGGGCTTAATCCTCATAAAGAGACACTTTGGGTCCCAATTAGATTGGGAACCGTAGATGTTAATGAGCCGAAGCTCTTGTCCCTTCATGAGGACATTTAAGATCAGGCATCTCCCCATTTCTAACCCTGTCGGCATTGTACTGGTGCGGTAAAAAGGACAGCCACTCCACTATATGGCTCGGCCACAAGATACCAATAGGAGGGCCCAAGCCTCCACTCCCTCTTAGCTTTAAACACGTCAGCCATGTTTGGCAGTGTGGTCTCTTGCAAAAAGAAAATGTCAGTCTCAATCCGGTCCTCAAACTTTTTAAACAGGGGGCCAGTTCACGGTCCCTCAGACCATTGGAGGGCCGGAATATAGTTTTTAAAAAAAACTATGAACAAATTCCTATGCACACTGCACATATCTTATTATGTAGTAAAAAAAAAAAAACAGGAACAAATACAATATTTAAAATGAAGGAGAAGTAAAGTTAAATCAACCGGTATTTCAATAGGTAGGTAAATGTCCCCAATAGGCAGCATAAGTCCTCAATAGGCAGGTAAATATCCCCAATAGGCAGGTAAATGTCCCCAATAGGCAGGTAAATGTCCCCAATAGGCAGCCTAGGTCCTCAATGGGCAGGTAAATGTTCCCAATAGGCAGGCTGTTTCCCCCTTATAATGCCATATGCAGGCTGTTCCACCCCTTATAATGCCCCATGCAGGCTGTTCCCCCCTTATAATGCCCCATGCTGGATGCCACCCCCCATATAATGCCCCATGCAGCATGTTACCCCCCCCATATAATGCCCCATGCAGCATGTCATCCCCCCATATAATGCCCCATGCAGCATGTCACCCCCCCATATAATGCCCCATGCAGCATGTCACCCCCCCATATCATGCCCCATGCAGGATGTCACCCCCCCATATTATACCCCTTGCAGGATGTCACCCCCCCATATAATGACCTATGCCTCCATACATAAAAAAAAAAAAAAATCCAATACTCACCTCACTTCTCACTTGCTGCCTCTGCTCTGGTCTGGACTCCAGCGTCGCGGCGTCGTCGTCCCGCTCTGCGCTGCCTGTGACGGCACTCGGGAGGGCGCGGTGTAAAGACGTCACCGCACCCTCTGACCTGAGACATCACAGGAAGCGCAGAGCACGGAAGACAGCGGATCTGCGGAGGCACGGGGAGAGGTAAGTATCCACCTGCCGGGGCCCTGAGCAAGCGGGGGGAAGGGTGGGCAATGGCACCGCTCTCCTCTCCTCCGCCCATAGCCCGGCGGGCCGGATAAAAGTCCTCCGCGGGCCGCATGTGGCCCGCGGGCTGTAGTTTGGGGACCCCTGGTCTAAGATGTAGTGAGGAAGGACATTATGTCAAGGAGTGCCAATGGTCACGGTCGTGTGGGTTAAAAGACAGGAGGTTGCCATTGCGGGGCGACTGGTAACCGCCACATGGAGGAGGCCACGGAAGCAAATCCAAATCTCACCAAGCCCCAGAACGGTGCATGAGGTAAAACGGCTGCATCAGTACTATCCCCAAGTGTGTTCCCGTCTACAACAGCTGCAAGAAAGACCGGGGCATCAGTTACTTAATTCCCAGTGTGGAGGTCAAACGATATACTCCTGGGAGGAGGATTCCTCAGTCTGTAAAGATAGCCTTATCAGCCTAATCGGTGAAAGGTGCTTTATACAGTGCCAGCTAGATGGACTCCAAGTAAAAGCACTGTGGGACACAGGAGCCCAAGCGAGCCTTTTAAATGAAGAATGGAGAAGGTGCTACCTGCCACATACCTGCCTTCGGTCACTAAAAGAACTTTTGGGACCAGTGGAACTCCATGACAAAGCTGTCAACCAGACCGAAATCCCTTTCATAGGCTGGGTGGAAGTGACTTTCCAACTCAGGGCTACGAAGAACAGCAAAACCATTGAGCTCTTGGTACCTTTTCTTGTGACCAGTGATCAGAACGTGACAGACGATTATATCCTAAGTTATAATGTAACCAGCGAGGTCATCACAAAACACAAGTCAGGGACATTGGTGGTGGATGCAATTGCCACATCACTTGCCATACCCAATGCCGTGGCGGAAAATGTGATTCATAGAATAAAGAAAGCACAGAATACAATGGACCTAAAAGAAGTCGTGGTAGGCTGGCGCCCAACCATCATCCCTGCAAACCAAATGATGGGGGTGAGGTGTGGAGTCCGGGTAGAACTGGGAAGAAAAGTCCAGAAAAGATTGTTCATGCCAAAACACTCCTCAGAACTTCGGGAAGGCCTAGTTCAAGGTGAGACTGTGCTTACGATTCCTACTGTTGGGTTTGCTCGAGTGACAATACTGGTGATGAATACTACGAGACACGAAATTAGACTGGATCCAAAGACTGTGTTAGGTGACATCGAAACCGTTAAAATTGTATTTCCAGCCAGTGTGAGACCCGCCCAGCAGTCTACAGTGAATTCAGTCTCTCCACCAAGGAACAGTAGTTGCCTAGGGGAAGAAATTCCACGACCCACCTCAGAGTCCTGTGATCACCCAGTACCCCTGGAACACTTGTGTGCTGAAGATCTAGCGGTAGCAAAACAGATGCTGAGAGAAGAGTATCATGCGTTCTTCAAAGATGTCTCTGATATAGGCTGTATCCCATCGTTGCAGTTGAAAATCAATTTGAAAGACACGACCCCAGTAACCAGAAGCTACATGTTTGTGCCAAAACCATTACACCGTGAAGCGAAAGAATAATTACAAGATCTCATCAACAGAGGTTTGGTCCAAAAGTCGAAGTCATCTTATTCCTCTCCTATTGTCTGTGTTAGGAAGAAGGGCGGTACACTGAGACCCTGTTGTGATTACTGGGAACTATACCGAAAGTCAGTACCTGATCTACACCCGATACCAAAGATCCAAGATATGCTGGATAGCCTATCAGGAAGCGCCTGGGTCTCTGTCCTTGATCAGGGTAAGGCATACCACCAAGGGTCTGTTGAAGAGTCCAGTAGACCCTTGACAGCATTCATCACACCGTCGGGATTATATGAGTGGATCCACATACCGTTTGGGCTCAGTTCAGCTCCAGCAGAATTCCAGAGGAGCATGGAGACATGTTTGGAAGGATTGAAGGACGATATCTGCCAGCCGTACTTGGATGACAATGTGGTTCACAGCAAAACCTTTCGGGAGCATGTTGAACACGTGAGGACCGTGTTGCAATGGTATCAACAACACGGAGTTAAGTTGACCCCAAAGAAGTGTGAACTGTTCAAAAGGCAAGTCCGATTTCTAGGGAAAATTGTGTCCGGAGAAGGATATACAATGAACCCAGCAGAAATCGCTCCAGTACTGGCCTTAAAAGACAAGAGGCCCTCTACCGTCGGGGAGTTGAGGCAGACATTAGGATTCCTCTCCTACTATCGTAATTACGTTCGGAACTTCTCCAGGATTGCCGCCCCACTATACCTCTTGGGGGGACGAGAGAGACAACAACACCCCCGGAGAAAAAGAAGAACGCGGGTAGGACCGGGCTTAAAAGAAACAATGCCGTTTCATCCCAACAGCCCATTCTCTGGACAGCAGACCACCAGGATGTATTGGAAGAACTAGTAGACTACCTGGAGAAACCACCCACCTTGGGATATCCTAATTTCAATTTACCATTTGTTCTTCATTGTGACGCTTCTCAAGTTGGACTGGGAGCTGCCCTGTATCAGCATCAAGATGGAAAAATGAGAGTCATCGGTTATGATTCTAGAACGTTGACAGACGCCGAGAAAAATTACCATCTACATTCCGGAAAATTGGTGTTCCTGGTATTGAAATGGGCTATCTGTGAACGATTTAGAGATTATCTCTACTACAGAAAAGAGTTTGAGGTATACACTGACAACAAGCCTTTGACCTATGTCCTCACTACAGCCAAACTGAATGCAACGGGTCAGAGATGGGTCGCTGAACTAGCTAACTTCAATTTCAGCATCAAGTACAGACCAGGAAAATGCAATGCGGATGCTGATGTATTGTCAAGAATGCCACTAGAGCCTGAGGAGTTCATGCAAGAATGCTCGGAGGAAGTCAGTCTGGAAGCAATTGAGAGCACTACCCAAGCAGTACAAATTTATCCACTGTGGTGTCCGTTGACGGTGGAAACCACCATAAAAGCGAGAGAACAAGATCACCCCCGGTCTATACAACAACTACCAGAAGGAAAAATCCGTAGACCACAATGGGAAGATCAGATAATTGGTAGAATACTACTTTATGTGGTCCAAAATGGGTTACCAAGTAAACGGGAGAGAGACAATGAGTCACTAGCAGTATCTGTTTTAATTAAAGAATGGACGAAGCTCTACCTCAGTGAAGATTGTATCCTGTATCGTAAAGGAGGACAAAACCAGCAGTTGGTACTACCCAGAGTATTCCGTAGGTTGGTCTTCAAAGAACTCCATGAAAACATGGGACACCTGGGAGTGGAAAAGACAACAAATTTGATCCGTGAACGTTTCTACTAGCCGTACATGCAGAGAGATATTGAGAGGTACGTGACCAGGGAGTGTGGGTGTCTGAAAGATAAACGTCCCAACACAACAACCCGGGCACCTATGAGCAACATCCAAACTATGTATCCGTTTGAGATGGTCTCAATAGACTTCCTACATCTCGAGATGTGCAAGGGTGGCTACGAATACATCTTGGTGGTGATGGACCATTTCACTCGATTTGCTCAAGCATATGCCACCACCAATAAATCGGGTTGAACAGCAGCAGAGAAGATCTTCAATGATTTTGCTTTGAGGTTTGGGGTCTCTACGAGGTTACACCACGACCGAGGAAGAGAATTTGAGAACCAGGTCCTTGCCAAGCTAGGAAAGTACTGCAGAATTCAGAGATCCTACACAACACCCTATCAGCCAGAGGGTAATGGACAAGTGGAATGTTTTAACTGGACATTATTGTCGATGTTGCGCACTTTAAAAGCTGACGAGAAGAAAGACAGGAAGAGTTCTCTGCCAAAAGTGGTACATGCCTATAACTGTACAAAGAGCAATGCAACGGGTTACTCACCCTTTTTCCTATTGTATGGACGATCGCCAAGACTGCCAATCGACATCATGTTTGATACTCCGGTGTCAGAGACTTACAGAACGTATCCGGAGTACGTTCGGAAATGGAAGGAACGGATGGCAGAGGCATATGACGCGCCCCCTGGGCCATGTTTGGGGTGCGGCGCGCGTGCGCGCGGGGAATACCCGGAGCCGGATCCGATGGGGGTAGTAGTCTTCGTGTGGCGGTGACCCGGTCCGTGCCCAGGGTGGTCAAACTAAGTGGCGTTATTGATATAATGGTATTAGTGTCCGACTACGCCACCCGTTGAATGCGGCTATGAAGCCGCCGCTGCAGGGCAGTCCGCTGAGGCCGGTGGTACGGATGTGCAGCGTGGATGGTATAACCCCCAACGGGAGGGGTATAGCCTCAGGGCAGCTGATGAAGCAGGAAAAGATGATAGTGGTAGTGGTGGTGTGACAAGGAAGCTCAGAGACGTGCAATTGCAGTTTTCACAGCTTTACTCACAGTTCTTTATCAGGTCCCTTGTGTACAGCTAGGACCACCCGAGCCGTGCTGCGTCCACCAGGTGCGGGACTCGGCCAACTCCCAGGCAGTTCCAGAGCGTGGTCCTGAGCTCCCCTCTCTTCCTTTCTACTGGCCGTCCCCACCAGGGATCCACCTTTGTCCAGCTCCCTCGGGCCTTCTGGTGGTGAAACCTTTCCCGGTTTCCTTGACCCTATATGGTATGCCTTCCTGGTAGATATGGCGAGGGGTCGCGCCAAAACTTGTCCACGACCTCCGGTTCCTGGCTAAGGATAATTGGCCTTCACCAGTTTGGGATCCGGCACCCTGTTCTGCCAACCCTTCACCCGTTATTCCGTGGGATCTCAGGGTTCCCTCTCTCTTGCGTCTCTGGGCCTTTCCTGGTGTTTCTGTTCCTTCTTCCTCTGACTTCTCTCTCTCTCCCTCTCTCAGCTTCAGGCCTCCACTCCAGGCCTGACTCTGGAGCTGGGCCCAGACTGAGCCACAGCTCCCTGTCAGCCCTCTCTGGCTGAGCTCCTCTCTGCACAGAACAGACCCTGGCCTAAGATGGTGCCCACCTTATATACTCCCTCTGACACCCGAGCCCAGGTGACAAGCACCCAATGGGCTCCTACCTATGCCCAGAGTCCCTCCCCTGTCTGCTCCTACACCACTGGGATGTTCCTCCCCCCCCCACTCCAGCCAGGGACAGAAGCTGTCGTACCTGCACATCTATCTGGTGGGAGTACCGTTGATCTGTCCCCCGGAAATGGGGTGAGTGTGGTGCATGCAGCTATCTGAGCCCAGTTCCACACTCCATCCTTACCCGGGAGTGGAATACCACACCTCTGGTCTGAGGTGCAATACCCCTGTAGCAGCCGAGTCCTCGGGGTGCTACACATACAACATAGCGTCCAAAGTGATTACGCAAGGACAGAGCAAGAGTAAGGAGTACTATGATCAAAAATGTTATGGAGCAGAATTGGCACTGGGAAGCCGGGTGTTAGTCAAGAATGTACGTGAGAAAGGCAGTCCAGGAAAACTTTGTTCGTACTGGGAAGACAAGGTGTATGTGGTTGTAAGGAGGAAAGCTGATTACAGCCCAGTGTATGAAATCGGAAACGAGAGACAAGAAAACCAGAATAGTCCATCGGAATTTACTATTACCCTGTGATTATCTCCCACCACAGCAAAAATTCCCAGAAGTAGACCGACATCGTCCGAGATCGACTAAGGGACCACCACAGACTGAAGCTCCGGAGGTGGATAGTGACCTTGAAAGTTCCAATGAAGAAGAGCACACCATCGTATTTCACGGACCGGCAAGGAGAGGGATGTACCATCCTCAGGAGAGTGAACCAAGTCCTGAGGCTCCAGAGTTTCAGGTCTGATGATCGAACACCGGCCCCTGAAGAGACCGATTGACACTCAGGAGGAGCGGAGTTACCAGACCATGCGGAAACAAGCAACTTCAGGAGAAGTACAGGAACTTACAGAAGCAGCTCCAAGAGCATCTGAGGAAGCACCGGAAATGAGTGCGGCGGAAGAAACTTCTATGACTGAAGAACATGTGGTCTCTGAGGAACAACCGACCAGGAGGATGTCGACTCGAGAAGTGAGGAGGCCCGTGATGCTGACGTATGAGACACTTGAGGAAATGACTCTTTCCTCCCTGTGGATCCTCCTCATCTCCTATTCCAACTTGTCATCCCTTAGTGCATCAGCAGCAAGACTGGCATCCAGAACAGGGGCCGCCCCAGTAGCCCGGGGCTCGCCCAGCTCCCTCTCCTGTCAGCCTCATGGGTTCTTCCCAACGGGGTCAAAACTGCATTAGAGAAGGTGTGAGGACAACGGCTGAATGGCTGACCTAACTCGCTACACAGGTGGCACCTAATCTCTGCACAAAATGCAGCAAGAAAGCCGACATCCCCACATAATGCACATTTCTGCACAGTGTGGTTTGCACTGAAGTGTTTGAGGTCGCCACACATGTGACAGACCTTTGGTTGCCCCTGGTACAAAACCAGGATATGATCCCTACCCAGGAAGACAGATGATGGAATATGGGTGACCGTACCACATGAACACCTAAGTTTTACCATAAATGTCCAGACTCCTGTCCAGATACCATACTTGTCACGGTTTTTCTTTGGCATTTCTACCACCTCTCCATACCGACCAAGCCACGTCATGATGTCATAACAAGAAAGTGACTTGGTACAAGTCATCACTGTCACTTTTTTAACTTTGCTTTGTTGAGACATCGTCTGAATGGCAAGGTCTCGCCAGCCCGGCTTGTTCTTTGACAACTCATAATTCGACCAGAGGAGCTGAAGCCCCTCCTGCCAAACAAATCTGGCATCAAATTCAGGCATGGCATAAGGATGAATCAAGGCATAGATGTCAATTATCTTGAAGCCCAGACTCACCAGAAGCTCCACAACCATAGACCTTGGAGTACACGCATCAGTGCCCCTGCACCAAAGATGTACTACATACCTACGCACACTGCCTGGCCCAGCTGTTGAGATGGACCATACAGCTACACCCTTTGCTCTTGGTACTACCCAAGGCCATGCTGCTCTGTCCACAAGGATAGATGAACCTCTCGACCCTCTGCCATTAGTGATCTCTCTTCCCTTAGGGCCTCCAGGAGAAGCCGCTGCAACATGCCATCCCTGGAGACAAGAATGGCACCCTGTTTCCCCAGAGGTGACACTGGCATAATTCCTGACAGGCCCTGCCACCACCAGGGGTGGGGGCAACTGGACCATTGACTGCAGCAGCCCCAACAACGTCACAATACCAACCTCCATCACCATCTCACTCTCCATTAAACCAGCAACCACACCGCTATTCACATCTTTAGACAATGGTTTTGCCTCATTCACTCCCACCAACACTTTCACACCTGCTGGAGCAGTAGCGACAGTGGATGATAATTTGCCATCAGCATCATCGGGCACAAGGGACTCGGCCACCTCCATAGAACTGGAGGCAACCTCACCCATGGTCTTACAGGTGCCCTCCACATCATCAATTGGTAATTTACGATGTTTTGTGTTTGAAATAAAGCGCCGCTGATCTTTAGCCGCTGTGAGGCGCTGCTGATCCTTAGCATCAGGTTCTTGTTGCGACAACACAAAATAACAATTTAGTGGGAGGACCGGAACTCTCAGTCCCCGCACATTGCCACTGCTTCTCAACTGAGTGATCAGCGGCAACTGTACTCTGAGGCCCTAAGGCAACTGCAGCTGCCCCCAACACCGGGCTACTCCCCCCTCCCACTCAGTATTGTGGCCTAACTGATCACCCACAACTAGGCCGCCCTCACTGACCAGTCTCTCGGCTGATGCATCCCCGGTTATGTCCCAACTACTACAAATAGAGATGGAGCACTGCGCCCTGCTACCGCGCTCTGTGATCTTCCCGCACCTTTGCATCAAATCCACAGTAGAACCCGGGCTGAGCTAGACAACGGGGCTTATACAGTAAGCTGACTTGGCAGCCAACTCAGGGGGTACAGAATACACATAGCTTACCGCTTACTGCTACTTTGGCTTGGTCTTCTTAGTCTGTTTCTTCTTGCCCCTAGGTGCTGTCTCCGGTAGATCATCACCAAGGTGGAAATCCTGAAGGCACACTGGGGACTCCAGGACCTTTATCTCCTTGATTAGCGCTCCTCCCAGGTTGCTGTTGTCACCATGACAGAACTGCGACTGGATGTCACTGTCACCTGTCATGCAAGGAGCTTGCTGCACGTGGCCTGTGGGTGGTCTTGCAGGCTATCAGGTGGGGCTTTCTGCTGGTCATCATCATCACTTGGGCGGCACAGTGGCTCAGTGGCTCAGTGGTTAGCACTGCAGCCTTGCAGTGATGGGGTCCTGGGTTCAAATCCCACTGAGGACAACATCTGCAAGGAGTCTGTATGTCATCCATGTGTTTGTGTGGGTTTCCTTCAGGTTCTTCAGTTTCCTCCCACACTCCAAAGACATACTGAAAGGGAATCTAGATTATGAGCCCCAATGGGAACAGTGCCGATAATGTCTGAATTGTAAAGTGCTGCAGAATATGTTGGCGCTATGTAGATAAAAAGATTATTATTATTATTATCACTCACCTGACTCTCAGGCTGGAGCCGCATCAGCATTTGCTCTCTGTTCTGAATCTGTCTTCATTTAATAGATTTCTTTAAAGGGTCCACTTTTTTTTCTGGTGAAAGCTTTTCTCACTTCCAACTCGTTAATTTCAATTTTAAGTCTTTTTACCTCCTCCAGAAGCTTTATTATCATCTGCTTGGAGTCACCAGTGGCTTTGACGCTTGTGCAGTGCACCTGCTCCCAGAGCCTCCTGATGGTTTTGCTCACCTCTTCATACTCACAGAGGTGGCTCATGAGCCGGGGCCATAGGTGGAAACAGACTCCCAGGGATGTGACCCACAGCCTTCCTCCGTGAGGTCGGTCTCACCTGCGTGAACACTCAGCTTTCCCCTGGATGGATAGCCAACACGCACGCTGGCAGGCTTTTCCTCCATGCCGGAAGCCTTGCGCTTTCTCCAGTTCTCCACAAACCTGGGGGAAGTAGGAGCCAGATTACTGTGACTCACGATGGAGCGTCTCACGCCTGAGTACTCCATTGTGTGGGCCAGTTGCTAGCTTTTCCAGCTTCCCACCAGCCTGGTTCAGGGAATGTAAGCCTGAGTCTTAGCTCCTTCGCTCATGGCCAGAGGCCCACTCCCTCCCCAGATAAGAGAGAAAGTAGGCCCCCAGGTAGAAAATTCTTAGTTATCATGAGCTCAAGTCATACAGTAGGGTCAGTCCTCAATCACCAGAGTAAGCAACAGCTGAACAGAGCTGCACTCACTATTCTGCTGGTGCAGTCACTGTGTGTCACGCACGGTGTGGGAAAGGCTAAGTGCAACACAAAGGGATGACGGGAGGGTAGCCCAAATGCTAGGGAAAGGGGGAATGGAGACCCCTAGGCAGATCTAATATCACCCTACCTGTACTACCGTCCCTATATAGGTTCCGCACCTATCACCGAACAGGAAACCTAAGCCCTGTATATCCCTAGAGCTAGGTCCTAGATAGGGGGGTGAGCACTGGTCAGTCTCCACTATAATCTAAAGACAACAAGGGAATACAAACAAAGGGGGGGGGGACTTAGCTTGAGCAGACCAGAGAGATAACAGCAAACATCCTCGAAGGACAACAGAGAGGAAGCTAGCCGTCTGTTATTGCTCCAAGTCTTCACAAGGGAAAATGAGAATATCACCGGTGACTCCCTGAAGCAGACTGAGAGTTTTTAAACACCCAGACAAAGGTGTGTCAATCAGAGCAGGAAGGAGGTTTTCGCTGGGTCCAAAAGTAAGAAGGATTAGGAAGGCGTCTGCAATGCCAAACGCAGTGACCTTCTGCAGCCAGATCCAGAGCGACTGTCTGTTACATCTGACACACCCGTGACACTATGTACATACATTACATTACTTATCCTGCACTTATCCTATGCTACATCCTGTATTAGGCTATGTTCACACATCATGTTTTTTTCTGCTTTCATTTTCTGCAGCAAAACCTGATCTCTTGCCAGGAGGTTGTTTAGAATTTTTGTTGCTGTTTTCTTGCTTTTTTTGGTGTGTTTTTCCAGTCTTTTTTCACTGTCCTTTTGTTTCTGTTATGCATGTACATAAAGTTCAGTGAAAAAAAAAATCTCATTCTGGTTTACACACAAAAACGCAGAAAAAATGCTTTTTTTTCACCACCCATTACTTCCAATGGGTGAAAAAAACGCTGAAAGAAGTGACATGCTCTATCTTTCAAAAAACGTGAACGGAAAAAAAACATGTGTGCATGAGATTTCTGGAATCTCATAGACTTTGCTGGTACTGCAAAACAGAGCTGAAGATTTGCATAAAAAAACGCATCAAAAAACGCTGAGAAAACCATGATGTGTGAACATAGCCTTATACCCCAGAGCTGCACTCACCATTCTGCGGCGGAGTTACTGTGTACATACAATACATTACTTATCCTGTACTGATCCTGAGTTACCTCCTGTATTATACTCCAGAGCTGCACTCACTATTCTGCTGGTGCAGTCACTGTGCACACACATTACATTACTGATCCTATACTGATCCTGAGTCACATCCTGTATTATACTCCAGAGCTGCACTCACTATTCTGCTGGTGCAGTCACTGTGCACACACATTACATTACTGATCCTGTACTGATCCTGAGTTACATCCTGTATTATTATTATTTATTATTATAGCGCCATTTATTCCATGGCGCTTTACATGTGAAAAAGGGATATACATACAAGAACATTTACAATAATCTTGAACAAAACGTGACAGCGACTGGTACAGGAGGAGCGAGGACCCTGCCCATGAGGGTTTACAGTCTACAAGGAATTGGTGAGGATACAGTAGGTGAGGGTAGAGCTGGTCGTGCAGTGGTATGGTTGAGCGAGGTTGTTGGAAGAGGTGGGGCTTCAGGTTCGTTTTGAAGGTTTCCACAGTAGGCGAGAGACTGATATGTTGGGGTAGAGAGTTCCAGAGCAGGGGGAATGCACGGGAGAAATCTTGTATGCAATTGTGGGAAGAGGAAATAAGAGGGGAGCAGAGAAGGAGATCTTGTGAGGATCGGAGGTTACGTGTAGGTATGTACTGGGAGACTAAGTCACAGATACATGAAGGAGACAAGTTGTAGGTGGCTTTGTATGCCATGGTTAGGGTTTTGAACTGGAGTCTCTGGGCAATGGGGAGCCAGTGAAAGGATAGGGACAGAGAGGAGAGACCGGGGAATAGCGGGGGGACAGGTGGATTAGTCGGGCAGCAGAGTTTAGGATAGATTGGAGGGGTGCAAGAGTGTTGGAAGGGAGGCCACAAAGCAGGAGGTTGCAGTAGTTGAGGCTGGAGATGATGAGGGCATGCACTAGTGTTTTTGCAGGTTGAGGAATGGGCGGATCCGGGAGATATTTTTGAGTTGGAGTCGGCAGGACGTGGAAAGGGCTTGGATATGTGGTTTGAAGGAGAGATCAGAGTCCAGGGTTACCCCAAGGCAGCGAGCTTGTGGGACTGGGGAGAGTGAACTGCCATTGACATTGATAGATAGGTCGGGTGGGGGGGATGAATGAGATGGTGGAAAGATGATGAATTCTGTTTTGTCCATGTTAAGTTTTAGAAATCTAGCGGAGAAGGATGAAATAGCAGACAGACATTGTGGGATATTGATTAGTAGGGAGGAGATGTCGGGTCCGACGAGGTAGATCTGTGTGTCATCAGCATAGAGGTGATAATGAAAGCCGTGAGACTCTATGAGCTGTCCCAAGCCAAAGGTGTAGATTGAGAAGACCAGGGGTCCTAGGACTGAACCTTGGGGGACACTGACAGATAGGAGGCGAGATGAGGAGGTGGTGTGTGAGTAGGAGACACTGAATGTTCGGCCTGTTAGGTATGAGGAGATCCAAGCTAGGGCCAAGTCTGTAAAGCTGAGAGATGAGAGAGTCTGTACTAAGAGGGAATGGTTCACTGTGTCAAAGGCAGATAACAGGTCTAGGAGTAGGAGGACAGAATAGTGTCGCTTCGATTTTGGGGTTAGTAGGTCGTTGGTGACTTTAGTCAGGGCACTTTCAGTAAATTGGTGCAGTCGGAAGCCAGATTGGAGGCAGTCAAAGAGAGAGCAGGAGGAGAGGTGGGAGGACTGTTCAAAGTGGACATGTTGTTCCAGTAGTTTTGAGGCGTAGGGGAGAAGTGATATGAGGCGATAGCTAGTCAGAGAGGATGGGAGGGCTTTTTGAGGATGGGTGTGATCGAGGCATGTTTGAAGCATGGTGGGAAGACACCAGTTGTTAGTGACGGGTTGAAAAGGTGGGTTAGGGTTGGGATGTGAAGATATTGGTAAGGTTGGGGATGAGGTGGGACTGGATTGGGTCAAGTTCACAGGTGGTGAGGTGTGATTTGGGGAGTAAAGAGGAAAGTTGATCTTCTGTAATGGTGGAGAAGCTGGTTTTGGAGGATTGAGTAGGTGTGAGGAGGGGCTGGTGGGACTTTAAGCAAAAACTTTGTCTTATGGTGTCAATCTTCTGCTTGAAGAATGAGGCAAAGTCTTCGGCTGAGATGAGAGGAGAGGGAGGAGGCACTGGGGGGCAGAGGAGAGAATTGAAGGTGTTGAATAGTTGTTTGGGGCTGTGAGACAGGGAGGATATGAGAGATGAGAAGTATGTTTGTTATGCTGTAGCGAGTGTGGACTTGAAGGTGGTGAGGGACTGTTTGAATGCGATGAAGTGCTCATTGGAGTGGGACCTTTTCCATCTACGCTCAGCAACCCTGGAGGCCCGTCGCAGTTCTTTGGTTAGGCTGGTGTGCCAGGGTTGCCTGTTGATTGTGCGAGCTTTGGTATGTGTGAGGGGGGCTGCCGAATTGAGAGCTGCAGTTGTGGTGCTATATAATGCGGCAGCAACATCTGCGTCATGTAAGGAACTGATGTCTGTAAGAGGGAGGAGGGATTCAGAGAGTGAGTATATGTCAAGATGTTTAAGATTTCTGCGAGGGTATGCAAGTTTGTGGAGTGGGGATTGTTGCCCTGGAGAGCAGAGGGTGGAGAATGTAAGTAGGTTGTGGTCAGAAAGAAGGAGGAGTGAGTTAGAGAGGTTAGACAGGGAACAGAGGCGGGTGAAGATGAGGTCCAGAGTGTGGCCATCTTTGTGAGTGGCTGCAGAAGACCATTGAGTAAGGCCGAAGGAGGAAGTGAGGGATAGAGGCTTAGAGGCAGCTGAGAGAGAAGTGTCAATGGGGATGTTGAAGTCGCCCATGATGATAGTGGGGATGTCAGCGGAAAGGAAATGAAGTAGCCAGGTGGTGAAATGGTCTAGGAAGGTGGTGGCTGATACTGGGGGGCGGTAAATGACAGCCAGTTGGAGGTTGGAGGGGGAGTAGATGAGCACACAGTGCACTTCAAAAGAGGGGAGAGTAATGGAGGGTGGCAATAGGATTTGGGCGCAGGATCAGTTATCTGGCAGGAGAAAGCCAACTCCTCCACCATGCTTGCCAATGGGGCGATCGGTGTGGGAAAGGTGGAATCCACCATATGAAAGTGCAGCTGGAGAGGCTGGGTCAGAGGGGGTGAGCCAGGTTTCGGTGATGCCGAGGAAGGAGAGTTTGTTAGTTATGAAGAGATCACAGATGTAGGAAAGTTTGTTGCAGATGGAGCGGGGGCTGGGCGGATGTGTATGAGGTTAGAAGGGTTGTGAGAGTTTGGGAGAGATCGTGGATAGGAGGTGGAAGTGGCTGTGGGGATGTGGTGAAGAGGGCCAGGATTTGGGGAGATATCGCCAGCAGTGAGGAGGAGCAGAGAAAGTGTTTGCTGGTGGGAGGAGGAGAGGCCGTGAGGTGGCTGTCTGTGTTTGGAGACACAGGAGTGAATATTGAGGAATAGTTCTGAGGAGGAGATGAGATGAATGGGGAGGATGGAGGGAGAGATGAAGAGTTCATCACTAGGTGTAGGAATTAGGGTTGGTTGTAAGAAGTGAAGAATTAAGGGGGTGAGAGTGAAAACAAACACAAACATTGTTTACAGTGTCCAAGTATCCAGTTACCTTCGGTTCCCTTCAGGTCAGTTCAGGTATAATTCATATCTCACAGTTGGACACAGACTAAAGTCTATAGCAGACTCCTTGCTCTCAATATATGTGCTACAAAATGCAGGTGACTCGCCCCTGGGCCATGGGGCACACGGATCTGGGCAATAGGGGAATGATGGGGGTAGTAGTGGCAACCCGGTTCCGTGGCTCAGGGTGGTCAGACCAATGGTAGTCTGCTATGTGCTGTTGATATTGTCCGACTACGCCACCCATGGATTGCGGTTATTAGGAACCGCCGCTGCAAGGCAGTCCCCTGAGTTTGATGGTATGCGCAGCTGAGATTGTATAACTCCCCACGGGAAGAGTGTAACCCCAGGGCAGTGCAGTGGATGGCGGGGGTGATGGTGCAGGGAGTCCCAGTACCGTCAGTGCTGGAGGAGCGAAAGAGTACACAGATAACGTACTACAGTCCAATGCCTTTTACTCACAGTTCAGATTCTCCGGGTCACTTCTGTACAGGTAGTGACCACCCAAGCCGTGCGGCGTCCACCAGGTGAGGGGCTCGGTCAACCCCCAGGCAGTTCAGGAGCATGGCCCAGGACCCCTTTTATCCTTTCTCTGGCCTGCCTCACCAGTGACCCACTTTTGTCCAGCTGCCGCGAACTTGTGCGGGTAAACGTGGATCCCGTTCCCCGCTGTTCTATATGGTGCCTTCCTAGCAGGTTTGATGAGGTGTCGCACCAATAAATGATCACGACCTCCGGTCTTTGGCTGAGGGTTGTTTCTCCTCCACCAACTTGGGATCTGGTACCCTTAATCTGCCTGACCCTTCACCCGGTATTCTCGTGGGTTCTTAGGGTCCCTTCCACCTTCTTGTTCCTGAGCCCTTCTGTTCCTCTGTCTCTTCTTCTCCTTTTCTGTTCCTTCTTCTTCTCCTTTGTCGTGGAGCTGGGCTGAGAAGGAACCACAGCTCCCCTTCACCTCTCCTCTCTCTCCACTCCACTCTCCTCCTCGGCCTCTCACTAGGCCCACTCCTGAGTAGAGCTCCTACAGAGCCTCTATGTCACGGGTGTGTTACCACGAAGATCGTCACGAGTACACAGCCTGACTTCTCGCAGCTGACTTGTTGGTGCTTTGTGTTTTCTCGGCAGTGAAGGAGTTAATTCTCTCTCTCTCTGGGCTAGCTGAGGTCCAGCCTCGCCCAGCTGCAATCAATGCTTCGTTAGTGAGACTCCTTTATATTCCTGCAGGTCTGTTTGTGAGGTGTCGGTGAAAGCTTTTCATTCTGACTTACAGAGCGGATCGTGGTGTTTGGAGTTGCTGAGTTAAGTGTATTTGGAAGTGTTATTTCCCTTTCCTCGCTTTATCATTTATCTCCTTTCCCGTTGGTGTTCCCTCTGTTGTAGTTGTGTTGAAGTTGTATGCAAGGTGGTTTTGGTTTTTCCCTTGTACTGTCTCGTTCGTCTAAATACTGTGTGTGGGCATATTATTGCTGGTTCCCAATTGTTGTGATCGGGGTCCTTCTCAGGACTAGATTACTGTGGTGCAGGGATCCTCAGGAGGTAGGGGTTACGCTGGCGGCCTGGACCTCTGTACCTTTAACAGTACCTCCAGGATGAGGGATTAGTCAGGGCCCCAGCTTAGGGTCAGCTTAGGCCCCCTACCTCCAGTATTCTGTGACAGTGTGACATTTTCACCGACCAACTTAGTTTTTCTCCAGCTACCATGGATCCAGTAGCCGGTCTAGCTCGGCAGTTGCAGAGTTTGTCCATGGGGCTGGCGGACGTTAGGTCCAAGGTTTTGCATCCTCTGGAGCAAGCCGGACCAGAACCTAAAGTAGCTCTCCCTGACAGGTTCACTGGGGGGCGGGACAAGTTTTTTGTTTTCCGGGAGGCATGCAAATTGTACTTTCGGCTGCGGCCTCGGTCATCGGGCAGTGAAGAACAAAGGGTGGGAATTGTCATCTCGCTCCTACAAGGGGACCCACAATCTTGGGCGTTCTCTCTTCCCCCAAGTTCCCCGGTTCTCCAGTCAGTGGATAGGTTTTTCGCTGCTTTAGGACTCGTATATGATGACCCAGATCGGATCTCCCTTGCTGAGTCTAAGTTACGAAGGATTCAGCAGGGAGATCGTCCGGCGGAGGAATTCTGTTCAGAGTTCCGTAGGTGGGCCACGGACACCCAGTGGAATGACCCGGCTCTTAGGAGCCAGTTTTGTCATGGTTTATCCGACAAATTACAGGATGTGTTGGCACAGTATGACTCTCCCGCGTCACTGGAAGCCGCTATGGCCCTTGCTATTCGCGTTGACAGACGGCTTCGGGAGAGGTGCGGGATAACTCTACCCCCTGTAATGTCTCCACCTCTTACAAGGTCCCCTCATATGGTGGTTCCCCTGGTCAGTCCGGAGGAGCCTATGCAATTAGGAGGGACATCATTTCGGGGAAGGGGACCGGTGGTGCGCCATAAGACAGGAAGGTGTTTCCTCTGCGGGAAAAAGGGACATTTTATTGGGGGGTGTCCATCCTGCCCCTTGCAGAGTAAAGAGTCGTCGAAAAAACTGTTGATCCCAGGTTGTGTGGTGGACGGCAATCTGGGAGTAGGTATTTCGTCCCTAGGTTCGTCTCAATTTCTCGTACCGGCGGAGGTGGTGGTGGGTACGAGAACTGAGAGGATATCTGTTCTTCTGGATAGTGGGGCCGGGGCTAATCTGGTTGATGCTCGGTTTGCCCGGGTTCAAGGTATGCGATTGAGTGAGTTGGCTAAACCCATCCCCATATTCTCGATCGATGCCAGGCCTCTCGGTCAGGGAAGTTTTTTGCAAGCTGTGCATGGCGTAAAACTTCAAGTGGGGGCAATACATAAAGAACTGTTGTCTTGCTACGTGTTGGAGGGTCTTCCCACTCCTATAGTGTTGGGCCTTCCTTGGTTAGCTAAGCATAACCCTGTTATTAATTGGCAAACCAGAGAGATAAGCCAATGGAGTAAATTCTGTAATAAAAACTGCATGAACACGGTCATCGGTGCGGTTACTCCTTGGGTCTTACCTCCATTTCTGGCAGACTTTGAGGATGTATTCTCGGAGAATGGGTGTCAGGAACTACCTCCTCATCGCGAGTATGACTGTTCTGTAAAACTGCTCCCTGAGGCCAAGTTACCTAAAGCTAGGTTGTATAACCTTTCTGGTCCTGAGAGGCAGGCCATGAAGGATTATATTTCTGAAAGTCTGGCTAAGGGGCATATTAGACCTTCATCTTCACCGGTGGCCGCGGGGTTCTTCTTTGTTAAGAAGAAAGATGGAGGCCTACGCCCTTGCCTGGATTTCCGTGAACTTAATCGGATTACGGTCCGAGATCCGTATCCGCTCCCACTTATTCCCGATCTCTTTAATCAGATCGTGGGCGCCAAATGGTTCTCTAAGTTGGATCTCAGGGGGGCGTACAATCTGATTAGGATGAAGGAGGGGGATGAGTGGAAGACGGCTTTTAACACTCCGGAGGGGCATTATGAGAACCTTGTCATGCCATTCGGTTTGACTAATGCCCCGGCGGTGTTTCAACACTTTGTTAATGATATTTTTCGCCACCTGGTGGGACAGTTTGTTGTCATATATCTGGATGATATCTTAATTTACTCGCCGGATCTGGTGTCTCATCAGGAGCACGTTAGACAGGTGTTACAGATCTTGCGGGATAATAAACTGTATGCCAAGTGGGAAAAGTGTGTGTTCGCCGTACAGGAACTCCAGTTTTTAGGCTTCCTGGTTTCTGCGTCCGGTTTTCGTATGGACCCTGGGAAAGTGCGGGCAGTTCTTGAGTGGGATCGGCCGGAGAATCTTAAGGCACTACAACGTTTCCTGGGGTTTGCTAACTATTACCGGAAGTTCATTCGTAATTTCTCGTCCATGGTTAAGCCTCTCACAGACATGACTAAAAAGGGGACGGATTTTTCTAGGTGGTCTGACAAGGCTTGTCAAGCATTCTCCTCCTTGAAAAAATGTTTTGCCTCGGCACCCATACTCATTCAACCTGATGCATCTCAGCCATTCTTTGTAGAGGTAGACGCTTCCGAGGTAGGGGTGGGAGCAGTATTGTCACAGGGTTCGTCCCCTGGTAAGTGGCATCCGTGCGCCTTTTTCTCTAAAAAATTGTCGTCCGCTGAGAGGAATTACGATGTCGGCAATAGGGAACTCCTGGCCATTAAGTTAGCTTTTGAGGAGTGGCGCCATTTTTTGGAGGGGGCAGTTCATCCGGTCACCGTCATCACCGATCACAAGAACCTGCTATATCTGGAGTCCGCTAAACGTCTGAATCCCAGACAAGCTAGGTGGTCATTGTTTTTTACCAGGTTTAATTTCGTCGTTACATATCGTCCTGGGTCTAAAAATGTAAAGGCGGATGCCTTATCTCGTAGTTTCCCTGGGGCCGGGAATACGGACGACCCGATTCCTATTCTTCAGGAGGGGGTGGTGGTTTCGGCAGTATGCTCTGAGCTGGAGGAGGAGATATTGGAGGCTCAGGGGGACGCCCCTGTTGGACCTCCGGGGAGACTGTTCGTTCCAGATCAGTTGCGACAAAAGGTGATCGAGGCACACCATAACTCAGTTTTTGCAGGACACCCGGGGAGTAAAGCAACTGTGGATCTCCTCTCGCGTCGGTTTTGGTGGCCTAACTTACATAAAGAGGTGGTAACTTTTGTCGCGTCCTGTGGGGTTTGTGCGCGCTCTAAGACCTCACATACCCGTCCGTCTGGGGCCCTCTTACCTTTGAAGATCCCGGAGCGTCCTTGGACTCATCTGTCTATGGACTTTATTACGGACCTCCCTCCGTCTTCGGGTAAAACGGTCATACTCGTTGTAGTGGACAGGTTCAGCAAGATGGCACATTTTATCGCTCTTCCGGCTCTCCCTAATGCTAAAACTCTTGCGCAGGTGTTCATTGGGGAGATTGTGAGGCTTCACGGGGTACCCTCCGAGGTGGTGTCTGATCGGGGGTCTCAGTTTGTGTCCAAGTTCTGGAAGGCGTTTTGTGCACGGCGGGGGATGCATTTGTCATTCTCGTCGGCTTTTCATCCTCAGACCAATGGTCAGACGGAACGTATGAACCAGAGCTTGGAGACATATCTTCGGTGTTTTGTGTCAGAGAACCAGGAGGACTGGGCTTCTTTCCTACCTCTGGCAGAGTTTGCTCTCAATAATAGGCGAAGCGAGTCCACTGGTAAGTCCCCGTTTTTTGGGGCATATGGTTTTCACCCCCAGTTTTGTACTTTCAGTAGGGGGGGCTCTTCGGGGGTTCCGGAGGAGGAACGATTTTCCTCATCTCTCGCTTCAGTATGGAGAGGGGTGCTGAAGAATCTGAATACTATGGGGAACCGATACAAACGTATGGCTGATAGGAGGAGAGTGTCTGGTCCGGACCTAAGTGTGAACGATCAGGTATGGTTGTCTACCAGGAATATTAAACTTAAGGTTCCCTCCTGGAAACTGGGTCCCAGGTTCATCGGGCCGTACAGAATCAGTTCTGTTATTAATCCGGTGGCATTCCGTCTTGACCTCCCCTCTACGTTTAAAATTCACAACGTGTTTCACAGATCATTGCTTAAGAGGTATGTGGCGCCGGTGGTACCGTCACCTTTACCTCCCCCTCCTGTGGTTGTCAATGGTAACTTGGAGTTCCAGGTATCGAGGGTCATTGATTCACGCTTTAATCGCCGGTCTCTTCAGTACTTGGTTCATTGGAAGGGGTATGGTCCTGAGGAGAGGATGTGGGTTCCTGCGTCGGATATTAACGCAGACCGATTAGTTCGGGCCTTCCACACGACTCACCCGGATAAACCTGGCCCTGAGGGTCCGGAGGCCCCTCGTAGAAGGGGGGGTACTGTCACGGGTGTGTTACCACGAAGATCGTCACGAGTACACAGCCTGACTTCTCGCAGCTGACTTGTTGGTGCTTTGTGTTTTCTCGGCAGTGAAGGAGTTAATTCTCTCTCTCTCTGGGCTAGCTGAGGTCCAGCCTCGCCCAGCTGCAATCAATGCTTCGTTAGTGAGACTCCTTTATATTCCTGCAGGTCTGTTTGTGAGGTGTCGGTGAAAGCTTTTCATTCTGACTTACAGAGCGGATCGTGGTGTTTGGAGTTGCTGAGTTAAGTGTATTTGGAAGTGTTATTTCCCTTTCCTCGCTTTATCATTTATCTCCTTTCCCGTTGGTGTTCCCTCTGTTGTAGTTGTGTTGAAGTTGTATGCAAGGTGGTTTTGGTTTTTCCCTTGTACTGTCTCGTTCGTCTAAATACTGTGTGTGGGCATATTATTGCTGGTTCCCAATTGTTGTGATCGGGGTCCTTCTCAGGACTAGATTACTGTGGTGCAGGGATCCTCAGGAGGTAGGGGTTACGCTGGCGGCCTGGACCTCTGTACCTTTAACAGTACCTCCAGGATGAGGGATTAGTCAGGGCCCCAGCTTAGGGTCAGCTTAGGCCCCCTACCTCCAGTATTCTGTGACAGTGTGACACTCTACTCCCTGTCTTCTCCTCTCACTGAACAGACAGACTGAACTGAACTGCTGACCTAAGATGGTGCCCACCTTTTATACCTCCCTCTAGCCATGAGTCCAGGTGACCAGCAACCAATGGGCTCCTTCCTATGCTCAGGAACCAACCCCTATCTGCTCCTACATCACTGGGTATTCTTCCCCCCTCCCCACTCCAGCCAGGGACATGGTCTGTCGTGCCTGCATTTCTGTCTAATGGGAGCACCGTTGAACTGTCCCTCGGAAATGGGGTGAGTGTGCTGTATGCAGCTAACTGAGCCCTGGTCCATACTCCATCCTTACCTGGGAGTGGAATACCACACCTCTGGCAGAGGTGCAATACCCCTGTAGCGGCCGAACCCTCGGGGCGCTACATTCCCCCCTGGTAAACCACAGCACGTCCTCGGGCTGGAACAGAGCAAAAACAATTAAATACAGGACATGCAAACTTTTTCAAAACTTTTCACATCAAAAAACAGGCAACACGGTTCAGTTCCCTTTATGGGAAACACTTTTCTTTTCTTGTTACACTATTATAAAACACGTACTAATACTTCTGGAACTCTTTTGACATATAAACATTATAGAAAACATTCACAACACTATTTAGCAGCATATGAAACTTATTCATATAAAACATTTGCAAGAAAACATTTTCAAAAACACATTTTTGGATCCTGGCTGCGGTGCAACTTGCGACCAGGTGTGCATTCTTCTTTTAAGTGCAGGAACCTTGGCAAACTTGTAAACATGAGGGACTCGTTGTCCCGAGGTAGACGTGGTAGTCTTTTTATAAAACCAGTAGGGGGCGCTTTAGAAAGCGCAACTATTTACAGGGGCGGCCGCTCTCAGTCCTCGGCCAGTGTTGGGAAAAGGGGATGGCTGCTCTCAGTCCTCAGCCAGGTTAGGGATGTAGGGGGAGGGTAACGTTCACACAGTCAACAGTTTCACAACAGTCCTCTTTAACAGTTCTTGTACCCTGACGGGTAACTATATACACAGGTACTTTGCTACTTACTAGTAGCGGTGTCCTCCAGATGCTCCTTCTTCCTCCTCTCCATACGGTTCTTCAGACCCGTCCGGGCCCTCTTGGCTCTCCTCATAGCCGTAGTGCTGCAGCTCCTCCTTGGTGAGCCGATGGACATGTAGGGCATATAGTCCTTTTGCACCCTCGTGTCGGGTGAAGGTGACCACGTCACCAGGGTAGAGGTCACGTCCACGGTGTCCCTCCGGTAGGTGGCTTTCAACGTCTCTGCGGGTCACAAAGACGTCGCCTGCCGTTTCCGGGCCCCTGATGAAACCCCAGCGGTTTTCCATGTGGAATTTAATTATGGTCCCGGTAATGTGGGGACTGCGGGCGGCCCGGGGGTCCTGACGGGCTTTGCGCTTTTGCTCAGCGCTTCGAGCCTGGAGCCGCTCCTCCCTGACGCGCCTCTCCCGCCGTTCCCGTTCAAAGGTCACCAGCTGTTGTTGGCAGGCCTCCAGACGACGGACTGCGTCCGCCCGGGTCTCCTGAGTGAACCCCATTAAGTTCTCACCAGCGGGGTCCCACTCGAATTGGGCGTCCTCTAGTGGGGGCAGGGTGACTTCTACGTGCTCCGGAGCAGGTATCAGGGGCTCACGCGGGGGATGGGTCTTCCATGGCTGACCGCTGGTCAGTTCGGCCGGCCACTCCAACGGCAGTCCATCCGGACCGGTGTGATGAGCAAATAGGTCCACGCCCAGCGGTGGTATAGTGGAGGACCTCGATTTGGGAGCAGCGCCCGGGGGCACTTGGCCTTGCGACCAGGCCGGGGGTCTGCTGGTTGTGCCCGATGGCGGCCCAGTCCGGGAAGGGGGCGCTGGTTGGGTAACGGCGCCCGGGTTAACTAGGCCTTGCGACCAGGCCGGTGACGCTTCCCTCTTTACGGCACCCGGGGCCAAGGGGCGTGGCGCCGTGCGGGGCGTGGCCGCGGCGCTCGCCGCTTGAGGCCTAGCTGGGAGCAGTGGCGGCGCGGCAACGGGTGCGGTGAGTGGGGCTTCGGGTTCTGCGACGGGAGGCTGGGGCAGGCTTGCAGCTGCTGGGGCTGGGGTGGTTACGTCCCCTGTACCTGCCTCAGTCCTCACGGCTTCCTCCGCGGTGTCGTCTCCGGCCTTCACTCCTCCTGCGCCGTCCTCAGAGGCAGGCAGACTCCGGGGTGCGGTTGAGGCCTGTCGCTGGTGGATTCCAGCCTGCCGGGCCAGTTCCTCCCTCCACTCGATGAGCGCACCCCGCTGCGCTCGGACCATCCTCCGCTCCAGGTCCTCCAGTGCAGCTTGCGCACGCTCCGGGTCTCTAGGGAGCTGCGCTAGGATCTCTGCCAGGCTGCAGGGTGGTTCAGCCGGCAGCAGGCTCCGGGCCAAGAGGTTGGTGTTGCTGAACGCGTCCATTCCCGAGTGCGGTCTGTCTAGACTGATCCAGACCGCGCCCTGCCCCACAGTTTTCTTCTCTTCCCACCCCCATTGGGGGTGGTCCCGGGGCAACTTGGTGACAATCACTTTCAGGGGCAGCCCCCCCACCTTGATGGACATCTCCACAGCCGCACTCATGGCTATTGGGGGTGGGCTCCTTCTTTGGCGCCATTCTGGGACCCGGCCCACGATGGGAGGCGGCCTCCTGTGGTCTTTTGGCGCGCACATTATGGCGCTCGTTCTTCTGGGGCGGGCGCCATTTTCAACACGGTCAATTTCAATAAAACAGTCTCTTTTTCTTCAGGCGCGCAGTGCCCGTTGTTAGCGGGCACGAAATCCTGCCGACTACGCCAAAGCTGACTCGCCCCTGGTCCATGGGGCACACGGATCCGGGCAATAGGGGAATAATGGGGGTAGTAGTGGCAACCCGGTTCCGTGGCTCAGGGTGGTCAGACCAATGGTAGTCTGCTATGTGCTGTTGATATTGTCCGACTACGCCACCCATGGATTGCGATTATTAGGAACCGCCGCTGCAAGGCAGTCCCCTGAGTTTGATGGTATGCGCAGCTGAGATTGTATAACTCCCCACGGGAAGAGTGTAACCCCAGGGCAGTGCAGTGGATGGCGGGGGTGATGGTGCAGGGAGTCCCAGTACCGTCAGTGCTGGAGGAGCGAAAGAGTACACAGACAACGTACTACAGTCCAATGCCTTTTACTCACAGTTCAGATTCTCCGGGTCACTTCTGTACAGGTAGTGACCACCCAAGCCGTGCGGCGTCCACCAGGTTAGGGGCTCGGTCAACCCCCAGGCAGTTCAGGAGCATGGCCCAGGACCCCCTTTTATCCTTTCTCTGGCCTGCCTCACCAGTGACCCACTTTTGTCCAGCTGCCGCGAACTTGTGCGGGTAAACGTGGATCCCGTTCCCCGCTGTTCTATATGGTGCCTTCCTAGCAGGTTTAATGAGGTGTCGCACCAATAAATGATCACGACCTCCGGTCTTTGGCTGAGGGTTGTTTCTCCTCCACCAACTTGGGATCCGGTACCCTTAATCTGCCTGACCCTTCACCCGGTATTCTCGTGGGTTCTTAGGGTCCCTTCCACCTTCTTGTTCCTGAGCCCTTCTGTTCCTCTGTCTCTTCTTCTCCTTTTCTGTTCCTTCTTCTTCTCCTTTCTCGTGGAGCTGGGCTGAGAAGGAACCACAGCTCCCCTTCACCTCTCCTCTCTCTCCACTCCACTCTCCTCCTCGGCCTCTCACTAGGCCCACTCCTGAGTAGAGCTCCTACAGAGCCTCTACTCCCTGTCTTCTCCTCTCACTGAACAGACAGACTGAACTGAACTGCTGACCTAAGATGGTGCCCACCTTTTATACCTCCCTCTAGCCATGAGTCCAGGTGACCAGCAACCAATGGGCTCCTTCCTATGCTCAGGAACCAACCCCTATCTGCTCCTACATCACTGGGTATTCCTCCCCCCTCCCCACTCCAGCCAGGGACATGGTCTGTCGTGCCTGCATTTCTGTCTAATGGGAGCACCGTTGAACTGTCCCTCGGAAATGGGGTGAGTGTGCTGTATGCAGCTAACTGAGCCCTGGTCCATACTCCATCCTTACCTGGGAGTGGAATACCACACCACTGGCAGAGGTGCAATACCCCTGTAGCGGCCGAACCCTCAGGGCGCTACATCCCCCCCTGGTAAACCACAGCACTTCCTCGGGCTGGAACAGAGCAAAAACAATTAAATACAGGACATGCAAACTTTTTCAAAACTTTTCACATAAAAAAACAGGCAACACGGTTCAGTTCCCTTTATGGGAAACACTTTTCTTTTCTTGTTACACTATTATAAAACACGTACTAATACTTCTGGAACTCTTTTGACATATAAACATTATAGAAAACATTCACAACACTATTTAGCAGCATATGAAACTTATTCATATAAAACATTTGCAAGAAAACATTTTCAAAAACACATTTTTGGATCCTGGCTGCGGTGCAACTTGCGACCAGGTGTGCATTCTTCTTTTAAGTGCAGGAACCTTGGCAAACTTGTAAACATGAGGGACTCGTTGTCCCGAGGAAGACGTGGTAGTCTTTTTATAAAACCAGTAGGGGGCGCTTTAGAAAGCGCAACTATTTACAGGGGCGGCCGCTCTCAGTCCTCGGCCAGTGTTGGGAAAAGGGGATGGCTGCTCTCAGTCCTCAGCCAGGTTAGGGATGTAGGGGGAGGGTAACGTTCACACAGTCAACAGTTTCACAACAGTCCTCTTTAACAGTTCTTGTACCCTGACGGGTAACTATATACACAGGTACTTTGCTACTTACTAGTAGCGGTGTCCTCCAGATGCTCCTTCTTCCTCCTCCTCATACGGTTCTTCAGACCCGTCCGGGCCCTCTTGGCTCTCCTCATAGCCGTAGTGCTGCAGCTCCTCCTCGGTGAGCCGATGGACATGTAGGGCATAAGGTCCTTTTGCGCCCTCGTGTCGGGTGAAGGTGACCACGTCACCAGGGTAGAGGTCACATCCACGGTGTCCCTCCGGTAGGTGGCTTTCAACGTCTCTGCGGGTCACAAAGACGTCGCCTGCCGTTTCCGGGCCCCTGATGAAACCCCAGCGGTTTTCCATGTGGAATTTAATTATGGTCCCGGTAATGCGGGGACTGCGGGCGGCCCGGGGGTCCTGACGGGCTTTGCGCTTTTGCTCAGCGTTTCGAGCCTGGAGCCGCTCCTCCCTGACGCGCCTCTCCCGCCGTTCCCGTTCAAAGGTCACCAGCTGTTGTTGGCAGGCCTCCAGACGACGGACTGCGTCCGCCCGGGTCTCCTGAGTGAACCCCATTAAGTTCTCACCAGCGGGGTCCCACTCGAATTGGGCGTCCTCTAGTGGGGGCAGAGTGACTTCTACGTGCTCCGGAGCAGGTATCAGGGGCTCACGCGGGGGATGGGTCTTCCATGGCTGACCGCTGGTCAGTTCGGCCGGCCACTCCAACGGCAGTCCATCCGGACTGGTGTGATGAGCAAATAGGTCCACGCCCAGCGGTGGTATAGTGGAGGACCTCGATTTGGGAGCAGCGCCCGGGGGCACTCGGCCTTGCGACCAGGCCGGGGGTCTGCTGGTTGTGCCCGATGGCGGCCCAGTCCGGGAAGGGGGCGCTGGTTGGGTAACGGCGCCCGGGTTAACTAGGCCTTGCGACCAGGCCGGTGACGCTTCCCTCTTTACGGCGCCCGGGGCCAAGGGGCGTGGCGCCGTGCGGGGCGTGGCCGCGGCGCTCGCCGCTTGAGGCCTAGCTGGGAGCAGTGGCGGCGCGGCAACGGGTGCGGTGAGTGGGGCTTCGGGTTCTGCGACGGGAGGCTGGGGCAGGCTTGCAGCTGCTGGGGCTGGGGTGGTTACGTCCCCTGTACCTGCCTCAGTCCTCACGGCTTCCTCCGCGGTGTCGTCTCCGGCCTTCACTCCTCCTGCGCCGTCCTCAGAGGCAGGCAGACTCCGGGGTGCGGTTGAGGCCTGTCGCTGGTGGATTCCCGCCTGCCGGGCCAGTTCCTCCCTCCATTCGATGAGCGCACCCCGCTGCGCTCGGACCATCCTCCGCTCCAGGTCCTCCAGTGCAGCTTGCGCACGCTCCGGGTCTCTAGGGAGCTGCGCTAGGATCTCTGCCAGGCTGCAGGGTGGTTCAGCCGGCAGCAGGCTCCGGGCCAAGAGGTTGGTGTTGCTGAACGCGTCCATTCCCGAGTGCGGTCTGTCTAGACTGATCCAGACCGCGCCCTGCCCCACAGTTTTCTTCTCTTCCCACCCCCATTGGGGGTGGTCCCGGGGCAACTTGGTGACAATCACTTTCAGGGGCAGCCCCCCCACCTTGATGGACATCTCCACAGCCGCACTCATGGCTATTGGGGGTGGGCTCCTTCTTTGGCGCCATTCTGGGACCTGGCCCACGATGGGAGGCGGCCTCCTGTGGTCTTTTGGCGCGCACATTATGGCGCTCGTTCTTCTGGGGCGGGCGCCATTTTCAACACGGTCAATTTCAATAAAACAGTCTCTTTTCCTTCAGGCGCGTAGTACCCGTTGTTAGCGGGCACGAAATCCTGCCGACTACGCCAAAGCTGACTCGCCCCCTGGGCTGTGGGGCACACGGATCTGGGCAATAGGGTAACGATGGGGGTAGTAGTGGCAACCCGGTTCCGTGGCTCAGGGTGGTCAGACCAATGGTAGTCTGCTATGTGCTGTCGATATTGTCCGACTACGCCACCCGTGGATTGCGGTTATTAGGAACCGCCGCTGCAAGGCAGTCCCCTGAGATTGATGGTATGCGCAGCTGAGATTGTATAACTCCCCACGGGAAGAGTGTAACCCCAGGGCAGTGCAGTGGATGGCAGGGGTGATGGTGCAGGGAGTCCTAGTACCGTCAGTGCTGGAGGAGCGAAAGAGTACACAGACAACGTACTACAGTCCAATGCCTTTTACTCACAGTTCAGATTCTCCGGGTCACTTCTGTACAGGTAGTGACCACCCAAGCCGTGCGGCGTCCACCAGGTGAGGGGCTCGGTCAACCCCCAGGCAGTTCAGGAGCATGGCCCAGGACCCCCTTTTATCCTTTCTCTGGCCTGCCTCACCAGTGACCCACTTTTGTCCAGGTGCCGCGAACTTGTGCGGGTAAACGTGGATCCCGTTCCCCGCTGTTCTATATGGTGCCTTCCTAGCAGGTTTAATGAGGTTTCACACCAATAAATGATCACGACCTCCGGTCTTTGGCTGAGGGTTGTTTCTCCTCCACCAACTTGGGATCCGGTACCCTTAATCTGCCTGACCCTTCACCCGGTATTCTCGTGGGTTCTTAGGGTCCCTTCCACCTTCTTGTTCCTGAGCCCTTCTGTTCCTCTGTCCCTTCTTCTCCTTTTCTGTTCCTTCTTCTTCTCCTTTCTCGTGGAGCTGGGCTGAGAAGGAACCACAGCTCCCCTTCACCTCTCCTCTCTCTCCACTCCTCTCTCCTCCTCAGCCTCTCTCTAGGCCCGCTCCTGAGTGGAGCTCCTACAGAGCCTCTACTCCCTGTCTTCTCCTCTCACTGAACAGACAGACTGAACTGAACTGCTGACCTAAGATGGTGCCCACCTTTTATACCTCCCTCTAGCCATGAGCCCAGGTGACCAGCAACCAATGGGCTCCTTCCTATGCTCAGGAACCAACCCCTATCTGCTCCTACATCACCGGGTTTTCCTCCCCCCTCCCCACTCCAGCCAGGGACATGGTCTGTCGTGCCTGCATTCCTGTCTAATGGGAGCACCGTTGAGCTGTCCCCCGGAAATGGGGTGAGTGTGCTGTATGCAGCTAACTGAGCCCTGGTCCATACTCCATCCTTACCTGGGAGTAGAATACCACACCTCTGGCAGAGGTGCAATACCCTCGGGGCGCTACACAGGCAGCTGTGAACCAGAGGGGAGTGGCCTCTGCTCATCTATATCAGATAGTTAACACTGAGCCACATGCAGCGCATTTAAGGCAGAGTAAGCAAGGTCATAATAAGGGTGGGGGTAGAGCAATGATTAGATGAGAGACATACCAGAACACACATACAGCCAGAAAAGGTATGGGGGAATCACAGTAGGAGGAAAGCTGTGTTTCATAGCAAAGCATACAGCTAGCAGAGGTATGGGGAATCACAGTAGGAGGAAAGCTGGGTTTCATACCTGTAGGAGTATTGGAGAAACAGATCTTGATTAGAATGCGATGGTTGTAGATGACGAGATGCAGTCTGTATACATCATCGTATACATCATATTAAATTCAAGTATAATTCATATCTTACACTTAAGCAATAGGACACTTAAGGCGATGGACACAGACTAAAGTCTATAGCAGACTCCTTGCTCTCAATAGAGCTGCTCACTATTCTGCTGGTGGAGTCACTGTGTACATACATTACATTACTGATCCTGAGTTACCACCTGTGTTCTCCAGAGCTGCACTCACTATTCTGTTGGTGCAGTCACTGTGCACATACATTACATTACTGATACTGCACTGATCCTAAGTTACATCCTGTATTATACTCCAGAGCTGCACTCACTATTCTGCTGGTGCAGTCACTGTGTACATACATTATATTACTGATCCTATACTGATCCTGAGTTACATCCTGTATTATACTCCAGAGCTGCACTCACTATTCTGCTGGTGCAGTCACTGTGTACATACATTACATTACTGATCCTGAGTTACTGTAACGGGTCTGGGAGGTGGAACCTCTGAGCAACGATACAAAGGGGCAGTCCTTGTAAGGAAGCGGGTGGCTCCCAGGGTAGGCGGGCAGGTAGTCACGGCAAGTGACGGGGACAGTCTCTGGGCAGAAGGGCAGGAGGTCACGGCAAGTGACGGGGACAGTCTCTGGGTAGAAGGGCAGGAGGTCACGGCAAGTGACGGGGACAGTCTCTGGGTAGAAGGGCAGGAGGTCACGGCAAGTGACGGGAACAGTCTCTTGACAGGCGGGTGGTCACTGCAAGTGACGGCTAAGCCTCCAGATAGGCTAGCAGGCGGGTAGCAGGTGGACGCTCCCAGGTGAGCGGGCAAGAGTCTCTGGACAGGCAGCTGGTCACAGCAAGTGATGGCTAAGCCTCCAGGTAGACTAGCAGGCAGGTAGCAGGTGGACGCTCCCAGGTGAGCGGGCAAGAGTCTCTGGACAGGCAGGTGGTCACTGCAGGTGACGGCAGAGCCTCCAGGTAGGCTAGCAGGCAGGTAGCAGGCGGATGCTCCCAGGTGAGCGGGTATGAGTCTCTGGACAGGCAGGTGGTCACAGCACGTGACGGCAGAGCCTCCAGGTAGGCTAGCAGGCAGGTAGCAGATGAGCGCTCCCAGGTGAGCGGGTAAGAGTCTCTGGACAGGCAGGTGGTCACAGCACGTGACGGCAGAGCCTCCAGGTAGGCTAGCAGGCAGGTAGCAGATGAGCGCTCCCAGGTGAGCGGGCAATCAGATCCATAGACAGACTGGCAGGGCTGGTAGGCAGACTGTCAGAACGCAGGAATGCAAGTAGATAGACGAGTAACAGGCAGGTATCAAGCAGGATTCTGGCAGGTAACTGGCAGGTAACTGGCAGGTATCTGGTAACGGGACCTGAGGGCTGAAGCAGAGTGATAGGCTATGCAACAACATTGCTCGGGCACCTCCATTTTGGAGGAGGTGCCTTATATATGGTGAGGTCCTCCGGCCATTGGCCGGGGACTCCTTAGGACGGCGCGCGCGGCCCCTTTAAGAGAGGGGGAGCGCGCGCGCCCTAAGCACAGTGGCCGGGAAGCAGCACGCGCTGCCAGCAGAGCGGGAGGAAGACGCCGGGCACGGAGCGGAGAGGTGAGGGGAACAGCGTCCCTGCCTAGCAGGAGGCAGGGACGCCGATGCTACAGTTACATCCTGTATTATACTCCAGAGCTGCACTCACTATTCTGCTGGTGCAGTCACTGTGTACATACATTACATTACTGATCCTGTACTGAGTTACCTCCTGTATTATACTCCAGAGCTGCACTCACTATTGTGCTGGTGCAGTCACTGTGTACACACATTACATTACTGATCCTGAGTTACATCCTGTATTATACTCCAGACCTGCACTCACTATTCTGCTTGTGCAGTCACTGTGTACATACATTACATTACTGATCCTGCACTGATCCTGAGTTACATCCTGTATTATACTCCAGAGCTGCACTCACTATTCTGCTGGTGCAGTCACTGTGTACATCCATTACATTACTGATCCTGAGTTACATCATGTATTATACTCCAGAGCTGCACTCACTATTCTGCTGGTGCAGTCACTGTGTACATCCATTACACTACTGATCCTGAGTTACATCCTGTATTATACTCCAGAGCTGCACTCACTATTCTGCTGGTGGAGTCACTGTGTACATACATTACATTACTGATCCTGTACTGATCCTGAGTTACATCCTGTATTATACTCCAGAGCTGCACTCACTATTCTGCTGGTGCAGTCACTGTGTACATCCATTACACTACTGATCCTGAGTTACATCCTGTATTATACTCCAGAGCTGCACTCACTATTCTGCTGGTGGAGTCACTGTGTACATACATTACATTACTGATCCTGTACTGATCCTGAGTTACATCCTGTATTATCCTCCAGAGCTGCACTCACTATTCTGCTGGTGCAGTCACTGTGTACATACATTACATTACTGATCCTGTACTGATCCTGATTTACATCCTGTATTATACTCCAGAGCTGCACTCACTATTCTGCTGGTGGAGTCACTGTGTACATACATTACATTACTGATCCTGTACTGATCCTGAGTTACATCCTGTATTATCCTCCAGAGCTGCACTCACTATTCTGCTGGTGCAGTCACTGTGTATATACATTACATTACTGATCCTGTACTGATCCTGAGTTACATCCTGTATTATCGTCCAGAGCTGCACTCACTATTCTGCTGCTGCAGTCACTGTGTACATACATTACATTACTGATCCTGTACTGATCCTGAGTTACACCCTGTATTATACTCCAGAGCTGCACTCACTATTCTGCTGGTGCAGTCACTGTGTACATACATTACATTACTGATCCTGTACTGATCCTGAGTTACAACCTGTGTTCTCCAGAGCTGCACTCACTATTCTGCTGGTGGAGTCACTGTGTACATACATTACATTACTGATCCTGAGTTACATCCTGTATTATACTCCAGAGCTGCACTCACTATTCTGCTGGTGGAGTCACTGTGTACATACATTACACTACTGATCCTGAGTTACATCCTGTATTATACTCCAGAGCTGCACTCACTATTCTGCTGGTGCAGTCACTGTGTACATACATTACATTACTGATCCTGTACTGATCCTGAGTTACAACCTGTGTTCTCCAGAGCTGCACTCATAATTTTGCAGTACTCTCATCCTGTACTGATTCTGAGGCTTCAAAGTTGACATTTTATATTTCTCTTGCAAATTATCTCACCTACCATAATTTACTGGTAATCCAACAATTGGACCTACTGTGTATGTGGTCAGTGTCAGATTATCCGGAATTCATCACCCCTGGAGGATGGATTATATGAAGATACCTCGGGGAATTAGGCATACTGACAATTGTAATCACAAATCAGTCACACAGGGAAGACTGACGAGCGAGAGTAATATGAGACACACTTTGTATACATCCAATAAAATCCAATAGGTGGCGTATAAAACCTGGTTAGTGCAGATCATGCTGCCTGCAGATTACTAGCAGCTGTGCTCCAGATTGGCAAAAACACAGGTTCTTAAGGGACAACAAAATATGCAGTGAAAAAGAGGAAACCAAAAGAGGAAAAGTGAAAGCATGTCTAAAGTGAATGAATAAATCAAGCAAATGAATGAATCAAGTGAATGAAGGAATGAATTAATTTAAATGGAATTGGAAAACTAATAACAGAGATCTAAAAGAAGAAAGGTTGATAAATGTGTTGAAAAAAATGAATGAATGAATGAATAAATAAAAGAATGAACATAAATATAGTTGAATAAATGAATGCATAAAGCAAGAAAATGGATGACAAAACTAGAGGAAGAAAGGTTGATGGGTGAATGAATGAACACATGAATAAATGGAATAATGAACAAATAGTTCAATAATTGAATTAGAGAATGAATGGAACTGGAAACCAATGACAAAGAACTAAATAAGGAAAGGTTGATGAATGAATGAATGAATGAATGAATATAAAGATGAATGTGTAAATGAATGGAAACCATTTATAAAAAAAGAAAATAAAAAAGAGAAAAAAAAGAACATGAAGAAAAGAGGCGAATGTATGAAGAAAGAATGTGCAGTATTTTTTCCAGATTTTTGCTTCCATGAATTCCAAAGAGCCAGTTATTCATTTAATTATTTGCTTGTTGAGGTCATATGGAATGAAACATATGGGGAAATAGAGAGGATAACTAGGTAAATGAATGAATGAACCAACCAGAGTAGAAAATATGAATACATTTGAAATGATCTGATGAATGAATGAATGAAACTAAAATGATTTGATCAACGAAGAAGAATGAATGAATACAAAGTAGTAATGAATAAAGAAAACAAATAAATGAAAGATAATCAGATGCTAACTGATTAATTGGATGAATGCAGATAAAACAAAATCATTTTAGAGTACACACCAGACAACAGGTGAATGAATGAAGAATGAATAAAAAGATGAATTACTCAAATAACATCACATGATAAAAATCAATATAACCAACGGAGAAAATATTACAATAAGTATAAATGAACAAATGGACCACAATAAATAAAAGAACAGGAATGAAAAAGTGAACGATTGAGGGGATAAATGAATTATTAACTGAAGAGGAGGAATAAATGAGTGAATGAAGGAATTATTACTTAAATGAAAAAATAGATTATTATGAATTATGATGAAGTTGATGAATGAATATAATGTGAAAGGGTAAGAACTTGAGGTGGAAAGACATATAAAAGAATGAATGAATCATTTTCAATAAAACAAGTACGTAAATTAGGTATAACCAGCAGTGATAAGATAAATAACTGTGAATAAACAAGAATATAACAATATAAATAGAATGATAATCAAATGTGGAATGAATGAATTTTTGATTGGAAAAAGTGACCAAAAACCTAAATTCATAGAACAAATGAAGAGAAGTAAAAACGAACCATAAGAGATGAATGAATGAGTCCAGACAGAGAGGAAGACACTGATCCCAGGCGTACACAATATTTATAGTGATAAGTTAATGTCGCTTTTTGTCTGTGGCTTTGATTTGCTTTTTGGAACGAGGTAAAGAGGCTTCAGCACTTTTATCTAAATGAATTCTGTACATGACAAAAACTAGGACTACTCACCTCCATATTTTCACAGCATCAATCATTGCCACCATATTGAATGTAATTCTGAATATACATCCCATCACTACTAATGTGTGAGCGTGCTTCTATAGCATACTAATCTGGCCCGCAGGGTGACTATATTTGGCCCCTGACACCAGAACAACAACCCCTGTGTGGGACTCATCTATAATATAATCGGCCAAGCATCCCTCTGTCTGAAGCCTCTATAGACTGCGCATGCGCGACGCGCGGTCTGGCTCCAGACAGAAGAACGCATGGAGCCATTACACGTAAGAGGAGTGTGTATGGCGCCGGAGATCGCGGTATGCGTAGGCACTGAACACATACTGCGATCTCCGGCGCCATACTCATACTTACCTGACCGGGAGGAGCATTGCCGCGGCGCCTCTCTTCTCGCCGGAGACCGGGGGCGGAGAAAAGGCGTCGGAATCGGCGCATGCGCATAGCGCTATCCGGCGCCATTTTACTGAAGACACATTTGCAGTGTGTCTTCAGCAAAATGGTGCCGGACAGTGCGGTACTCCGGCGCCACACTCCTCCCCCGCCCTCCGGCAGAACAGGACGCAGCAGCGCTGGAGCACAGGGAAGAAAGGTGAATATAAGTGGGTTTTTTTTGTATGTGTGCAGCGTGAAAGGGATGAGGGGGCCACACATACCAGGATTGGGGGATGAGGGGGCCACACATACCAGTACTGGGGGGTGAGGGGACCATGCATACCAGTACTGGGGGTGAGGGGACCATGCATACCAGGATTGGGGGTGAGGGGTATCATGCATACCAGGATTTGGGGTGAGGGGTACCATGCATACCAGGATTGGGGGATGAGGAGTACATACATACCAGGATTGGGGGATGAGGGGACCATGCATACCAGGATTGGGGGGTGAGGGGGGCCATGCATACCAGTATTGGGGATGAGGGGTGCCATGCATACCAGGATTGGGAGCTGAGGGGTGCCATGCATACCAGCTTTGGGGATGAGGGGTGCCATGCATACTAGCATTGGGGATGAGGAGTACCATGCATACCAGGATTGGGGATGAGGGGTGCCATGCATACCAGCATTGGGGATGAGGAGGCCATACATACCAGAATTGGGATGAGGGGTGCCATGTATACCAGATTTGGAATGAGGGGTGCCATGCATACCAGGATTGGGGATGAGGGATGCCATGCGTACCAGGATTGTGGATGAGGGGTGCCATGCAAACCAGGATTGGGGATGAGGGGTGCCATGCTTACCAGGATTGGGGATGCGGGGTGCCATGCATACCAGGATTGGGGATGAGGGGTGCCATGGAAACCAGGATTGGGGATGAGGGGTGCCATGCATACCAGTATTGGGGATGAGGGGTGCCATGCATACCAGTATTGGGGATGAGGGGTGCCATGCATACCAGGAGGGGGGTGAGGGGTGCCATGCATACCAGCATTGGGGATGAGGGAGCCATGCATACCAGCATTGGGGATGAGGAGGCCATACATACCAGAATTGGGATGAGGGGTGCCATGTATACCAGATTTGGAATGAGGGGTGCCATGCATACCAGGATTGGGGATGAGGGGTGCCATGCATACCAGGATTGTGGATGAGGGGTGCCATGCAAACCAGGATTGGGGATGAGGGGTGCCATGCTTACAAGGATTGGGGATGCGGGATGCCATGCATACCAGGATTGGGGATGAGGGGTGCCATGCAAACCAGGATTGGGGATGAGGGGTGCCATGCATACCAGTATTGGGGATGAGGGGTGCCATGCATACCAGGATTTGTGGTGAGGGGTGCCATGCATACCAGAATTGGGAGTAAGGGTTGTCATGAATACCAGGATTGAGGGTGAGGGGTGCCATGCATATCAGGACAGCACAATACCAGGGTGGGGGCAGCACAAATCCCAGGATGGGGGCAGCACATACCAGCATGGGAGACCATATACCAATAAAAATGCTCGCCACCCGGGCGTAAAACAGGCTCAATAGCTAGTTATCCTATAAGGAGGACTATGTGAGGCCCATTATACTGTATGGAGGACTATGTGGAGCCCATTATTCTGTATGGAGGACTATGTGGGGCCCATTATACTATAAGGAGGACTATGTGGGGCCCATTATACTGTATGGAGGACTGTGTGGGGCCCATTATTATGAATGGAGGACTATGTGGGGCCCATTATACTGTATGGAGGACTATGTGGAGCCCATTATTCTGTATGGAGGACTATGTGGGGCCCATTATACTATAAGGAGGACTATGTGGGGCCCATTATACTGTATGGAGGACTATGTGGGGCCCATTATACTATAAGGAGGACCATGTGGGCCCATTATACTGTATGGAGGACTATGTGGGGCCATTATTCTGCATGGAGGACTATGTGGGGCCCATTATTCTTTATGGAAGACTATGTGGGGCCAATTATTCTGTATAGAGGACTATGTGGGGCCATTATTCTGTATGGAGAAACTATGTGGGGCCCATTATACTGTATGGAGGACTATATGGGGCCCATTATTCTGTATGGAGGACTATGTGGGGCCCATTATACTGTATGGAGGACTATGTGGGGCCATTATTCTGTATGGAAAACTATGTGGGACTCATTATTCTGTATGGAGGACTATGTGGGGCCCATTATTCTGTATGGAGGACTATGTGGGGCTCATTATACTATAAGGAGGACTAAGTGGGGCCAATTATTCTGTCTGGAGGACTTTGTGGGGCCATTATACTGTATGGAGGACTATGTGGGGCCCATTATACTATAAGGAGGACTATGTGGGCCCATTATACTGTATGGAGGACTATGTGGGGCCATTATTCTGTATGGAGGACTATGTGGGGCCATTATTCTGTATGGAGGACTATGTGGGGCCATTATTCTGTATGGAGGACTATGTGGGGCCCATTATTCTGTATGGAGGACTATGTGGGGCCCATTATACTGTATGGAGGACTATGTGGGGCCCATTATACTTTATGGAGGACTTTGTGGGGCCCATTATTCTGCATGGAGGACTATGTGGGGCCATTATACTGTATGGAGGGCTATGTGGGATCCCTTATACTATAAGGAGGACTATGTGGGGCCCATTATACTGTATGGAGGACTATGTGGGGCCCATTCTTCTGCATGGAGGACTATGTGGGGCCATTATACTGTATAGAGGGTTATGTGGGGCCCATTATTCTGTATGGAGGACTATGTGGGGCTCATTATTCTGTATGGAGGACTATGTGGGGCCCATTATTCTGTATGGAGGACTATGTGGGGCCCATTATTCTGTATGTAGAACTATGTGGGGCCCATTATTCTGTATGGAAGACTATGTGGGGTCATTATACTGTATGGAGGACTATGTGGGGCCCATTATTCTGTATGGAGGACTATGTGGGGCCCATTATTCTGTGTGGAGGACTATGTGGGGCTCATTATTCTGTATGGAGAACTATGTGGGGCCCATTATTCTGTATGGAGGACTATGTGGGGCCCATTATTCTGTATGGAGGACTATGTGGGGCCATTATACTGTATAGAGGGCTATGTGGGGCCCATTATTCTGTATGGAGGACTATGTGGGGCTCATTATTCTGTATGGAGGACTATGTGGGGTCATTATACTGTATAGAGGGCTTTGTGGGGCCCATTCTTCTGCATGGAGGACTATGTGGGGCCATTATACTGTATAGAGGGCTATGTGGGGCCCATTATTCTGTATGGAGGACTATGTGGGGCTCATTATTCTGTATGGAGGGCTATGTGGGGCCCATTATTCTGTATGGCGGACTATGTGAGGCCCATTATTCTGTATGTAGAACTATGTGGGGCCCATTATTCTGTATGGAAGACTATGTGGGGTCATTATACTGTATGGAGGACTATGTGGGGCCCATTATTCTGTATGGAGGACTATGTGGGGCCCACTATTCTGTGTGGAGGACTATGTGGGGCTCATTATTCTGTATGGAGAACTATGTGGGGCCCATTATTCTGTATGGAGGACTATGTGGGGCCATTATACTGTATAGAGGGCTATGTGGGGCCCATTATTCTGTATGGAGGACTATGTGGGGCTCATTATTCTGTATGGAGGACTATGTGGGGTCATTATACTGTATAGAGGGCTTTGTGGGGCCCATTATTCTGTATGGAGGACTATGTGGGGCCATTATACTGTATAGAGGGCTATGTGGGGCCCATTATTCTGTATGGAGGACTATGTGGGGCCCATTATTCTGTATGGAGGACTATGTGGGGCCATTATACTGTATAGAGGGCTATGTGGGGCCCATTATTCTGTATGGAGGACTATGTGGGGCTCATTATTCTGTATGGAGAACTATGTGGGGCCCATTATTCTGTATGGAGGACTGTGTGGGGCCCATTATACTGTATACTGGTTGGCCCACGACTTTGTCCATGTTTTTCATTTTGGCCCTCTGTCTTTTTGAGTTTGACATCCCTGATCTATAGTGAGCATGCTTCAATACTATCTCCCTGCCTTCATCATTTCTGAAGTTGTGAGATAAAAGCTGGAGAAGATGTCTGTAAATTATACGGTGAGATCATGTCTCCCATGTTTTACCTGGTGCTTTCCCAGGGGATAATTACCACCTTTGCTTTTGCTTCCAAATGCAATAAAACCAATGGCTAATTACAGATGTACGTTATACTTGAAATCTGTTCATTCAGACCAATCTGGATGAGAAGCAGCAACTGTCCTGAGAAAATTAAGACAAGAGGCGACCTCTGGATACACATTGCTGGCAACTCTCTAAGTCTTGTAGGACCTGTGGACCAAACAACTTCCAACTTTTTAGAAAGTTACACCTGAAGATTGCGAAAAAGTCCATAGCAGAAGACCTTGAGTTTCCTAAAGTTGTCTATATACTTCCATACACTGGCAAGCTTGGTACTGGCCAGAATAAATGTTTCCCGAATGGGGAGAGGATAGCAAGCTGCTACCAAACATATCTGGTTATGGATTATATTCTGGGATAGCTAAAAGATCTGGAATGCTAAATTCAACATGCCCGATCCTTTTCTACAGCAGAACCATCTGTCATGAGACCACCAGATACATAAGACAGACAATCCATCCAAAATCAGTAGGTTGGGCTGACTTTAATAATAACAGCAAAAACTGTCCACTTTTGACCTGGTAATAGGTCTTCTTTAAAAAGGACCCAAACTTTTGCCATAAATATGTAATTTTTTTAACTAGTTGTTCTCGTGAATCTAGCGTCTTTCTTTTGATTTTGCGGCTCTCTGTTCCTGAGATATGGCCTACTCTTCATTGCATGTGAAGCTAATCTTTTTAGTCAAGTGTGGAACGTCCTTAACTTTTCTGTGTGGGCGTTTCAATGAAGGCTACACCCATTTGGATAACAAGTCTAAATTTACATACAGAAAAGAGGAGGCCATATCTCAGGAATGAAGAGGCACAGGAACAAAAGAAAAACAACATCCGATTCAGGAGAATAGCGATATTTACAGCAGGTTAAAAAAAAAAATCACATGTTTATCGAAAGTGTCTGGTCCCCTTTATAGTCCTTGAAAAGTTAACAGGGATCATTATAAAATAAAGAAGCATAATGTACTACTAGAACCCTCCGCCGCTACATCACTGATCTCTGACGCAACTGGAAGTGATGACGTCCTGGCCGCCTGCAACCTGATAGCTAAGGCCACTAATTGGCTGCAGGGTAATATGAATGGTGGTTGGAACGTCATCACTTCTATTTCCAACAGAGACAGATAGAAAGGCAGTGCAGAATGATTCGTCAGAGAGGCAGAAGACACTCTTTAAGACTTGGTTGGTGAAGTGGTCGAAGTTGGTTCCTGGTTGAACAACCATTCCACGAATGTTCATCTGGAGAACCATCATTTGGCCGGCAGAGCCATACACATTGTTAGATGATATCAGCCATTATCATTGTTCGAGTTGCTTATACATGTCCAATTTCTTCTACTTCTGACAGAGACTGACGGAGTGGCAGTGCTGCAACACAGGATGATTCCACAAAGCAGCAGAGGACCACCCTTTAAGACTTGGTTGGTGAAGTGGTTTTGTTCATGGTTGAACAACAATTCCATTAACGTTCATCTGGTGAACCATCGTTTGGCCCAGTACAGCCATACACATTTTTACTTGATCTTGGCCATTATGGTTGTTCATTTGCCCATACATGTCCAATTTCTTCTACTTCTCACAGAAACCAACGAAATGGCAGTGCGGCAGTGCAGGATGATTCCACATAGTGGCATAAGACCACCCCTTAAGACTTGGTTGGTAATGTGGATGAAGTTAGTTCATGGTTGAATGACTATTCCACAAACGTTCATCTGGTGAACCATCGTTTGGCCGGCACAGCCATACATATTTTTACTTGATATTGGCCGTTATGGTTGTTCATTTGCCCATATATGTCCAATTCCTTCTACTTCTGACAGAAACCAACAAAGTGGCAGTGCTGCAATGCAGGACGATTCGACAGAACAGCAAAGGACCACCGTTTAAGATTTGGTTGGTGAAGCACAAGAACTTAGTTCATGGTTGAATGACCATTCATCTGGTGAACCATCCTTTGGTTGGCACAGCAATACACATTTTTAGGTGACATTGGCCATTATGGCTGTTAAATTTGTCCATAAATGTCCAATTACACCAGTAGAGCAATGGCTGATGTGTTATCGGAAGCAACATATGTTATAGATCTTTCTCGGAATGATCATTCATGTTCATATATCAGGCAAAGACTTCATATACGGCTGACGACGATCTAGATGATGAAAGTGGCTAAGATGATCCTTCGTTGTTATAGTCCCACCCGAGGAACATATGTTATGGTAAAAATCGTCCAAAAGTGTAATAAGTGCGGGCGCCGTAAGAGGAATCCAGGGCAGATAAGGATGAGGACCCTGGAGACTTGAGATGAGGTGACACTAGATAGGTGAGGAAGTGTCTGAGATACAAGGCAGAGGGCAACATGAATCCCTGGTAAAAAGTGAAAGAGGTGTTGGTGGTGCGTGTAGGGGGGTTATTGTTGAAAAGTTTGTACTAGATGAATAGAGAAAAGCAGAAGGGGGGTTATGAGAGGGAGAGCGAGGAGGAGGGAGGGACAGACAGAAGAGGACACACAGCCAGACAGAATAGAGTGCAAGAAAACTGATACCACAGAGAGAGAACTTAGCCAAAGGCGAGCACTCAACTCTCTCCCTTGTCTCTGCGCACATGGATACCTAGTAGTGTGACTGCGGATTACTGCCCTATGTCCCCCGTGTGTGTATATACAACTGCTGCATAGACGCTCGCTGCTGTCCTGCACTATGGAAAGGTGGATACTATCATGGGATTGCTGGAAAGTCACCATGCTGCTCCTGGTCCTGCAGAGGTTCTGCACTGTGAGAACAGGTACAGTCTTATTGCATGCCCCATCTACTGTATGTGCACAGTGCAACTGCAAAGTTACTTTGCTTTCGAGTGGGTAAAGCAAGCTGGAGTGGTCAGAGCTGAAAAGAGTAGGTGGGTTACCTGCAGTCCTATGTAAAACCACAGCTAACACATTGTGATATCAGCATCGGTTGTCGCAAAATCAGCACCACTACATCTTAATAATAGAGTAGCAGAGCTGTATTTGTCATTTCCTTGGTGCTGCATCCGAGTTAAAATAATGCTTTGGGGTTAGCAGTCCTGTGTAAATCTACAGAAAAAATAAAAATGTACTATAGTGATTTCTTTACTCATTTTGCATTTTGATGTAGCATATGCTGTAGTAGAGCCGGATTTGCCATATAACTATTAGTGTGCATTATTGATGCATCAAATATTGCATAAAGTTTACTTGCAGTCCCATGCAAAAACACTAACACATGTATATCCACTTTTACATACATGTGTTGTTGGATGTGAGAATTATGCAGGTATAGAACTGAGTGCAGCATCTGTAACGATAAATCTGAAAGAAGAATAAGACAGATATAGCAGAGCTAAATGTGTGTTTTGACTATTACAGCATCATCCCATGCAAAAGTTACAGTGTCAAATAATGCAAGGAATGTAATTAGATATGATCAATACAGACGTAGCAGAGCTAAATGCATCATATCAAATCCTATATACGAAATTAAAAACAAGATTGATACAAATGTAGCAGAGCTGAATTTGGCATGGGATGCATCACTGCACACAATGAAAATTTTTCGAAGCAAGATAATGATGTAGGATTACCCGCAGTCCCATGTAAAAACAAATATTCTAATAGCACAATGTGCTGGGCCGATTGACATAGTCAGCTCTCCAATTGGCAACAAACGTGCCATACATCAGAAAATTAGTTGAAATGTTCATTTCTGCACTTCCGCACATATTGGTGTGCTTCTGAGGCTCCATAGCTGTTGTGAAAGTAGACTGTCAGGGCATGCTGGAAATTGTAGTTTCTCAACAGCTATATTAAGTCAGCGTGAGTTTATATCTATGGTGACTGGTCAAGCTCTCCTTGTTAAAGTTCAAGTTAGATGTCAAAATCAAGATTACTTGTCAGCGGCTGCAATACTAGTCCTGGCACTATGTATATGTAGCCTGAAGATGACAGGAGAGATATAATGCAGGCTACGTATAATACAGAACTCTAGTACAGGGGAGATATAATGTAGAGGAGCTCTAGTACAGAGGATATATAATGTAGAGGAGCTCTAGTACAGGGGAGATATAATGTAGAGGAGCTCTAGTGCAGAGGAGATATAATGTAGAGGAGCTCTAGTGCAGGGGAGATATAATGTAGAGGAGCTCTAGTACAGAGGATATATAATGTAGAGCAGGGGAGATATAATGTAGAGGAGCTCTAGTACAGAGGATATATAATGTAGAGGAGCTCTAGTGCAGGGGAGATATAATGTAGAGGAGCTCTAGTGCAGAGGAGATATAATGTAGAGGAGCTCTAGTGCAGAGGAGATATAATGTAGAGGAGCTCTAGTACAGGGGAGATATAATGTAGAGGAGCTCTAGTGCAGAGGAGATATAATGTAGAGGAGCTCTAGTACAGAGGAGATATAATGTAGAGGAGCTCTAGTACAGGGGAGATATAATGTAGAGGAGCTCTAGTACAGAGGAGATATAATGTAGAGGAGCTCTAGTGCAGAGGAGATATAATGTAGAGGAGCTCTAGTACAGAGGAGATATAATGTAGAGGAGCTCTAGTACAGGGGAGATATAATGTAGAGGAGCTCTAGTGCAGAGGAGATATAATGTAGAGGAGCTCTAGTGCAGAGGAGATATAATGTAGAGGAGCTCTAGTACAGGGGAGATATAATGTAGACTGAGCTCTGGTGCAGGGGAGATATAATGTAGAGGAGCTCTAGTGCAGAGGAGATATAATGTAGAGGAGCTCTAGTACAGGGGAGATATAATGTAGAGGAGCTCTAGTACAGGGGAGATATAATGTAGAGGAGCTCTAGTGCAGGGGAGATATAATGTAGAGGAGCTCTAGTGCAGAGGAGATATAATGTAGAGGAGCTCTAGTGCAGAGGAGATATAATGTAGAGGAGCTCTAGTACAGGGGAGATATAATGTAGAGGAGCTCTAGTGCAGAGGAGATATAATGTAGAGGAGCTCTAGTGCAGAGGAGATATAATGTAGAGGAGCTCTAGTACAGGGGAGATATAATGTAGAGGAGCTCTGGTGCAGAGGAGATATAATGTAGAGGAGCTCTAGTGTAGAGGAGATATAATGTAGAGGAGCTCTAGTGCAGGGGAGATATAATGTAGAGGAGCTCTAGTGCAGGAGAGATATAATGTAGAGGAGCTCTAGTGCAGAGGAGATATAATGTAGAGGAGCTCTAGTACAGGGGAGATATAATGTAGAGGAGCTCTAGTGCAGGAGAGATATAATGTAGAGGAGCTCTGGTGCAGAGGAGATATAATGTAGAGGAGCTCTAGTGCAGAGGAGATATAATGTAGAGGAGCTCTAGTGCAGAGGAGATATAATGTAGAGGAGCTCTAGTGCAGAGCAGATATAATGTAGAGGAGCTCTAGTGCAGAGGAGATATAATGTAGAGGAGCTCTAGTGCAGAGGAGATATAATGTAGAGGAGCTCTAGTGCAGAGGATATATAATGTAGAGGAGCTCTAGTGCAGGGGAGATATAATGTAGAGGAGCTCTAGTGCAGAGGAGATATAATGTAGAGGAGCTCTAGTGCAGGAGAGATATAATGTAGAGGAGCTCTAGTGCAGAGGAGATATAATGTAGAGGAGCTCTAGTACAGGGGAGATATAATGTAGAGGAGCTCTGGTGCAGAGGAGATATAATGTAGAGGAGCTCTAGTGCAGAGGAGATATAATGTAGAGGAGCTCTAGTACAGGGGAGATATAATGTAGAGGAGCTCTAGTGCAGAGGAGATATAATGTAGAGGAGCTCTAGTGCAGAGGAGATATAATGTAGAGGAGCTCTAGTACAGGGGAGATATAATGTAGAGGAGCTCTGGTGCAGAGGAGATATAATGTAGAGGAGCTCTAGTGCAGAGGAGATATAATGTAGAGGAGCTCTAGTACAGGGGAGATATAATGTAGAGGAGCTCTAGTGCAGAGGAGATATAATGTAGAGGAGCTCTAGTGCAGAGGAGATATAATGTAGAGGAGCTCTAGTGCAGAGGAGATATAATGTAGAGGAGCTCTAGTGCAGAGGAGATATAATGTAGAGGAGCTCTAGTGCAGAGGAGATATAATGTAGAGGAGCTCTAGTGCAGAGGATATATAATGTAGAGGAGCTCTAGTGCAGGGGAGATATAATGTAGAGGAGCTCTAGTGCAGAGGAGATATAATGTAGAGGAGCTCTAGTACAGGAGAGATATAATGTAGAGGAGCTCTAGTGCAGAGGAGATATAATGTAGAGGAGCTCTAGTACAGGGGAGATATAATGTAGAGGAGCTCTGGTGCAGAGGAGATATAATGTAGAGGAGCTCTAGTGCAGGGGAGATATAATGTAGAGGAGCTCTAGTGCAGAGGAGATATAATGTAGAGGAGCTCTAGTGCAGAGGATATATAATGTAGAGGAGCTCTAGTGCAGGGGATATATAATGTAGAGGAGATCTGGTGCAGAGGATATATAATGTAGAGGAGCTCTAGTGCAGGGGATATATAATGTAGAGGAGCTCTAGTGCAGAGGAGATATAATGTAGAGGAGCTCTAGTGCAGGGGAGATATAATGTAGAGGAGCTCTAGTGCAGAGGAGATATAATGTAGAGGAGCTCTAGTGCAGGGGATATATAATGTAGAGGAGATCTGGTGCAGAGGAGATATAATGTAGAGGAGCTCTAGTGCAGGGGATATATAATGTAGAGGAGATCTGGTGCAGAGGATATATAATGTAGAGGAGCTCTAGTGCAGAGGAGATATAATGTAGAGGAGCTCTAGTGCAGAGGAGATATAATGTAGAGGGGCTCTAGTGCAGAGGAGATATAATGTAGAGGAGCTCTAGTGCAGGGGAGATATAATGTAGAGGAGCTCTAGTGCAGGGGAGATATAATGTAGAGGAGCTCTGGTGCAGAGGATATATAATGTAGAGGAGCTCTAGTGCAGAGGAGATATAATGTAGAGGAGCTCTAGTGCAGAGGAGATATAATGTAGAGGGGCTCTAGTGCAGAGGAGATATAATGTAGAGGAGCTCTAGTGCAGAGGAGATATAATGTAGAGGAGCTCTAGTGCAGAGGAGATATAATGTAGAGGAGCTCTAGTGCAGAGGAGATATAATGTAGAGGAGCTCTAGTGCAGGGGAGATATAATGTAGAGGAGCTCTAGTGCAGAGGAGATATAATGTAGAGGAGCTCTAGTACAGGGGAGATATAATGTAGAGGAGCTCTAGTGCAGAGGAGATATAATGTAGAGGAGCTCTAGTGCAGAGGAGATATAATGTAGAGGAGCTCTAGTGCAGGGGAGATATAATGTAGAGGAGCTCTAGTGCAGAGGATATATAATGTAGAGGAGCTCTAGTGCAGAGGAGATATAATGTAGAGGAGCTCTAGTGCAGGGGAGATATAATGTAGAGGAGCTCTAGTGCAGAGGAGATATAATGTAGAGGAGCTCTAGTACAGGGGAGATATAATGTAGAGGAGCTCTAGTGCAGAGGAGATATAATGTAGAGGAGCTCTAGTGCAGAGGAGATATAATGTAGAGGAGCTCTAGTGCAGGGGAGATATAATGTAGAGGAGCTCTAGTGCAGGGGAGATATAATGTAGAGGAGCTCTAGTGCAGAGGAGATATAATGTAGAGGAGCTCTAGTGCAGAGGATATATAATGTAGAGGAGCTCTAGTGCAGGGGAGATATAATGTAGAGGAGCTCTAGTGCAGAGGAGATATAATGTAGAGGAGCTCTGGTGCAGGGGATATATAATGTAGAGGAGCTCTAGTGCAGAGGATATATAATGTAGAGGAGCTCTAGTGCAGGGGAGATATAATGTAGAGGAGCTCTAGTACAGAGGATATATAATGTAGAAGAGCTCTAGTACAGGGGAGATATAATGTAGAGGAGCTCTAGTACAGGGGAGATATAATGTAGAGGAGCTCTAGTGCAGAGGAGATATAATGTAGAGGAGCTCTAGTACAGGGGAGATATAATGTAGAGGAGCTCTAGTGCAGAGGAGATATAATGTAGAGGATCTCTAGTGCAGAGGAGATATAATGTAGAAGAGCTCTAGTGCAGAGGAGATATAATGTAGAGGAGCTCTGGTGCAGGGGAGATATAATGTAGAGGAGCTCTAGTGCAGAGGAGATATAATGTAGAGGAGCTCTAGTGCAGAGGAGATATAATGTAGAGGAGCTCTAGTGCAGAGGAGATATAATGTAGAGGAGCTCTAGTGCAGAGGAGATATAATGTAGAGGAGCTCTAGTGCAGAGGAGATATAATGTAGAGGAGCTCTAGTGCAGAGGAGATATAATGTAGAGGAGCTCTAGTGCAGAGGAGATATAATGTAGAGGAGCTCTAGTGCAGGGGAGATATAATGTAGAGGAGCTCTAGTGCAGAGGATATATAATGTAGAGGAGCTCTAGTGCAGAGGAGATATAATGTAGAGGAGCTCTAGTGCAGAGGAGATATAATGTAGAGGAGCTCTAGTGCAGAGGAGATATAATGTAGAGGAGCTCTAGTGCAGAGGAGATATAATGTAGAGGAGCTCTAGTGCAGGGGAGATATAATGTAGAGGAGCTCTAGTGCAGAGGAGATATAATGTAGAGGAGCTCTAGTGCAGGGGAGATATAATGTAGAGGAGCTCTGGTGCAGAGGATATATAATGTAGAGGAGCTCTAGTGCAGAGGAGATATAATGTAGAGGAGCTCTAGTGCAGGGGAGATATAATGTAGAAGAGCTCTAGTGCAGAGGAGATATAATATAGAGGAGCTCTAGTGCAGGGGAGATATAATGTAGAGGAGCTCTAGTGCAGGGGAGATATAATGTAGAGGAGCTCTAGTGCAGAGGAGATATAATGTAGAGGAGCTCTAGTGCAGGGGAGATATAATGTAGAGGAGCTCTAGTGCAGGGGAGATATAATGTAGAGGAGCTCTAGTGCAGGCGAGATATAATGTAGAGGAGCTCTAGTGCAGAGGAGATATAATGTAGAGGAGCTCTAGTGCAGAGGAGATATAATGTAGAGGAGCTCTAGTGCAGAGGAGATATAATGTAGAGGAGCTCTAGTGCAGAGGAGATATAATGTAGAGGAGCTCTAGTGCAGAGGATATATAATGTAGAGGAGCTCTAGTGCAGGGGAGATATAATGTAGAGGAGCTCTAGTGCAGAGGAGATATAATGTAGAGGAGCTCTGGTGCAGGGGATATATAATGTAGAGGAGCTCTAGTGCAGGGGAGATATAATGTAGAGGAGCTCTCGTGCAGAGGAGATATAATGTAGAGGAGCTCTAGTGCAGAGGAGATATAATGTAGAGGAGCTCTAGTGCAGAGGAGATATAATGTAGAGGAGCTCTAGTGCAGGGGAGATATAATGTAGAGGAGCTCTAGTGCAGGGGAGATATAATGTAGAGAAGCTCTAGTGCAGGGGAGATATAATGTAGAAGAGCTCTACTGCAGAGGAGATATAATGAAGAGGAGCTCTAGTGCAGGGGAGATATAATGTAGAGGAGCTCTGGTGCAGAGGATATATAATGTAGAGGAGCTCTAGTGCAGAGGAGATATAATGTAGAGGAGCTCTGGTGCAGAGGATATATAATGTAGAGGAGCTCTAGTGCAGAGGAGATATAATGTAGAGGAGCTCTAGTGCAGGGGAGATATAATGTAGAAGAGCTCTACTGCAGAGGAGATATAATGAAGAGGAGCTCTAGTGCAGGGGAGATATAATGTAGAGGAGCTCTAGTTCAGAGGAGATATAATGTAGAGGAGCTCTAGTGCAGGGGAGATATAATGTAGAGGAGCTCTAGTGCAGAGGAGATATAATGTAGAGGAGCTCTAGTGCAGAGGAGATATAATGTAGAGGAGCTCTGGTGCAGAAGAGATATAATGTAGAGGAGCTCTAGTGCAGGGGAGATATAATGTAGAAGAGCTCTAGTGCAGGGGAGATATAATGTAGAGGAGCTCTGGTGCAGAGGATATATAATGTAGAGGAGCTCTGGTGCAGAGGAGATATAATGTAGAGGAGCTCTAGTGCAGGGGAGATATAATGTAGAGGAGTTCTAGTGCAGGGGAGATATAATGTAGAGGAGCTCTAGTGCAGGGGAGATATAATGTAGAGGAGCTCTAGTGCAGAGGAGATATAATGTAGAGGAGCTCTAGTGCAGGGGAGATATAATGTAGAAGAGCTCTAGTGCAGAGGAGATATAATGTAGAGGAGTTCTAGTGCAGGGGAGATATAATGTAGAGGAGCTCTAGTGCAGAGGAGATATAATGTAGAGGGGCTCTAGTGCAGAGGAGATATAATGTAGAGGAGCTCTAGTGCAGGGGAGATATAATGTAGAGGAGTTCTAGTGCAGGGGAGATATAATGTAGAGGAGCTCTGGTGCAGAGGAGATATAATGTAGAGGGGCTCTAGTGCAGAGGAGATATAATGTAGAGGAGCTCTAGTGCAGAGGAGAAATAATGTAGAGGAGCTCTAGTGCAGAGGAGATATAATGTAGAGGAGCTCTAGTGCAGAGGAGATATAATGTAGAGGGGCTCTAGTGCAGAGGAGATATAATGTAGAGGAGCTCTAGTGCAGAGGAGATATAATGTAGAGGAGCTCTAGTGCAGGGGAGATATAATGTAGAGGAGCTCTAGTGCAGGGGAGATATAATGTAGAGGAGCTCTAGTGCAGGGGAGATATAATGTAGAGGAGCTCTAGTGCAGGGGAGATATAATGTAGAGGAGCTCTAGTGCAGGGGAGATATAATGTAGAGGAGCTCTAGTGCAGAGGAGATATAATGTAGAGGAGCTCTAGTGCAGGGGAGATATAATGTAGAGGAGCTCTAGTACAGGGGAGATATAATGTAGAGGAGCTCTAGTGCAGGGGATATATAATGTAGAGGAGCTCTAGTGCAGGGGAGATATAATGTAGAGGAGCTCTAGTGCAGAGGACATATAATGTAGAGGAGCTCTAGTACAGGGGAGATATAATGTAGAGGAGCTCTAGTGCAGGGGAGATATAATGTAGAGGAGCTCTAGTGCAGGGGAGATATAATGTAGAGGAGCTCTAGTGCAGAGGAGATATAATGTAGAGGAGCTCTAGTGCAGGGGAGATATAATGTAGAGGAGCTCTAGTACAGGGGAGATATAATGTAGAGGAGCTCTAGTGCAGGGGAGATATAATGTAGAGGAGCTCTAGTGCAGGGGAGATATAATGTAGAGGAGCTCTAGTGCAGAGGAGATATAATGTAGAGGAGCTCTGGTGCAGGGGAGATATAATGTAGAGGAGCTCTAGTGCAGGGGAGATATAATGTAGAGGAGCTCTGGTGCAGGGGATATATAATGTAGAGGAGCTCTAGTGCAGAGGAGATATAATGTAGAGGATCTCTAGTACAGGGGAGATATAATGTAGAGGAGCTCTAATACAGAGGAGATATCATGTAGAGGAGCTCTAGTACAGGGGAGATATAATGTAGAGGAGCTCTGGTGCAGAGGAGATATAATGTAGAGGAGCTCTGGTGCAGAGGAGATATAATGTAGAGGAGCTCTAGTGCAGAGGAGATATAATGTAGAGGAGCTCTAGTGCAGGGGATATATAATGTAGAGGAGCTTTAGTGCAGGGGATATATAATGTAGAGGAGCTCTAGTACAGGGGAGATGTAATGTAGAGGAGCTCTGGTGCAGAGGAGATATAATGTAGAGGAGCTCTGGTGCAGAGGAGATATAATGTAGAGGAGCTCTAGTGCAGGGGATATATAATGTAGAGGAGCTTTAGTGCAGGGGATATATAATGTAGAGGAGCTCTAGTACAGGGGACATATAATGTAGAGGAGCTCTAATACAGAGGAGATATAATGTAGAGGAGCTCTAGTGCAGAGGAGATATAATGTAGAGGAGCTCTGGTGCAGAGGAGATATAATGTAGAGGAGCTCTGGTGCAGAGGAGATATAATGTAGAGGGGCTCTAGTACAGAGGAGATATAATGTAGAGGAGCTCTAGTACAGAGGAGATGTAATGTATTGAAGCTCTAGTGCAGAGGAGATATAATGTAGAGGAGCTCTGGTACAGAGTAGATGGAATGTATTGAAGCTCTAGTGCAGAGGAGAAATAATGTAGAGGAGCTCTGGTGCAGGGGAGATATAATGTAGAGGAGCTCTAGTTCAGAGGAGATATAATGTAGGGGAGCTCTAGTACAGGCGATATGTAATGTAGAGGAGCTCTAGTACAGAGTATATGGAATGTATTGAAGCTCTAGTGCAGAGGAGAAATAATGTAGAGGAGCTCTAGTGCAGAGGAGATATAATGTAGAGGAGCTCTAGTGCAGGGGAGATATAATGTAGAGGAGCTCTAGTGCAGAGGAGATATAATGTAGAGGAGCTCTAGTGCAGAGGAGATATAATGTAGAGGAGCTCTAGTGCAGAGGAGATATAATGTAGAGGAGCTCTAGTACAGGCGATATATAATGTAGAGGAGGTCTGTTGCAGATGAGATATAATGTAGAGGAGCTCTAGTGCAGTGGAGATATAATGTAGAGGAGCTCTAGTGCAGAGGAGATATAATGTAGAGGAGCTCTAGTGCAGAGGAGATATAATGTAGAGGAGCTCTAGTGCAGAGGAGATATAATGTAGAGGAACTCTAGTGCAGAGGAGATATAATGTAGAGGAGCTCTGTTGCAGAGGAGATATAATGTAGAAGAGCTCTAGTGCAGAGGAGATATAATGTAGAGGTGCTCTAGTACAGAGGAGATATAACGTAGAGGAGCTCTAGTGCAGAGGAGATATAATGTAGAGGAGCTCTAGTACAGGGGACATATAATGTAGAGAAGCTCTAGTGCAGGGGAGATATAATGTAGAGGAGCTCTAGTGCAGAGGAGATATAATGTAGAGGAGCTCTAGTGCAGAGGAGATATAATGTAGAGGAGCTCTAGTGCAGAGGATATATAATGTAGAGGAGCTCTAGTGCAGGGGAGATATAATGTAGAGGAGCTCTAGTGCAGAGGAGATATAATGTAGAGGAGCTCTAGTGCAGGGGAGATATAATGTAGAGGAGCTCTCGTGCAGAGGAGATATAATGTAGAGGAGCTCTAGTGCAGAGGAGATATAATGTAGAGGAGCTCTAGTGCAGAGGAGATATAATGTAGAGGAGCTCTAGTGCAGGGGAGATATAATGTAGAGGAGCTCTAGTGCAGGGGAGATATAATGTAGAGAAGCTCTGTTGCAGAGGAGATATAATGTAGAGGAGCTCTGGTGCAGAGGATATATAATGTAGAGGAGCTCTAGTGCAGAGGAGATATAATGTAGAGGAGCTCTAGTGCAGGGGAGATATAATGTAGAAGAGCTCTAGTGCAGAGGAGATATAATGTAGAGGAGCTCTAGTGCAGGGGAGATATAATGTAGAGGAGCTCTAGTGCAGGAGAGATATAATGTAGAGGAGCTCTAGTGCAGAGGAGATATAATGTAGAGGAGCTCTAGTACAGGGGAGATATAATGTAGAGGAGCTCTAGTGCAGGGGAGATATAATGTAGAGGAGCTCTAGTGCAGAGGAGATATAATGTAGAGGAGCTCTAGTGCAGGAGAGATATAATGTAGAGGAGCTCTAGTTCAGAGGAGATATAATGTAGAGGAGCTCTAGTGCAGGGGAGATATAATGTAGAGGAGCTCTAGTGCAGAGGAGATATAATGTAGAGGAGCTCTAGTGCAGAGGAGATATAATGTAGAGGAGCTCTGGTGCAGAAGAGATATAATGTAGAGGAGCTCTAGTGCAGAGGATATATAATGTAGAGGAGCTCTGGTGCAGAGGAGATATAATGTAGAGGAGCTCTAGTGCAGGGGAGATATAATGTAGAGGAGCTCTGGTGCAGAGGATATATAATGTAGAGGAGCTCTGGTGCAGAGGAGATATAATGTAGAGGAGCTCTAGTGCAGGGGAGATATAATGTAGAGGAGTTCTAGTGCAGGGGAGATATAATGTAGAGGAGCTCTAGTGCAGGGGAGATATAATGTAGAGGAGCTCTAGTGCAGAGGAGATATAATGTAGAGGGGCTCTAGTGCAGAGGAGATATAATGTAGAGGAGCTCTAGTGCAGGGGAGATATAATGTAGAGGAGCTCTAGTGCAGAGGAGATATAATGTAGAGGAGTTCTAGTGCAGGGGAGATATAATGTAGAGGAGCTCTAGTGCAGAGGAGATATAATGTAGAGGGGCTCTAGTGCAGAGGAGATATAATGTAGAGGAGCTCTAGTGCAGAGGAGATATAATGTAGAGGAGCTCTAGTGCAGAGGAGATATAATGTAGAGGAGCTCTAGTGCAGGGGAGATATAATGTAGAGGAGTTCTAGTGCAGGGGAGATATAATGTAGAGGAGCTCTAGTGCAGAGGAGATATAATGTAGAGGGGCTCTAGTGCAGAGGAGATATAATGTAGAGGAGCTCTAGTGCAGAGGAGATATAATGTAGAGGAGCTCTAGTGCAGAGGAGATATAATGTAGAGGAGCTCTAGTGCAGGGGAGATATAATGTAGAGGAGTTCTAGTGCAGGGGAGATATAATGTAGAGGAGCTCTAGTGCAGGGGAGATATAATGTAGAGGAGCTCTAGTGCAGAGGAGATATAATGTAGAGGGGCTCTAGTGCAGAGGAGATATAATGTAGAGGAGCTCTAGTGCAGGGGAGATATAATGTAGAGGAGCTCTAGTGCAGGGGAGATATAATGTAGAGGAGCTCTAGTGCAGAGGAGATATAATGTAGAGGAGCTCTAGTGCAGAGGAGATATAATGTAGAGGAGCTCTAGTGCAGAGGAGATATAATGTAGAGGAGCTCTAGTGCAGGGGAGATATAATGTAGTGGAGTTCTAGTGCAGGGGAGATATAATGTAGAGGAGCTCTGGTGCAGAGGAGATATAATGTAGAGGGGCTCTAGTGCAGAGGAGATATAATGTAGAGGAGCTCTAGTGCAGAGGAGAAATAATGTAGAGGAGCTCTAGTGCAGAGGAGATATAATGTAGAGGAGCTCTAGTGCAGAGGAGATATAATGTAGAGGAGCTCTAGTGCAGAGGAGATATAATGTAGAGCGGCTCTAGTGCAGAGGAGATATAATGTAGAGGAGCTCTAGTGCAGAGGAGAAATAATGTAGAGGAGCTCTAGTGCAGAGGAGATATAATGTAGAGGAGCTCTAGTGCAGGGGAGATATAAAGTAGAGGAGCTCTAGTGCAGAGGAGATATAATGTAGAGGAGCTCTAGTGCAGAGGAGATATAATGTAGAGGAGCTCTAGTGCAGGGGAGATATAATGTAGAGGAGCTCTAGTGCAGGGGAGATATAATGTAGAGGAGCTCTAGTGCAGGGGAGATATAATGTAGAGGAGCTCTAGTGCAGGGGAGATATAATGTAGAGGAGCTCTAGTGCAGGGGAGATATAATGTAGAGGAGCTCTAGTGCAGAGGAGATATAATGTAGAGGAGCTCTAGTGCAGGGGAGATATAATGTAGAGGAGCTCTAGTACAGGGGAGATATAATGTAGAGGAGCTCTAGTGCAGGGGATATATAATGTAGAGGAGCTCTAGTGCAGGGGAGATATAATGTAGAGGAGCTCTAGTGCAGAGGACATATAATGTAGAGGAGCTCTAGTGCAGGGGAGATATAATGTAGAGGAGCTCTAGTACAGGGGAGATATAATGTAGAGGAGCTCTAGTGCAGGGGAGATATAATGTAGAGGAGCTCTAGTGCAGGGGAGATATAATGTAGAGGAGCTCTAGTGCAGAGGAGATATAATGTAGAGGAGCTCTGGTGCAGGGGAGATATAATGTAGAGGAGCTCTAATACAGAGGAGATATAATGTAGAGGAGCTCTAGTACAGGGGAGATATAATGTAGAGGAGCTCTGGTGCAGAGGAGATATAATGTAGAGGAGCTCTGGTGCAGAGGAGATATAATGTAGAGGAGCTCTAGTGCAGAGGAGAAATAATGTAGAGGAGCTCTAGTGCAGAGGAGATATAATGTAGAGGAGCTCTAGTGCAGGGGAGATATAAAGTAGAGGAGCTCTAGTGCAGAGGAGATATAATGTAGAGGAGCTCTAGTGCAGAGGAGATATAATGTAGAGGAGCTCTAGTGCAGGGGAGATATAATGTAGAGGAGCTCTAGTGCAGGGGAGATATAATGTAGAGGAGCTCTAGTGCAGGGGAGATATAATGTAGAGGAGCTCTAGTGCAGGGGAGATATAATGTAGAGGAGCTCTAGTGCAGGGGAGATATAATGTAGAGGAGCTCTAGTGCAGAGGAGATATAATGTAGAGGAGCTCTAGTGCAGGGGAGATATAATGTAGAGGAGCTCTAGTACAGGGGAGATATAATGTAGAGGAGCTCTAGTGCAGGGGAGATATAATGTAGAGGAGCTCTAGTGCAGAGGACATATAATGTAGAGGAGCTCTAGTGCAGGGGAGATATAATGTAGAGGAGCTCTAGTACAGGGGAGATATAATGTAGAGGAGCTCTAGTGCAGGGGAGATATAATGTAGAGGAGCTCTAGTGCAGGGGAGATATAATGTAGAGGAGCTCTAGTGCAGAGGAGATATAATGTAGAGGAGCTCTGGTGCAGGGGAGATATAATGTAGAGGAGCTCTAGTGCAGGGGAGATATAATGTAGAGGAGCTCTGGTGCAGGGGATATATAATGTAGAGGAGCTCTAGTGCAGAGGAGATATAATGTAGAGGATCTATAGTACAGGGGAGATATAATGTAGAGGAGCTCTAATACAGAGGAGATATAATGTAGAGGAGCTCTAGTACAGGGGAGATATAATGTAGAGGAGCTCTGGTGCAGAGGAGATATAATGTAGAGGAGCTCTGGTGCAGAGGAGATATAATGTAGAGGAGCTCTAGTGCAGAGGAGATATAATGTAGAGGAGCTCTAGTGCAGGGGATATATAATGTAGAGGAGCTTTAGTGCAGGGGATATATAATGTAGAGGAGCTCTAGTACAGGGGAGATGTAATGTAGAGGAGCTCTGGTGCAGAGGAGATATAATGTAGAGGAGCTCTGGTGCAGAGGAGATATAATGTAGAGGAGCTCTAGTGCAGGGGATATATAATGTAGAGGAGCTTTAGTGCAGGGGATATATAATGTAGAGGAGCTCTAGTACAGGGGACATATAATGTAGAGGAGCTCTAATACAGAGGAGATATAATGTAGAGGAGCTCTAGTGCAGAGGAGATATAATGTAGAGGAGCTCTGGTGCAGAGGAGATATAATGTAGAGGAGCTCTGGTGCAGAGGAGATATAATGTAGAGGGGCTCTAGTACAGAGGAGATATAATGTAGAGGAGCTCTAGTACAGAGGAGATGTAATGTATTGAAGCTCTAGTGCAGAGGAGATATAATGTAGAGGAGCTCTGGTACAGAGTAGATGGAATGTATTGAAGCTCTAGTGCAGAGGAGAAATAATGTAGAGGAGCTCTGGTGCAGGGGAGATATAATGTAGAGGAGCTCTAGTTCAGAGGAGATATAATGTAGGGGAGCTCTAGTACAGGCGATATGTAATGTAGAGGAGCTCTAGTACAGAGTATATGGAATGTATTGAAGCTCTAGTGCAGAGGAGAAATAATGTAGAGGAGCTCTAGTGCAGAGGAGATATAATGTAGAGGAGCTCTAGTGCAGGGGAGATATAATGTAGAAGAGCTCTAGTGCAGAGGAGATATTATGTAGAGGAGCTCTAGTGCAGAGGAGATATAATGTAGAGGAGCTCTAGTGCAGAGGAGATATAATGTAGAGGAGCTCTAGTGCAGAGGAGATATAATGTAGAGGAGCTCTAGTACAGGCGATATATAATGTAGAGGAGGTCTGTTGCAGATGAGATATAATGTAGAGGAGCTCTAGTGCAGAGGAGATATTATGTAGAGGAGCTCTAGTGCAGAGGAGATATTATGTAGAGGAGCTCTAGTGCAGAGGAGATATAATGTAGAGGAGCTCTAGTGCAGAGGAGATATAATGTAGAGGAGCTCTAGTACAGGCGATATATAATGTAGAGGAGGTCTGTTGCAGATGAGATATAATGTAGAGGAGCTCTAGTGCAGAGGAGATATAATGTAGAGGAGCTCTAGTGCAGAGGAGATATAATGTAGAGGAGCTCTAGTGCAGAGGAGATATAATGTAGAGGAACTCTAGTGCAGAGGAGATATAATGTAGAGGAGCTCTGGTGCAGAGGAGATATAATGTAGAGGAGCTCTAGTGCAGAGGAGATATAATGTAGAGGAGCTCTAGTGCAGAGGAGATATAATGTAGAGGAGCTCTAGTGCAGAGGAGATATAATGTAGAGGAGCTCTAGTGCAGAGGAGATATAATGTAGAGGAGCTCTGTTGCAGAGGAGATATAATGTAGAGGAGCTCTAGTGCAGAGGAGATATAATGTAGAGGAGCTCTAGTGCAGAGGAGATATAATGTAGAGGAGCTCTAGTACAGGGGACATATAATGTAGAGGAGCTCTAGTGCAAAGGATATATAATGTAGAGGAGCTCTAATACAGAGTAGATGGAATGTATTGAAGCTCTAGTGCAGAGGAGATATAATGTAGAGGCGCTCTAGTACAGAGGAGATATAATGTAGAGGAGCTCTAGTGCAGAGGAGATATAATGTAGAGGAGCTCTAGTGCAGGGGAGATATAATGTAGAGGAGCTCTAGTACAGGGGAGATATAATGTAGAGGAGCTCTAGTACAGGGGAGATATAATGTAGAGGAGCTCTAGTACAGGGGAGATATAATGTAGAGGAGCTCTAGTACAGGGGAGATATAATGTAGAGGAGCTCTAGTACAGGGGAGATATAATGTAGAGGAGCTCTAGTAGAGGGGAGATATAATGTAGAGGAACTCTAGTACAGGGGACATATAATGTAGAGGAGCTCTAGTACAGGGGACATATAATGTAGAGGAGCTCTAGTACAGAGGAGATATAATGTAGAGGCTCTCTAGTGCAGAGGAGATATAATGTAGAGGAGCTCTAGTGCAGAGGAGATATAATGTAGAGGAGCTCTAGTGCAGAGGAGATATAATATAGAGGCGCTCTAGTACAGAGGAGATATAATGTAGAGGAGCTCTAGTGCAGAGGAGATATAATGTAGAGGAGCTCTAGTGCAGAGGAGATATAATGTAGACTGAGCTCTGGTGCAGAGGAGATATAATGAAGAGGAGCTCTAGTGCAGAGGAGATATAATGTAGAGGAGCTCTAGTACAGGGGAGATATAATGTAGAAGAGCTCTAGTACAGGGGATATATAATGTAGAGGAGCTCTAGTGCAGGGGATATATAATGTAGAGGAGCTCCAGTACAGGGGACATATAATGTAGAGGAGCTCTAATACAGAGGAGATATAATGTAGAGGAGCTCTAGTGCAGAGGAGATATAATGTAGAGGAGCTCTGGTGCAGAGGAGATATAATGTAGAGGAGCTCTAGTGCAGAGGAGATATAATGTAGCGGAGCTCTAGTGCAGAGGATATATAATGTAGAGGAGCTCTAGTGCAGAGGAGATATAATGTAGAAGAGCTCTACTGCAGAGGAGATATAATGTAGAGGAGGTCTGTTGCAGAGGAGATATAATGTAGAGGAGCTCTGGTGCAGAGGAGATATAATGTAGAGGAGCTCTGGTGCAGAGGAGATATAATGTAGAGGAGCTCTGGTGCAGAGGAGATATAATGTAGAGGAGCTCTAGTGCAGGGGAGATATAATGTAGAGGAGCTCTAGTACAGGGGAGATATAATGTAGAGGAGCTCTAGTGCAGGGGATATATAATGTAGAGGAGCTCTAGTGCAGGGGAGATATAATGTAGAGGAGCTCTAGTGCAGAGGACATATAATGTAGAGGAGCTCTAGTGCAGGGGAGATATAATGTAGAGGAGCTCTAGTACAGGGGAGATATAATGTAGAGGAGCTCTAGTGCAGGGGAGATATAATGTAGAGGAGCTCTAGTGCAGGGGAGATATAATGTAGAGGAGCTCTAGTGCAGAGGAGATATAATGTAGAGGAGCTCTGGTGCAGGGGAGATATAATGTAGAGGAGCTCTAATACAGAGGAGATATAATGTAGAGGAGCTCTAGTACAGGGGAGATATAATGTAGAGGAGCTCTGGTGCAGAGGAGATATAATGTAGAGGAGCTCTGGTGCAGAGGAGATATAATGTAGAGGAGCTCTAGTGCAGAGGAGAAATAATGTAGAGGAGCTCTAGTGCAGAGGAGATATAATGTAGAGGAGCTCTAGTGCAGGGGAGATATAAAGTAGAGGAGCTCTAGTGCAGAGGAGATATAATGTAGAGGAGCTCTAGTGCAGAGGAGATATAATGTAGAGGAGCTCTAGTGCAGGGGAGATATAATGTAGAGGAGCTCTAGTGCAGGGGAGATATAATGTAGAGGAGCTCTAGTGCAGGGGAGATATAATGTAGAGGAGCTCTAGTGCAGGGGAGATATAATGTAGAGGAGCTCTAGTGCAGGGGAGATATAATGTAGAGGAGCTCTAGTGCAGAGGAGATATAATGTAGAGGAGCTCTAGTGCAGGGGAGATATAATGTAGAGGAGCTCTAGTACAGGGGAGATATAATGTAGAGGAGCTCTAGTGCAGGGGAGATATAATGTAGAGGAGCTCTAGTGCAGAGGACATATAATGTAGAGGAGCTCTAGTGCAGGGGAGATATAATGTAGAGGAGCTCTAGTACAGGGGAGATATAATGTAGAGGAGCTCTAGTGCAGGGGAGATATAATGTAGAGGAGCTCTAGTGCAGGGGAGATATAATGTAGAGGAGCTCTAGTGCAGAGGAGATATAATGTAGAGGAGCTCTGGTGCAGGGGAGATATAATGTAGAGGAGCTCTAGTGCAGGGGAGATATAATGTAGAGGAGCTCTGGTGCAGGGGATATATAATGTAGAGGAGCTCTAGTGCAGAGGAGATATAATGTAGAGGATCTATAGTACAGGGGAGATATAATGTAGAGGAGCTCTAATACAGAGGAGATATAATGTAGAGGAGCTCTAGTACAGGGGAGATATAATGTAGAGGAGCTCTGGTGCAGAGGAGATATAATGTAGAGGAGCTCTGGTGCAGAGGAGATATAATGTAGAGGAGCTCTAGTGCAGAGGAGATATAATGTAGAGGAGCTCTAGTGCAGGGGATATATAATGTAGAGGAGCTTTAGTGCAGGGGATATATAATGTAGAGGAGCTCTAGTACAGGGGAGATGTAATGTAGAGGAGCTCTGGTGCAGAGGAGATATAATGTAGAGGAGCTCTGGTGCAGAGGAGATATAATGTAGAGGAGCTCTAGTGCAGGGGATATATAATGTAGAGGAGCTTTAGTGCAGGGGATATATAATGTAGAGGAGCTCTAGTACAGGGGACATATAATGTAGAGGAGCTCTAATACAGAGGAGATATAATGTAGAGGAGCTCTAGTGCAGAGGAGATATAATGTAGAGGAGCTCTGGTGCAGAGGAGATATAATGTAGAGGAGCTCTGGTGCAGAGGAGATATAATGTAGAGGGGCTCTAGTACAGAGGAGATATAATGTAGAGGAGCTCTAGTACAGAGGAGATGTAATGTATTGAAGCTCTAGTGCAGAGGAGATATAATATAGAGGAGCTCTGGTACAGAGTAGATGGAATGTATTGAAGCTCTAGTGCAGAGGAGAAATAATGTAGAGGAGCTCTGGTGCAGGGGAGATATAATGTAGAGGAGCTCTAGTTCAGAGGAGATATAATGTAGGGGAGCTCTAGTACAGGCGATATGTAATGTAGAGGAGCTCTAGTACAGAGTATATGGAATGTATTGAAGCTCTAGTGCAGAGGAGAAATAATGTAGAGGAGCTCTAGTGCAGAGGAGATATAATGTAGAGGAGCTCTAGTGCAGGGGAGATATAATGTAGAAGAGCTCTAGTGCAGAGGAGATATTATGTAGAGGAGCTCTAGTGCAGAGGAGATATAATGTAGAGGAGCTCTAGTGCAGAGGAGATATAATGTAGAGGAGCTCTAGTGCAGAGGAGATATAATGTAGAGGAGCTCTAGTACAGGCGATATATAATGTAGAGGAGGTCTGTTGCAGATGAGATATAATGTAGAGGAGCTCTAGTGCAGAGGAGATATTATGTAGAGGAGCTCTAGTGCAGAGGAGATATTATGTAGAGGAGCTCTAGTGCAGAGGAGATATAATGTAGAGGAGCTCTAGTGCAGAGGAGATATAATGTAGAGGAGCTCTAGTACAGGCGATATATAATGTAGAGGAGGTCTGTTGCAGATGAGATATAATGTAGAGGAGCTCTAGTGCAGAGGAGATATAATGTAGAGGAGCTCTAGTGCAGAGGAGATATAATGTAGAGGAGCTCTAGTGCAGAGGAGATATAATGTAGAGGAGCTCTAGTGCAGAGGAGATATTATGTAGAGGAGCTCTAGTGCAGAGGAGATATAATGTAGAGGAGCTCTAGTGCAGAGGAGATATAATGTAGAGGAGCTCTAGTACAGGCGATATATAATGTAGAGGAGGTCTGTTGCAGATGAGATATAATGTAGAGGAGCTCTAGTGCAGAGGAGATATAATGTAGAGGAGCTCTAGTGCAGAGGAGATATAATGTAGAGGAGCTCTAGTGCAGAGGAGATATAATGTAGAGGAGCTCTAGTGCAGAGGAGATATAATGTAGAGGAACTCTAGTGCAGAGGAGATATAATGTAGAGGAGCTCTGGTGCAGAGGAGATATAATGTAGAGGAGCTCTAGTGCAGAGGAGATATAATGTAGAGGAGCTCTAGTGCAGAGGAGATATAATGTAGAGGAGCTCTAGTGCAGAGGAGATATAATGTAGAGGAGCTCTAGTGCAGAGGAGATATAATGTAGAGGAGCTCTGTTGCAGAGGAGATATAATGTAGAGGAGCTCTAGTGCAGAGGAGATATAATGTAGAGGAGCTCTAGTGCAGAGGAGATATAATGTAGAGGAGCTCTAGTACAGGGGACATATAATGTAGAGGAGCTCTAGTGCAAAGGATATATAATGTAGAGGAGCTCTAATACAGAGTAGATGGAATGTATTGAAGCTCTAGTGCAGAGGAGATATAATGTAGAGGCGCTCTAGTACAGAGGAGATATAATGTAGAGGAGCTCTAGTGCAGAGGAGATATAATGTAGAGGAGCTCTAGTGCAGGGGAGATATAATGTAGAGGAGCTCTAGTACAGGGGAGATATAATGTAGAGGAGCTCTAGTACAGGGGAGATATAATGTAGAGGAGCTCTAGTACAGGGGAGATATAATGTAGAGGAGCTCTAGTACAGGGGAGATATAATGTAGAGGAGCTCTAGTACAGGGGAGATATAATGTAGAGGAGCTCTAGTAGAGGGGAGATATAATGTAGAGGAACTCTAGTACAGGGGACATATAATGTAGAGGAGCTCTAGTACAGGGGACATATAATGTAGAGGAGCTCTAGTACAGAGGAGATATAATGTAGAGGCTCTCTAGTGCAGAGGAGATATAATGTAGAGGAGCTCTAGTGCAGAGGAGATATAATGTAGAGGAGCTCTAGTGCAGAGGAGATATAATATAGAGGCGCTCTAGTACAGAGGAGATATAATGTAGAGGAGCTCTAGTGCAGAGGAGATATAATGTAGAGGAGCTCTAGTGCAGAGGAGATATAATGTAGACTGAGCTCTGGTGCAGAGGAGATATAATGAAGAGGAGCTCTAGTGCAGAGGAGATATAATGTAGAGGAGCTCTAGTACAGGGGAGATATAATGTAGAAGAGCTCTAGTACAGGGGATATATAATGTAGAGGAGCTCTAGTGCAGGGGATATATAATGTAGAGGAGCTCCAGTACAGGGGACATATAATGTAGAGGAGCTCTAATACAGAGGAGATATAATGTAGAGGAGCTCTAGTGCAGAGGAGATATAATGTAGAGGAGCTCTGGTGCAGAGGAGATATAATGTAGCGGAGCTCTAGTGCAGAGGAGATATAATGTAGCGGAGCTCTAGTGCAGAGGATATATAATGTAGAGGAGCTCTAGTGCAGAGGAGATATAATGTAGAAGAGCTCTACTGCAGAGGAGATATAATGTAGAGGAGGTCTGTTGCAGAGGAGATATAATGTAGAGGAGCTCTGGTGCAGAGGAGATATAATGTAGAGGAGCTCTGGTGCAGAGGAGATATAATGTAGAGGAGCTCTGGTGCAGAGGAGATATAATGTAGAGGAGCTCTAGTACAGAGGAGATGTAATGTATTGAAGCTCTAGTGCAGAGGAGATATAATGTAGAGGAGCTCTGGTGCAGGGGAGATATAATGTAGAGGAGCTCTAGTGCAGAGGAGATATAATGTAGAGGAGCTCTAGTGCAGAGGAGATATAATGTAGAGGAGCTCTAGTACAGGGGATATATAATGTAGAAGAGCTCTACTGCAGAGGAGATATAATGTAGAGGAGGTCTGTTGCAGAGGAGATATAATGTAGAGGAGCTCTGGTGCAGAGGAGATATAATGTAGAGGAGCTCTAGTACAGGGGATATATAATGTAGAGGAGGTCTGTTGCAGATGAGATATAATGTAGAGGAGCTCTAGTGCAGAGGAGATATAATGTAGAGGAGCTCTAGTGCAGAGGAGATATAATGTAGAGGAGCTCTAGTGCAGAGGAGATATAATGTAGAGGAGCTCTAGCGCAGAGGAGATATAATGTAGAGGAGCTCTAGTGCAGAGGAGATATAATGTAGAGGAGCTCTAGTGCAGAGGAGATATAATGTAGAGGAGCTCTAGTGCAGAGGAGATATAATGTAGAGGAGCTCTAGTGCAGAGGAGATATAATGTAGAGGAGCTCTAGTGCAGAGGAGATATAATGTTGAGGAGCACTAGTGCAGGGGAGATATAATGTAGAGGAGCTCTGGTGCAGAGGAGATATAATGTAGAGGAGCTCTAGTGCAGAGGAGATATAATGTAGACTGAGCTCTGGTGCAGAGGAGATATAATGAAGAGGAGCTCTAGTGCAGAGGAGATATAATGTAGAGGAGCTCTAGTACAGGGGAGATATAATGCAGAAGAGCTCTAGTGCAGGGGATACATAATGTAGAGGAGCTCTAGTGCAGGGGATATATAATGTAGAGGAGCTCTAGTACAGGGGACATATAATGTAGAGGAGCTCTAATACAGAGGAGATATAATGTAGAGGAGCTCTAGTGCAGAGGAGATATAATGTAGAGGAGCTCTGGTGCAGAGGAGATATAATGTAGAGGAGCTCTAGTGCAGAGGAGATATAATCTAGAGGAGCTCTAGTGCAGAGGATATATAATGTAGAGGAGCTCTAGTGCAGAGCAGATATAATGTAGAGGAGCTCTAGTGCAGAGGAGATATAATGTAGAGGAGCTCTAGTGCAGAGGAGATATAATGTAGAGGAGGTCTGTTGCAGAGGAGATATAATGTAGAGGAGCTCTGGTGCAGAGGAGATATAATGTAGAGGAGCTCTGCTGCAGAGGAGATATAATGTAGAGGAGCTCTAGTACAGAGGAGATGTAATGTATTGAAGCTCTAATGCAGAGGAGATATAATGTAGAGGAGCTCTGGTGCAGGGGAGATATAATGTAGAGGAGCTCTAGTGCAGAGGAGATATAATGTAGAGGAGCTCTAGTACAGGGGATATATAATGTAGAGGAGGTCTGTTGCAGATGAGATATAATGTAGAGGAGCTCTAGTGCAGAGGAGATATAATGTAGAGGAGCTCTAGTGCAGAGGAGATATAATGTAGAGGAGCTCTAGTGCAGAGGAGATATAATGTAGAGGAGCTCTAGTGCAGAGGAGATATAATGTAGAGGAGCTCTAGTGCAGAGGAGATATAATGTAGAGGAGCTCTAGTGCAGAGGAGATATAAATATAATGTTGAGGAGCTCTAGTGCAGGGGAGATATAATGTAGAGGAGCTCTGGTGCAGAGGAGATATAATGTAGAGGAGCTCTAGTGCAGAGGAGATATAATGTAGAGGAGCTCTAGTGCAGAGGAGATATAATGTAGAGGAGCTCTAGTGTAGAGGAGATATAATGTAGAGGAGCTCTAGTGCAGGGGAGATATAATGTAGAGGAGCTCTAGTGCAGAGGAGATATAATGTAGAGGAGCTCTAGTGCAGAGGAGATATAATGTAGAGGAGCTCTGTTGCAGAGGAGATATAATGTAGAAGAGCTCTAGTGCAGAGGAGATATAATGTAGAGGTGCTCCAGTACAGAGGAGATATAATGTAGAGGAGCTCTAGTGCAGAGGAGATATAATGTAGAGGAGCTCTAGTGCAGAGGAGATATAATGTAGAGGAGTTCTAGTGCAGAGGAGATATAATGTAGAGGAGCTCTAGTGCAGAGGATATATAATGTAGAGGAGCTCTAGTGCAGAGGAGATATAATGTAGAGGAGCTCTAGTGCAGAGGAGATATAATGTAGAGGAGGTCTGTTGCAGAGGAGATATAATGTAGAGGAGCTCTGGTGCAGAGGAGATATAATGTAGAGGAGCTCTGCTGCAGAGGAGATATAATGTAGAGGAGCTCTAGTACAGAGGAGATGTAATGTATTGAAGCTCTAATGCAGAGGAGATATAATGTAGAGGAGCTCTGGTGCAGGGGAGATATAATGTAGAGGAGCTCTAGTGCAGAGGAGATATAATGTAGAGGAGCTCTAGTGCAGAGGAGATATAATGTAGAGGAGCTCTAGTACAGGGGATATATAATGTAGAGGAGGTCTGTTGCAGATGAGATATAATGTAGAGGAGCTCTAGTGCAGAGGAGATATAATGTAGAGGAGCTCTAGTGCAGAGGAGATATAATGTAGAGGAGCTCTAGTGCAGAGGAGATATAATGTAGAGGAGCTCTAGTGCAGAGGAGATATAATGTAGAGGAGCTCTAGTGCAGAGGAGATATAATGTAGAGGAGCTCTAGTGCAGAGGAGATATAAATATAATGTTGAGGAGCTCTAGTGCAGGGGAGATATAATGTAGAGGAGCTCTGGTGCAGAGGAGATATAATGTAGAGGAGCTCTAGTGCAGAGGAGATATAATGTAGAGGAGCTCTAGTGCAGAGGAGATATAATGTAGAGGAGCTCTAGTGTAGAGGAGATATAATGTAGAGGAGCTCTAGTGCAGGGGAGATATAATGTAGAGGAGCTCTAGTGCAGAGGAGATATAATGTAGAGGAGCTCTAGTGCAGAGGAGATATAATGTAGAGGAGCTCTGTTGCAGAGGAGATATAATGTAGAAGAGCTCTAGTGCAGAGGAGATATAATGTAGAGGTGCTCCAGTACAGAGGAGATATAATGTAGAGGAGCTCTAGTGCAGAGGAGATATAATGTAGAGGAGCTCTAGTGCAGAGGAGATATAATGTAGAGGAGTTCTAGTGCAGAGGAGATATAATGTAGAGGAGCTCTAGTGCAGAGGATATATAATGTAGAGGAGCTCTAGTGCAGAGGAGATATAATGTAGAGGAGCTCTAGTGCAGAGGAGATATAATGTAGAGGAGCTCTAGTGCAGGGGAGATATAAAGTAGAGGAGCTCTAGTGCAGAGGAGATATAATGTAGAGGAGCTCTAGTGCAGGGGAGATATAATGTAGAGGAGCTCTAGTGCAGGGGAGATATAATGTAGAGGAGCTCTGGTACAGGGGAGATATAATGTAGAGGAGCTCTAGTACAGGGGATATATAATGTAGAGGAGCTCTAGTACAGGGGAGATATAATGTAGAGGAGCTCTAGTACAGGGGAGATATAATGTAGAGGAGCTCTAGTAGAGGGGAGATATAATGTAGAGGAACTCTAGTACAGAGGACATATAATGTAGAGGAGCTCTAGTACAGGGGACATATAATGTAGAGGAGCTCTAGTACAGAGGAGATATAATGTAGAGGCACTCTAGTGCAGAGGAGATATAATGTAGAGGAGCTCTAGTGCAGAGGAGATATAATGTAGAGGAGATCTAGTGCAGATGAGATGTAACGTATTGAAGCTCTAGTGCAGAGGAGATATAATATAGAGGCACTCTAGTGCAGAGGAGATATAATGTAGAGGAGCTCTAGTACAGAGGAGATATAATGTAGAGGAGCTCTAGTGCAGAAGAGATATAATGTAGAGGAGCTCTAGTGCAGAGGAGATATAATGTAGACTGAGCTCTAGTGCAGAGGAGATATAATGAAGAGGAGCTCTAGTGCAGAGGAGATATAATGTAGAGGAGCTCTAGTACAGGGGAGATATAATGTAGAAGAGCTCTAGTGCAGAGGATATATAATGTAGAGGAGCTCTAGTACAGGGGATATATAATGTAGAGGAGCTCTAGTGCAGAGGAGATATAATGTAGAGGAGCTCTGTTGCAGAGGAGATATAATGTAGAGGAGCTCTGGTGCAGAGGAGATATAATGTAGAGGAGGTCTAGTACAGAGGAGATATAATGTAGAGGAGCTCTAGTGCAGAGGAGACATAATGTAGAGGAGCTCTAGTGCAGAGGAGATATAATGTAGAGGAGCTCTGTTGCAGAGGAGATATAATGTAGAGGAGCTCTAGTGCAGAGGAGATATAATGTAGAGGAGCTCTAGTGCAGAGGAGATATAATGTAGAGGAGCTCTAGTGTAGAGGAGATATAATGTAGAGGAGCTCTAGTGCAGGGGAGATATAATGTAGAGGAGCTCTAGTGCAGAGGAGATATAATGTAGAGGAGCTCTAGTGCAGAGGAGATATAATGTAGAGGAGCTCTGTTGTAGAGGAGATATAATGTAGAAGAGCTCTAGTGCAGAGGAGATATAATGTAGAGGTGCTCTAGTACAGAGGAGATATAATGTAGAGGAGCTCTAGTGCAGAGGAGATATAATGTAGAGGAGCTCTAGTGCAGAGGAGATATAATGTAGAGGAGCTCTAGTGCAGAGGAGATATAATGTAGAGGAGCTCTAGTGCAGAGGATATATAATGTAGAGGAGCTCTAGTGCAGAGGAGATATAATGTAGAGGAGCTCTAGTGCAGAGGAGATATAATGTAGAGGAGCTCTAGTGCAGGGGAGATATAAAGTAGAGGAGCTCTAGTGCAGAGGAGATATAATGTAGAGGAGCTCTAGTGCAGGGGAGATATAATGTAGAGGAGCTCTAGTGCAGGGGAGATATAATGTAGAGGAGCTCTAGTACAGGGGAGATATAATGTAGAGGAGCTCTAGTACAGGGGATATATAATGTAGAGGAGCTCTAGTACAGGGGAGATATAATGTAGAGGAGCTCTAGTACAGGGGAGATATAGAATCATAGAATCATAGAATCATAGAATGGTAGAGTTGGAAGGGACCTCCTGGGTCATCTGGTCCAACCCCCTGCTCAAATCAGGATTCACTAGATCATCTCAGACAGATGTCTGAGAGGAGCTCTAGTACAGGGGAGATATAATGTAGAGGAGCTCTAGTAGAGGGGAGATATAATGTAGAGGAACTCCAGTACAGGGGACATATAATGTAGAGGAGCTCTAGTACAGGGGACATATAATGTAGAGGAGCTCTAGTACAGAGGAGATATAATGTAGAGGCACTCTATTGCAGAGGAGATATAATGTAGAGGAGCTCTAGTGCAGAGGAGATATAATGTAGAGGAGATCTAGTGCAGATGAGATGTAACGTATTGAAGCTCTAGTGCAGAGGAGATATATTATAGAGGCGCTCTAGTACAGAGGAGATATAATGTAGAGGAGCTCTAGTGCAGAAGAGATATAATGTAGAGGAGCTCTAGTGCAGAGGAGATATAATGTAGACTGAGCTCTAGTGCAGAGGAGATATAATGAAGAGGAGCTCTAGTGCAGAGGAGATATAATGTAGAGGAGCTCTAGTACAGGGGAGATATAATGTAGAAGAGCTCTAGTGCAGAGGATATATAATGTAGAGGAGCTCTAGTACAGGGGATATATAATGTAGAGGAGCTCTAGTGCAGAGGAGATATAATGTAGAGGAGCTCTGTTGCAGAGGAGATATAATGTAGAGGAGCTCTGGTGCAGAGGAGATATAATGTAGAGGAGGTCTAGTACAGAGGAGATATAATGTAGAGGAGCTCTAGTGCAGAGGAGACATAATGTAGAGGAGCTCTAGTGCAGAGGAGATATAATGTAGAGGAGCTCTGTTGCAGAGGAGATATAATGTAGAGGAGCTCTAGTGCAGGGGAGATATAATGTAGAGGAGCTCTAGTGCAGGGGAGATATAATGTAGAGGAGCTCTAGTGCAGAGGAGATATAATGTAGAGGAGCTCTAGTGCAGAGGAGATATAATGTAGAGGAGCTCTAGTGCAGAGGAGATATAATGTAGAAGAGCTCTAGTGCAGAGGAGATATAATGTAGAGGAGCTCTAGTGCAGAGGAGATATAATGTAGAGGAGCTCTAGTACAGGGGATATATAATGTAGAGGAGCTCTAGTGCAGGGGAGATATAATGTAGAGGAGCTCTAGTGCAGAGGAAATATAATGTAGAGGAGCTCTAGTACAGAGGAGATATAATGTAGAGGAGCTCTAGTGCAGAAGAGATATAATGTAGAGGAGCTCTGGTGCAGGGGCGATATAATGTAGAGGAGCTCTAGTGCAGAGGAGATATAAAGTAGAGGAGCTCTAGTACAGGGGAGATATAATGCAGAGGAGCTCTAGTGCAGAAGAGATATAATGTAGAGGCGCTCTAGTGCAGAGGAGATATAATGTAGAGGAGCTCTAGTGCAGAGGAGATATAATGTAGAGGAGCTCTAGTACAGGGGATATATAATGTAGAGGAGCTCTAGTGCAGGGGAGATATAATGTAGAGTAGCTCTAGTGCAGAGGAGATATAATGTAGAGGAGCTCTAGTGCAGAGGAGATATAATGTAGAGGAGCTCTAGTGCAGAGGAGATATAATGTAGAGGAGCTCTAGTGCAGGGGAGATATAATGTAGAGGAGCTCTAGTACAGGGGAGATATAATGTAGAGGAGCTCTAGTGCAGAGGAGATATAATGTAGAGGAGCTCTAGTGCAGAGGAGATATAATGTAGAGGAGCTCTAGTGCAGAGGAGATATAATGTAGTGGAGCTCTAGTGCAGAGGAGATATAATGTAGAGGAGCTCTGGTGCAGGGGAGATATAATGTAGAGGAGCTCTAGTGCAGAGGAGATATAATGTAGAGGAGCTCTAGTGCAGAGGAGATATAATGTAGAGGAGCTCTGGTGCAGAGGAGATATAATGTAGAGGAGCTCTAGTGCAGAGGAGATATAATGTAGTGGAGCTCTAGTGCAGGGGAGATATAATGTAGAGGAGCTCTAGTGCAGGGGAGATATAATGTAGAGGAGCTCTAGTGTAGAGGAGATATAATGTAGAGGAGCTCTAGTACAGGGGAGATATAATGTAGAGGAGCTCTAGTGCAGGGGAGATATAATGTAGAGGAGCTCTAGTGCAGAGGAGATATAATGTAGAGGAGCTCTAGTGCAGGGGACATATAATGTAGAGGAGCTCTAGTGCAGGGGAGATAGGTCTGATAGGGGTGCCTGCACTCTATTATTGTGACACATTGCTGCACTCTTTGGTTTGTAAAACTTTTTCCTGATTTTATACTTTTTATGGATGCCTCTCGCTTTAGTGCAAACATCAGGAGCGGGCTGAGTTTGCCCTTGGCTCCTATGGCCACTTGTGATGATGTCACTGCACCCAGCCTGGTGATGTCATTCAAGTGACTCAGTTGACTGGCTAAACGTCAACAGCTATCATCAGGTTGCAAACCAAACAACTACTAGACCCCAGCATGCGAACAGGGGCCCTTGGCCCTCAAAGATTTCAAAACTTTATCCATTGAGGGCATCACTTGGAATTGCCATTCCAGAATAGGTGCTGGGCTGGTGGAGACATCGTAGAAGTCATCCCTGTAAAAGTTATGGTGGATACGTGAAAGTAAAGGCTGGTTTTCCGTAGACTGTAGTGTGGACAGTAATGTTGAAATATGGAGCATTAAACAAGTTCCAGGTTGTTAATTATGTGGGGGAATTAGACGGTTTAGGTCTGCATAAATTTGGACTAAAACTACATCAGATTTTCACACAAGTAGATAAGGAGAACCAAATCAAATTGATAAGTGAAAAATATTAGACTGCATGATTTTCTATGGAAAATGATCTGATATCACACGTCTGGAAGTGGCAATAGAATGTGAACCTTTGCTTTTAGTATCTGGTGTGACCTCTTTGTGCAGCAATAACTGCATCTAAACATTTCCGGTAATTGTTGATTAGTCCTGAACATCGGCTTTGGGGAACTTTAGCCCATTTCTCTCTACAAAACAGCTTCACCTCTGTTATGTTACTGATCTTCACACAACATTTCTATAGGATTAAGGTCGGGACTGTGACTTGGACATTTCAGAGCTTTACCTTTATTCTTCTTTAACCATTCTTTTGTAGAATGACTTGTCTGCTTTTGGTCATTGTATTTTTGTATGACCCACGTTCTCTTCAGATTCAGCTCATTTACAGATGTCCTGACATTTTCCTTTAGAATTTGCTGATATATTTCATAATTTATTGTTCAATCAATGATGACAGCTGTCCTGGACCACACAAAGCAAAACAGGCCCAAACTGTGATACTACCACCACCGTGCTTCACAGATGGTATGAAGTTTTTATGCTGTAGTGCAGTGTCCTTTCTCCAAATATAACATTTCTCATTTAAACTAAAAAGGTTTATTTTGCTCTCAGCTGTCCAAAAAACATTGCTCTAATTGTCTTCTGGCTCATCCTTGTGATCTTTAGCAAACTGCAGACAGGCAGCAATGTTCTTTTGGGAGAACAGTAGCTTTCTCCTTACAATCCTGCCATGCACATCATTGTTGTTCTGTGTCCTCCTGATGATGGACTCATGAAAATGAACACTATCTTATGTGAGAGAGGCCTTTAGTGACTTAGTAGCGCCTTGGGTTCCTTTTGTGACCTTACTGACTTTTATATGCCTTGCTCTTAAAGTGAGGGTAATAATGGTCTTGAATTTCTTCCATTTGTACACAATCTGTCTGATTGTGGATTGGTATCAACCATTGATACCCTGCACATGGGGTAAGCGAGATAGCTAATCAGAAGTACTACACTACATTTCTAATTGGAGGAACTTTCTAACATTATTATTATTATTACACCTACTACATATTGGGATAGGATCTTGGAGATGGGAATACCCCTTTAAGCCAGTGCCCTCACTGAGAGACTGGAACTGTTACGATGAGCAGCCTATATTTGATTAAAACCTATTTCCAGGTACAATTAAAAATCGGAACCCTGAAGTGGTTAAAAGAAGTAGCATATACATTCTTCTGGTGGCTTCCACTAGAAAGCTGCTCGCTAGTTAAAATCTAAATTACAGAGAAAAACGCTGCAAAAACTGTGGCAAAACAGCCAGCGAAGTTGCCTCATTAGAATGACCTCCGGCTTTTTACTGAAGCGGGTTCACCTAGCAAAACCTCATTGGGTGCGCTGGAGTCTTTAAGACGTAGTGTGCACATACCCTTAGGTAAACACTGAACTTTTTTGAAGACTTTTTAGAGTGGAAACTCTCCAAATCCTCCCAAAAAAATGCAAAACTTCTCAAAAGCTTGTTGGTTCTGCTCAGTATCACACTTTTTGCTGAGTTTTTTCAACAAAAACTGAACCTCCAATTTTTTGAGGAGTTTTGAGTTTTTGAGGAGTATTTGGAGAGATTCAGCTCAGAATTTCTATTCTAAAAGATGAAAAAAAACGTAGCGTGCCCTAAGGGTATGTACACACAATGTCTTCAAGATGCCGGCAAACCCGCTGAGGTTTTCCGAGCCGAAGCCTATTCAACAAAATGCTGGCGGTCTTTTTCCTGAAGAGTCTTTCCTGGCGGCTTTTCCATCATGTTTTTAACCCCTACTTCTTTTAACTGCTTCACAATTTTTGAACCCCGAAACGGTTAAAAGAAGGAACAAACGATGGAACATGTGCACAGTAATGTCGTTTTCACATTGCTGTGCATTATCTTAATTTTTTGCTGTGCTTTTTCAGCAAGGTTACAGTCAGAAGCCACCTAAAACAGATGTCGTGTGCACATACACTTACAATTCATTCCTATGGGAAATTCACTTTGTTGTTCTTACGAGGCTTTTTTTTTTAAACTTTTTTTTCCTGAAGAGGTTTTGAAAAACACCTGGTAGAAAAAAGAAAGTGGACGCTACTAGATTTCTAATTGAAAAACTCATGGTTATTGAACTCCACAAAAAATTCAGAGGTAACATAACCTAAGAGAGTGTCTATACATGGTGAGAGCCATGTATTTTGTCATTAAGTCTCCATGACTGCGCTTTACATGAATCAGAAAGTCTTGTAATGACATCAGATTCTCTCAGTAGTGCAGCCTCGGGTTTTGGTCCTATAACTTCAAGTGATTTTATCTGGTCCTTAAAAAGTGGTTGTCACAGTTTTATGGTACATCAGTGGCTGGCCTGATGATGTTGTACATGCTCATTTATTATCATTTACAAAAGATTAGGTTAATAACGTGCTATCCCCTGTCATAAGAATATTTCATTTTATACATAATTTATTAGTAATAATGTCCCACAGGGTGATTGTGTGCAAAATTTATGTTGAAGCGCTGATCCTTTAAATTTGCCACCATGTTTGGACATGTATTCTACATTAAGACATGGATGGATCCTCAGGCCCCCAACAATGGCTAGTGACCCCAGTACCCATGATCATGGAGAGAGCAGAATTCGTCTGGTCTGAAGTCACGTGAGATCACTATCACAGAGGAGCAGTGTTACTCAGGACCTGATATAAGGGACTCCTTATGGCCGTTGCTCACATGCTAAAATATTGTCCAGCTTGGAGCTCTGCTTTGTGACAGACAGTTGCCGAGTTAGTCCGGAGGTCCAGAGCACAGTAGCAGAAGTCGTGTGGGAGCTATGATATATAAGTTGAAGGTGTCCAGTTTGAAAAACCGTCTGAGATGCAGGTGATGGAGCTGTAAGGTGGCCCTGAGGGTTATTATAGGGCAGATCCGAAGGAGACGTTGTGTCTGTTCCTAAAGAACCACCACCAGTGTGTTGATCATCTACTGTATGTAAAATTCTATTGCTGCACCGACTCACATCTAAGACATCTTGTGTTATGGTTTGCTGTGGTCCTTTTCTTAGAAGTTTGTGCCACTTGGAAGAATTGACATCTTTTATGGGAGTTCGGGAGGTCTGCACATTTTTGGAGCTTTCTAGATGTTTGTGTAGAGTTGGCAAGAATAGCTGTTCCTGAGTTCATTCTGCCTGGTCTTTGTCATTGATTGTCTGCATCTATATCCCTAAGATTTCTCACATCCCCTTTAAGAGTAATTTCATCATGATTCATTGCAATATTTTGAGCTTATTCATGACTTCTGATATTACACCATTTCTGAGTCATCACCAGTCCACAAAAGTTAAGAAAAACGTCTTAGATATGTTTCATGACTGAGCACTTTTTAATTTAGTCGAATTCCACGTTGCTAAGCACAGGCCGCTGCTTGAATGTCAAAGCCATGATATCTAGAGGCCTCCGATCCCTGTCCCCATGGAGACCCGAAGAAAATGTAGTCTTAGTATTGTAAAGGGAATGGGGTCCCCTGCTCAATGCATGCGGGGTCATGTTCTTGGTCATTTTTGGCCAGCAGATTTTTATTTTGAGAATTTAACTCCATGGTTATCAAGAGTAAGAGTAATGTGAATGACAAACATTGAAGAACAGAGGTATGAAAACTGGTAAAAAGTGCATCACGCCCACCACACATCTGTAATTCACAGGAACAGGACTAAATATGAAAGATAATTACCAAAAATCAGGTAAAAAAATTGTAACAGATTGTTCTTCTTCTGGGCAACAAATTTGGCCTCCATTACAGAATGTAAGGGGTTGTCACTGAGCTTTTTAGGCTCCCGAATGGCGCATGAGATGGCATTGTGGTTGGGTTATGTTGTCCAGACCCTCAGAGCAGTAAAATATTACATTGGGGGGGGAACCTATGACTATATTTAAATATTTACCAACTCGGAAAAAAACAGGTAACAGCGATGACAATTTTTTTTTTACAGCTAAACTTGACCCCTAACCCCATAAGTCTTTTTTGTGTGCCCACTCAAAAATAGTGCCTCTAGTAAAGCCCCCTAGTGCTTTCACACAGTTTAATGTTCTTTTTATGGACACCACACAGTATCACATCGCTAACATTTCTGCCTCAACACAGTATGAAAACAACAAATTGAATTCACAGATATTGATGCCCCCAGAGTGCCCCTTACACAAGTTATGGATGCAGTATGATCCCCCCATAACAAAAACTTCTCACATTCACAGTATGATGCCCCCACATTGAGGCCCACACATTTTCGATGCTTCCAGTCCCCCGCTTCTTCCCTCACGCACACAGTATGTTGCCCCCATAGTGTCCCAACACTCAGTGTGATGCCTTACAGCCCCCCTCCCCCTCCCTACTCATACTGTAAGGTGCCATTAGCCCCATTAGTAAATTGAAAAATATATTCACCTATCCCCATTCCTGTGATGAGCAGATCAGATCTCCGCTTTGTGCGGTGTCGGTTCTCGGCACAGGAGGCACTATGTAGTAACGTCATTGCACTCCATACGCCAAGCATCAGAAGGCACAGGAGATGGTGGAGTGCATTATGCAGATACAGTTGAAAGCGGGACATGTACTGACCTCCCTGGGCATCAGGACAACTCCCCAAATCTAGGACTGTCTGGCTGGATCTGGGACAGTTGGGATGCATGTTAGTGAGACCATAAACAGACTGAGTTTGTTATCTGGCACAACTCATCATGATATTAAGGTCCTTTACACAGGACAATAATCAACAGAACAATCATATACAGATTTGATAAATCTGTTCCATAGTCTTGGGTGCATAGTTAGCTTAAAGAGATTGTCCACTACTTTTTCATTGATGGCCTATCCTTAAGATAGGTCATTAATGTCTGATTGGCCAGAGTCTGACACCTGAACATTGATGACCTATCCTAAGGATAGGCCATCAATGAAAAAGTAATGGACAACCTGTTTAAGCCCACAATTTAAAATATGTCGTAAAATAAGTCATACAAATTGCATTCTGTAGCACAATCTTTTCTTACAGAAAATACAGTTTTTGTGGAATATCACACAAAATTAATTTTTGTCATAAATAATATTGTATTTCGTAAATGGGGAGAAAGTATGGCTGCTCAGTGCTCAGGCTTGTTACTTTACTCAGTGGTCAGGCTTGTTACTTTACTCAGTGATCAGGCTTGTTACTTTACTCAGTAGTCAGACTTGTTACTTTACCCAGTGCTCAGACTTGTTACTTTACTCAGTAGTCAGACTTGTTACTTTACTCAGTGCTCAGACTTGTTACTTTACTCAGTGCTCAGGCTTCTTACTTTACTCAGTGGTCAGGCTTGTTACTTTACTCAGTGGTCAGGCTTCTTACTTTACTCAGTGGTCAGGCTTGTTACTTTACTCAGTGGTCAGGCTTCTTACTTTACTCAGTGCTCAGACTTGTTACTTTACTCAGTGGTCAGGCTTCTTACTTTACTCAGTGGTCAGGCTTGTTACTTTACTCAGTGCTCAGGCTTGTTACTTTACTCAGTGGTCAGGCTTCTTACTTTACTCAGTGGTCAGGCTTGTTACTTTACTCACTGCTCAGGCTTGTTACTTTACTCAGTGGTCAGGCTTCTTACTTTACTCACTCCTCAGGCTTGTTACTTTACTCAGTGGTCAGGCTTGTTACTTTACTCACTGCTCAGACTTGTTACTTTACTCAGTGGTCAGGCTTCTTACTTTACTCAGTGGTCAGGCTTCTTACTTTACTCACTGCTCAGGCTTGTTACTTTACTCAGTGGTCAGGCTTGTTACTTTACTCACTGCTCAGGCTTGTTACTTTACTCAGTGGTCAGGCTTGTTACTTTACTCAGTGCTCAGGCTCGTTACTTTACTCAGTGCTCAGGCTTGTTACTTTACTCAGTGGTCAGGCTTCTTACTTTACTCAGTGATCAGGCTCGTTACTTTACTCAGTGCTCAGGCTTGTTACTTTACTCAGTGGTCAGGCTTGTTACTTTACTCAGTGCTCAGGCTCGTTACTTTACTCAGTGCTCAGACTTGTTACTTTACTCAGTGCTCAGGCTTGTTACTTTACTCAGTGCTCAGGCTTGTTAATTTACTTGGTGCTCAGGCTTGTTACTATACTCAGTGGTCAGGCTTGTTACTATACTCAGTGGTCAGGCTTGTTACTTTACTCAGTGCTCAGACTTGTTACTTTACTCAGTGCTCAGGCTTGTTACTTTACTCAGTGCTCAGACTTGTTACTTTACTCAGTGGTCAGGCTTGTTACTTTACTCAGTGCTCAGGCTTGTTACTTTACTCAGTGGTCAGGCTTGTTACTTTACTCAGTAGTCAGACTTGTTACTTTACTCAGTGCTCAGACTTGTTACTTTACTCAGTGGTCAGGCTTCTTACTTTACTCAGTGGTCAGGCTTGTTACTTTACTCAGTGCTCAGGCTTGTTACTTTACTCAGTGGTCAGGCTTCTTACTTTACTCAGTGGTCAGGCTTGTTACTTTACTCACTGCTCAGGCTTGTTACTTTACTCAGTGGTCAGGCTTCTTACTTTACTCACTGCTCAGGCTTGTTACTTTACTCAGTGGTCAGGCTTGTTACTTTACTCACTGCTCAGACTTGTTACTTTACTCAGTGGTCAGGCTTCTTACTTTACTCAGTGGTCAGGCTTCTTACTTTACTCACTGCTCAGGCTTGTTACTTTACTCAGTGGTCAGGCTTCTTACTTTACTCACTGCTCAGGCTTGTTACTTTACTCAGTGCTCAGGCTCGTTACTTTACTCAGTGCTCAGGCTTGTTACTTTACTCAGTGGTCAGGCTTGTTACTTTACTCAGTGATCAGGCTCGTTACTTTACTCAGTGCTCAGGCTTGTTACTTTACTCAGTGGTCAGGCTTGTTACTTTACTCAGTGCTCAGGCTCGTTACTTTACTCAGTGCTCAGACTTGTTACTTTACTCAGTGGTCAGGCTTCTTACTTTACTCAGTGGTCAGGCTTGTTACTTTACTCAGTGCTCAGGCTTCTTACTTTACTCAGTGGTCAGGCTTGTTACTTTACTCAGTGCTCAGGCTCGTTACTTTACTCAGTGCTCAGACTTGTTACTTTACTCAGTGGTCAGGCTTCTTACTTTACTCAGTGGTCAGGCTTGTTACTTTACTCAGTGCTCAGGCTTGTTACTTTACTCAGTGCTCAGGCTTGTTACTATACTCAGTGGTCAGGCTTGTTACTTTACTCAGTGCTCAGACTTGTTACTTTACTCAGTGCTCAGGCTTGTTACTTTACTCAGTGCTCAGACTTGTTACTTTACTCAGTGGTCAGGCTTGTTACTTTACTCAGTGCTCAGACTTGTTACTTTACTCAGTAGTCAGACTTGTTACTTTACTCAGTGCTCAGACTTGTTACTTTACTCAGTGCTCAGGCTTCTTACTTTACTCAGTGGTCAGGCTTGTTACTTTACTCAGTGGTCAGGCTTCTTACTTTACTCAGTGGTCAGGCTTGTTACTTTACTCAGTGGTCAGGCTTCTTACTTTACTCAGTGCTCAGACTTGTTACTTTACTCAGTGGTCAGGCTTCTTACTTTACTCAGTGGTCAGGCTTGTTACTTTACTCAGTGCTCAGGCTTGTTACTTTACTCAGTGGTCAGGCTTCTTACTTTACTCAGTGGTCAGGCTTGTTACTTTACTCACTGCTCAGGCTTGTTACTTTACTCAGTGGTCAGGCTTCTTACTTTACTCACTCCTCAGGCTTGTTACTTTACTCAGTGGTCAGGCTTGTTACTTTACTCACTGCTCAGACTTGTTACTTTACTCAGTGGTCAGGCTTCTTACTTTACTCAGTGGTCAGGCTTCTTACTTTACTCACTGCTCAGGCTTGTTACTTTACTCAGTGGTCAGGCTTGTTACTTTACTCACTGCTCAGGCTTGTTACTTTACTCAGTGGTCAGGCTTGTTACTTTACTCAGTGCTCAGGCTCGTTACTTTACTCAGTGCTCAGGCTTGTTACTTTACTCAGTGGTCAGGCTTGTTACTTTACTCAGTGATCAGGCTCGTTACTTTACTCAGTGCTCAGGCTTGTTACTTTACTCAGTGGTCAGGCTTGTTACTTTACTCAGTGCTCAGGCTCGTTACTTTACTCAGTGCTCAGACTTGTTACTTTACTCAGTGCTCAGGCTTGTTACTTTACTCAGTGCTCAGGCTTGTTAATTTACTTGGTGCTCAGGCTTGTTACTATACTCAGTGGTCAGGCTTGTTACTATACTCAGTGGTCAGGCTTGTTACTTTACTCAGTGCTCAGACTTGTTACTTTACTCAGTGCTCAGGCTTGTTACTTTACTCAGTGCTCAGACTTGTTACTTTACTCAGTGGTCAGGCTTGTTACTTTACTCAGTGCTCAGGCTTGTTACTTTACTCAGTGGTCAGGCTTGTTACTTTACTCAGTAGTCAGACTTGTTACTTTACTCAGTGCTCAGACTTGTTACTTTACTCAGTGGTCAGGCTTCTTACTTTACTCAGTGGTCAGGCTTGTTACTTTACTCAGTGCTCAGGCTTGTTACTTTACTCAGTGGTCAGGCTTCTTACTTTACTCAGTGGTCAGGCTTGTTACTTTACTCACTGCTCAGGCTTGTTACTTTACTCAGTGGTCAGGCTTCTTACTTTACTCACTGCTCAGGCTTGTTACTTTACTCAGTGGTCAGGCTTGTTACTTTACTCACTGCTCAGACTTGTTACTTTACTCAGTGGTCAGGCTTCTTACTTTACTCAGTGGTCAGGCTTCTTACTTTACTCACTGCTCAGGCTTGTTACTTTACTCAGTGGTCAGGCTTCTTACTTTACTCACTGCTCAGGCTTGTTACTTTACTCAGTGCTCAGGCTCGTTACTTTACTCAGTGCTCAGGCTTGTTACTTTACTCAGTGGTCAGGCTTGTTACTTTACTCAGTGATCAGGCTCGTTACTTTACTCAGTGCTCAGGCTTGTTACTTTACTCAGTGGTCAGGCTTGTTACTTTACTCAGTGCTCAGGCTCGTTACTTTACTCAGTGCTCAGACTTGTTACTTTACTCAGTGGTCAGGCTTCTTACTTTACTCAGTGGTCAGGCTTGTTACTTTACTCAGTGCTCAGGCTTCTTACTTTACTCAGTGGTCAGGCTTGTTACTTTACTCAGTGCTCAGGCTCGTTACTTTACTCAGTGCTCAGACTTGTTACTTTACTCAGTGGTCAGGCTTCTTACTTTACTCAGTGGTCAGGCTTGTTACTTTACTCAGTGCTCAGGCTTGTTACTTTACTCAGTGCTCAGGCTTGTTACTATACTCAGTGGTCAGGCTTGTTACTTTACTCAGTGCTCAGACTTGTTACTTTACTCAGTGCTCAGGCTTGTTACTTTACTCAGTGCTCAGACTTGTTACTTTACTCAGTGGTCAGGCTTGTTACTTTACTCAGTGCTCAGGCTTGTTACTTTACTCAGTGGTCAGGCTTGTTACTTTACTCAGTGCTCAGGCTTGTAACTTTACTCAGTGCTCAGGCTTGTTACTTTACTCAGTGGTCAGGCTTGTTACTTTACTCAGTGCTCAGACTTGTTACTTTACTCAGTGGTCAGGCTTGTTACTTTACTCAGTGGTCAGGCTTGTTACTTTACTCAGTGCTCAGGCTTGTTACTTTACTCAGTGCTCAGAATTATTACTTGACTCAGTGCTCAGGCTTGTTACTTTACTCAGTGCTCAGGCTTGTTACTTTACTCAGTGCTCAGGCTTCTTACTTTACTCAGTGGTCAGGCTTATTACTTGACTCAGTGCTCACGCTTGTTACTTTACTCAGTGGTCAGGCTTGTTACTTTACTCAGTGGTCAGGCTTGTTACTTTACTCAGTGCTCAGGCTTGTTACTTTACTCAGTACTCAGGCTTCTTACTTTACTCAGTGCTCAGGCTTCTTACTTTATTCAGTGGTCAGGCTTATTACTTGACTCAGTGCTCACTCTTGTTACTTTGCTCAGTGGTCAGGCTTGTTACTTTACTCAGTGGTCAGGCTTGTTACTTTACTCAGTGCTCAGGCTTGTTACTTTACTCAGTGCTCAGGCTTGTTACTTTACTCAATGTTCAGGCTTGTTAGTTTACTCAGTGCTCAGGCTTGTTACTTTACTCAGTGTTCAGGCTTCTTACTTTACTCAGTGCTCAGGCTTGTTACTTTACTCAGTGGTCAGGCTTGTTACTTTACTCAGTGCTCACGCATATTACTTGACTCAGTGCTCAGGCTTGTTACTTTACTCAGTGCTCAGGCTTGTTACTTTACTCAGTGCTCAGGTTCTTACTTTACTCAGTGGTCAGGCTTATTACTTGACTCAGTGCTCACGCTTGTTACTTTACTCAGTGGTCAGGCTTGTTACTTTACTCAGTGGTCAGGCTTGTTACTTTACTCAGTGCTCAGGCTTGTTACTTTACTCAGTGCTCAGGCTTCTTACTTTACTCAGTGCTCAGGCTTCTTACGTTACTCAGTGGTCAGGCTTATTACTTGACTCAGTGCTCACTCTTGTTACTTTACTCAGTGGTCAGGCTTGTTACTTTACTCAGTGCTCAGGCTTGTTACTTTACTCAGTGGTCAGGCTTGTTACTTTACTCAGTGCCCAGACTTGTTACTTTACTCAATGCTCAGGCTTGTTAGTTTACTCAGTGCTCAGGCTTCTTACTTTACTCAGTGTTCAGGCTTCTTACTTTACTCAGTGCTCAGGCTTCTTACTTTACTCAGTGGTCAGGCTTCTTACTTTACTCAGTGCTCAGGCTTCTTACTTTACTCAGTGGTCAGGCTTATTACTTGACTCAGTGCTCACTCTTGTTACTTTGCTCAGTGGTCAGGCTTGTTACTTTAATCAGTGGTCAGGCTTGTTACTTTACTCAGTGCTCAGGCTTGTTACTTTACTCAGTGCTCAGGCTTGTTACTTTACTCAATGCTCAGGCTTTTTAGTTTACTCAGTGCTCAGGCTTGTTACTTTACTCAGTGTTCAGGCTTCTTACTTTACTCAGTGCTCAGGCTTGTTACTTTACTCAGTGGTCAGGCTTGTTATTTTACTCAGTGCTCACGCTTATTACTTGACTCAGTGCTCACGCTTGTTACTTTACTCAGTGGTCAGGCTTGTTACTTTACTCAGTGCTCAGGCTTGTTACTTTACTGAGTGCTCAGGTTCTTACTTTACTCAGTGGTCAGGCTTATTACTTGACTCAGTGCTCATGCTTGTTACTTTACTCAGTGGTCAGGCTTGTTACTTTACTCAGTGGTCAGGCTTGTTACTTTACTCAGTGCTCAGGCTTCTTACTTTACTCAGTGCTCAGGCTTCTTACTTTACTCAGTAGTCAGGCTTATTACTTGACTCAGTGCTCACTCTTGTTACTTTACTCAGTGGTCAGGCTTGTTACTTTACTCAGTGCTCAGGCTTGTTACTTTACTCAGTGGTCAGGCTTGTTACTTTACTCAGTGCTCAGACTTGTTACTTTACTCAGTGGTCAGGCTTGTTACTTTACTCAGTGGTCAGGCTTGTTACTTTACTCACTGCTCAGGCTTGTTACTTTACTCAGTGGTCAGGCTTGTTACTTGACTCAGTGCTCAGGCTCGTTACTTTACTCAGTGCTCAGACTTGTTACTTTACTCAGTGCTCAGACTTGTTACTTTACTCAGTGCTCAGACTTGTTACTTTACTCATTGGTCAGGCTTCTTACTTTACTCAGTGCTCAGACTTGTTACTTTACTCAGTGCTCAGACTTGTTACTTTACTCAGTGCTCAGGCTTGTTACTTTACTCAGTGCTCAGGCTTGTTACTTTACTCAGTGCTCAGGCTTGTTACTTTACTCAGTGGTCAGGCTTGTTACTTTACTCAGTGCTCAGGCTTGTTACTTTACTCAGTGCTCAGGATTCTTGCTTTACTCACTGCTCTGGCTTGTTAATTTACTTGGTGCTCAGGCTTGTTACTTTACTCAGTGGTCAGGCTTTTTACTTTACTCAGTGCTCAGGCTTGTAACTTTACTCAGTGCTCAGGCTTGTTACTTTACTCAGTGGTCAGGCTTGTTACTTTACTCAGTGCTCAGACTTGTTACTTTACTCAGTGGTCAGGCTTGTTACTTTACTCAGTGGTCAGGCTTATTACTTTACTCAGTGCTCAGGCTTGTTACTTTACTCAGTGCTCAGGCTTGTTACTTTACTCAGTGCTCAGGCTTGTTACTTTACTCAGTGCTCAGAATTATTACTTGACTCAGTGGTCAGGCTTGTTACTTTACTCAGTGCTCAGGCTTGTTACTTTACTCAGTGCTCAGGCTTGTTACTTTACTCAGTGCTCAGGCTTCTTACTTTACTCAGTGGTCAGGCTTATTACTTGACTCAGTGCTCACGCTTGTTACTTTACTCAGTGGTCAGGCTTGTTACTTTACTCAGTGCTCAGGCTTGTTACTTTACTCAGTGCTCAGGCTTCTTACTTTACTCAGTGCTCAGGCTTCTTACTTTACTCAGTGGTCAGGCTTATTACTTGACTCAGTGCTCACTCTTGTTACTTTACTCAGTGGTCAGGCTTGTTACTTTACTCAGTGGTCAGGCTTGTTACTTTACTCAGTGGTCAGGCTTGTTACTTTACTCAGTGCTCAGGCTTGTAACTTTACTCAGTGCTCAGGCTTGTTACTTTACTCAGTGGTCAGGCTTGTTACTTTACTCAGTGCTCAGACTTGTTACTTTACTCAGTGGTCAGGTTTGTTAGTTTACTCAGTGGTCAGGCTTGTTACTTTACTCAGTGCTCAGGCTTGTTACTTTACTCAGTGCTCAGGCTTGTTACTTTACTCAGTGCTCAGAATTATTACTTGACTCAGTGCTCAGGCTTGTTACTTTACTCAGTGCTCAGGCTTGTTACTTTACTCAGTGCTCAGGCTTGTTACTTTACTCAGTGCTCAGGCTTCTTACTTTACTCAGTGGTCAGGCTTATTACTTGACTCAGTGCTCATGCTTGTTACTTTACTCAGTGGTCAGGCTTGTTACTTTACTCAGTGCTCAGGCTTCTTACTTTACTCAGTGCTCAGGCTTCTTACTTTACTCAGTGGTCAGGCTTATTACTTGACTCAGTGCTCACTCTTGTTACTTTACTCAGTGGTCAGGCTTGTTACTATACTCAGTGGTCAGGCTTGTTACTTTACTCAGTGGTCAGGCTTGTTACTTTACTCAGTGCTCAGGCTTGTTACTTTACTCAGTGCTCAGGCTTGTTACTTTACTCAATGCTCAGGCTTGTTACTTTACTCAGTGCTCAGGCTTGTTACTTTACTCAGTGCTCACGCTTGTTACTTTACTCAGTGGTCAGGCTTGTTACTTTACTCAGTGCTCAGGCTTGTTACTTTACTCAGTGCTCAGGTTCTTACTTTACTCAGTGGTCAGGCTTATTACTTGACTCAGTGCTCATGCTTGTTACTTTACTAGTGGTCAGGCTTGTTACTTTACTCAGTGGTCAGGCTTGTTATTTTACTCAGTGCTCAGGCTTGTTACTTTACTGAGTGCTCAGGCTTGTTACTTTACTCAGTGCTCAGGCTTCTTACTTTACTCAGTGGTCAGGCTTATTACTTGACTCAGTGCTCACTCTTGTTACTTTACTCAGTGGTCAGGCTTGTTACTTTACTCAGTGGTCAGGCTTGTTACTTTACTCAGTGCTCAGGCTTGTTACTTTACTCAATGCTCAGGCTTGTTAGTTTACTCAGTGCTCAGGCTTGTTACTTTACTCAGTGTTCAGGCTTCTTACTTTACTCAGTGGTCAGGCTTGTTACTTTACTCAGTGGTCAGGCTTGTTACTTTACTCAATGCTCAGGCTTGTTAGTTTACTCAGTGCTCAGGCTTGTTACTTTACTCAGTGCTCAGACTTGTTACTTTACTCAGTGCTCAGGCTTGTTACTTTACTCAGTGCTCAGGCTTGTTACTTTACTCAGTGCTCAGGCTTGTTACTTTACTCAGTGCTCAGGCTTCTTACTTTACTCAGTGGTCAGGCTTATTACTTGACTCAGTGCTCACGCTTGTTACTTTACTCAGTGGTCAGGCTTGTTACTTTACTCAGTGGTCAGGCTTGTTACTTTACTCAGTGGTCAGGCTTGTTACTTTACTCAGTGCTCACGCTTATTACTTGACTCAGTGCTCACGCTTGTTACTTTACTCAGTGGTCAGGCTTGTTACTTTACTCAGTGGTCAGGCTTGATACTTTACTCAGTGCTCAGGCTTGTTACTTTACTCAGTGCTCAGGCTTGTTACTTTACTCAGTGCTCAGACTTATTACTTGACTCAGTGCTCAGGCTTGTTACTTTACTCAGTGCTCAGGCTTGTTACTTTACTCAGTGCTCAGGCTTCTTACTTTACTCAGTGCTCAGGCTTCTTACTTTACTCAGTGCTCAGGCTTCTTACTGTACTCAGTGGTCAGGCTTATTACTTGACTCAGTGCTCACTCTTGTTACTTTACTCAGTGGTCAGGCTTGTTACTTTACTCAGTGGTCAGGCTTGTTACTTTACTCAGTGGTCAGGCTTGTTACTTTACTCAGTGCTCAGGCTTGTAACTTTACTCAGTGCTCAGGCTTGTTACTTTACTCAGTGGTCAGGCTTGTTACTTTACTCAGTGCTCAGACTTGTTACTTTACTCAGTGGTCAGGCTTGTTACTTTACTCAGTGGTCAGGCTTGTTACTTTACTCAGTGCTCAGAATTATTACTTGACTCAGTGCTCAGGCTTGTTACTTTACTCAATGCTCAGGCTTGTTACTTTACTCAGTGCTCAGGCTTGTTACTTTACTCAGTGCTCAGGCTTGTTACTTTACTCAGTGCTCAGGCTTCTTACTTTACTCAGTGGTCAGGCTTATTACTTGACTCAGTGCTCACGCTTGTTACTTTACTCAGTGGTCAGGCTTGTTACTTTACTCAGTGCTCAGGCTTGTTACTTTACTCAGTGCTCAGGCTTGTTACTTTACTCAGTGCTCAGGCTTCTTACTTTACTCAGTGCTCAGGCTTCTTACTTTACTCAGTGGTCAGGCTTATTACTTGACTCAGTGCTCACTCTTGTTACTTTACTCAGTGGTCAGGCTTGTTACTATACTCAGTGGTCAGGCTTGTTACTTTACTCAGTGGTCAGGCTTGTTACTTTACTCAGTGCTCAGGCTTGTTACTTTACTCAGTGCTCAGGCTTGTTACTTTACTCAATGCTCAGGCTTGTTAGTTTACTCAGTGCTCAGGCTTGTTACTTTACTCAGTGTTCAGGCTTCTTACTTTACTCAGTGGTCAGGCTTGTTACTTTACTCAGTGGTCAGGCTTGTTACTTTACTCAGTGCTCACGCTTATTACTTGACTCAGTGCTCACGCTTGTTACTTTACTCAGTGGTCAGGCTTGTTACTTTACTCAGTGCTCAGGCTTGTTACTTTACTCAGTGCTCAGGATCTTACTTTACTCAGTGGTCAGGCTTATTACTTGACTCAGTGCTCACGCTTGTTACTTTACTAGTGGTCAGGCTTGTTACTTTACTCAGTGCTCAGGCTTGTTACTTTACTCAGTGCTCAGGCTTCTTACTTTACTCAGTGCTCAGGCTTCTTACTTTACTCAGTGCTCAGGCTTCTTACTTTACTCAGTGGTCAGGCTTATTACTTGACTCAGTGCTCACGCTTGTTACTTTACTAGTGGTCAGGCTTGTTACTTTACTCAGTGGTCAGGCTTGTTATTTTACTCAGTGCTCAGGCTTGTTACTTTACTCAGTGCTCAGGCTTCTTACTTTACTCAGTGCTCAGGCTTCTTACTTTACTCAGTGGTCAGGCTTATTACTTGACTCAGTGCTCACTCTTGTTACTTTACTCAGTGGTCAGGCTTGTTACTTTACTCAGTGGTCAGGCTTGTTACTTTACTCAGTGCTCAGGCTTGTTACTTTATTCAATGCTCAGGCTTGTTAGTTTACTCAGTGCTCAGGCTTGTTACTTTACTCAGTGTTCAGGCTTCTTACTTTACTCAGTGGTCAGGCTTGTTACTTTACTCAGTGGTCAGGCTTGTTACTTTACTCAGTGCTCACGCTTATTACTTGACTCAGTGCTCACGCTTGTTACTTTACTCAGTGGTCAGGCTTGTTACTTTACTCAGTGCTCAGGCTTGTTACTTTACTCAGTGCTCAGGCTTGTTACTTTACTTAGTGCTCAGGCTTGTTACTTTACTCAGTGCTCAGACTTATTACTTGACTCAGTGCTCAGGCTTGTTACTTTACTTAGTGCTCAGGCTTGTTACTTTACTCAGTGCTCAGACTTATTACTTGACTCAGTGCTCAGGCTTGTTACTTGACTCAGTGCTCAGGCTTGTTACTTTACTCAGTGCTCAGGCTTCTTACTTTACTCAGTGCTCAGGCTTCTTACTTTACTCAGTGCTCAGGCTTCTTACTTTACTCAGTGGTCAGGCTTATTACTTGACTCAGTGCTCACTCTTGTTACTTTACTCAGTGGTCAGGCTTGTTACTTTACTCAGTGGTCAGGCTTGTTACTTTACTCAGTGGTCAGGTTGTTACTTTACTCAGTGCTCAGGCTTGTTACTTTACTCAGTGGTCAGGCTTGTTACTTTACTCAGTGATCAGGCTCGTTACTTTACTCAGTGCTCAGGCTTGTTACTTTACTCAGTGGTCAGGCTTGTTACTTTACTCAGTGCTCAGGCTCGTTACTTTACTCAGTGCTCAGACTTGTTACTTTACTCAGTGGTCAGGCTTCTTACTTTACTCAGTGGTCAGGCTTGTTACTTTACTCAGTGCTCAGGCTTCTTACTTTACTCAGTGGTCAGGCTTGTTACTTTACTCAGTGCTCAGGCTCGTTACTTTACTCAGTGCTCAGACTTGTTACTTTACTCAGTGGTCAGGCTTCTTACTTTACTCAGTGGTCAGGCTTGTTACTTTACTCAGTGCTCAGGCTTGTTACTTTACTCAGTGCTCAGGCTTGTTAATTTACTTGGTGCTCAGGCTTGTTACTATACTCAGTGGTCAGGCTTGTTACTTTACTCAGTGCTCAGACTTGTTACTTTACTCAGTGCTCAGGCTTGTTACTTTACTCAGTGCTCAGACTTGTTACTTTACTCAGTGGTCAGGCTTGTTACTTTACTCAGTGCTCAGGCTTGTTACTTTACTCAGTGGTCAGGCTTGTTACTTTACTCAGTGCTCAGGCTTGTAACTTTACTCAGTGCTCAGGCTTGTTACTTTACTCAGTGGTCAGGCTTGTTACTTTACTCAGTGCTCAGACTTGTTACTTTACTCAGTGGTCAGGCTTGTTACTTTACTCAGTGGTCAGGCTTGTTACTTTACTCAGTGCTCAGGCTTGTTACTTTACTCAGTGCTCAGGCTTCTTACTTTACTCAGTGGTCAGGCTTATTACTTGACTCAGTGCTCACGCTTGTTACTTTACTCAGTGGTCAGGCTTGTTACTTTACTCAGTGGTCAGGCTTGTTACTTTACTCAGTGCTCAGGCTTGTTACTTTACTCAGTACTCAGGCTTCTTACTTTACTCAGTGCTCAGGCTTCTTACTTTATTCAGTGGTCAGGCTTATTACTTGACTCAGTGCTCACTCTTGTTACTTTGCTCAGTGGTCAGGCTTGTTACTTTACTCAGTGGTCAGGCTTGTTACTTTACTCAGTGCTCAGGCTTGTTACTTTACTCAGTGCTCAGGCTTGTTACTTTACTCAATGCTCAGGCTTGTTAGTTTACTCAGTGCTCAGGCTTGTTACTTTACTCAGTGTTCAGGCTTCTTACTTTACTCAGTGCTCAGGCTTGTTACTTTACTCAGTGGTCAGGCTTGTTACTTTACTCAGTGCTCACGCATATTACTTGACTCAGTGCTCAGGCTTGTTACTTTACTCAGTGCTCAGGCTTGTTACTTTACTCAGTGCTCAGGTTCTTACTTTACTCAGTGGTCAGGCTTATTACTTGACTCAGTGCTCACGCTTGTTACTTTACTCAGTGGTCAGGCTTGTTACTTTACTCAGTGGTCAGGCTTGTTACTTTACTCAGTGCTCAGGCTTGTTACTTTACTCAGTGCTCAGGCTTGTTACTTTACTCAGTGCTCAGGCTTCTTACGTTACTCAGTGGTCAGGCTTATTACTTGACTCAGTGCTCACTCTTGTTACTTTACTCAGTGGTCAGGCTTGTTACTTTACTCAGTGCTCAGGCTTGTTACTTTACTCAGTGGTCAGGCTTGTTACTTTACTCAGTGCCCAGACTTGTTACTTTACTCAATGCTCAGGCTTGTTAGTTTACTCAGTGCTCAGGCTTCTTACTTTACTCAGTGTTCAGGCTTCTTACTTTACTCAGTGCTCAGGCTTCTTACTTTACTCAGTGGTCAGGCTTCTTACTTTACTCAGTGCTCAGGCTTCTTACTTTACTCAGTGGTCAGGCTTATTACTTGACTCAGTGCTCACTCTTGTTACTTTGCTCAGTGGTCAGGCTTGTTACTTTACTCAGTGGTCAGGCTTGTTACTTTACTCAGTGCTCAGGCTTGTTACTTTACTCAGTGCTCAGGCTTGTTACTTTACTCAATGCTCAGGCTTTTTAGTTTACTCAGTGCTCAGGCTTGTTACTTTACTCAGTGTTCAGGCTTCTTACTTTACTCAGTGCTCAGGCTTGTTACTTTACTCAGTGGTCAGGCTTGTTATTTTACTCAGTGCTCACGCTTATTACTTGACTCAGTGCTCACGCTTGTTACTTTACTCAGTGGTCAGGCTTGTTACTTTACTCAGTGCTCAGGCTTGTTACTTTACTGAGTGCTCAGGTTCTTACTTTACTCAGTGGTCAGGCTTATTACTTGACTCAGTGCTCATGCTTGTTACTTTACTCAGTGGTCAGGCTTGTTACTTTACTCAGTGGTCAGGCTTGTTACTTTACTCAGTGCTCAGGCTTCTTACTTTACTCAGTGCTCAGGCTTCTTACTTTACTCAGTGGTCAGGCTTATTACTTGACTCAGTGCTCACTCTTGTTACTTTACTCAGTGGTCAGGCTTGTTACTTTACTCAGTGCTCAGGCTTGTTACTTTACTCAGTGGTCAGGCTTGTTACTTTACTCAGTGCTCAGACTTGTTACTTTACTCAGTGGTCAGGCTTGTTACTTTACTCAGTGGTCAGGCTTGTTACTTTACTCACTGCTCAGGCTTGTTACTTTACTCAGTGGTCAGGCTTGTTACTTGACTCAGTGCTCAGGCTCGTTACTTTACTCAGTGCTCAGACTTGTTACTTTACTCAGTGCTCAGACTTGTTACTTTACTCAGTGGTCAGGCTTCTTACTTTACTCAGTGGTCAGGCTTGTTACTTTACTCAGTGCTCAGGCTCGTTACTTTACTCAGTGCTCAGACTTGTTACTTTACTCATTGGTCAGGCTTCTTACTTTACTCAGTGGTCAGGCTTGTTACTTTACTCAGTGCTCAGACTTGTTACTTTACTCAGTGCTCAGACTTGTTACTTTACTCAGTGCTCAGGCTTGTTACTTTACTCAGTGCTCAGGCTTGTTACTTTACTCAGTGCTCAGGCTTGTTACTTTACTCAGTGGTCAGGCTTGTTACTTTACTCAGTGCTCAGGCTTGTTACTTTACTCAGTGCTCAGGATTCTTGCTTTACTCACTGCTCTGGCTTGTTAATTTACTTGGTGCTCAGGCTTGTTACTTTACTCAGTGGTCAGGCTTTTTACTTTACTCAGTGCTCAGGCTTGTAACTTTACTCAGTGCTCAGGCTTGTTACTTTACTCAGTGGTCAGGCTTGTTACTTTACTCAGTGCTCAGACTTGTTACTTTACTCAGTGGTCAGGCTTGTTACTTTACTCAGTGGTCAGGCTTATTACTTTACTCAGTGCTCAGGCTTGTTACTTTACTCAGTGCTCAGGCTTGTTACTTTACTCAGTGCTCAGGCTTGTTACTTTACTCAGTGCTCAGAATTATTACTTGACTCAGTGGTCAGGCTTGTTACTTTACTCAGTGCTCAGGCTTGTTACTTTACTCAGTGCTCAGGCTTGTTACTTTACTCAGTGCTCAGGCTTCTTACTTTACTCAGTGGTCAGGCTTATTACTTGACTCAGTGCTCACGCTTGTTACTTTACTCAGTGCTCAGGCTTGTTACTTTACTCAGTGCTCAGGCTTCTTACTTTACTCAGTGCTCAGGCTTCTTACTTTACTCAGTGCTCAGGCTTCTTACTTTACTCAGTGGTCAGGCTTATTACTTGACTCAGTGCTCACTCTTGTTACTTTACTCAGTGGTCAGGCTTGTTACTTTACTCAGTGGTCAGGCTTGTTACTTTACTCAGTGGTCAGGCTTGTTACTTTACTCAGTGCTCAGGCTTGTAACTTTACTCAGTGCTCAGGCTTGTTACTTTACTCAGTGGTCAGGCTTGTTACTTTACTCAGTGCTCAGACTTGTTACTTTACTCAGTGGTCAGGTTTGTTACTTTACTCAGTGGTCAGGCTTGTTACTTTACTTAGTGCTCAGGCTTGTTACTTTACTCAGTGCTCAGGCTTGTTACTTTACTCAGTGCTCAGAATTATTACTTGACTCAGTGCTCAGGCTTGTTACTTTACTCAGTGCTCAGGCTTGTTACTTTACTCAGTGCTCAGGCTTGTTACTTTACTCAGTGCTCAGGCTTCTTACTTTACTCAGTGGTCAGGCTTATTACTTGACTCAGTGCTCATGCTTGTTACTTTACTCAGTGGTCAGGCTTGTTACTTTACTCAGTGCTCAGGCTTCTTACTTTACTCAGTGCTCAGGCTTCTTACTTTACTCAGTGGTCAGGCTTATTACTTGACTCAGTGCTCACTCTTGTTACTTTACTCAGTGGTCAGGCTTGTTACTATACTCAGTGGTCAGGCTTGTTACTTTACTCAGTGGTCAGGCTTGTTACTTTACTCAGTGCTCAGGCTTGTTACTTTACTCAGTGCTCAGGCTTGTTACTTTACTCAATGCTCAGGCTTGTTACTTTACTCAGTGCTCAGGCTTGTTACTTTACTCAGTGCTCACGCTTGTTACTTTACTCAGTGGTCTGGCTTGTTACTTTACTCAGTGCTCAGGCTTGTTACTTTACTCAGTGCTCAGGTTCTTACTTTACTCAGTGGTCAGGCTTATTACTTGACTCAGTGCTCATGCTTGTTACTTTACTAGTGGTCAGGCTTGTTACTTTACTCAGTGGTCAGGCTTGTTATTTTACTCAGTGCTCAGGCTTGTTACTTTACTCAGTGCTCAGGCTTGTTACTTTACTCAGTGCTCAGGCTTCTTACTTTACTCAGTGGTCAGGCTTATTACTTGACTCAGTGCTCACTCTTGTTACTTTACTCAGTGGTCAGGCTTGTTACTTTACTCAGTGGTCAGGCTTGTTACTTTACTCAGTGCTCAGGCTTGTTACTTTACTCAATGCTCAGGCTTGTTAGTTTACTCAGTGCTCAGGCTTGTTACTTTACTCAATGCTCAGGCTTGTTACTTTACTCAGTGCTCAGGCTTGTTATTTTACTCAGTACTCACGCTTGTTACTTTACTCAGTGGTCTGGCTTGTTACTTTACTCAGTGCTCAGGCTTGTTACTTTACTCAGTGCTCAGGTTCTTACTTTACTCAGTGGTCAGGCTTATTACTTGACTCAGTGCTCATGCTTGTTACTTTACTAGTGGTCAGGCTTGTTACTTTACTCAGTGGTCAGGCTTGTTATTTTACTCAGTGCTCAGGCTTGTTACTTTACTCAGTGCTCAGGCTTGTTACTTTACTCAGTGCTCAGGCTTCTTACTTTACTCAGTGGTCAGGCTTATTACTTGACTCAGTGCTCACTCTTGTTACTTTACTCAGTGGTCAGGCTTGTTACTTTACTCAGTGGTCAGGCTTGTTACTTTACTCAGTGCTCAGGCTTGTTACTTTACTCAATGCTCAGGCTTGTTAGTTTACTCAGTGCTCAGGCTTGTTACTTTACTCAGTGTTCAGGCTTCTTACTTTACTCAGTGGTCAGGCTTGTTACTTTACTCAGTGGTCAGGCTTGTTACTTTACTCAATGCTCAGGCTTGTTAGTTTACTCAGTGCTCAGGCTTGTTACTTTACTCAGTGCTCAGACTTGTTACTTTACTCAGTGCTCAGGCTTGTTACTTTACTCAGTGCTCAGGCTTGTTACTTTACTCAGTGCTCAGGCTTGTTACTTTACTCAGTGCTCAGGCTTCTTACTTTACTCAGTGGTCAGGCTTATTACTTGACTCAGTGCTCACGCTTGTTACTTTACTCAGTGGTCAGGCTTGTTACTTTACTCAGTGCTCAGGCTTGTTACTTTACTCAGTGGTCAGGCTTGTTACTTTACTCAGTGGTCAGGCTTGTTACTTTACTCAGTGCTCACGCTTATTACTTGACTCAGTGCTCACGCTTGTTACTTTACTCAGTGGTCAGGCTTGTTACTTTACTCAGTGGTCAGGCTTGTTACTTTACTCAGTGCTCAGGCTTGTTACTTTACTCAGTGCTCAGGCTTGTTACTTTACTCAGTGCTCAGACTTATTACTTGACTCAGTGCTCAGGCTTGTTACTTTACTCAGTGCTCAGGCTTGTTACTTTACTCAGTGCTCAGGCTTCTTACTTTACTCAGTGCTCAGGCTTCTTACTTTACTCAGTGCTCAGGCTTCTTACTTTACTCAGTGGTCAGGCTTATTACTTGACTCAGTGCTCACTCTTGTTACTTTACTCAGTGGTCAGGCTTGTTACTTTACTCAGTGGTCAGGCTTGTTACTTTACTCAGTGGTCAGGCTTGTTACTTTACTCAGTGCTCAGGCTTGTAACTTTACTCAGTGCTCAGGCTTGTTACTTTACTCAGTGGTCAGGCTTGTTACTTTACTCAGTGCTCAGACTTGTTACTTTACTCAGTGGTCAGGCTTGTTACTTTACTCAGTGGTCAGGCTTGTTACTTTACTCAGTGCTCAGAATTATTACTTGACTCAGTGCTCAGGCTTGTTACTTTACTCAGTGCTCAGGCTTGTTACTTTACTCAGTGCTCAGGCTTGTTACTTTACTCAGTGCTCAGGCTTCTTACTTTACTCAGTGGTCAGGCTTATTACTTGACTCAGTGCTCACGCTTGTTACTTTACTCAGTGGTCAGGCTTGTTACTTTACTCAGTGCTCAGGCTTGTTACTTTACTCAGTGCTCAGGCTTGTTACTTTACTCAGTGCTCAGGCTTCTTACTTTACTCAGTGCTCAGGCTTCTTACTTTACTCAGTGGTCAGGCTTATTACTTGACTCAGTGCTCACTCTTGTTACTTTACTCAGTGGTCAGGCTTGTTACTATACTCAGTGGTCAGGCTTGTTACTTTACTCAGTGGTCAGGCTTGTTACTTTACTCAGTGCTCAGGCTTGTTACTTTACTCAGTGCTCAGGCTTGTTACTTTACTCAATGCTCAGGCTTGTTAGTTTACTCAGTGCTCAGGCTTGTTACTTTACTCAGTGTTCAGGCTTCTTACTTTACTCAGTGCTCAGGCTTGTTACTTTACTCAGTGTTCAGGCTTCTTACTTTACTCAGTGCTCACGCTTATTACTTGACTCAGTGCTCACGCTTGTTACTTTACTCAGTGGTCAGGCTTGTTACTTTACTCAGTGCTCAGGCTTGTTACTTTACTCAGTGCTCAGGATCTTACTTTACTCAGTGGTCAGGCTTATTACTTGACTCAGTGCTCACGCTTGTTACTTTACTAGTGGTCAGGCTTGTTACTTTACTCAGTGCTCAGGCTTGTTACTTTACTCAGTGCTCAGGCTTCTTACTTTACTCAGTGCTCAGGCTTCTTACTTTACTCAGTGCTCAGGCTTCTTACTTTACTCAGTGGTCAGGCTTATTACTTGACTCAGTGCTCACGCTTGTTACTTTACTAGTGGTCAGGCTTGTTACTTTACTCAGTGGTCAGGCTTGTTATTTTACTCAGTGCTCAGGCTTGTTACTTTACTCAGTGCTCAGGCTTCTTACTTTACTCAGTGCTCAGGCTTCTTACTTTACTCAGTGGTCAGGCTTATTACTTGACTCAGTGCTCACTCTTGTTACTTTACTCAGTGGTCAGGCTTGTTACTTTACTCAGTGGTCAGGCTTGTTACTTTACTCAGTGCTCAGGCTTGTTACTTTACTCAATGCTCAGGCTTGCTAGTTTACTCAGTGCTCAGGCTTGTTACTTTACTCAGTGTTCAGGCTTCTTACTTTACTCAGTGGTCAGGCTTGTTACTTTACTCAGTGGTCAGGCTTGTTACTTTACTCACTGCTCAGGCTTGTTACTTTACTCAGTGGTCAGGCTTGTTACTTGACTCAGTGCTCAGGCTCGTTACTTTACTCAGTGCTCAGACTTGTTACTTTACTCAGTGCTCAGACTTGTTACTTTACTCAGTGGTCAGGCTTCTTACTTTACTCAGTGGTCAGGCTTGTTACTTTACTCAGTGCTCAGGCTCGTTACTTTACTCAGTGCTCAGACTTGTTACTTTACTCATTGGTCAGGCTTCTTACTTTACTCAGTGGTCAGGCTTGTTACTTTACTCAGTGCTCAGACTTGTTACTTTACTCAGTGCTCAGACTTGTTACTTTACTCAGTGCTCAGGCTTGTTACTTTACTCAGTGCTCAGGCTTGTTACTTTACTCAGTGCTCAGGCCTGTTACTTTACTCAGTGGTCAGGCTTGTTACTTTACTCAGTGCTCAGGCTTGTTACTTTACTCAGTGCTCAGGATTCTTGCTTTACTCACTGCTCTGGCTTGTTAATTTACTTGGTGCTCAGGCTTGTTACTTTACTCAGTGGTCAGGCTTTTTACTTTACTCAGTGCTCAGGCTTGTAACTTTACTCAGTGCTCAGGCTTGTTACTTTACTCAGTGGTCAGGCTTGTTACTTTACTCAGTGCTCAGACTTGTTACTTTACTCAGTGGTCAGGCTTGTTACTTTACTCAGTGGTCAGGCTTATTACTTTACTCAGTGCTCAGGCTTGTTACTTTACTCAGTGCTCAGGCTTGTTACTTTACTCAGTGCTCAGGCTTGTTACTTTACTCAGTGCTCAGAATTATTACTTGACTCAGTGGTCAGGCTTGTTACTTTACTCAGTGCTCAGGCTTGTTACTTTACTCAGTGCTCAGGCTTGTTACTTTACTCAGTGCTCAGGCTTCTTACTTTACTCAGTGGTCAGGCTTATTACTTGACTCAGTGCTCACGCTTGTTACTTTACTCAGTGGTCAGGCTTGTTACTTTACTCAGTGCTCAGGCTTGTTACTTTACTCAGTGCTCAGGCTTCTTACTTTACTCAGTGCTCAGGCTTCTTACTTTACTCAGTGGTCAGGCTTATTACTTGACTCAGTGCTCACTCTTGTTACTTTACTCAGTGGTCAGGCTTGTTACTTTACTCAGTGGTCAGGCTTGTTACTTTACTCAGTGGTCAGGCTTGTTACTTTACTCAGTGCTCAGGCTTGTAACTTTACTCAGTGCTCAGGCTTGTTACTTTACTCAGTGGTCAGGCTTGTTACTTTACTCAGTGCTCAGACTTGTTACTTTACTCAGTGGTCAGGTTTGTTACTTTACTCAGTGGTCAGGCTTGTTACTTTACTCAGTGCTCAGGCTTGTTACTTTACTCAGTGCTCAGGCTTGTTACTTTACTCAGTGCTCAGAATTATTACTTGACTCAGTGCTCAGGCTTGTTACTTTACTCAGTGCTCAGGCTTGTTACTTTACTCAGTGCTCAGGCTTGTTACTTTACTCAGTGCTCAGGCTTCTTACTTTACTCAGTGGTCAGGCTTATTACTTGACTCAGTGCTCATGCTTGTTACTTTACTCAGTGGTCAGGCTTGTTACTTTACTCAGTGCTCAGGCTTCTTACTTTACTCAGTGCTCAGGCTTCTTACTTTACTCAGTGGTCAGGCTTATTACTTGACTCAGTGCTCACTCTTGTTACTTTACTCAGTGGTCAGGCTTGTTACTATACTCAGTGGTCAGGCTTGTTACTTTACTCAGTGGTCAGGCTTGTTACTTTACTCAGTGCTCAGGCTTGTTACTTTACTCAGTGCTCAGGCTTGTTACTTTACTCAATGCTCAGGCTTGTTACTTTACTCAGTGCTCAGGCTTCTTACTTTACTCAGTGCTCAGGCTTCTTACTTTACTCAGTGGTCAGGCTTATTACTTGACTCAGTGCTCACTCTTGTTACTTTACTCAGTGGTCAGGCTTGTTACTTTACTCAGTGGTCAGGCTTGTTACTTTACTCAGTGGTCAGGCTTGTTACTTTACTCAGTGCTCAGGCTTGTAACTTTACTCAGTGCTCAGGCTTGTTACTTTACTCAGTGGTCAGGCTTGTTACTTTACTCAGTGCTCAGACTTGTTACTTTACTCAGTGGTCAGGTTTGTTACTTTACTCAGTGGTCAGGCTTGTTACTTTACTCAGTGCTCAGGCTTGTTACTTTACTCAGTGCTCAGGCTTGTTACTTTACTCAGTGCTCAGAATTATTACTTGACTCAGTGCTCAGGCTTGTTACTTTACTCAGTGCTCAGGCTTGTTACTTTACTCAGTGCTCAGGCTTGTTACTTTACTCAGTGCTCAGGCTTCTTACTTTACTCAGTGGTCAGGCTTATTACTTGACTCAGTGCTCATGCTTGTTACTTTACTCAGTGGTCAGGCTTGTTACTTTACTCAGTGCTCAGGCTTCTTACTTTACTCAGTGCTCAGGCTTCTTACTTTACTCAGTGGTCAGGCTTATTACTTGACTCAGTGCTCACTCTTGTTACTTTACTCAGTGGTCAGGCTTGTTACTATACTCAGTGGTCAGGCTTGTTACTTTACTCAGTGGTCAGGCTTGTTACTTTACTCAGTGCTCAGGCTTGTTACTTTACTCAGTGCTCAGGCTTGTTACTTTACTCAATGCTCAGGCTTGTTACTTTACTCAGTGCTCAGGCTTGTTACTTTACTCAGTGCTCACGCTTGTTACTTTACTCAGTGGTCTGGCTTGTTACTTTACTCAGTGCTCAGGCTTGTTACTTTACTCAGTGCTCAGGTTCTTACTTTACTCAGTGCTCAGGCTTATTACTTGACTCAGTGCTCATGCTTGTTACTTTACTAGTGGTCAGGCTTGTTACTTTACTCAGTGGTCAGGCTTGTTATTTTACTCAGTGCTCAGGCTTGTTACTTTACTCAGTGCTCAGGCTTGTTACTTTACTCAGTGCTCAGGCTTCTTACTTTACTCAGTGCTCAGGCTTATTACTTGACTCCGTGCTCACTCTTGTTACTTTACTCAGTGGTCAGGCTTGTTACTTTACTCAGTGGTCAGGCTTGTTACTTTACTCAGTGCTCAGGCTTGTTACTTTACTCAATGCTCAGGCTTGTTAGTTTACTCAGTGCTCAGGCTTGTTACTTTACTCAGTGTTCAGGCTTCTTACTTTACTCAGTGGTCAGGCTTGTTACTTTACTCAGTGGTCAGGCTTGTTACTTTACTCAATGCTCAGGCTTGTTAGTTTACTCAGTGCTCAGGCTTGTTACTTTACTCAGTGCTCAGACTTGTTACTTTACTCAGTGCTCAGGCTTGTTACTTTACTCAGTGCTCAGGCTTGTTACTTTACTCAGTGCTCAGGCTTGTTACTTTACTCAGTGCTCAGGCTTCTTACTTTACTCAGTGGTCAGGCTTATTACTTGACTCAGTGCTCACGCTTGTTACTTTACTCAGTGGTCAGGCTTGTTACTTTACTCAGTGCTCAGGCTTGTTACTTTACTCAGTGGTCAGGCTTGTTACTTTACTCAGTGGTCAGGCTTGTTACTTTACTCAGTGCTCACGCTTATTACTTGACTCAGTGCTCACGCTTGTTACTTTACTCAGTGGTCAGGCTTGTTACTTTACTCAGTGGTCAGGCTTGTTACTTTACTCAGTGCTCAGGCTTGTTACTTTACTCAGTGCTCAGGCTTGTTACTTTACTCAGTGCTCAGACTTATTACTTGACTCAGTGCTCAGGCTTGTTACTTTACTCAGTGCTCAGGCTTGTTACTTTACTCAGTGCTCAGGCTTCTTACTTTACTCAGTGCTCAGGCTTCTTACTTTACTCAGTGCTCAGGCTTCTTACTTTACTCAGTGGTCAGGCTTATTACTTGACTCAGTGCTCACTCTTGTTACTTTACTCAGTGGTCAGGCTTGTTACTTTACTCAGTGGTCAGGCTTGTTACTTTACTCAGTGGTCAGGCTTGTTACTTTACTCAGTGCTCAGGCTTGTAACTTTACTCAGTGCTCAGGCTTGTTACTTTACTCAGTGGTCAGGCTTGTTACTTTACTCAGTGCTCAGACTTGTTACTTTACTCAGTGGTCAGGCTTGTTACTTTACTCAGTGGTCAGGCTTGTTACTTTACTCAGTGCTCAGAATTATTACTTGACTCAGTGCTCAGGCTTGTTACTTTACTCAGTGCTCAGGCTTGTTACTTTACTCAGTGCTCAGGCTTGTTACTTTACTCAGTGCTCAGGCTTCTTACTTTACTCAGTGGTCAGGCTTATTACTTGACTCAGTGCTCACGCTTGTTACTTTACTCAGTGGTCAGGCTTGTTACTTTACTCAGTGCTCAGGCTTGTTACTTTACTCAGTGCTCAGGCTTGTTACTTTACTCAGTGCTCAGGCTTCTTACTTTACTCAGTGCTCAGGCTTCTTACTTTACTCAGTGGTCAGGCTTATTACTTGACTCAGTGCTCACTCTTGTTACTTTACTCAGTGGTCAGGCTTGTTACTATACTCAGTGGTCAGGCTTGTTACTTTACTCAGTGGTCAGGCTTGTTACTTTACTCAGTGCTCAGGCTTGTTACTTTACTCAGTGCTCAGGCTTGTTACTTTACTCAATGCTCAGGCTTGTTAGTTTACTCAGTGCTCAGGCTTGTTACTTTACTCAGTGTTCAGGCTTCTTACTTTACTCAGTGCTCAGGCTTGTTACTTTACTCAGTGGTCAGGCTTGTTACTTTACTCAGTGCTCACGCTTATTACTTGACTCAGTGCTCACGCTTGTTACTTTACTCAGTGGTCAGGCTTGTTACTTTACTCAGTGCTCAGGCTTGTTACTTTACTCAGTGCTCAGGATCTTACTTTACTCAGTGGTCAGGCTTATTACTTGACTCAGTGCTCACGCTTGTTACTTTACTAGTGGTCAGGCTTGTTACTTTACTCAGTGCTCAGGCTTGTTACTTTACTCAGTGCTCAGGCTTCTTACTTTACTCAGTGCTCAGGCTTCTTACTTTACTCAGTGCTCAGGCTTCTTACTTTACTCAGTGGTCAGGCTTATTACTTGACTCAGTGCTCACGCTTGTTACTTTACTAGTGGTCAGGCTTGTTACTTTACTCAGTGGTCAGGCTTGTTATTTTACTCAGTGCTCAGGCTTGTTACTTTACTCAGTGCTCAGGCTTCTTACTTTACTCAGTGCTCAGGCTTCTTACTTTACTCAGTGGTCAGGCTTATTACTTGACTCAGTGCTCACTCTTGTTACTTTACTCAGTGGTCAGGCTTGTTACTTTACTCAGTGGTCAGGCTTGTTACTTTACTCAGTGCTCAGGCTTGTTACTTTACTCAATGCTCAGGCTTGTTAGTTTACTCAGTGCTCAGGCTTGTTACTTTACTCAGTGTTCAGGCTTCTTACTTTACTCAGTGGTCAGGCTTGTTACTTTACTCAGTGGTCAGGCTTGTTACTTTACTCAGTGCTCACGCTTATTACTTGACTCAGTGCTCACGCTTGTTACTTTACTCAGTGGTCAGGCTTGTTACTTTACTCAGTGGTCAGGCTTGTTACTTTACTCAGTGCTCAGGCTTGTTACTTTACTTAGTGCTCAGGCTTGTTACTTTACTCAGTGCTCAGACTTATTACTTGACTCAGTGCTCAGGCTTGTTACTTTACTTAGTGCTCAGGCTTGTTACTTTACTCAGTGCTCAGACTTATTACTTGACTCAGTGCTCAGGCTTGTTACTTGACTCAGTGCTCAGGCTTGTTACTTTACTCAGTGCTCAGGCTTCTTACTTTACTCAGTGCTCAGGCTTCTTACTTTACTCAGTGCTCAGGCTTCTTACTTTACTCAGTGGTCAGGCTTATTACTTGACTCAGTGCTCACTCTTGTTACTTTACTCAGTGGTCAGGCTTGTTACTTTACTCAGTGGTCAGGCTTGTTACTTTACTCAGTGGTCAGGCTTGTTACTTTACTCAGTGCTCAGGCTTGTAACTTTACTCAGTGCTCAGGCTTGTTACTTTACTCAGTGGTCAGGCTTGTTACTTTACTCAGTGCTCAGACTTGTTACTTTACTCAGTGGTCAGGCTTGTTACTTTACTCAGTGGTCAGGCTTGTTACTTTACTCAGTGCTCAGACTTGTTACTTTACTCAGTGCTCAGGCTTGTTACTTTACTCAGTGCTCAGAATTATTACTTGACTCAGTGCTCAGGCTTGTTACTTTACTCAGTGCTCAGGCTTGTTACTTTACTCAGTGCTCAGGCTTGTTACTTTGCTCAGTGCTCAGGCTTCTTACTTTACTCAGTGGTCAGGCTTATTACTTGACTCAGTGCTCACGCTTGTTACTTTACTCAGTGTTCAGGCTTCTTACTTTACTCAGTGCTCAGGCTTGTTACTTTACTCAGTGGTCAGGCTTGTTACTTTACTCAGTGCTCACGCTTATTACTTGACTCAGTGTTCACGCTTGTTACTTTACTCAGTGGTCAGGCTTGTTACTTTACTCAGTGCTCAGGCTTGTTACTTTACTCAGTGCTCAGGTTCTTACTTTACTCAGTGGTCAGGCTTATTACTTGACTCAGTGCTCACGCTTGTTACTTTACTAGTGGTCAGGCTTGTTACTTTACTCAGTGGTAAGGCTTATTACTTGACTCAGTGCTCACTCTTGTTACTTTACTCAGTGGTCAGGCTTGTTACTTTACTCAGTGGTCAGGCTTGTTACTTTACTCAGTGCTCAGGCTTGTTACTTTACTCAATGCTCAGGCTTGTTAGTTTACTCAGTGCTCAGGCTTGTTACTTTACTCAGTGTTCAGGCTTCTTACTTTACTCAGTGGTCAGGCTTGTTACTTTACTCAGTGGTCAGGCTTGTTACTTTACTCAGTGCTCACGCTTATTACTTGACTCAGTGCTCACGCTTGTTACTTTACTCAGTGGTCAGGCTTGTTACTTTACTCAGTGGTCAGGCTTGTTACTTTACTCAGTGCTTAGGCTTGTTACTTTACTCAGTGCTCAGGCTTGTCACTTTACTCAGTGCTCAGACTTATTACTTGACTCAGTGCTCAGGCTTGTTACTTTACTCAGTGCTCAGGCTTCTTACTTTACTCAGTGCTCAGGCTTCTTACTTTACTCAGTGCTCAGGCTTCTTACTTTACTCAGTGGTCAGGCTTATTACTTGACTCAGTGCTCACTCTTGTTACTTTACTCAGTGGTCAGGCTTGTCACTTTACTCAGTGGTCAGGCTTGTTACTTTACTCAGTGGTCAGGCTTGTTACTTTACTCAGTGCTCAGGCTTGTAACTTTACTCAGTGCTCAGGCTTGTTACTTTACTCAGTGGTCAGGCTTGTTACTTTACTCAGTGCTCAGACTTGTTACTTTACTCAGTGGTCAGGCTTGTTACTTTACTCAGTGGTCAGGCTTGTTACTTTACTCAGTGCTCAGGCTTGTTACTTTACTCAGTGCTCAGGCTTGTTACTTTACTCAGTGCTCAGAATTATTACTTGACTCAGTGCTCAGGCTTGTTACTTTACTCAGTGCTCAGGCTTGTTACTTTACTCAGTGCTCAGGCTTGTTACTTTACTCACTGCTCAGGCTTCTTACTTTACTCAGTGGTCAGGCTTATTACTTGACTCAGTGCTCACGCTTGTTACTTTACTCAGTGGTCAGGCTTGTTACTTTACTCAGTGCTCAGGCTTGTTACTTTACTCAGTGCTCAGGCTTGTTACTTTACTCAGTGCTCAGGCTTCTTACTTTACTCAGTGCTCAGGCTTCTTACTTTACCCAGTGGTCAGGCTTATTACTTGACTCAGTGCTCACTCTTGTTACTTTACTCAGTGGTCAGGCTTGTTACTATACTCAGTGGTCAGGCTTGTTACTTTACTCAGTGGTCAGGCTTGTTACTTTACTCAGTGCTCAGGCTTGTTACTTTACTCAGTGCTCAGGCTTGTTACTTTACTCAATGCTCAGGCTTGTTAGTTTACTCAGTGCTCAGGTTTGTTACTTTACTCAGTGTTCAGGCTTCTTACTTTACTCAGTGCTCAGGCTTGTTACTTTACTCAGTGGTCAGGCTTGTTACTTTACTCAGTGCTCACGCTTATTACTTGACTCAGTGCTCACGCTTGTTACTTTACTCAGTGGTCAGGCTTGTTACTTTACTCAGTGCTCAGGCTTGTTACTTTACTCAGTGCTCAGGTTCTTACTTTACTCAGTGGTCAGGCTTATTACTTGACTCAGTGCTCACGCTTGTTACTTTACTAGTGGTCAGGCTTGTTACTTTACTCAGTGGTCAGGCTTGTTATTTTACTCAGTGCTCAGGCTTGTTACTTTACTCAGTGCTCAGGCTTCTTACTTTACTCAGTGCTCAGGCTTCTTACTTTACTCAGTGGTCAGGCTTCTTACTTTACTCAGTGCTCAGGCTTCTTACTTTACTCAGTGGTCAGGCTTATTACTTGACTCAGTGCTCACTCTTGTTACTTTACTCAGTGGTCAGGCTTGTTACTTTACTCAGTGGTCAGGCTTGTTACTTTACTCAGTGCTCAGGCTTGTTACTTTACTCAATGCTCAGGCTTGTTAGTTTACTCAGTGCTCAGGCTTGTTACTTTACTCAGTGTTCAGGCTTCTTACTTTACTCAGTGGTCAGGCTTGTTACTTTACTCAGTGGTCAGGCTTGTTACTTTACTCAGTGCTCACGCTTATTACTTGACTCAGTGCTCACGCTTGTTACTTTACTCAGTGGTCAGGCTTGTTACTTTACTCAGTGGTCAGGCTTGTTACTTTACTCAGTGCTCAGGCTTGTTACTTTACTCAGTGCTCAGGCTTGTTACTTTACTCAGTGCTCAGACTTATTACTTCACTCAGTGCTCAGGCTTGTTACTTTACTCAGTGCTCAGGCTTGTTACTTTACTCAGTGCTCAGGCTTCTTACTTTACTCAGTGCTCAGGCTTCTTACTTTACTCAGTGCTCAGGCTTCTTACTTTACTCAGTGGTCAGGCTTATTACTTGACTCAGTGCTCACTCTTGTTACTTTACTCAGTGGTCAGGCTTGTTACTTTACTCAGTGGTCAGGCTTGTTACTTTACTCAGTGCTCAGGCTTCTTACTTTACTCAGTGCTCAGGCTTGTAACTTTACTCAGTGCTCAGGCTTGTTACTTTACTCAGTGGTCAGGCTTGTTACTTTACTCAGTGCTCAGACTTGTTACTTTACTCAGTGGTCAGGCTTGTTACTTTACTCAGTGGTCAGGCTTGTTACTTTACTCAGTGCTCAGGCTTGTTACTTTACTCAGTGCTCAGGCTTGTTACTTTACTCAGTGCTCAGAATTATTTCTTGACCCAGTGCTCAGGCTTGTTACTTTACTCAGTGCTCAGGCTTGTTACTTTACTCAGTGCTCAGGCTTGTTACTTTACTCAGTGCTCAGGCTTGTTACATTACTCAGTGCTCAGGCTTCTTACTTTACTCAGTGGTCAGGCTTATTACTTGACTCAGTGCTCACGCTTGTTACTTTACTCAGTGGTCAGGCTTGTTACTTTACTCAGTGCTCAGGCTTGTTACTTTACTCAGTGCTCAGGCTTCTTACTTTACTCAGTGCTCAGGCTTCTTACTTTACTCAGTGGTCAGGCTTATTACTTGACTCAGTGCTCGCTCTTGTTACTTTACTCAGTGGTCAGGCTTGTTACTATACTCAGTGGTCAGGCTTGTTACTTTACTCAGTGGTCAGGCTTGTTACTTTACTCAGTGCTCAGGCTTGTTACTTTACTCAGTGCTCAGGCTTGTTACTTTACTCAGTGTTCAGGCTTCTTACTTTACTCAGTGCTCAGGCTTGTTACTTTACTCAGTGGTCAGGCTTGTTACTTTACTCAGTGCTCACGCTTATTACTTGACTCAGTGCTCACGCTTGTTACTTTACTCAGTGGTCAGGCTTGTTACTTTACTCAGTGCTCAGGCTTCTTACTTTACTCAGTGCTCAGGTTCTTACTTTACTCAGTGGTCAGGCTTATTACTTGACTCAGTGCTCACGCTTGTTACTTTACTAGTGGTCAGGCTTGTTACTTTACTCAGTGGTCAGGCTTGTTATTTTACTCAGTGCTCAGGCTTCTTACTTTACTCAGTGCTCAGGCTTCTTACTTTACTCAGTGGTCAGGCTTATTACTTGACTCAGTGCTCACTCTTGTTACTTTACTCAGTGGTCAGGCTTGTTTCTTTACTCAGTGCTCAGGCTTGTTACTTTACTCAATGCTCAGGCTTGTTAGTTTACTCAGTGCTCAGGCTTGTTACTTTACTCAGTGTTCAGGCTTCTTACTTTACTCATTTGTCAGGCTTGTTACTTTACTCAGTGGTCAGGCTTGTTACTTTACTCAGTGCTCACGCTTATTACTTGACTCAGTGCTCACGCTTGTTACTTTACTCAGTGGTCAGGCTTCTTACTTTACTCAGTGCTCAGGCTTGTTACTTTACTCAGTGCTCAGGCTTGTTACTTTACTCAGTGCTCAGACTTATTACTTGACTCAGTGCTCAGGCTTGTTACTTTACTCAGTGCTCAGGCTTGTTACTTTACTCAGTGCTCAGGCTTGTTACTTTACTCAGTGCTCAGGCTTATTACTTGACTCAGTGCTCACGCTTGTTACTTTACTCAGTGGTCAGGCTTGTTACTTTACTCAGTGGTCAGGCTTGTTACTTTACTCAGTGCTCAGGCTTGTTACTTTACTCAATGCTCAGGCTTGTTAGTTTACTCAGTGCTCAGGTTTGTTACTTTACTCAGTGTTCAGGCTTCTTACTTTACTCAGTGCTCAGGCTTGTTACTTTACTCAGTGGTCAGGCTTGTTACTTTACTCAGTGCTCACGCTTATTACTTGACTCAGTGCTCACGCTTGTTACTTTACTCAGTGGTCAGGCTTGTTACTTTACTCAGTGCTCAGGCTTGTTACTTTACTCAGTGCTCAGGTTCTTACTTTACTCAGTGGTCAGGCTTATTACTTGACTCAGTGCTCACGCTTGTTACTTTACTAGTGGTCAGGCTTGTTACTTTACTCAGTGGTCAGGCTTGTTATTTTACTCAGTGCTCAGGCTTGTTACTTTACTCAGTGCTCAGGCTTCTTACTTTACTCAGTGCTCAGGCTTCTTACTTTACTCAGTGGTCAGGCTTCTTACTTTACTCAGTGCTCAGGCTTCTTACTTTACTCAGTGGTCAGGCTTATTACTTGACTCAGTGCTCACTCTTGTTACTTTACTCAGTGGTCAGGCTTGTTACTTTACTCAGTGGTCAGGCTTGTTACTTTACTCAGTGCTCAGGCTTGTTACTTTACTCAATGCTCAGGCTTGTTAGTTTACTCAGTGCTCAGGCTTGTTACTTTACTCAGTGTTCAGGCTTCTTACTTTACTCAGTGGTCAGGCTTGTTACTTTACTCAGTGGTCAGGCTTGTTACTTTACTCAGTGCTCACGCTTATTACTTGACTCAGTGCTCACGCTTGTTACTTTACTCAGTGGTCAGGCTTGTTACTTTACTCAGTGGTCAGGCTTGTTACTTTACTCAGTGCTCAGGCTTGTTACTTTACTCAGTGCTCAGGCTTGTTACTTTACTCAGTGCTCAGACTTATTACTTCACTCAGTGCTCAGGCTTGTTACTTTACTCAGTGCTCAGGCTTGTTACTTTACTCAGTGCTCAGGCTTCTTACTTTACTCAGTGCTCAGGCTTCTTACTTTACTCAGTGCTCAGGCTTCTTACTTTACTCAGTGGTCAGGCTTATTACTTGACTCAGTGCTCACTCTTGTTACTTTACTCAGTGGTCAGGCTTGTTACTTTACTCAGTGGTCAGGCTTGTTACTTTACTCAGTGCTCAGGCTTCTTACTTTACTCAGTGCTCAGGCTTGTAACTTTACTCAGTGCTCAGGCTTGTTACTTTACTCAGTGGTCAGGCTTGTTACTTTACTCAGTGCTCAGACTTGTTACTTTACTCAGTGGTCAGGCTTGTTACTTTACTCAGTGGTCAGGCTTGTTACTTTACTCAGTGCTCAGGCTTGTTACTTTACTCAGTGCTCAGGCTTGTTACTTTACTCAGTGCTCAGAATTATTTCTTGACCCAGTGCTCAGGCTTGTTACTTTACTCAGTGCTCAGGCTTGTTACTTTACTCAGTGCTCAGGCTTGTTACTTTACTCAGTGCTCAGGCTTGTTACATTACTCAGTGCTCAGGCTTCTTACTTTACTCAGTGGTCAGGCTTATTACTTGACTCAGTGCTCACGCTTGTTACTTTACTCAGTGGTCAGGCTTGTTACTTTACTCAGTGCTCAGGCTTGTTACTTTACTCAGTGCTCAGGCTTCTTACTTTACTCAGTGCTCAGGCTTCTTACTTTACTCAGTGGTCAGGCTTATTACTTGACTCAGTGCTCGCTCTTGTTACTTTACTCAGTGGTCAGGCTTGTTACTATACTCAGTGGTCAGGCTTGTTACTTTACTCAGTGGTCAGGCTTGTTACTTTACTCAGTGCTCAGGCTTGTTACTTTACTCAGTGCTCAGGCTTGTTACTTTACTCAGTGTTCAGGCTTCTTACTTTACTCAGTGCTCAGGCTTGTTACTTTACTCAGTGGTCAGGCTTGTTACTTTACTCAGTGCTCACGCTTATTACTTGACTCAGTGCTCACGCTTGTTACTTTACTCAGTGGTCAGGCTTGTTACTTTACTCAGTGCTCAGGCTTCTTACTTTACTCAGTGCTCAGGTTCTTACTTTACTCAGTGGTCAGGCTTATTACTTGACTCAGTGCTCACGCTTGTTACTTTACTAGTGGTCAGGCTTGTTACTTTACTCAGTGGTCAGGCTTGTTATTTTACTCAGTGCTCAGGCTTCTTACTTTACTCAGTGCTCAGGCTTCTTACTTTACTCAGTGGTCAGGCTTATTACTTGACTCAGTGCTCACTCTTGTTACTTTACTCAGTGGTCAGGCTTGTTTCTTTACTCAGTGCTCAGGCTTGTTACTTTACTCAATGCTCAGGCTTGTTAGTTTACTCAGTGCTCAGGCTTGTTACTTTACTCAGTGTTCAGGCTTCTTACTTTACTCATTTGTCAGGCTTGTTACTTTACTCAGTGGTCAGGCTTGTTACTTTACTCAGTGCTCACGCTTATTACTTGACTCAGTGCTCACGCTTGTTACTTTACTCAGTGGTCAGGCTTCTTACTTTACTCAGTGCTCAGGCTTGTTACTTTACTCAGTGCTCAGGCTTGTTACTTTACTCAGTGCTCAGACTTATTACTTGACTCAGTGCTCAGGCTTGTTACTTTACTCAGTGCTCAGGCTTGTTACTTTACTCAGTGCTCAGGCTTGTTACTTTACTCAGTGCTCAGGCTTATTACTTGACTCAGTGCTCACGCTTGTTACTTTACTCAGTGGTCAGGCTTGTTACTTTACTCAGTGGTCAGGCTTGTTACTTTACTCAGTGCTCAGGCTTGTTACTTTACTCAGTGCTCAGGTTTGTTACTTTACTCAGTGCTCAGGCTTGTTACTTTACTCAGTGCTCAGGCTTGTTACTTTACTCAGTGCTCAGACTTAGTACTTGACTCAGTGCTAAGGCTTGTTACTTTACTCAGTGCTCAGGCTTGTTACTTTACTCAGTGGTCAGGCTTGTTACTTTACTCAGTGCTCAGACTTATTACTTGACTCAGTGCTCAGGCTTGTTACTTTACTCACTGCTCAGGCTTATTACTTTACTCAGTGGTCAGGCTTGTTACTTTACTCAGTGCTCAGGCTTGTTACTTTACTCAGTGCTCAGGCTTGTTACTTTACTCAGTGCTCAGGCTTGTTACTTTATTCATTGCACAGGCTTGTTACTTTACTCAGTGCTCAGGCTTGTTACTTTACTCAGTGATCAGGCTTGTTACTTTACTCAGTGGTCAGGCTTGTTACTTTACTCAGTGCTCAGGCTTGTTACTTTATTCAGTGGTCAGGCTTGTTACTTTATTCAGTGGTCAGGCTTGTTACTTTACTCACTGCTCAAGCTTGTTACTTTACTCAGTGGTCAGGCTTATTACTTGACTCAGTGGTCAGGCTTGTTACTTTACTCAGTGCTCAGGCTTGTTACTTTACTCAGTGCTCAGGCTTGTTACTTTACTCAGTGCTCAGGCTTGTTACTTTATTCACTGCACAGGCTTGTTACTTTACTCAGTGCTCAGGCTTGTTACTTTACTCAGTGATCAGGCTTGTTACTTTACTCAGTGGTCAGGCTTGTTACTTTACTCAGTGCTCAGGCTTGTTACTTTATTCAGTGGTCAGGCTTGTTGCTTTACTCACTGCTCAGGCTTGTTACTTTACTCACTGCTCAAGCTTGTTACTTTACTCAGTGGTCAGGCTTGTTACTTTACTCAGTGGTCAGGCTTGTTACTTTTGTAGTCCTGATCCAACCATAGCAGCATGTACAATTTCGAGAACAGTATTGTATTTTGGCCGGGTCCAGTTATCGGTTATGTTGGGGGGTTGTATTATTCTATGTATAGAGTAAAATACAGGGACAGCCAAGAATAACTGAACCCTGCACACAGCTGTGGTCACCAACCCACAATCCACGTACCTATAATACCCATGGACTGAATTGGTGCGAGGCGTATGGAACAGTGCTTTATTGGACATAATGTATTGTCAAAGGTCCAAATAGTCGTCATTTGATATCAAGTAGCCAGTAGTAATATCTCAGCCTTTAAAGGGAATCTGTCACCCCATGTGAGCGATTTGAGCTGTTATTATGGGCATACAGGTTATAGACAGCTGAAACTAGTCATAGAATCCTAGAATGTTAGAGTTGGAAGGGACCTCCAGGGTCATTGTGTCCAACCTCCTGCTCAATGCAGGATTCACTTCTCTGGGTACTGACTTGAACTTTGTTCTGCGCAGGTGCCGGAGTGTCACTTCTGGTCCCAGTGTTCTCCGACGCGCAGAAAAGGTGCACACCTGATTGCTTTCCTCCCGCTCTGCATAGTAACCAGTCATGTCCGATGCCCCAGTATATCAAAGCCGTGCCAGGCAGCTAAGAGACTGACCTCAGTACACAGCGCCATGCTGACCCGCGCCTGCCGGGATCAATGTCACATTCACTTTCTAGGAGCTTCTCCTAATCCTCTGCTGGAGACTGACACAACGACAGATCCTGTATCACACCGACACTCCAATCTGTGTATATGTACTATGTATATGTTATGTATATATATTAATTCTAAATAATTGCCACATATATAACTGCAGAGTCCTGTGTGTCTGTGGAGGATGCTCCGCTGTCACTATACACCTCTGCCCTCCGCAGAGAAACACCAGACTGGCAGGAAGGAGGAGATGGAGCTCAGTCTTTTCTTACACTTCTCTGGTAAAATGAAAGCTGAACTCTGATTGGTTGCTCTGGTCAAATAAAAGCTGAGCTCTGATTGGTTGCTCTGGTCAAATAAAAGCTGAGCTCTGATTGGTTGCTCTTGACAAATAAAAGCTGAGCTCTGATTGGTTGCTCTGGTCAAATAAAAGCTGAGCTCTGATTGGTTGCTCTGGTCAAATAAAAGCTGAGCTCTGATTGGTTGCTCTGGTAACCATCATGGCCGAAGCTCACAGGGGAGACGGGGGCTGGTGATCTTGGCCACCTTGTAAAATTGTTTAGTGATCGCATCCAGTAGTCGCTCATGTTGGGATTGTAGTCTATATGGAGAGTATTGTGGTCATGTCCAGGGATCGTTTCCTGCTGGGGGTTGTAGTGTTCTCTGTATAGAGTAAGGAAGAACTGTAATATTGTCATATCCACGGGTCGGAGCACGCTGGGGGTTGTAGTATTGTTGTAGTATTGTATATATAGAGTATAAGATAATTATATTATGGTGATGCTGGGGGTTGTAGTGCTCTATGTATAGATTATCATAGGATTGTAATACAGTCATATCCAGTGGTCAGGCCATGCTGAGGGTTGTAGTGCTCTATGTATAGATTATCATAGGATTGTAATACAGTCATATCCAGTGGTCAGGCCATGCTGAGGGTTATAGTGCTTTATGTATAGATTATCATAGGATTGTAATACAGTCATATCCAGTGGTCAAGCCATGCTGGGGGTTGTAGTGCTCTATGTATAGATTATTATGGGATTGTAATACAGTCATATCCAGTGGTCAGGCCATGCTGGGGGTTGTAGTGCTCTATGTATAGATTATCATGGGATTGTAATACAGTCAGGTCCAGTGGTCAGGCCATGCTGGGGGTTGTAGTGCTCTATGTATAGATTATTATAGATTGTAATACAGTCAGATCCAGTGGTCAGGCCATGCTGGGGGTTATAGTTCTCTATGTATAGATTATTATACATTGTAATACAGTCAGATCCAGTGGCCAGGCCATGTTGGGGGTTGTAGTGCTCTATGTATACATTATTATACATTGTAATACAGTCAGATCCAGTGGTCAGGCCATGTTGGGGGTTGTAGTGCTCTACGTATAGATTATAATAGGATTGTAATACAATCATAGCCAGTGGCCAGGCCATGTTGGGGGTTGTAGTGCTCTATGTATAGAATATTATGTCATTCTAATACAGTCAGATCCAGTGGTCAGGCCATGCTGGGGGTTATAGTTCTCTATGTATAGATTATTATACATTGTAATACAGTCAGATCCAGTGGTCAGGCCATGCTGGGGGTTGTAGTGCTTACACTCGTGCTGAGTAGGTGATGTAGTACACTACCTATGGACGATTTATTACTATACCCTAGCATTGGCCGATGCCCCGCTCCTGACCGCCTCATGGCCGCAGAGCCCCCTGCTCTCCCTCTCTGGCTCTGTGACATCTATTCTTCAGTAGACCGTCCTTCCCCGCCGCCCTGTCCCGCTTCTTCCCTGTGGGGCTTGTAGAACAGTTGGCTGGCTGCCCAGGGCTGATAGATGATGATGATGATGGTGGTGGTGATGGTGGGCGTCACGGCTCTGTCAGGGATCACCCGTGAGAAACAAACACAAGGGAACCCTCTGTGGATTTAACTTCTTCACTGCCATGAAGCGAAAACACGATGAAAACCCGACAAAGAGGAAAGATGGAAAGACGAGAAAGCTCGTAATGATGGAGATGAAAACTCCGAGACGCGATCCTCAACTACAAAGAAAGCCATAGAATCCTAAAGAACAGACCAGACAGCGGCGTTGCCCTTAGCAACAAGTGACAGACATGGTTGCTATGGGCAACTTCAATGCTTTATTACTGATGTCTTCCAGCTTTTTGATCCACTTGTATACAAGCTCATATCTGTGGAAGGAAACATGCAAAATGGCTCAACCCAACCGAGATTATCTGCAGGAATAACTACTGCAGGAACAGAGGAAAAGCAGATAGATAGATAGATGGATAGATAAATAGATGGATAGATAGACATACATTGATGGATAGATAATAGATGATAGATAATAGATAGATGATAGATAGATAATAGATAGATAATAGATAGATAGATAGATAATAGATAGATAGATAATAGATAGATAATAGATAGATGATAGATAATAGATAGATAATAGATAGATAATAGATATATGGATAGATAGATATGGGATAGATAGATAATAGATAGATAGATAATAGATAGATAGATAGATATATGGATAGATAGATAATAGATAGATAATAGATAGATGATAGATAATAGATAGATAATAGATAGATAATAGATATATGGATAGATAGATATGGGATAGATAGATAATAGATGATAGATAATAGATAGATAGATGATAAATAATAGATAGATAATAGATAGATAATAGATATATGGATAGATAGATATGGGATAGATAGATAGATAATAGATAGATAGATAGATAGATAGATAATAGATAGATAGATGATAGATAATAGATAGATAATTGATAGATAATAGATAGATAGATAATAGATAGATAGATAATAGATAGATAATAGATATATGGATAGATAGATAGATAATAGATATATGGATAGATAATAGATAAATAGATATATAGATAGATGATAGATAGATGCTGTAGATATATGATATTATGAGAATATTACGCCCTCTTTGAATCCTATGATGTTACATACAGGATATAATAAACCATCCGGTGGCTCACACACTTGGTATTTGTGCACAGTACCTTCCTTCTATAAGTATCTTCTCTATGGCAGTAATGCAGATTACATTTCACATATCCAATGTTTGCAGACATCTTGGCGCACACTGTGTCTGCCGCACGCTTTGTATGGATATAATGCCGTGTTATCTCCTTGCACCTGTTCACATTTGCTTCTTTCTGCTGCTCAGTCTTTGTACAGACAGATGAGAGGCAGATATTGACGCTATAAACACACTTCCCCCCACCTATGACAGTGAGCTTTTTTCATGGGGTTAATATCCAATTAAGTAACAAAACATAATATTCAGGTGAGGTTGAGGGTGAAGCATTGGAGAGGCGAAGGAGTAAAGCAATGCGGCGGGGACAGGACTGCGATGTTGATGGTGGATACACGGACATCCATGAAGACTGATCTCACCTGGTGGTCAGTAAGGAGCTGACTGCGGCAGGAGACGTGATCTCATCACAATCCCAGACTTTTTCTAGGATCACAGCTTTGTTACATTTGTATCCAGGCCTGAGAGTTACTACAATGTAACAATGTAACCGAGCAGCAGACTGATGCATTGTAGCAAACTTTAAGGTTTGGACACCATTGTAACAGATGCTCAGGTGTGACAGGTGTGAGAGCTGCACGATGGAGACCATTTCTGGAGTAAATCTCTATTGCGGTTGCAGATGATCAGGATCATAAACTGCCTCTGACACAGACAAATCTGCCTCCTGCTCACCTTGATGTCAGATTAGTTTCCTGCAAACCGTCACCTCCATCCCGCGCAGCGGATTAGGGCGAGCTGTCACTTTGTTTACAGAACGCTCTACCTGGCAGGTCATCACCGCCGCTGTCACTCCTCCTGTACTCACTGCTCCGGGCGGGAAATACCTGAGTGACTACAGGCCCGAGCAGCACAAAAGTATGTCAGATACATTTTTACCTGTAATTTTAAACCACAATTATACACGTTGTCCCATTATGAAAGTAGCAACAATATTCTGGGGCTCAGACCGATGTGTGTGAGTATCACTGGGGTAAAAGCTGATGGCCGCCCATTTCATATCTATCTATTACTTAATGGTTGATATCTTTATCTATCTATCCATCTATTTATTCCAAATCTATCATTTATTTATATCTACAGTGGCTTGCTAAAGTATTTACCCCCTTGGTATTTTTCGTGTTTTGCAACCTCACAACCTGGAATTTCACTTTTTTTTTTTTGAGGGTTTGCATCAGTTCATGTACAGAACATGTGAGGCAAGCAACAAATAGGACAAAATAACTGAAAACTTCAGTGTGCATAACTTTTCACTCCCCTAAAGTCGGTACTTTGTTGAGCCTCCTTTTACAGCAACTACAACTACAAGTCGCTTTGGATAAGTCTCTATGAGCTTTCCCCATCAGACCACTGGGATTTTTGCCCATTCCTCAAGGCAAAACTGTTCCAGCTCTTTCAAGTTCGATGGTTTCCTCTGGTGAACAGCAATCTTCAAGTCTGACCACAGATTCTTAATTGAATTAAAGTCTGGACTTTGACCAGGCCACTCCAGAACATTTACACCTTTCCCCTTAAACTACTCGAGTGCTGCTTTAGCAGTATGCTTTGGGTCATTGCATTGTTGGAAGATGAATTTACGCCCCAGTCTCAAATCACCGACAGACTGAAACAGATGCCCTGAAGTCTAACTATTTTCCCTGTCCCTGCTGCCGAAAAACATCCCCACAGCATGACGCTGCCACCAGCATGTTTCACTGTGGGGATGGTGATCTTGGGGTGATGAGCTGTGTTGGTTTGGTACCAAACATAGTGTTTACCTTTGCCTTGGTGGGCAAAAAGTTCAATTTTGGTCTCATCTGACCACAGCACCTTCCTTCATACATTTGGGGCGTCTCCCACATGTCTTTTGGCAAACTCAAAACGAGCCTTACAATTTTTGTGTGTAAGTAAAGGCTTTTTTCTGCCCACTCTTCCATAAAGACCACCTCTATGAAGTGTACGGCTTATTGTGGTCGTATGTGTCACGTATAATTTGGGGATTCGTGACAGCTCTGGGTATGATGTAATTCAAATGTAGTTTTTTCCTTTTGGTCCAGCAGGGGTTAATCTTAGTCTCTTGCTTGCAGCCTTTATAGCATGGTCAGCTGATGTTGGTTGATGCCACTCCCACCTCCCTTTAAATAGCCACATGATCCATCAGCTGACCGCTGGCTGTAGTTCATTCTATGCTGACCTCTTTAAAGGAGCCAGTCTCTGGAGAAGCTGTGGTTCTCGTTGCAGTAGTGAATTTTCCTGTTGGAAAACGATCTCGCTAGTGATCTCGTTATGTCTGACAGGTAGCAACGATCAGGCCCCTGCTGTGAAATCGCTGATCGTTACAAAGCTTCCTGGACCATTCCTGGGTCGTTGCGCTCCCGCTGGGCAGTGTGCATTGCTGTATTTGACACCTTATCAACGACCTCGTTAGCGATTCAGAACTGAGACACGTAGACGTACATAAATTGGACTTTTCCGCGCCCCTCGTCCCTGATTGGTGGTCGCTACTGCGTCCTTGTTGTTCAGATCCCACCAGCGTTCTCCGGCTGTGACTCCACTTTGAAGAAATCAGACATCTTTAGCGAGGTAGGTATTGTTTGGGGTCTCAAATGAGTTTCCATTTTTAATTCATTTATAGGTCATCTACCAATTATCTGCTAACATTGCTCTTCAGGGAGGGAGGGCTTGGCTTCTATCTGTATATATATGCTTTTGCATGGGCAGATATTTTAGGGGTCTCGTGCACACACACCCACACAGCACGTTTTCTGACACGCTGTCCTGGCCAACCGCTTCAGAGTTTTTCACACGCCAATTAACATGAAGCTTAAATCAATAGACTCTGTTGTTTTGGCCTGTTGCACGCTTCACAACTTTCTTCGTCGACGTGATGCAATTACGTACTGTCCGCCTGGCTTCGTGGACTCTGTGGACCGAGCCAATGGGGAAGTGGAGCTCGGTGAATGGCGTGCAAACGATCCTGCAATTGCAGGCCTTCAACCAGTGGGACATGGCAGAAACACCCATGATGGTGAAGACCTGCCGCGACAACTGCTGCCAGTATTTTAACGGTCCTGGTGCTGTTCCTTGGCAGCATCAGAACCTATAGTGGGCAACTACTCATGTTTCTACACTACTGACATTTCTGTACTGATGTGTCTAATAAACTGTGTGTTCTACTATGCAAAAGCTTTGTGTCTCATTTTTTCAGTAGTAGCAGTAGTCACCGCAGTAAGCAGTCCATATATATATATATACATATGTATACACATGCGTATACAGATACATACATACATACATACATACACGCATATACATTCGTGTACTCGTATGTAAACAGATTCATCCATGTACTCATACATATTTTTAAGTACATAAATATATACACACACACTCATATACACATACGTATACAGATAACTATATATACACATACATACTCTCAAACATACAGATATGCATACACATAAATGGCCATTTACATCTCTATATATATATTCATATAAATATATGGACATCCATACATCTGTACAGGAACAATGCACACACCAGTGTTCCCGTCTGACCGGAGACGCAGTAGCGATCCCATCTGACCGGAGACGCAGTAGCGATCCCATCTGGTGGGCGGTCTTGTGTTAAACCAAGGCCGCCCAATCAGAACGCAGTAGCGTCCACCAATCGGAGATGAGGGGGCGCGGAAAAGTGATTTTATGCACGCCTTTGTGACACAGTACAGTCCCTATCAAGGTGTGGATCGTTGAAATAGCTGCTGTGTGAAAGCGTCCCAACGACCGCCGAGATCGTTAGTTAGATCGCTGGGGCGGCCGAAATCGTTGGGAAGTTCTGCATGTTTGACAGCTCCCCAACGATCACGAAACGACTCTCCAGCGATCCCAAAACCGTGACGTACTAACGATCGCGCTAGCGATCTCGTTATGTGTGACGGGGTCTTAAATGTATTTTGTGTTATCTTCCCATTGTTTGTCTTACCTTCCTCGTGTTGTCCTATTGTAGTGGTGATACTAGTGTCTCACTGGCCTGCGCACTAGCCAGGTTAAGTTAAGGGCCAGCTAGGGATGAGGCACGGGGGAAAGGACCCGTCTATGGACGATAGGGGAGCTTAGGGACAGACACAGATTGGGTGTCCTTTACCTCATTCCCTCTATATCTTCCCGTTGTATCTGTGTGTTGTGCCATCCTCTGGACGTCCTCTTGTCATTCCGTGACAGTATGGACAGACACTCCAGTCTCTGCTTGAGAACAATGCAGCTCCTTCAGGGTTACCTTTGGTCTCTGTGCTGCCTCTCTGATTAATGCCCTCCTTGCCCTGGCTGAGAGTTTTGGTGGGCGCCCTCTCTTGGCAGGTTTGTTGTGGTACCATCTTCTTTCCATTTGACAATAATGGATTTGATGGTGCTCAGAGGGGTCATTACAGATTTGGAAATTTCTTTATAACCCAGCCCTGACTTGTACTTCTCAACACTTCATCCCTGACTTGTCTGGAGATCTCCTTGGTCTTCATGGTGTTGTTTGGAGATCTTGGTCTTCATGGTGTTGTTTGGAGATCTTGGTCTTCATGGTGTTTGGTTAGTGATGCCTCTTGCTTAATGGTGTTGCAGCCTTTGTGGCCTTTCAGAAAAGGTTAAATGTATATACTGACAGCCCATGTGACATTTAGATTGCACACAGGAGGACTAGAAGTCTTTAAGGGGCTTCATCACAAAAGGGGTGATTACAAATGCACGTGCCATTTTTTAGTTATTTGATCCCATAAATTTAATTTCTGCCTATATTTTTCTCACTTCACTTCAACTTAAACTATTTAGTGCTGATGCATCACACACAAATCGGATTGCAAAAATATTTACACCCAGGTTGTAATGTAACAAAAAAGGTAAAAAGCCAAGGGGGTGAATACTTTTGCAAGCCACTATATCATCAATCTATATTACTATCTCTAACTTTGCAGCACAAAAAATGTAAGTAAAAAATAACTGCAAGAGAAATTTGCGATAATTTTAGTAATTTTTTCCTACACTTTTTGCGGTAGATGTTTTGTATATGGAATTATTTGAGTAGGATAAATAATACTTTTTCAGGTGTCATGTGCTATACTATAAGTATTTTCCAGGTGGAACTGCACCGAAATCAAAGTAAAAGTGTGCCCAGAAAAAGCTCTAATGAATGAATATTTCTATGGAAAAACTCATTTTGAGCATCTTTTAACCACACCATATTTCCAAAGATGCCAAGCGGTTAAAAGGAGGGACAATTCTTTAGGTTTTTACTTTAGGTTTTTTTCTTTATGCTCAAAAAAACGCCAACAACCAAGACGACAAAAGATCGCTCAGTAAACCATCACAAAATTGCAAAAAAAAGATGCTTCAGGAAACGCTGGTGGTTTTTTCCCTAACGCGTCTTTTTTTGTGAGTTTGTGGTGGTTTACTGAACGATTTTTCGCCACCTTGGCCTCTTGGAAAACTCAGCGCGAATGCCTGCATGGAAAAGACATCATGTGAACATACACTTAGCCAACAATGGAGGCAGCATTCACGGTATACAACTGTAATGTGGCGCGGGGCAGTAGCCGTGGGCGAGGTACTCATCACTTACTCCCCGGCATGTTACATGAAGGTTGGGGTCCTGGCTGGGTGTGTGGACTTGTGCTGTGGGGGCACTACGCCTTTGTTACTGATGACTTTTGTTGGCCAGGACCAGATGTTGAGGACTTCAATGAGGGAGACCACCAGTCAAAAATAAAATTTTTACTTAACGATAACTTTGTGGGAATTGTGTACAGTACATAGCGGGTACACAGCTAGATGAACGTTTCCTTCACAATACGGAGCATTTCCACACACGGTTCCAATTCCTTTCTCGTTTTCCTATACATTATTGTCTGACTTTGTGACTTGCACCCGCACTTTGTTTGGTGCTGCTTTATTTTTTGGAATTCTATCTATCTAATATCTATCTATCCATCCATCTATCCTTCTATCTACATACGTGGACACAATTGTTGGTGTCTTCTGGTAAATTAAGAAGAACCCACAATAGTCACTGAAATAACTTGAAACTTACAAAAGTCATTTTCAATTTTGCTTTTGAATTTTGGTTGAACAGAAATATTAAAAAAAAACAACTAATGAAAATGGCGTGGGAAAAAAATGTTTCCCCTAGAAAAAATTGAAAGTGATTTGACTATTGGAACTTGTTAAACTGAGGAGTGTCCTGTAATTAGCATCGCAGGTGTCTACAAACTTGTAATCAAGGTGTTGCCTATTTAAAAAAGTAGTCACTGTGCTGTTTGGTATCATTGGTGTGTACCACACTGAGCAGAAAGCTAAGGAGAGAGAGGTGTCTCATGAGATTGGAAAGAAAATTATAGACAAACATGTTAGAGGTAAAGGTTATAAGACGTCTCCACACAGCTTGATGTTCCTGTTATTACAGTTGCACATATTATTTGGAAGTTTGAGGTCCATGGGACTGTACTCGATCTTCCTGGACGTGGCTGCAGGAGGAAAATTGATGATATGTTAAAGAGACGGATAATACGAATGGTAAGAAAAGAGCCCAGAACAACTTGCCAATAGATTAGAGGTGAACTCCAAGGTCAAGGTCCACAGTGTCAGATCGCACCATCTGGAGCTGTCTTGGCCACAAACACAGATATGAGAGCAGCTTTCTGATTGAGCCCTAAGACTGATGGGAGGAGCGCTCAGACAAATATGGAGGCAATTATCATCTCTCTATTATCTATCTATCTAATATCTATCTACAGCCTACATGTCAAACTCTGGCCGGTGATTATATTTGGCCCGCGACACCAGAACCACAACTGGTGTGGGGCCATTATTCTGTATGGAGGACTATGTGGGGCCATTATTCTGTATGGAGGACTATGTGGGGCCCATTATTCTGTATGGGGGACTATGTGGGCCCATTATTCTGTATGGAGGACTATGTGGGGCCCATTATTCTGTATGGAGGACTATGTGGGGCCCATTATTCTGTATGGAGGACTATGTGGGGCCATTATTCTGTATGGAGGACTATGTGGGGCCATTATTCTGTATGGAGGACTATGTGGGCCCATTATTCTGTATGGAGGACTATGTGGGGCCCATTATTCTGTATGGGGGACTATGTGGGCCCATTATTCTGTATGGAGGACTATGTGGGGCCCATTATTCTGTATGGAGGACTATGTGGGGCCCATTATTCTGTATGGAGGACTATGTGGGGCCATTATTCTGTATGGAGGACTATGTGGGGCTCATTATTCTGTATGGAGGACTATGTGGGCCCATTATTCTGTATGGAGGACTATGTGGGGCCCATTATTCTGTATGGAGGACTATGTGGGCCCATTATTCTGTATGGAGGACTATGTGGGGCCCATTATTCTGTATGGAGGACTATGTGGGGCCCATTATTCTGTATGGAGGACTATGTGGGGCCATTATTCTGTATGGAGGACTATGTGGGGCCCATTATTCTGTATGGAGGACTATGTGGGGCCCATTATTCTGTATGGAGGACTATGTGGGGCCCATTATTCTGTATGGAGGACTATGTGGGGCCCATTATTCTGTATGGAGGACTATGTGGGGCCCATTATTCTGTATGGAGGACTATGTGGGCCCATTATACTGTATGGAGGACTATGTGGGGCCATTATTCTGTATGGAGGACTATGTGGGGCCCATTATTCTGTATGGAGGACTATGTGGGGCCCATTAATCTGTATGGAGGACTATGTGGGGCCCATTAATCTGTATGGAGGACTATGTGGGGCCCATTATTCTGTATGGAGGACTATGTGGGGCCCATTATTCTGTATGGAGGACTATGTGGGGCCCATTATTCTGTATGGAGGACTATGTGGGGCCCATTATTCTGTATGGAGGACTATGTGGGGCCCATTATTCTGTATGGAGGACTATGTGGGGCCCATTATTCTGTATGGAGGACTATGTGGGGCCCATTATTCTGTATGGAGGACTATGTGGGGCCCATTATTCTGCATGGAGGACTACGTGGGGCCCATTATTCTGCATGGAGGACTATGTGGGGCCCATTATTCTGTATGGAGGACTATGTGGGGCCCATTATATTGTATAGAGGACTATGTGGGGCCCATTATTCTGTATGGAGGACTATGTGGGGCCATTATTCTGTATGGAGAACTATGTGGGGCACATCTATTATGTATTCTATCTATTTATCTATATACTGTATCTATTATTTATCCATCTATCTATTGGTTTTTTTTTTTAACTTTTCAATCTGTCCTAGATTTGGACCCTTTTATTTAGTGTGGCCAGTACCAATATCCTCATTTTATGTTTTTTCCTAAGGGAAAACCTGAGTGTAGTACAGTAGCAGGAAAGTGGATGAGATTTGAGAAAAATTTCATCCAACCACTACAGAAAATATTTTATTTATGTTTTATACATTTTTAATTGTTTGTCTTGTCTGTTTTTATCTGTCTCTGAATGTAATAAAATATATGAATTACACTTGATAATATTGTAGTCCCTTTATACCTTTCTTTTGTGGTTTGCTCTGCTGGTTTTTATTTCGCCAACATGTCAGGTTTAGGGCGAGTCGCTCACAGATAGTTGCGACCATAGGATAAGTTGGAGAGGAATTTCTATTGGATTTCGCTGCTGATTCTGAAAAGAATAGACAAATAATAGAACTTCTTACTATCTATATTGTCCTGTATGTAAGGAAAACTGCTATTGATTCCCATGCCCGACATTAATGAGGTTCTCCATCAAGGGGGTCTGCTGAACAGCGCAGTGGAGGGGTCCGCTGTACTGCGTATATAAAGGCACAGAGGATAGTCCATATGAATGACAACAAACAGCATCGCTCTCACACCCATAGATTTGAATGAGAACTGTGTAATACTTCATTTCTCCTGTGGTGGCGCTGCAGGGGAATTGAACACTTTCTGCCCGGTTCCACCATAGATTACAAACTGATCGCTGGGACTCCCAGCCAGAGAAATTATCAAAAGTGCACTTTCCCTTTAAGGAAGTGACTTCTTTGAAAACATCCAGTTGATTTTAGAGAGAGAGAGAAATACTTTAAATGACAGGGGAATTGTATGAAAAATCTGCTGTGATTCCCCCTGACGTGTCCAGCAGAAAAAGAAAAAGTTACTGAAGGGACAGGGAGGAAAGTATTGTGGCGCACAAACGTCAGACTGCACGGGGTTAATTTGTACTTCCGCTTATCGCACAGATCTCAGATGTGACATCTGTATATGAAATGTAGATTAAAAAATAATCGACTCCACCCAACCCTCAGCTTTGTATGGAGTTCATTAAAGTGCATGAATAAGTCTTGAGGGGATTTATAACAAGCGATTTCCTCCTATGCAGAAAAGCCTCTAGATCTCTGATTATCAGGCAGGGATCTCACTTTACTGCATTGTCCTACTGCGATTATGGTTTACCGCCAATCAGTGGGTCATACAGCAGGCCTACCTGGCTGTTGAGGATCAAGCCTGGCCAACCATGTGACTTCTCAGGCTCAGTGACATTGACGCGCCCCCTGGGCCGTGGGGTACTCGGTGCCGGGCTAGTCGTTGCTAGGGGTGATGTCACAGTGGCGGTGACCCGGTCCATGACCCAGGGCGGTCATTTAAAAGGGGATTTTTATAGGGGATTTATGTACAAAGTTCGTGACTCCACCTGTGGTATGCGGCTATGTGGAGCCGCCGCTGCGGAGCAGGTCCTCTGGAGCTGGTATTAGTGCAGCAGGGATGGTGTGGCTCTCCACAGGTAGAGCTTAGCTCCAGGGCAGTGTAGATGGTATAGGTTGTGCTGGGCGTTGTAGTGCAGGGTTTGATGGCGCAGCAATAATCAGAGACAATGGGGTGCAGTCCTCAGGGTCTTTACTCACAGTTGTTGCAGTCCAAGTTACAGGTACCAGCGTAACTTCCCTCGTCGTGCTGCGCTTACTCAGGGAGGGGTTCAGTCCACCCTCAGATATCTCCGGAGTACTTAACAGGACCCCCTTCTGTGTCCTTTCCCTGGCCGTCTCCCTGCACCTCATACCAAGTGTCCCAATCCAGTACCTGCGGGTCTTGTTGGGCGACGTCTGTTCCATCCCCTGGGTCCTCTATAGTTACCTTCTTGGTGAGACTGATATGGACTGTTGGCTGCAGGACTTGAAATACTGCAGCCTCCGGTTTCTAGTTGAGACATAAAGTGCTCTGCTAGTTGAGGGACCGGTCCCCTTTGTGTGGCCTGACCCCTCCACCTCCCGGTAGATTCGGGCGTACGGGTGGCCTCCAGCACTGCCCGTACCCCTGGGGTCCCTTCCTGGAGCCCTTCCTGCTTCTCTCCTTCTCCTTCAGCCCTGGGCCTCTCGTCAGGCCCTCTGCCTGAGCAGAGCTCCTACAGAGCCCTGCTCCACTCCTCTCACTGTAGACTGTTCTCACTCACTGCTCACTGTTCTGATCTCTCTAAACAAGATGGCTTCTCTATATATATCTTCCTCTCATGTGCTCCCCTAAGCTACTTCCTCCACCCACACCCACTACATAGCCCCTCCCACAGCTAGGGACCCGGACTGTGCTCTCCCTTAGGAGCAATCTCGCCCTACCCCCACTGCAGGTATATGTTGGATGCAGGTGTTAGGGTCCAGAGCTGTACTCCTTCCTTACCTGAGAGTGAGATACCACACCTCTGGGTGAGATGCAGTACCTCTGTGGCGACCGAACCCTCAGGGGCGCCACAACATCATAATAGCTGCTCATGGTGGAAGCAAGTGACATCACTTGACCGAGTGAGTGCCAACCTCTCAAACTGAAGTCACATCGGATGCTCATGATGTCAGAAAGTGACATCACCGGCTTGGTCAATGGTGTGTGACATCTCAATATCTGCTCGTGTTGGAAGAAAGTGACATTACTGGCCTAGTCATTGGTGTGTGACATATCAATGTCTGCTCGTGTTGGAAGAAAGTGACATCACCGGCCTGGTAAGTGGTGTGTGACATTTCACTATCTGCTCGTGTTGGAAGAAAGTGACATCATCGGCCTGGTCAATGGTGTGTGACATCTCAATATCTGCTCGTGTTGGAAGAAAGTGACAGGGTTCAGACGTAAACCCTGACGGGGCCACTGAATGGGTGCCTAAATGCAAGGTGAAAGCACCTTTAGACTGAATGACATCAAAATAGCTGCATAGCATTGAAGCCAGTGACATCATCGACCTACTCAATACCATGACTTTTCAAGCCGAATGACATCACAGTGGCTGCTCACAATGAAAGCCAATGACATCACTACCCTTGTTAAAGGAGTAATCAGGCTCCACTCACTACCACATCACCTACAGATATCTACCCTACCAGCTCGCAAGCGACTGATACAAGTATCTCACGCCTGTCCTATTCTAATGACTTGTTCTAAACCTGTATACTCCAAGTCACCTGTCCAGCTCAACTCCTGATATGGAAGAGAGTGGAGCCAGATTATTCCTTTAATGCTGTGACCTTCCAGACTGATGATATCACAATGGAAGCTTATGAAAGCTAGTGACATCACTGACCTAATCAATGCTGTGACTTTTCAGGCTGAAGTCTAAGGGGTAACGTTTCTCCTTGTAGAGAGGGACATGCTTCACGTGCCAGGGTAGAGAGACATATAGACCATGCAAAGCTCCTCTGGAAAATGAAATGTACAAATTCCCTGTGCAAAAAGGAAGAGGACTTGAACTCTAGTGCCACCAATTTGGAAATAGCAATCCTAAGGCTAAGTGCCCACGATGCAGAAATGCTGCATATTTTTTCCGCTTCTCCCTGGCAGGAAAAATGCATGCGGATTTTACATGCGGATTTTACATGCGTTTTTCCCGCCAGGTAGAAACGTTTGTGAAGCGTTCTTCACATGCATTTCTGCATGCGGGTTATCAAGCGCTTTCCAAGCGATTTTAGCATCACTTGGAAAAGTGCTTGACAACTTGGTCACACTATATAAATCCATGCAAACGGCATGGATTTATAGTAGTGTGACCAAGTAATAGTTAAAAAAAAAGAATAGGAATGGTAAAAAATAAAGATTATACTCACCTTCCGATGTCCTCCCGGTGTTTTCTCCTCTGCGTCCGGTGTCTTGGGCGGCTCTCAGTGGTATGAAGGACCTACGGTGACGTCATTCAGTCATGTGTCAGGTCACATGACTCAATGATGTCACCGCAGGTCCTTCACAACACCGCGACCCATACAGCAGACCAGACGGAGGGGAGAAAGCACCGGGAGGACATCAGAGGATAAGTATAATCTTTATTTTTTATTTTAAATTCTTTTTTTAACAGGTTCTATGGTGCCCGGATCTAGATGAGAGTCTCCTCTTCTCCAAACCTGGTTACCATCCGCACATTGAACCGTGTGATATCCGCATGTGCAGATGCAGTGATGCGGATGTCACGCGGTCCAATGCAAAATTAATGGACATGCTGCATATTTTTCCGCAATGATAATCCGCAGCGGAAATTTCCGCAGCATGTGCACAGCACATACAGATTATCATTGGGGACCATGGGGCACGTATTACCAAGCATTTTTTAAGCGTTTTCGCTGCAGAAATTCCATGGCAAAAACGCTTGAAAAACGCATAGTGGGCACGCAGCTTAAAACTCAATATCAATCCTTTAACAAGCCTTGCCACATGACTTAGGATAAAAGACAAACCAGAATCTCAATTTGCAGACATGTGTTTCGGGATGTTGCCCCTCCTCAGTGCAAAGCAAGAGATCTGATTTGGCTGTGTCAGAAGGGAGGCCTATAAGTCTCCTGACACTCAAATGGCAGGAATGTCACTCTCCATAAGGAGAGATGTTATTCTTTAGATCCCAGTCAGAGACCACTCATACCGCCAAATCAGATCTCATGCATTGCACTGAGGAGCGGCAACACCTTGAAACCTGTGTCTGAAAATTGAGATTCTGGTTTCTCTTTTATCCTAAGTCATGTGGCAAGGCTCGTTAAAGGATCGATATTGACTCTTAGGATTTCTGCTTCCAATAGGTGGCGCTAGAGTTCTAGTCCTCTTCCTCTCTGAAGAGGCAATTTGCATACTTTTTGGCTGAATAACATCACAATGGCTGCTCATGATGAAAGTCAATAACATCAGCTTAGTTAAAGGAGTAATCCAACTCCATTTTCTTCCGCATCAAGAAGTGAGTGTGGCCGGTGATATCATGTCTACAGATACCTGCCAGGATGTATGCACGAGTGACATCACCAGTCTCGTCCATGATGTCATTTTATGGGTTTTCTGCTCTTTGTAGCCATATGGCACAGTATATTAGTTTATTATCATCATGCTAATGTCAGGTTATCCTCCTACTAAGGTCTTGCTTGCTAACCCTTCCCGACTGACCTTCTAGATATGGCAAGTGTCCCACAAAGTTATGGCAAGAGATTTTTTTCCAACAGCTCTTGGCACTTTTGTTTCATAACAATTGCTTTTCTAATGTACAGTGCTGCTCATTATTATTGACACCCCCTTCATTTTTTTCATAGACTGTACAATATCTTTAGAAATAAATGGAAATGTTCCAAAGTTATATTCTCAGGATTTTTTAATTAGTGGTCCAATGTAATACATCAATAAAACATTGTTTTTCAACTTCCATGTTGTAATTTCAAAGAAAAGCCAGAACAAACAGCATGTGCAGCAATAAAGGCTCTTAGAGCTCCACAGCTTGAACCACGCAGACCCGAGTCCTTTTTATCTCCCTCCCCCATGTCACCCCTTCCCCTTGTCACCCCTTCTCCTTCTCCCACTTCATTGATACAGTATGCTTTTGCAAAAAAAATTTTTTAACGCTTTTCATTAAAAGTCATGTTTTAAACTTCTAATCATTGGTGGATGCTGGAACCCTCTGGGTTTTTTTTCTCTCTGCTATTGCCCAGCTGCCAATCTTGAGTCCGTGCACAGCATTCTTCATATGGAGGCTTCAAACCATCTGCACTTAGTGAGCTGAATATTTCCTTTTCCCCCCACCTTATGTTTTTTCACCCCTAATTAATACTTGGTTGCACACCCTTTGGCATCTTTTTCCCAATGGCAGATTTCAGTTCACCCCAAAGATTTTCAATGGGATTGAGGTCAGGACTCATTGCTGGCCATTTTAAAACTGTCCATTTTTTTCTTTTTCAACCATTCCTGTGTACTTTTGGATGTGTGCTTTGGGTCATTTTCTCGCAGGAGGACCCATGATCTTCGACTCAAACCAAGTTTTCTTACATAGGGTAGGATATTTCGCTCTAAAATCTCTTGATAATTCTCTGATTTCATGATTCCTGTGATACAGTCAAGGCCTCCAGTACCAGATGCAGCAAAGCAACCCACAGTATTATGGATCCTCCAACATGCTTAACTGTTGGTACGGTGTTCTTTTCCTTATAAGCTTCATCGCGCCGTCTGTAAACAAACTGTTGCTTTGCATTGCCAAAAAGCTCTATTTTTGTTTCATTTGCCCACAGAACATTTTCCCAGAAGGATTGTGGTTTGTCAAGGTACCCTTTGGCAAAGATCAGTCATTCCTTTTTATGTCATTTCTTCAGCAATGGTTTCTTCCTTGGCCTTCGCCCATAAAGCTCTGTTTGGTTTAGTATGCAGCGTATGGTACTTGTTGGAACCATGACCCCAGACTGTTCCAGATTAGCCTTCAGTTTGACGCGGTGTTTTTTCCACCATTCGCACCAACCTTTGAAGACATCTCTTGTCAATTTTCCTCTTTCCCCCACATTCAGGGAGGTTCTTGACGGTTCCATGCTTGGCAAACTTCTTAATAACATTGCGCATTGTTGAAATTGGGATACCATGGTCTTTGGAGATGGCCTTATACCCTTTGGAAGTCTTGTGTTTGCTAATAATAGTAGTTCTGATATCCTTAGACAGCTCCTTTGTTTTCAACTTTGTGACAAAGGAACAGGGCCTACCATGTAGTGTTTTAAAACACTGAAGTCATCATTCATTGGCTAATTCATGTCATATGGGCACTGACAATCACAGGAGAATCTCTTTTGTGATTTACCACAGGCGAGTCAAAATGTGTTTCAATACCAAATTAATGCCATTGTCATAGCAAGCTTTAGGTTTTTCTATTTTTCCCTCCCATTGTTTTTGGCTTGGTTTCACTTGATTCATTTTTTTTCAGGAGATATTCCACATTATGTACTTAAGCTTCATAGGTGCCAATAACGATGAGCAGGACTGTACTTTCATTATCTGCCCTTCTTCTAAGAGCGTATTTCGGAGATGTGACGTAACTCTCTGTTGACATGCGGACATTACTTCCTGTCTGTTACATCCCATCTGCCCCTCTTCAGGATTCAGATGGGATGACTGGAGCATATCATCTTCTCCTGATGGGGTGGGAGCTGCCTTTGAGTGATTGACAGGGTGTTTGAGCAATGCAAGCCTAGATGATAGACTTCACTGTCCTCTGCACGGACACTGCCAATGCTTGTGCACCTTGTGGTTTGCTTGTCATGAGAAAGCACATTGCAGCTCTTGTCAATTAAAGGGACTGTCACTTGTGCTCCGAAGCATCTTCAGGGTCAGTGCAGAGGACAGTGAAGTCGGACATCTGAACTTGCTGAAGCTTTCAAATGACAAGCGGCACATCGCAGCTCTTGTTAATTGAAGGGACCAGCGCTCCAAAGCATTGGTGGGATCTGTGAAGACTGATCTGAGCTTCATACCCTTTCAATTATTTAAAGGCAGCTCCGTCCCCACTAGGAGCAGAGGGACACGCTCTTCTTATTACATCTGAATCCTGCGTCCAGATGGATCTGGGAAGGATCGGACGTAACAGACAAAAAGTAGAGTCCGCATGTCATAGGATTACATGGCCCACACCAAGATGCGCTCATCACAGGAGAAGTGCGGGTAATGAAAGTATATTAGAAAATCTGAGGAGTTAGAGCATATGAAAGGAGGTCAAATATAAGAGGAAAAACCCTTTAAGGAAAGGAAGTAAGGATCAAAGAAGAAAGGATCAATGAGATGGAAGGAGAGAAGAAAGTAAGGAGGAAAGAATGAAGCATGAATGAAATGGAAGGAGGGAAGAAAGTAAGGAGGAAAGGAGGAAAGAATGAAGCATGAATGAAATGGAAGGAGGGAAGAAAGTAAGAAAGAAGGAAGGATGAAAGAAGAAAGGATGAATGAGATGGAAGGAGGGAAGAAAGCAACGAGGAAAGGAAGAAAGATGAACGAGTTGAAAGGAGGAAAGTAAGGAGGAAAGAAGGGAGAATGAAAGAAGGAAGGATGAATGAAATGGAAGGAGGGAAGAAAGCAAGGAGGAGAGAAGGAAGGGTGAAAGAAGTAAGGAGGGAAGAAAGCAAGGAGGAGAGAAGGAAGGGTGAAAGAAGGAAGGAGGGAAGAAAGCAAGGAGGAGAGAAGGAAGGGTGAAAGAAGGAAGGAGGGAAGAAAGCAAGGAAGGATGAACGAGATGGAAGGAGGGAAGAAAGTAAGGAGGAGAGAAGGAAGGATGAAAGAAGAAAGGATGAATGAGATGGAAGGAAAGAAGAACGTAAGGAGGAAGGGAATGAGGAAAAGGGTGGTAAGGAAGCAAAAAATGAAGGAAAGTTATGAAGAAAAAAGGGAAGGATGGATGGAAGTAATTAGGAGAAAAAGGAAGAAGCAAGGGGGTAAGGTATGAGGGAAAAAGGGAGAGAGACAGCAAAGGCAGACAAACAAGAACAACCAGCACAGTTGCATAGGGGGCCAGTAAATAAGGAAGGGGCGCTGCCATCTGAAAACAGGTGACTACTGTCTATTAGACAACATATATTAATGTCATTTATTTAATGGCTCACAGTTACTTATAGGGGGTTAAATATATGAGGGACACTCAAAGATTAGTCATTTGCAAGCCAAGGACCCTCTGATTTCTGTGGCCTACCCTAAGCAAGGAAAGGATGGGAAGAAAGGAAGAAAAAGAAGAAAAGAAAGAAGGGATGTAAAGAAAAATGGAACAATGTGTGAAAAATAGGCGGGAGGACAGAAGAGAGGGAGAAAACAAGGAAGGAAATATTTTTTTGTTTCTGTTGCTTGTGACGTAGGTAGAAACTGACCATACTCTGGCATTACTGCAGCCAGACACTTGGCAATACTCATGAGATGCTCAATTATCAACCTCTAAAGATGACACCTAGCCAATAGGGAGAAGACTAGACGAGTTGCTGAATAAAGTTCTTATGGGTAATCAGATAGTTCATTCAGACCGCCATCTTTGGTCTTCATATGTCCTGGTCAACCATGAATATGACTAAAAGTTTCTGTGCAACCACAGGGTTCAGGTCATGCCTGGTCAGCTCAAACATCTTAGGAATTCAAGATGACCTCTGTCCCTCACCTGTAATTTCACGTTATGAGTCTGTAGGAACTTGACCTAGATGAAAAGGTTGACTCGGGCCCTGAGATTCACAAACTGTTTATAGTCCCCGTTCTTATATTTTGGCATCCCAAGACCAATCTTCCCATATATATTGATTGTGACAGAGGTCATTTCCTGCATATTTCTGATGTGAAGACATTTTGGCACCCGGCCTCTAAGCAATATTTCTAACAACCACAAGTTAAACTTTTGTCTATTGGTACTTCTATGGAATTAAACAGGATTACCAAGAAAAAAAAAATCTGGGAGGGGAAAGCTTCAACGAAAGAGGAATTTCCGAGAAGAAAAGAAGTCTTCAAAAAAAAAAGGACAGAAGGTTTGATCTTGGACTAGACTGCTCTTCTCTTGCTACTAATCTCCCACAGGTCTGAGCTTGTTATAGGCTACATGAAAAAAAGAGGTTTAGTTACAGGGCGCCCGTGGCAGCACATTTCCTCGAATAGAAGCTAAAGAAATGTAATAAATGGAATACTTGTCCAACGAACCATAACCCGTAACGTGCACCTGCTGCCTAGACACAGAAACGGTGGCATGTCATGCATTACCCTAGTGATTGGTGTGAAGACTGGTCTACGCCCTTGGTCCATCACATTAGTTATGGTTGTACTGGCTATCAATTATTACGTGGTTCTCTCATGAAGATGTCCTTATGCTCTAATGGAAAGGGTTATCATAAAAGGGGGTGGAGGTTGCTTTCAAAAACTAGAGGCAAAGAAACTAGTTGATGGTCAGGTGGGCTGTAATACTGCCAACTTGCTTAATATCAGTGAGGTCATAATCTGCAGGACAACCACAGATCGATAGCATAGAGTAAACGCTGTAGACCCTTCAATGTTTAGCCAGGCAATGTGGTCCGCCTGTTTGTGAGGCGGTGCCGAATACTGTAGTGACTCGCCCAGGGAATGGCAGTGGGTAGTGGTAAAATTTGTCATCACTATGTGAAGTAGCTTGTTTTCTATGGTCTGTACATCTTTTATGCTAAAAAGGCTACTATACATAGAGGTACATGAGCTGATCACTAGCCAATATCTGTGTAAGGGGTACTGTTGAATGAAGGGATCAGGTGGAGAGGAATGATGCAGAAGTCAAAGGATGAATGAAGAAGAGTTAGGTTAGTGAATGTAATTAGTGAGAATTAACTTGATTGTCTAGGGTAGCGCATTCAAGAAAGCTGATGCAGCAAGAGAGAAGTCTTCAAAAGAGGAATGGGGGGGTTAGGATGAATGAGAACGTTATTCTTAAATAATTAACAGAACAGAAAGCACGGCTAGGGTGGAAGACAGAGCATTGTGGGTAAAAATGATAAACTTATATTATACTCTATAGCTGATGGGTAACCAGTGCAATGACTGGCACAGGGTGGAGGCACTGATATAGCTGAATAACTTACATTAAGTTGGAGAATGAGAGAAGTTTTCAAAATGGCAGTGGCGGGTTAAGATTATGAAGACCGTTATTGAATGTAATAGGACTACCTAAAATGATGTCTTTTTACGGCCTGCTTTAACATGTGGATGTTGAGAATTAAGATTGATTGTCTAGCGTAACGCATTCCAAAAAGCTGGCGCAGCAAGACAGAAGTCTTCAAATAGTAATGGGGGGGTTAGGTTTATGGAGAATGTTATTGTTAAATCGTTAACAGAACACAGAGCACGGCTAGGGTGGTAGACAGAGCATTGTGGGTAAAAATGATAAACTTACATTGTACTCTATAGCTGATGGGTAACCAGTGCAATGACTGACACAGGTGGAGGCACTGGTATAGCAGCTGGATCAAAATAAGGTTAGTAGGGAGAGGAAACACAAAAAAATCCAGTTTTTGAAAGATCCCACTTTAGATGGAGAACAAACTTGATGTTAGAGATATCGGACAGACAATCACTGGTGTTTTGTAATACTGCGGGGAGGATTTCACTCAGTGTCATCCATGGAGAGATATCCAAGGTGTCGGATCCACATCAATCATACAGTGATGGCCTAATCTAAGGATGCGTTCTCCATATATACTTTGGGAAAAGTCCTTTTACGCTACAAGAAGTGGGGCAATTATTGGCACCATTTAAGAAATACACTGCTTTGGACCTGTCATAGCTATTGTAGAAGCACTGACCACAACTGTACGGCAGGCATCTGTGACTAAATTGTAAAATTCTACGATGAGTCCAAACCCCATTGAGGAATTCCGTAACTTACAAATTCAGTTGTCAGATTAAGGAGTCTCTTCAATGAAGCTCAGTGTAGTATGGAAATTTCTGCAGAAATGGCAATGAGATCATGATGAAGATGTCACTTTTTGGCACGTTGCACAGCTTTATGTGGACAGGCTGGATGTGGTCCATCTACTGTGTGGAATACTTCCAACGGCTTCCAGCGCTTGGCTTTAAATCAGATGTATCTGACGAATCGGAAATCTCAACAGATAGCCTATAGACCTTTTAGATTGGATTAAGCATTGACTACTAATGGGAATTTGGGATCAGTATCAATCATCGTATTATTTTAAGGGATTTTTCACAATATAGCACAGTCAATCAATATTTGATTGGTGGTGATTTGACTTCCAAAACATCTGCTCCATGGAATAGGAGAGGTTACGGTACCAGGCACAGCTACGAGTATGGAAGATCCTTACTTGCTGGAGCACTGTAGCCCCTTCATTGGAGTACCCGACACATCGACATTAATATCCATGTGGCTTCTTTGTACTGGATCTTAGCCCATTTAACTGAATCTGAAATCGAGAAAACAAAAATATGACAGTTTTTGAAATGTGAGGTGTCAGCTGGTATATTCAATAGACATACATTGGGTTGTGCTCCATCCTATTGTAGGCCTTGTAGATATTTTTGGATCCTGGTGGCCCAAAACTCTCTGCCTTTTCACAAATTGTCTCTAAAGAGAGGAAGAGGACTTGAACTCTAGCGCCACCTATTGGAAGCAGCGATCCTAAAAGTCAATACCGACCCTTTAACGAGCCTTGCGATATGAGTTAGAATAATAGCCAAACCAGAATCTCAATTTGCAGACACGTGTTTCGGGGTCTTGCCTCCTCATCAGTGCAAAGTGTGAGATCTGATTTGTAAAGGTGAGGGGCTCTGGACTGGCATCTAAGGAGTAACATTTCTCCTTGTGGAGAGTGACATGTCAAGCCTGGCATGTCAGAGTGAGGAGACTTTTTAGCCATGCATGCTCCTCTGGAAAATTAAATATGCAAATTGTCTCTTCACAGAGGAAGAGGACTTGTACTCTACCTATTTAGGATTGCTGCTTCCAACAGGTGGCACTAGAGTTCAAGTCCTCTTCCTCTCTGAAGAGACAATTTGCATATTTAATTTCCCACAGGAGCATGCATGGCTTTTAAGTCTCCTCACTCAGACATGCCAGGCTTGACATGTCACTCTCCACAATGAGAAACGTTGCTTTCTCACATGAAATGCAAACTCCTCTTAGGACCCATTCTTGATTGGCTGGGATCAACATTTGACATCTTTTTCCTTTACATTTTGCAAATTCTGACTGCATTTAGGTCGCTTCTCAATCTTTGCACTTTTGTCAAACCTTCACAGCAGCGCTCACCAATACATTGCTCTGTTCCCTCCTATACACCAGAAGGCGCGCCAACAAAATGTTAATCTCTATTTCATTCACTGCATCATCAGTAATCTCAGAAATCAGACCCATTTTTGTGGTAGAATGGCCATCTTAAAGAAATTGTCTAGAAGTGCCGGCCATAACAGTTTGGAACAAATTAAAGAAGCAGCTGAAGTTTATATCAATCAGTTATCACATAAAGGATAGGAGCAAGGGCATGTATAGTGCATTTATGCCAATGGCAGTTGTTAATTTGTCCATAATTCATGGCCAAGACTGGCACTCGTGTAACGTGGCGTGGGGTGGTAGCCGTGGGTGAGGTACTCGTCTTTCACACCCTGTTACGCTACATGGAAATGGGGGTCCTGGCTGGGTGTGTGGGCTCAGTTTATGGGGGCGCTATACCCTTGCAGGCCGTATGATTCCGGTGAATTTGGCTGGCCAGGACTGAATGCTTTAAAGCTCAATGAAGCTCCATGACTCAAAAATAAACAGTTTTTTTACTTAACATTAACTTGGTGGGGATTATGTACAATAGATAGCGGGTGCATAACTTCACGAACGTTTCCTTTATAATTCGGAGCATCTTCACTCACAGTATCTCGACTTCTTCTAAGTGTAGTTATTTCTGCCTCAAGTTCCTCTGTCTTCACCACAACCCAACTCCAGCAAGTGAGAGTCCTATACTTCAACCTGTGGTTCCGTGTCCTTATTTTCTATTAGGGGAACTAGTTTGCCACTATGGCTGATACTTAGCTTCTCTGCTTGCTGACGCCTTGGAACTCCATGCCACGTCACTCTCTCCGTCTCACGTTCCCTGTTCCATCCTGGCTCGTTACCTCTGTGAGTTGTAAACTCGGGGACATACTGCTAGGCGTCCTGTCCAAGGACCCATCTCTGGTGCATCACTCTGTCCTTCGGTCACTTTCCTTCCTGTTCTCCAGATCTCGCTATCTACTGTCTCAGTCTCCACCCATGTCGGGGACACCCATGTCATGCAGCTCTGCTCACTATTCAGACCATAGGTCTGCTTCTGGTGCACACTGGAACCGATGTGTCTCCCCGACAGGAAGCTGTCTCTGTCCCTTCAACTTAGCCCCTCCCACTCTGGGCTAGTCCCAAACATTAACCTTAACTCTCCCTATTGTTGGGTGGAATACAGCACTATCACTACTAAAGCATGTCCCAATACATATTACACATCATAACAGTACTCATGTCTTCAAGGGGGAACGTGAGTAGTATGTCCATCTCCTTACATTCAGGAAACTTTTCTTTAGATCACATGAGCTGGTACCCAAAATGAGTTCTGCTCCTCCATCAGCTACGATTCTACCATTCTCTTGCCCTATATTATGCCATGACATATGATTGGTAGGCTTGCCAGTTTACAGTGGCTCAACCATTTTTACGTGCCAGGGCTAATTTTTAGACCCAGCATCATACGATACACTGCCATCATTGGAAACCGTAAGATGAAATAAAACAAAAGGCAATTTGATGTCATCACTGAGTAGGGAGCAAATGCTGCAGGCAGTAAATGAAAACCAGTAACAATATCTCCAGTGTACTGGATTACAGAAGAGGCAAAGCTTATTATATATAATTCCTTCATTTCTCCAAAGACACAAAAGCATCTTGTTTTGGGTCAGGGCTCAGAGAAGTCACAACATGTTCTCATATAAAGCTCCAAAGAGATGAGGAGCTGCGTTAACTCCTCCTCTGCTGTATACCGTCTCTATTGTCTAAGGAACATAGAATAAGTACAAGGCTAATTGAGAGAAAATGCCATAATCCTAATTTATTTTGGGATCATAAGTTACTCTTGTTCTACACAAAGGTCAGTTCCCATTGGTGTTAAAAACACTCATGCCTATCTATGTATCTATCTATTAAGCAAGAAAGTGGAACAGCACCGGATTTAAAAGTTGGGTGCAAGGCCTCCTAAACAACGATTCCGTTGTCCAATATATATTATTTAAGAAAAGAAGGCAGCACTCCAAAATTTGTGAAAAAAAGAGGACTTTATTAGTCCATCAGATGTGACAACCTTTCGGGTGAACACAGCCTTTTTCAAGCTTGAAAAAGGCTGTGTTCACCCGAAAGGTTGTCACATCTGATGGACTAATAAAGTCCTCTTTTTTTTCACAAATTTTGGAGTGCTGCCTTCTTTTCTTAAATAATATCTATCTATCATGATTATACAGTGTTTCAGAGTGGAAGTAATACATTAAAAACATTATGTAAACTGACGGACGGTTGTTTTAATTGTAGACTGTTTCTCTCATAAAACAAAATGAGGAAAACCTAAAAAGAAATGAAATAAATGAGTACCAAGAAAAATATCCATAGTCCAGAGCTGCATGCTTAAAAAGGACCTGTCAGTTGTTCCAAAAAAAATTGAGTTTATAAATACGTCGTTAAAAACCCTGAGGTCATCTGATTCTGCCTCTTTTTTTCCTTTTTGCACTGCGCCTCTCCATTGCAGAGATATTCACATTTTTAGCTTGTGGGGCTCAGCATGTGAAATTTCTTCTTGCACATGTACTAGCTGTTTATCAGTCTCAAACGTTGCTGAGCTGGGGTTGGCAATGTCTGGGAGTGAGTGTGGAAAGCGTAGGCATTCAGAGAATACTCTGAAGAAAAGCCCAGTTGGACTGCAAGTAGAGACTTCACATATTGCACTCTAAAAGCACCAAATGTGAATATCTCTGCAATGGAGCGATACAGTACAAAATGGAAAAAGCATCAGAGTCAGTGAAACTCTGTGATTTTTTTTTTTACAGGGTATTAAACTCAATTTTTTTTTTAGCCAGTTACTGGGCGTCTTTAACAACATTTCCATTGCAGACTTTGAGATGTTTTAGCCTTGCTCCCAGGAATACCAGGGGTCAAAGTATGCAGAAATGCCCCATAAAACCTTTTGGTGTGGCTTAGCTAAATTTTTCCCCTTTTCAACTTTGACTCTCTGGACTTTATCTGCAAAATCAGAACTTTTGGCAATGTGAAGCTACCTGTCATCTTCTTCTACCTGGCAATCAGAACTGGAAATGCTTTTTCAGCTCTTCTGTTGATGGATAGTGTCAAACTTTTGCTCTCATTTAAACCAGAAACTGCTATTTTGGTTTCATCCATCCACAAAACATGGTTCCTATAACCTTATGGCTTGTCCAGGTAGCAAACTACAGATGGGCAGGAATGTTCTTTTTTTGGTGAGCAATATCTTTCTCCTTGCAATCCCGCTATGCACACAATTGTTTTTCAGTGTCCTCCTGATGGTGGACTCATGAACATTTTCATTAGCTAATGTGAGAGAGGCCTTTAGCTGCTTAAATGATATCTTGGTTATCTTTGGGACTCCCAAACTATTATGTACTTTGCTCTTGAAGTGATCTTTGTTGACCGATCACTCCTGGGGAGGGTGATAATGGTCTTGCATTTCCTCCATTTATACACAGTTTGACTGTCTGTTGATTGGTAAAGTCCAAACTCTTTAGTGATGACTTTGCAACCTTTTCCAGATTAAAGAGCATATACAAACTTGCATTGTGAAGATAAAACTTTGATAGATTCTTGTACGTTAAATAAAACAGGTCACCCTCTCACACCTGATTGTCATTGAAAACACCAGACTCCAATTTTACCTGCCAATTATCTGCTAATCTAAAGGGTTCACATACTTTTGCCACTCACAAACATGTGACATTGGATCATTTTTCTCATTTATAAAATGTCTAATATTTTTGACTTATTTGATTGATTTGGTTCTGTTTATCTGCTTTTAGAACGTGTGTAAAAATCAGATGAAGTTCTAGATCAAATTTGGCTATGGAAAATTCTGAAGGGTTCACAAACTTTTAAGCACCACCTTATAAAAAAACTGTGGTGATAACTTTGGAAGACAATATGGTTTTTGTTCTCATTTTAAAAGTGCAGGTTACTAAATGTAAGGAAGTCATAGAAAACACCTTTATGGTTGACCAGTGGAACCCATATGGCAGTCACTTTATGGCACTGTGAGGTAGCAGTCACACCCTGGCCCTAAAAACGGAGGAGACCGCAAGGTCCCACTGCCATATAAGAGGACACCAGTGTTATAGATGGAGGCCTGTTACTATTTTCCATTCATACTTGCAGTCCAAGTCTGCTGTGACAATCTCTCCATCCAAGACTAAAAAGATCTCCTCTTGACCCAATCATACTCATGATGCGTTGGGATATAGGAATATTGGAGTAGGGATTAGAGATCACAAAGCCTGAGTGACACTGCAGGTATTCTTCACCAAATTGAAGACCGGAATGATCCTTAATCCATAGATTTGCACCTTGAAGCTTTGTAGGTTTAAATATGACAGGAAGCAAGAACTACAGATCTGCATAATTGTTACTGATGTGTCTTTACTTATATTGTTCAATAAAAATGCCAGTCATACTTAATCACTACTAATCTTATGATGAACACCACTAGGACTCTTAGTGTTTTTTAGTGTTTCTTTAAAGAGGACATTTCAGTGGATTTTTAAAAAAATTAAACTGAGCCCCTCCTCCTCTCCTGTTGCTGCTGTTCTACTGATTCCGGAACAGTTTTTATTTTTTTTCTGTGTCCTTCCGTTCCAAAGTTATGCCCCCTGGTAATAATGGTGCGAATTTTACCTTCAACCAGCTGGGCGTATATCACAGAACTTCCTTGTGTGCACCGCTGTGTTTTGATTGGTCAGCAGCATCACAGGAGAAAAAGACAACACCCACTGAGAAGTTCTGTGGCATACGCCCGGTTGGTTGAAGGGAAACGTTGCACCATTATTACCAGGCGGAATAACTTTGGAACGGAGAAGAAAAAAGAAAAACTGTTCCAGAATCAGTGGAGTAGATACTCAGTTTCAATTTAAAAATGTCCTCTTTAATGGGGTTGTCCAGAACTGGAAAAAACATGGATGTTTTCTGCTAAACACGATTCCACAGAGAAGATTGCTCATGGAGCAAAATTCTTAGGAGCGCAAAATTGCAAAAGAAAAAATGTGTAGTAGTGGCGTCACTAACATCAAAGAAGCGGGAAAGCGCCACTTTGAACTGTATCGGCATTAATCTAATGTCAACACAGTTGGATCTTATCGTAGAGTGGGTAGCAAAATGGCAACGTGCTGGCGCAGGCGGTGTTGGCATATACAACAGATTAGGAGTTATTATAAGTGAAAGGAGGACTTTATACTAACCAGACAGCAGATGGCTATAGTGTGTAAAGTTATATGCTTGCTGTATGGTGGGAGGAAAGCTCTCAATTGTTGGTTGTTTTTACTTCCTGTGTTTTCTTTCTCTTTCCTGAATGTGTTATGTCAGCAGCACACGGACTGTGTGACACTGAATTGTATCTCATGTTTAACCAGTATGAAGTAAATACTGTTTACTCAAGATATCTTGCTGATTGAAGCTCTCTTAAGTACAGCGGTGACTGTAAGAAGATGCACTCTGTGACAGGCGGCACAATGACATCCCCGCATTGCACTGCCGGTGCTAACCTTCTCTGTGTGTAGGGAAGAAAAGAGGACTCAGATTACGTCAGTACAAGATTTAATTTTTATAGGGGTGCCATTAACAATTTCTAAAGGAGGCACTGAGGGCACAATAATTGGCTTGCTCCATATGTACAATATGCAACTGCTGTGCACAGGTCATGTTTGGAATTGCAGCTCAGCTCCATTAAGCTTTAATATCAGACAAAACCCAAGGACAGGTGAAGAACGCTTTCAGTAGTCATCTTTTTCCATAATTGCCAATTATCCCGGAATGTATGGGAGGCTCCTGGAAAAGGGGAGAGCTTTGCAATGTTATGAAAAATTGAAAAATGTCCTAAGCCTCACGAGACCTCCTGGAAATCAACATATCTGTAAGGTTTTGTATGCGTGAATGCTATGTCTTTTAGGGGGGTGGGAAATAGGGCGTGTAACCTCAGTTACCATCAATATCTTACCTCTTGCCCAATAATAATAATAATGTTATTTCTAGAATGCCAACATATTCCGCAGCACTTTACAATTAAGGGGAGAATAGTACAGACAATAAGACGGAGGACAATAAGGAGTGAGGGTCCTGCTCCAAGCTTACATACTATATGGAAATAGAGGGGACACAATAGGTAAAAAGTGCTTGTCATGTATGGTCCAGCCATCATTATAATAAATAGTGCATTTCAAATAAGCTGCATGAGCCGTCATCACTCAATATCTGTCTGAGTACAGTTACCAAGTGCTATTCGGTGCATGAAGGATGTGGAGACAGATGAATAGAAGGAACCAGATTCTGAGGAAAATTTAGATAGTGGAAATAGTGAAAAGTTAGATTAGTGAAATGAGGTGATAGGCTTGTCTAAAGAGATATGTTTTTAAAGCTTGCTTAAAAATGTGGGGGCTAGGCATTAATCAGATTGTCTGGGGTAGTGCATTCCAGAAAACTGGCGCAGCACAAGAGAAGTCTTGGAGGTGGGAGATTCGGATTATGGAGAATGTTAGTCTCAGATCAGTTGCAGAATGGAGAGCTGGAGTAGGGTGATAGAGATGAAGGAGGAGATGTAGTGTGGTGCAGAACTGTGGAGAGCTTTATGGGTGAGAGAGATAACTTTGTATTATATTCTGTGGCAGATGGGTAACCAGTACAATGACTGGCACAAGGTGGAGGCATCATTGTAGTGGCTGGACAGAAATACGACCCTGGCTGCCGCATTCAAGACGGATTGGAGTGGAGAAAGTTTGGTTAGAGGGAGACCGATTAGTAATGAGTTACAGTAGTCCAGATGAGGATTTATAAGAGTGACAGTAAGACTTTTTGCTGTTTGAAAAGATGAGAAAAGGTCGGATTCTGGAGCTGTTTTTAAGATGCAGGTAACATGAGCGAGTGAGTGATTGGATATAAGGAATAAAGAAAAGTTCTGTGTCAAATATGACCCCAAGACAGCGAGCGTGCCGCTTAGGAGTTATGGTTGAGCCACCCAATGTAATTACAATATCGGGTATAAGTAGTAGATGGGGAAACACAAGACATTCAGTTTTGGAGAGATTTAGTTTCATATAGAAGTAGGACATGGTGATAGAGACAGCGGACTGACAATCACTGGTATTTTGTATTTAGAAGGGGGTGATGTGAGGAGAAGAGGTGTATAATTGGACGTCATCAGCATAGAGATGGTACTGAAAACCAAATCTGCTGATGGTTTGTATAGAGAGAAGAGGAGGGGGTCTAGGACTGAGCCTTGAGGAACCCTGATAGTAAGGGGAAGTGGAGATGAAGAAGAGCCGGCAAAAGATACAGTGAAGGAGCGTTCAGAGAGATAGGAGGAGATCCAGGAGAGAACATTGTCCTTGAGGCCTATAGAGCGGAGCATAGTGAGGAGGAGCTGGTGATCCACAGTGTCGAATGCTGCAGAGAGATCCAGGAGAATCAGCAGGGAGCAGTGACCATTAGATTTAGCTGTTAGTAGATCATTGTAGACTTTAGTGATGGCAGTTTCATTAGAATATAAAGAGCAGAAATCAAATTGTAGAGGGTCAAGAAGAGAGTTATCTGAGAGATAGCGGATTAAACGAGAGTGGATCAAACGTTCCAGGAGTTTAGAGATGAGGAGGAGATTAGAGACCTGTCTGTAGTTAGCAGCGCAAGTCAGGTCGAGGGATGTTTTTTTTATTCATAAAGGGCTTATGATGGCTTATTTGAATGAGGAGGGAATGATTGCCCAAATGATTCTCGGCCCAATATTTTTGGGCACAAACATTTTATAGTAATTGAGGGAATGAACAGTGAGTTCTTTCAATTTTCCTAAAGCTGAGCTTTATTACGAGTCTACTTTATGTCTTCTTGAATTTTTTTGCAAAAAGATTTGCAGTGCCTTAGTCCAGTAGGCAAGTCACAAGACCATTGCTACCTGACCAGACTGCTACCTGCGAAATCTTACTTCTCTTCTGATTAGTAAGTCGCTGCGATGTCATGCATGGTTCACGCCAACCTATTAATTAGAAGATGCGCCAGGAAAATTCCCGGAGCTGGTGTCCGGTGGCAACAGATTATCATCATGACCACTGAACAAGGGTCCTGCAAATCTTTTTACTCAACTCTATCCTCTTGAATTATTTTATTTCTTGGTGTGGAAAAATGTTGTTATTCTCTTATGAGGTCACAGACATTGGAAGGTGATAATACACTTAAGTACTATTTCTTATGAAGACCGCAGAAAGCTCTCCTCCCTGTTTGGATTTCAGCAGAGATTAAAATCTTGATGTTAGTTTATCCTAAGTATTTTTTCCGAGATCTACACTGAGTTGCAACTAATCTGATGAACTGAAACTTGAAACCATAATTGCATAGGTGCCCAGGGGATATGTAGCAGTGGATATTTTGCTAGTTTTATTAATTCAGTACATACAGCAATGTTGGAAAGTTTGTCAGCCCTTTAAAATATTTCATATTTCTTCATAAATTTGATATAAAACTACATCACTAAAAGTAGATAAAGACATCCAAATCAAACAAAGGAGTCAAAAATATTAGACTTTGTCATTTTTTTATTGAGGAATATGATTCAATATCACACTTCAGTGAATGGCAAAAGTATGTGAACCTTTGCTCTCATTATCTTGAGTAACCCCTTGTGCAGCAATAACTGCATCTAAACACTTTCAGTAATTGTTAATTAGTCCTGTAAATCAGCTTGGAGGAATTTTAGCCCATTCCTCCCTACAAAACAGCGTTGACTCTGTTATCCTGTTTGGTTTTCCCACAGGATTACGGTCAGGACTTTGACTTGACCATTCAAAATTTTTTTTTAACTTTATTCTTCTTTAATCATTCTTTTACATATCAATTAGGGGTGAGCGCAAGTGCTCGTTATTCGAGTTTGCTGAGGGTGCTCAGGTATGCTCGCGCTCCCATACGCAAACATCTCACTCGAGCACCAACGTAACTCGGGACATAACCGAGCCCCCTCGGCAAACTCGAGTAACAACCACTTGTACTCATCACTAATAGCAACTTGTCTGCTTTGGGTCATTATTTTGCTGCATGGCCTACATTACCTTGAGATTCAGCTCATGGACAAATATCTTGACATTTTCCTTTAGAATTTGCTGGAAAAAAAAATGAATTTATTGTCCCATTATGGCCTACTTGCAGCATAACAGGCCCAAAACATGATGCTACCACCACTGTTTTTCACAGATGGTATGATGTTTTTATTTTGTAATGCAGTGTTTTCTCTTTCTCCAATCATAAAATGTCTCATTTAAATCAAAAAGAGGTACTTTGGTCTCTTTCATCCACAAAATATTGTTATAATAGCTTTCTGGCTTATCCAGGTGATTTTTTAGTAGTAAATTGAAAACAGGCAGCAATGTTCTTTTTCAGAGAGCAGTGGCTTCTTCCTTGCAGTCCTGCCATGCACATGATTGTTGTTCAGTGTTCTCCTGATGGTGATCTTATGAACCTTAACATAAGCTAATGACAGAGGCCTTTAGTTGCTTAGAAGCTACCATGAGTTCCTTTGTGACCCCACAGACTATTACATGCCTTGCTCTTGCAGCGATCATACTTCTGGGGAGTGAAATAATAGTCTTGAATTTCCGCAATTTCTACACAAACTGTCTGACTGTGGATTGGTCGAGTCCAAATGAGACGCCTTAAAGTCTCCTGTAAGCCCTTACCCTGGGAGATGGGGGACTCTGAGTCGAGTCCTGTGATGGGGTGCAGCCGTGGCCCGGATCCGACCAGTGCCCAGGGCCGCCACATTAAAACAAAAAGATGGTACGGGCTTATCCGGGTTGAGTGTCCGATCTCGACTACGCCACCTGTGGCACCTGGTGAAGGCCACCAGCGCCGCTACAGTCCGCTGAGGCATGGTGTTATGGCGGCCGTCGTTGTTACTACTCCCCACAGGCGGAGCAGGGCCTCAGGGCAGAGGGACAGGATGACGGGGGGTAGTAGTCTAGGAGGTCTGGTGCTGCGTAGTGCGGTGTAATGCAGAATAAAGAGTCCGGAGGCCATAGGGGTTAACTTCCAGGGTTTTTACTCACGTTGTAGAGAACAGCTGCAAGGCTTCTCCCTGCTCCTCGTGGAGTTCTGCGGTCACCGGAGACCGGGGGGGGGTCCGACGTCCTCTGAGTAAGTCCAGCGTTCAATCAGGACCCCGCACCAGAGTGTTCCTAGACTTCGGACCGGGTACTTCCCTGTATGTGTGTGTGTGTGTTTGTAGTTAGGCCGGGTCTCCCTCTGAACTTCTCTTAGAAAAAGGGTACGGGTGGCAGCTCCGCTCCTTCCGTTACCCGGTGGGATCCTCAGGGCCTACCGGGGCTTTCCCGACCAGGACCTGGAGTAGCAAGGTCGTGTGTCAGGGGGCCGGTACCCCTCTTGCAGCCGGAATCCCTCTGAATATATCAGGTTGGCGAGGACAGGTGGCGTATACCGCTCCGTGTGCATCCTCCCTGGGATCCATTTGCTGTGGAGCTACACTCCTGAGCTCCGGGCCTTCTTGGTCATGGTCCTTGACCGGGCTGAGACATCCATTATCTGCAACCTGCCCCTCGACCCAAGGCCAAGGCACGAGGGCTGTGTCTCCATCCGATGCAGGCCCACACAGGATCCGCGTTCAGGGTAGGAGGTCACAGTAGAACAGTCAAAGAACCATCATGGGTCAGACTGAAGGACAGCCGGACGGGCTGACGGACAGAAAGGACCAACAGTAAAGACTTCTTGACAGAAAAGGACCATGAACCAAGATGGCTGTGTATTAAATATAAAATTTTAGGTGTCACTAAAATGTGAGTCCTCCACCCTCACCCACTAAATGGTTCCCCTAGCTCTTGGTTCCCCAGTCTCCCGGTAACCAGGAGGGCAGCACCTGGTGCATTCTAACCCCCTCTGGTGGGAGAAGTGTGGTGTTGGATGTGAAGGAAGGGTCCTGACCATCGCACTGTTCTTACCTCAGAGGAGGAACACTACACTCCATTAGAGAAGTGCAGCATCCCTGTGGCGGTCGAACCCTCAGGGGCGCCACATTCCCCCTGGTGAAACACAGCACGTCCGCAGGCTGTAAAAGAGTAAAACCTAGGAAAGTTTTCTTTTTATATAACAATAAACCATCTTCCCTTTATGGGAGGCACATCTTCTTAAACGTTTCGAACATAATATATAGTACAAAAGTATAAAAGTATAAAATTATAAAAGTGCTAGCATTATCCAGAGACATTCATGCGCAGACAGACGGGTTAAAGTGCAAGGACGAAGAGTCAGTTCAGAAGTGCGAGGGACCTGTCCCAAACCCCCAACGTGGGCCCTGGGGTGGCTGCAGGGCATGAAGATCCCTAGTTGGACCTCCAGGAGAGCCACCCTGACAGGTTTTTCTTCCGAGGTCTGAGGTAGAAATATCCGCGTTTTTTCATAAAACCAATAAGGAGCACCTAAAGAGATGCAAACTATGTACAGGGTAAGAGTCTGTCTGCTGCAAGTCCGCAGGGACCGATGTCTCTAGAAACTGGGGATATAAATCAAAACATAAACACAAACAGTATAACTCTCAACAGGTTACAACTGCTGGGGCTGCTTAAATCTCGGGTTCCCTCCTGAGAAAAGGCTCGTTCCTCCCGATAGAGGCTGACCGGTCCTCTGAGGCTGAGCGCGAGGGGGCATCGCTCCCGGACACCTTGTAGACATCAGGGCGTACCACCCCCGCATCCCATGGCGGCGAGAGTACGTAACTACATCACCCGGGAAGAGGTTCCGGCCAGGGTGTCCCTTCTTCAGCCGCGGCTCGACGTCCCGCCTGCTGACGAAGACGTCGTCCTGGTAATGGGGACTCCTGATGAACCCCCACCCCGCCTCATGGTGGAAGCGGATGACTTGCCCTTCCACACGGGGACTTGGACGGGTTGCCTCTTCCTGTCGGGCCCGGGACTTGGCAGCTTTGGCCCGCACCTCGAGGCGCTCGCAGCAGACCTCCCTCTGGCATTGCTCCCGAGTGAGTTGGAGAATATGCTCACAGCACCGCTCACTCCTCCTCTGCGCTTCAGCCCGGGTCTCCCGGGGGAAGCCCATCAGGTCCCCCCCCTGGTTGTCCCAGGCCCACTCCTCAGCCTCCGGCCAGGTGACTGTCGGTGCGGGTAGCGGTGTCATAAGGGGTTGTTGCGGGTCCTCTGCAAGCGTGGACCAGTCCGGGTTGGGGCCGGTGGACACCCCTGCAGCCTCAGGCGCTTCTGATTCGGGAGTTGGGCGGCAGTGCAGATCTCCGCCTATAGCTGAAGCTTGCAGCTCCGGGGCAAAGACCTGCTCCCAGGTGACCGCGCTGGGCAGGAGATACTCAGTCATGAGGTCCAATATGGGCATGGTAGGTTCAGCAGCCGGGGCAGGGGCAGTACACTCACCTGCCGCTGGGCCGCTCACGACCTCTGTCACCGCTTCCCCCCTGAGCTTCAACTCCTTGGCGGCGGGTCCGGATGCGCAGCAGCATTTCTTCCCGCCACGCAGCAGACGCCGCCTCCTGGGCCTCCTTCAGTCTCCGCACAAGACCCGGGGCTTCCTGGTGGAGAAACTCTATATCTCCCGCTGTAAGAACTCTGCCGCTTCGCTCCCTTCTGGGTGAAGGACCTGGACCGGGTTCAGAAGGCTCCGTTTGTTGCGTGCCAGCAGCATCCATGTCCGCTCCCGAAGATCACCAAACTCCAACTGTAATGGCCGCACCTTGTTGCTTTTCTTCTTCCTCCTCTTTCGGGGCGGTTCCTGGGCGGTATGCTGACAGGCCCGCCTTCGTTCAGCCCATCCGGTTTGATGGGCGTTACCCCGCGGACAGTCTCTGATGGAAGGGGCGGTTCGCACTTTTGACGCCATGCGGGAGCCCAGCCCACGATGGGAGGTGTTTGAAGACCGTCTTTTCACAGCACTATGGTGCCTGTTCTTCTAGTTCGGGCGCCGTTTTAAGTGGAAAACAACAGTTCAAGGTGTAAGGCACACAGTACCCGGTAGCAATGGGTAATTCCTTCCTTTGCTGCGGGCACGCGATCCTGCCGACTACGCCAAGTTATGTGACGCCTCAAAGTCTCCTGTAAGCCCTTACCCTGGGAGATGGGGGACTCGGAGTCGGGTCCTGTGATGGAGAGATGGGGTGCAGCCGTGGCCCGGTCCCGACCCGTGCCCAGGGCCGTCACATTAAAACAAAAAGATGGTACGGGCTTATCCGGGTTGAGTGGCTGATCTCGACTACGCCACCTGTGGCAACTGGTGAAGGCCACCAGCGCCGCTGCAGTCCGCTGAGGCATGGTGTTATGGCGGCCGTCGTTGTTACTACTCCCCACAGGCGGAGGAGGGCCTCAGGGCAGAGGGACAGGATGACGGGGGTAGTAGTCTAGGAGGTCTGGTGCTGCGTAGTGCGGTGTAATGCAGAATAAAGAGTCCGGAGGCCATAGGGGTTAACTTCCAGGGTTTTTACTCACGTTGTAGAGAACAGCTGTAAGGCTTCTTCCTGCTCCTCGTGGAGTTCTGCGGTCACCAGAGACGGGGGGGGGGGGGGTCCGACGTCCTCTGAGTAAGTCCAGCGTTCAATCAGGACCTCGCACCAGAGTGTTCCTAGACTTCAGACCGGGTACTTTCCTGTCTGTGTGTGTGTGTGTGTGTGTAGTTAGGCTGGGTCTCCCTCTGAACTTCTCTTAGAAAAAGGGTACGGGTGGCAGCTCCGCTCCTTCCGTTACCCGGTGGGATCCTCAGGGCCTACTGGGGCTTTCCCGACCAGGACCTGGAGTAGCAAGGTCGTGTGTCAGGGGGCCGGTACCCCTCTTGCAGCCGGAATCCCTCTGAATATATCAGGTTGGCGAGGACAGGTGGCGTATACCGCTCCGTGTGCATCCTCCCTGGGATCCATTTGCTGTGGAGCTACACTCCTGAGCTCCGGGCCTTCTTGGTCATGGTCCTTGACCGGGCTGAGACATCCATTATCTGCAACCTGCCCCTCGACCCAAGGCCAAGGCACGAGGGCTGTGTCTCCATCCGATGCAGGCCCACACAGGATCCGCGTTCAGGGTAGGAGGTCACAGTAGAACAGTCAAAGAACCATCATGGGTCAGACTGAAGGACAGCCGGACGGGCTGACGGACAGAAAGGACCAACAGTAAAGACTTCTTTTACAGAAAAGGACCATGAACCAAGATGGCTGTGTATTAAATATTAAATTTTAGGTGTCACTAAAATGTGAGTCCTCCACCCTCACCCACTAAATGGTTCCCCTAGCTCTTGGTTCCCCAGTCTCCCGGTAACCAGGAGGGCAGCACCTGGTGCATTCTAACCCCCTCTGGTGGGAGAAGTGTGGTGTTGGATGTGAAGGAAGGGTCCTGACCATCGCACTGTTCTTACCTCAGAGGAGGAACACTACACTCCATTAGAGAAGTGCAGCATCCCTGTGGTGGTCGAACCCTCAGGGGCGCCACACAAACATTTTAGAAATGGATTTGTAACCTCTTCCAGTCTGATGAGCATTAGCAACTCTTCTTCTGAGGTCCTCAAATTTCCTTTGTTCATGCCATGCGACACTTCCACAAATGTGTTGTGAAGATCAGACTTTGGTAGATGCCGTATCTAGTAGATGCAGGTTTCCCACTCACTCCTGACTGTCATCCCAGTGATTGAAAATACCAGACTTTAACTACACCTTCAAATCTGCTAATCCTAAAGGTTCACATACTTTCTCAGAAAAAAAATATTATTGTCTCCTTTGTTTGATTTGGTTCTCCTTATCAACTTTTAAGACTTGTGTGAAAATTTTATACAGTTTTAGGTCAAATCTTAATAGTTATATATTACTGTACAATGGGAGGGGGGCAGTATTACAGAAGTTATATTCTTGTACATAAGGGGCAGTATTATAGTAGTTATATTTTTATACATAGGGGGCAGTATTATAGTAGTTATATTCTTGTACATAGGGGCAGTATTGTAGTAGTTATATTCTTGTACATAGGGGGCAGTATTATACTAGTTATATTCTTGTACATAGGGGGCAGTATTATACTAGTTATATTCTTGCACATAGGGGGCAGTATTATAATATTTATATTCTTGTACATAGGAGCAGCATTATAGTAGTTATATTCTTGTACATAGGAGCAGTATTATAGTAGTTATATTCTTGTACATAGGGGGCAGTATTATAGTAGTTATATTCTTGTACATAGGGGCAGTATTGTAGTAGTTATATTCTTGCACATAGGGGGCAGTATTATACTAGTTATATTCTTGTACATAGGGGGCAGTATTATACTAGTTATATTCTTGCACATAGGGGGCAGTATTATACTAGTTATATTCTTGTACATAGGGCACTGCAGCAAAACAAACATACTTTTCATCTGTCATATCCCCCTGTCTCACAACCCTAAACAGCTATTCAACACTTTCAATTCTCTCCTCCATCCCCCAGCGCCTCCTCCCTCTTCTCTCATCTCAGCCGAAGACTTTGCCTCATTCTTCAAGCAGAAGATTGGCACCATCAGACAAAGCTTTTGCCTAAAGTCCCCACAGCCCCTCCTCATATCTACTCAACCTTCCTCCTCCAAACCCCACTTCATCATTACAGAAGGTCAAGTCTCCTCTTTACTCTCCAAATCACACCTCACCACCTGCGAACTTGACCCAATCCCATCTCATCCCCACCTCTTCAACCTGTCACTAACCAGCCGGTGTCTTCCCCTCATGTTTCAAACACGCCTCAATCACACTCATCCTCAAAAAGCCCTCCCTTGACCCATCCTCTCTAGCTACCGCCCTATATCTCTTCTCCCCTATGCCTCAAAACTACTAGAACAACATGTCCACCTTGAACTGTCCTCCCATCCCTCCTCATGTTCCCTCTTCGACTGCTTACAGTCTGGCTTCCGACTGCATCACTCGACTGAAACTGCCCTGACCAAAGTCACCAGCGACCTACTAACTGCCAAATCCAAGCAACACTATTCTGTCCTCTTCCTCCTGCACCTGTCATCTGCCTTTGACACAGTCGACCATTCCCTCTTACTACAGACTCTCTCATCTCTCGGCATCACAGACTTGGCCCTATCTTGGATCTCCTCATACCTAACAGACAGGACTTTCAGCTTCTCCCACTCACACACCATCTCCTCATCTCGCCCCCTATCTGATCTGTCGGTGTCCCCCAAGGTTCAGTTCTAGGACCCCTGCTCTTCTCCATCTACACCTTTGGCCTGGGACAGCTCATAAGAGTCTCATGACTTTCAGTATCACCTCTATGCTGATGACACACAGATCTACCTCTCTGGACCCAATATCTCCTCCCTACTAACCAAAATGTCTGTCCGCTATCTCATCCTTCTTCTCTGACAGATTTCTAAAACTTAACAAGGATAAGACAGAATTCATCATCTTTACACTCTCTCATTCATCCCCCTCATTTGACCTATCCATCAACGTCAATGGACTGTTCACTCTCCCCAGTCCCACAAGCTCGCTGCTTTGTGGTAACCCTGGACTCTGATCTCTCCTTCAAACCACATATCCAAGCCCTTTACATTTCCTGCTGACTCCAATATCTCCAGGATCCACTCATTCCTCAGCAAAAACACTAGTGCACGCCCTCATCTCCCGCCTCGACTACTGCAACCTCCTGCTCTGTGGCCTCCCCTCTAACACTCTCACACCCCTCCAATCTATCCTAAACTCTGCTGCCCGACTAATCCACCTGTCCCCCCCCTGCTATTCCCCGGCCTCTCCCCTCTGTCAATCCCTTCACTGGCTCATCATTACCCAGAGACTCAAGTTCAAAACCCTAACCTTGGCATACAAAGCCATCCACAACCTGTCTCCCCCATACATCTGTGATCTAGTCTCCCGTTACCTACCCACACGCAACCTCCGATCCTCACAAAATTCTCCTTCTCTACTCCCCTCTTATCTCCTCTTCCCACAATGGCATACAAGATTTCTCCCGTGCATCCCCCCTATTCTGGAACTCTCTACCCCAACACATCAGACTCTCGCCGACCGTGGAAACCTTCGAAAGAAACCTGAAGACCCACCTCTACCGACAAGCCTACAACCTGCAGTAACCACCGCTCCACCACATTACTGCATGACCTCCTCTACCCTCTCCTACTGTATCCTCACCCATCCCTTGTAGATTGTGAGCCCTCACGGGCAGGGTCCTCGCTCCTCCTGTACCAGTCGCTGACTTTTTGTTAAGATTATGTAAATGTTTTTACTATGTATACCCCCTTTTCACATGTAAAGCGCCATGGAATAAATGGCGCTATAATAATAAATAATAGGGGCAGTATTAGTAGTTATATTCTTATATATAGGGAGCAGTTTTATAGTAGTTATATTCTTGTATATTGGAGCAGCATTATAGTAGTTATATTAGTGTACATAGGGGGCAGTATTATCTACTATATAATCGGCTTATCCCGTCTGTCTGTCCGTCCAGGAAATCCCGCGTCGCTGATTGGTCTGGCCGCGGCCAATCAGCGACGCGCGGATTTCAGAACAAGATGGCGGTCGTTAGCGGCTCATCTGCCGCACGGAGGTCAGCGGCGATGCAGCCAGGAGATGACCGGCACTAACCGGTTATCTCCCGGCTGCTCGCAGCAGAAGTACCCCGACTGGCGGCCTAGGCGGCGCCGCTCCCGGTCCTCCCTTTACACTTGCCGTCGGGAGATCAGTGGCCCTAGCCGCTGATCTCCCGACGGTAGCCGCATGGAGGTCAGCGGCGATGCAGCCGGGAGATGACCGGCTGCTCGCAGCGGAAGTACCCGCACAGGCAGCGCCGCTCCCCGGTCCTCACTAACACGGTTCGCTGATTGGTCGCAGCCGCCGGCCGCGACCAATCAGCGATATTGGCTCGAAATTTAAAACACCGCTGTCCTGATTGGTGGCAGACGCCGGCCGCCACCAATCAGCAACGAGCGCTGTCCGGCCGCGAATTGGCGCCGGATTTGAAACACGCTACGCTGATTGGTCGTGGATGGGCGGTCGCGACCAATCAGTGATATTGGCGCAAAATTTAAAACACCGCTTCTCTGATTGGTCGCAGCCGGCTGGCTGCGACCAATCAGCGACTGGCGCAGCCTGGCCACGAATTGGCGCCGGATTTGAAACACGCAGGCCACCGTCGGGAGATCAGCGGCGACGCAGCCGGGAGATGACCGGTGCTAGCCGGTCATCTCCCGGCTGCTCGCAGCAGAAGTACCCCGACTGGCGGCCTCGCTCCCCGGTCCTCCCTTCACACTTGCCGTCGGGAGATCAGCGGCCCTTGCCGCATAGAGGTCAGCGGCGATGCAGCCGGGGGATAACCCCGCCCACAGCCCGTCATTCACCGTGGTACGCGGAACAGGAGACCCCTGGCTGCAGCCGCAAATAGTCGTGATGTAAGCGGAAGCAAGATCCGGCTGCAGCCGGGGGAATTGCGTGCTGGCTGTGCGTGGTCAGCGATGTTGTCACAAGCAGTATTGACAACATGACGTAATTACAAAATTCATTAGGGGCCCCGGGGGGATACATTGTGAGGTTAATTTAAAGTAGTGCACAACCCATTTAAACACTGCTTCGCTGATTAGTCGCGCCCGGTCGGCCGCATACATATTCTAGAATACCCGATGCATTAGAATCGGGCCACCATCTAGTAGTAGTTATATTCTTGTACATAGGGGGCAGTATTATAGTAGTTATATTCTTGCACATAGGAGCAGTATTATACTAGTTATATTCTTGTACATAGGGGCAGTATTATAGTAGTTATATTCTTGTACATAGGGGGCAGTATTATAGTAGTTATATTCTTGTACATAGGAGCAGTATTATAGTAGTTATATTCTTGTACATAGGAGCAGTATTATAGTAGTTATATTCTTGTACATAGGGGGCAGTATTATAGTAGTTATATTCTTGTACATAGGAGCAGTATTATAGTAGTTATATTCTTGTACATAGGAGCAGTATTATAGTAGTTATATTCTTGTACATAGGAAGCAGTATTATAGCAGTTATATTCTTGTACATAGGGGGCAGTATTATAGTAGTTATATTCTTGTACATAGGGGCAGTATTATAGTAGTTATATTCTTGTACATAGGGGCAGTATTATAGTAGTTATATTCTTGTACATAGAGGGCAGTATTATAGTAGTTATATTCTTGTACATAGGAGCAGTATTATAGTAGTTATATTCTTGTACATAGGGGGCAGTATTATAGTAGTTATATTCTTGTACATAGGAGCAGTATTATAATAGTTATATTCTTGTACATAGGGGGCAGTATTATAGTAGTTATATTCTTGTACATAGGGGGCAGTATTATAACAGTTATATTCTTGTACATAGGGGTAGTATTATAGTAGTTATATTCTTGTACATAGAGGCAGTATTATAGTAGTTATGTTCTTGTACATAGGGAGCAGTATTATAGTAGTTATATTCTTGTACATAGGGGGCAGTATTATAGTAGTTATATTCTTGTACATAGGGGGCAGTATTATAGTCGTTATATTCTTGTACATAGGGGGCAGTATTATAGTAGTTATATTCTTGTACATAGGGGGCAGTATTATAGTAGTTATATTCTTGTACATAGAGGCAGTATTATAGTAGTTATATTCTTGTACATAGGGGTAGTATTATAGTAGTTATATTCTTGTACATAGGGGGCAGTATTATAACTAGTACTCATCATGCAAAATAAACTGTTGTTTGGCCTTTGTGTGTTTTCCCTTCCACCCTCTTTCCATGACGCTCTTGACAACTCGCCACATTTTAATTTGCTGACAATGCAGTTTGTATAATGATATTTTTTAGCTATTATCTATAATGACTGACTGATCTTTTTTTTCCATTTCTAGCAACCCCAGTCAACGTCTTAAAAGCCCTGGAACTCAATGAAGAAATTGAAGGAGTTACGTTAGAGGCCGGACTTTGTACACATAGACAAGGAATTGAAGAGACAGATATTGCTTTTCGAGTGGAGAACAGAACGCACTTTAGCGCCCCAACAAAGCAGTTATATCCCGGTATGTTGCGACTAACAAGTAAAAAATATTAAATTCGGTAATTGTAACAATGGATGTTTTCTTATATTTTTCTTTTTGCAGCCAGAAATTAATTTGAGCCTCTCGGAATTATCAAATTTTTAAGGCAACAGATTTTAATTTAGGGTTCATGAAATCAAAAGATGTGATTTGTTGTACTGTCATGCAATGTATCAATGTAAAACTACTAAACAATGTGGTACCCAAATAACAATGTCATGTATTTGTGAAATAACTTCATTAAGTAGTACTAAACCCCCCATAATGTACTTAAATAATATCAACATATGTTGCTCAAATGATATCAGCATATAGTGCTAAAATAATACCGCCATGCACTGTTAAAGTAATATCGCTATACAGTGCTGCACTAAGACCAACATACAATGCTCAAATAATACGGCCATAGAGTACTCAAATAATACTAACATTCCGTACTCATATGATACCACTATAATCACTCAAATGATACCAACATACAGTGCTCAAATAATACTAACATGAAGTGCTAAAATAATACCATTATGCAGGGCTAAAATAAGACCAACATATAATTCCACAATACAAAAGTCAAATACCGCCACTGTATAGTACTCACATAATACCACTAGACATCACTCAAATAATGCCACCATACAGTGCTCAAATAAGAACTGCACACAAAATGTACATAATATGACCTCTAAGTATTCAAATAAACCATTAAACGGTACTCATATAATACACTGTTCAAATAATTCCACCATACACTGCTCAAAAAGTACCACCCCATAATGACCAAGTATAAAAACAATACCGTATTCAAATAATACCACCACACAGTGCAAAATAATACCACCTAACAACACTCAAATAATACCAACTTGCAGTGACCAAATAATACCACAATACAGTACACAATTAATAATACCACCAGAGAGTTTAAATTATATCAACATACGGTATAGTGCTCAAATAATACGAACATGCTAGGCTCAATTAATACTGACATGTAGTGCTAAAATGATATCACCATTCAGTGCTAAATAAGATCAACACACAGTGCTTAAATAATATATGACCACAGAGTACTCAAATAATACCACCATACAATGCTCAAATTATACCACAATATAGTACTAAAATAATACCACTATACAGTGCCCAAATAATACTACAATAATATACTCAAATAATACCACTATACAGTGCCCAAATAATACCACAATAAAGTACTCAAATTAATACCACCATACTGTTACCAAATAATACCGCAATATAGTATTAAAATGATACTACCATACAGTGGCCAAATAATACCACAATATAGTACTCAAATAATACCACTATACAGTGCCGAAATAATACTGCTATATAGTACTCAGATAATTCCACCATACAGTGACCAAATAATACTACAATATAGTACTCAAATAATACCACTATACAGTGCCCAAATAAAACCAAAATATACAGTAGCATGTAAAAGTTTTGGCACCCCTGGTCAAAATGAGAGTTAGTGTGAACAGTTCAGCAAGTTGAAGATGAAATGATCTCTAAAAATCTCTAAAAAGACCTAAAGTTAAAGATGACATATTTCCTTTGTATTTTATGCAAAAAAAAGATATATATTTTCATCTTTTACTATTTGAAAATTACAGAAAGGAAAATGGGCCGATGCAAAAGTTTGGGCACCCTGCATGGTTAGTACCTAGTAGCGCCCCCTTTTAAAAGTATCACAGCTTGTAAACGCTTTTTGTAGCCAGACATAAGTCTTTCAATTCTTGTTTGAGGGATTTTCTTCCATTCTTCCATTCTTCCTTGGAATATGCTTCCAGTTCTGTGAGATTCCTGGGTCGTCTTCCATGCTCTGCTATTTTGAGGTCTAGCCACAGATTTTCAATGATGTTCAGATCAGAGGACTGTGAGGGCCATTGAAAAACTTTCAGCTTGCGCCTTTTGAGGTCGTCTATTTTGGATTTGATGTGTGTTTAGGACCATTTACCCATTTGTAGAAGACATCCTCTTTTCAGCTTCAGCTTTTTTACAGATGGTGTTATGTTTGCATCAAAAATTTGTTGAAACTTCACTGAGTCCATTCTTCCCTCTACCTGTGAAATGTTCACCTTGCCATTGGCTGCAACACAATCCCAAAGCATGATTGATTCACCACCATGCTTAATGGCGGGCGAGATGTTCTTCTCCTGAAATTCTGTGTCCTTTTTTCTCCACACATACCTTTGATCATTGTGGCCAAAGAGTTCTATTTTACCTTCATCGGTCCACAGGACTTGTTTCCAAGATTCATCAGGCTTGTTTAGATGTTCTTTTGAAGACTTCTGACGCTGAATTTTATGGAGAGGACATAGGAGAGGTTTTCTTCTGATGACTCTTACATGAAGGCCATATTTGTGCAGGTGTCTCTGAACAGTAGAACAATGTACCACAACTCCAGAGTCTGCTCAATCTTTCTGAAGGTCTTTTGCAGTCAAACAGAGGTTCTGATTTGCCTCTCTAGAAATCTTATGAGCAGCTCTCACTGAAATTTTGCTTTGTCTTCCAGACCATATCTTGACCTCCACTGTTCCTGGTAACTGCCATTTCTTAATTACATTTTGAACTGAGGAAAGGGCAACTTGAAAACGCTTTATCTTCTTATAGCCTTCTTCTGCTTTGTGGGCATCCACCATTTTCAGAGTGCTCGGCAGCTGCTTAGAACACATGGCTGCTGGTTTTTGGCACAAGGTTAGAGGAGGCTTGGTTTTTATAAAGGCTGGAAATTTGCATCACCGGTCTTTCCTAACGATGATTGTGAACAAACCATAACCCTAACAGGCTAATTAAGGTCTGAAAACTTGGTCAAAGTTATCTGAGCACACAAATCTTCAAGAGTGCCAAAAGTTTTGCATCGGCCCATTTTCCTTTTTGTAATTTTTTAAAATAAAAAAATTACAATATATAAAAATGTTTCGCCTAAAATACAAAGGAAATGTGTCATCTTTAACTTTGGGCCTTTTAGAGATCATTTCATCTCCAACTTGCTTAACTGTTCGTAATAGCAGTAATTTTGACTAGGGGTGCCCAAACTTTACATGCCACTGTAGTAATCAAATAAAACTACCATACAGCGCCCAAATAAGACCACAATTAATGGTTTTCTGAAGACCAGCCTTGTTGTGACTCACTCACTCACATGTGGGCATAACTTATAATCATTGTTAGTCCTGGGAGATGCATTTTACTGTAGTTCTGTCCGTTGCCGCTACAAAATCAAGAGCTCCCCTTCATAAAAGCCAGAGCCAACCCTGTGATGAGGTTTAGTACATTTCTTCCGTTGATCCTTTTTATTTTATGTAATTGAATATGCTGTTTTGTATATGTAGCACCCCGAGGGCTCGGCTGCTACAGGGGTATTGCACCTCGAACCAGAGGTGTGGTATTCCACTCCCGGGTAAGGATGGAGTGTGGACTAGAACTCAGTTAGCTGCATGCACCACATACATCCCATTTCCGGGGGACAGATCAACGGTACTCCCACCAGATAAATGTGCAGGTACGACAGCGTCTGTCCCTGGCTGGAGTGGGAGGGGGGGAGGAATATCCCAGTGGTGTAGGAGTAGACAGGGGAGGGACTCTGGGCATAGGAAGGAGCCCATTGGTGGCTAGTCACCTGGGCTCGGGTGTCAGAGGGAGTATAAAAGGTGGGCACCATCTTAGGAGTTGAGTTCAGTCAGACAGAAGAAGAGGAAAAGAGTAGTGACAGGGAGCAGCAGCCCTGTCTGGGTGCTGCTCCTGAAGGGAGCAAGAGAGAGAAAGACAAGAGGAAAGGAACAAGGAACAAGGAAGGAATGGAACCTGGAGAAAGGCCCAGAGACATGAAGGAAGAGGGAACCCGAACACGTTAGGAGTCAGCGGGTGAAGGGTTGGCAGATCAGGGTACCGGATCCCGAACTGGTGGAGGCCACTCATCCTCAGCCAGGAACCGGAGGTCGTGGCCACGTCTTGGCGCGACCACTCACTACACTCACCACGAAGGCACGCCACATAGGGTCAGGGAAACCGGAGATAGGTTTCGCCACCAGAAGGCCCGAGGAAGCTGGACATGGGTGGGTCCCTAGTGGGGACGGCCAGAGAAAGGAACGGAGAAAGGAGTTCAAGGTCACACTCTGGAACTGCCTGGGGGTTGGTCGAGCCCCGTACCTGGTGGACGCAGCACGGCTCGGGTCGTCATCACCTGCAGGACTGACACTGATAACATCTGTGAGTAAAGCATTGAAAACTGCAATCAGTCTCTGTGTTCCATCGCACTACCAGCACTAAAGGTACCGGGACGCCCTTTCTATCACTCCCTTCACCCGTACCAGCTGCCCTGAGGCCATACCTCTCCCGTTGGGGGTTATACCACCATTGCTGCACACATACCACCGGCCTCAGCGGACTGTTCTGCAGCGGCGGCCTTGCGACCGCAAATCAACGGGTGGCATAGTCGACACTTAAACAACATCTACAAAGACTGCCACACACTTAGTTTGACCACCCTGGGCACGGACCGGGTCCCCGCCACTCGGAGACTACTACCCCCATCGGATCCGGCTCCGGGTATTCCCCCCCCCCGCGCACACGTGCGCCGCACTACAGCACTGGCCCAGGGGGCGCGTCAACTTTGGCGTAGTCGGCAGGATCTCGTGCCCGTAACCACCGGGTACTGCGTGCCTGAAAAAGAGACTTTTAAACTTACCTGTGGTGAAGATTCCCGCCATCCGGCGCCATCTTCAGCCTTCTTCCCGCCATCGGTGAAGATTCCCGCCATCCGGCGCCATTTTCAGCCTTCTTCCCGCCTTCCGTGGAGTTTTCCCGCCGTTGGACGCCATCTTGAAGACGCCGCGCGGGAAGAAGAGGGGCGTGGACTCCAAAAGCACGCGAGAACTGAAGCCCCGCCTCACGTCCAGACGTCGCGTAAGGTCCTGGAAGGAGCCCAGCAGACGCTGACGTCACAGGAGCGCGACGGAAGGTCCTCAACCCTGACGATCCACTGCGGAGCCGCGGCCTACGGAAGAGGATCATCGCAAGGTAGGCCACGGTCCACTAGGGGGGAGGAAGATGTCGGATACGGAGGAGAGCTTCACCGCCACAGCCGCCATACCAGATTGCAGAGCTGCTAGCGGTGCTCCAGAAGGAAGAACCGGAGTACGCGCAGGCCGCGCTGGAAGAGCTGAACAGGAGGATGATCTGGGCGCAACGAGACGTGCTCGCCGGGTGGAAGGAGGAGTTGACCCGGCGCACGCTGACCTGCCAACCGGAGGTGCAGCCACCATCCAGCACCGCGTCGATCCCGAGAGGCAGCAGAAGCGGACCGGAGGCCGGGGACGACGCCGCGGGGGAGGCCGCAACGACAAGTAAGGGGAACGCCGTTACTCCGGGCCCTGAGGCCGCGGACCTGCCCCTACCTCCGCCGCGGGACCCGAAGCTCTGGGTGCCGCACCGCCCACCGTACCTCCACCACCAGTAGTCAGCCCTCCAGCAGCAAGCTCTGCAGCGGAGCCTCGCCCTGAACCGTGCTCCCCAACACCGGGCACGATCAGAAAGTCACCGGCCTGGTTAAAAGGCCGAGTGCCCGCGGGCGCTGCACCCCAGCCGGGGCCCCCAGTCGTGCCATCATTGGGGAAAGACCTGTATGAGCAGCACACCTGCCCGGATGGGACACCATTCGTCTGGCCGCCTGAGTACACCAACCCCCGCTCCAGGAAGAGTCATCCCGTAGGAGCAAGGGCCCCAGATGAACCGCTAATCCCAGCTCCGGAGCCCGTGGACCTCTCTTCACCCCGCTGGAGGACGCCCAATTCGAGGGGGACCCCACTGGAGAAGACCTGATGGGGTTCACTCAGGAGACCCGGGCGGGCGCCGCCCGGCGCTATGAGACCTGCCGCCAACAACTGGCAACGTTTGAGCGGAAGCGGAGAGAGAGGAAAGTGAAGGAGGAGTGGCTCCACATTAAAAACGTGGAGCAGAAGACAAGGACCCGCCAGGACCCCCCGTACAGCTCACGGTCCCCGAGTCACCGGGACTGTTGTTAAGTTTCACATGGCATGTGGCTGGGGCATCATCTAAGACCCGAAGACCATAAGCCAGGTGTTTGTAAACAGGAGCGACGTAGAGTCCCACCTACCGGAGGGGCACAGTGGACGGGACCTGATGCCTGGAGATACCGTCACCTATACCAGGCATAAGGGAGTGAAGGGGTGGTACGCCCTTCATGTCCACCGGGTCAAGGAAGAAGAGGAGCAATCGTACCAGGAGGAGGAGGAGAAAGAGGGCCCGGACGGGTCTGAACCTGAGGAAGAGAAAGGAGCATGTGGAGCACACCGTTAATCGTAAACGGTAAAAGAGGAGATGTAAATAGTTACCCGACCGGGTATAAGGATTGTTGTGGGACTGTTTCCACTAAGAGTGTGGTCCCCGTTGGGACAGAAAGAGAACTGTTGCCTATTTTTGCCCTAATCCCTAACCTGACCGAGGACTGAGAGCGGTCATCCCTTCCCTCTACCTGGCCGAAGACTGAGAGCGGCCAGATCCCAAGATCCCAAGAACCCGAGAATTCAAGAATGTTTTATTTGAGAATGCCTTAATGTGAAATTTGATATGATGCCAAAGTTTTACATAGTGTTTTTGTAAAAGAGTTCCGGTGGCATTAGCCAGCTGTTGAGAAAACCTCCCATAAAGGGATGGATGAAAGTTGATGTGTTTTATGTGTACGTACACTTTAAAAATTGTTTTTACTCTATTTCAGCCCGAGGACGTGCTGTGGTTTACCAGGGGGGAATGTAGCACCCCGAGGGCTCGGCTGCTACAGGGGTATTGCACCTCGAACCAGAAGTGTGGTATTCCACTCCCGGGTAAGGATGGAGTGTGGACTAGAACTCAGTTAGCTGCATGCACCACATACATCCCATTTCCGGGGGACAGATCAACGGTACTCCCACCAGATAAATGTGCAGGTACGACAGCGTCTGTCCCTGGCTGGAGTGGGAGGGGGGGAGGAATATCCCAGTTGTGCAGGAGCAGAGAGGGGAGGGACTCTGGGCATAGGAAGGAGCCCATTGGTGGCTAGTCACCTGGGCTCGGGTGTCAGAGGGAGTATAAAAGGTGGGCACCATCTTAGGAGTTGAGTTCAGTCAGACAGAAGAAGAGGAAAAGAGTAGTGACAGGGAGCAGCAGCCCTGTCTGGGTGCTGCTCCTGAAGGGAGCAAGAGAGAGAAAGACAAGAGGAAAGGAACAAGGAACAAGGAAGGAATGGAACCTGGAGAAAGGCCCAGAGACATGAAGAAAGAGGGAACCCGAACACGCTAGGAGTCAGCGGGTGAAGGGTTGGCAGATCAGGGTACCGGATCCCGAACTGGTGGAGGCCACTTATCCTCAGCCAGGAACCGGAGGTCGTGGCCACGTCTTGGCGTGACCACTCACTACACTCACCACGAAGGCACGCCACATAGGGTCAGGGAAACCGGAGATAGGTTTCGCCACCAGAAGGCCCGAGGAAGCTGGACATGGGTGGGTCCCTAGTGGGGACGGCCAGAGAAAGGAACGGAGAAAGGAGTTCAAGGTCACACTCTGGAACTGCCTGGGGGTTGGTCGAGCCCCGTACCTGGTGGACGCAGCACGGCTCGGGTCGTCATCACCTGCAGGACTGACACTGATAACATCTGTGAGTAAAGCATTGAAAACTGCAATCAGTCTCTGTGTTCCATCGCACTACCAGCACTAAAGGTACCGGGACGCCCTTTCTATCACTCCCTTCACCCGCACCAGCTGCCCTGAGGCCATACCTCTCCCGTTGGGGGTTATACCACCATTGCTGCACACATACCACCGGCCTCAGCGGACTGTTCTGCAGCGGCGGCCTTGCGACCGCAAATCAACGGGTGGCGTAGTCGACACTTAAACAACATCTACAAAGACTGCCACACACTTAGTTTGACCACCCTGGGCACGGACCGGGTCCCCGCCACTCGGAGACTACTACCCCCATCGGATCCGGCTCCGGGTATTCCCCCCCCGCGCACACGTGCGCCGCACTACAGCACTGGCCCAGGGGGCGCGTCATATAGGTCGGCGATTACCCATCAAACGAGCAAAATAATTTTTAACCTGATGATTTTTTAACCTGGTTAAAAAATGATATTTTTTTGGCAGCACATTGCCCCATGTAACGGTTAATATGCTGCCAACAACATGACATTCTATGGTCACAACACAATCACATTAAGGGTGCAGTCAGACGGCCGTATAAATCCGACCAAAATCGGACTGCAGTGCATGGACTGGCCGGCAGCTCTCCCCACCTGAGTGTGACAACTGCATAGAAATATATGAAGCTGTTATACTCGGCTCAGGAGAGCCGCCGGCCAGTCCGTGCATTATGGTGCGATCTTGGGCCGATCTTTACAGAACTTTCTGCGTATAGAATGTTCATTAGCCTGTGTAAACGGGCCATAAACCAACGCCACTGTTATACACAGCACTGTGCAAACGTTTTGGGCTGGTGTAAAAAAAAATGCTGCAAAGCAAAAATGATTTAAAAAATAGAACAATTAATAGTTTATTTTTATCAATTAACAAAATGCATGAACAAGAGAGAAATCTCATCAATATGTGGTGTGACCGCCATTTGTCTTGAAAACGGCTTCAATTTTTCTAAGTACATTTGCGCACAATTTTTGAAGGGACTTGACAAGAAGGTTGTTCCAAACATCTTGGAGAACTAATCACAGATCTTCTGTGGATGCAAATCCTTCTGTCTCTTCATGTAATCCCAGACAGACTGGATGATGTTGAAATCAGGGCTCTTTGGGGGCCGGATCATCACTTCCAGGACTCCTTGATCCGAATTACATTGGCTGGAGATTTGGGGTAGTTTTTCTGCGTGAGAATAAATTAAGAGCCAATCAGACACCTCCCTGCTGGTATTACAGGATGGAGAAGTATCTGCCTGGATCACTCATCATTGAGGACACCATTAATCCTGATCAAATCCCCAACTTCATTTGCCAAAATACAGCCCAGACTTACAAGGAACCTCTAATGTGCTTCACTGTTGAAGGCACTCATTACTGTGCTGCTCTCCGGCCTTTTGGTGAATGCATTGACTTCTGTTACAGCCAGAAAGTTCAAATTTTGACTCATCAGCCCAGAGGACCTACTGCCATTTGTCTGCAAAGCAGTTCCTATGTTCTCATGCAAAGTTTAGTCACTTGGCCTTTTTCTCCATGTCAATGGTATGTTTATTTCTGTCTGCAATTCTTCCATGATGATCACTTCTGGCCAGACTTCTCAGAACAGTAGATGGATGTAGCTGGTCTCACTGGTTGCTGCCAGTTCTGAGCTGATGGCACTGCTGGACATCTTCTGATTTCAAAGGGAAGTAAGCATAATGTGTATTTGCTGCAATAAGTATCCTTGACCGACCACTGCGTTTACAATCATAGGTGTCGCCAACATCCTGGTGTTTCTTCAAAAGAGCTTGAACATCACATCTTGACGCCCCAGTCTGCTTTGTAATCTTTGCCTGGGAGACACCTTGCTGGTGCATTATAACTACCTTGCGTTGTGTTGCAGTGTTCTGTTTTACCATGGTGTATGATCTGTGACATGAAATGGTCTTCCACAACCTCACCTTTGTATCAGAGTTTGTCTGTTCCTCACCCAGTTTTAAGCCTCCGCCACAACTGTTTCCATTTCAGTTAACAACTATGTTTCTTCCTACAATTAATTAATCCGGCTTTGAAGGCAAAGGGCGGTCACATCAACTACTGATTTTGATTTAGATTTCTACTTTGTTCATTCACTTTGTACTTTTTGGTAATTGATAAAATGAAACTATTAACACTTGTATTTTTGCAAACATTCTTACTTTGCAGAATTTTTCCACACCTGAATAAAACATTTGCACAATACCGTACATATTCATATAAATCGTAATGTGTGCAATATACATGTGTATGTATAATATGTGGATAAATGTGTGTGTGTATGTATGTGTATGTGTATATATATATATATATATATATATATATATATATATATATATATATATATATATATATATATACACTGTATATATTTTTAACACATGGAGATTGCTTAACAGCCTGGATTGAGTCATGTAAAAAGGGCATTAAACATGCAATCCTAATGGAAGAGCAAAGATCTCCTGGCTGAGCTCATCCATGCACCGCACAGATGGACTCATAATGTCAATGAGGTCGACACCATATCAAACCTTATTTCTCCTGCAGCAGTGGAATGGATGATCTTCAAAGGTAGGTACAAATATCAACTCTATACGGTGCCTTGAAAAGTATTCATGCCCTGTGAACTTTTCCACAGTTTTTCACTTTACACCCACAAACTTAAATGTATTTTATTGGGATTTTATGTGATATACCAACACAAAGTAGCAAGTATTGGTGAAGTGTAAAGGAAATGATACAAGGTTTTCTAAAAATTTTAAAAATAAATCTGAAAATGTGTGACGTGCATTTGTATTCAGCCCCCTGAGTCAACACTTTGTAGGATCATCTTCTGCTGCAATTACTACTGCGAGTCTTTTAGGGGATGTCTCTACCAGCTTTGCACATGTAGAGGCTGAAATTTTTGCCAATTTTTCTTTAATAATAAATAATCTTTATTTTTATACAGCGCTAACATATTCTGCAGCGCTTTACATACATAATCACCGCTGTCCCCATTGGGGCTCACAATCTAGTTTCCCTATCAGTATGTCTTTGGAGTGTAGGAGGAAACCCACACAAACATGGGGAGAACATACAAACTCCTTGCAGATGTTGTCCTTGGTGGGATTTGAACCCAGGATGCTGGTGCTGCAAGGCTGCAGTCCTAACCACTGAGCTGCTCAAACTATCTCTTGCTCAGTGAGTTTGGATGGAGGTGTGGGTGAACAACAATTTTCACATCTTGTCACAGATTCTCAATGGGATTTCAGTCTGGACTGTGACTGGGCCATTCACACACAGGAATATGCTTTCATCTAAACCATCCATTGTAGCTCTGGCAATATGTTTAGGGTCGTTGTCCTGCTGGAAGGTGAACCTATGCCCCAGTCTAAAGGCAGCCTCTAACAGGTTTTCCTCCAGGATTTTCCTGTATTTAGCTCCATCCATCTTCCCATCAACTCTGATCTGCTTCCCTGCCCCTGCTGAAGAAAAGCCTCCTCACAGCATGATGCTGCCACCACCATGTGTGATGATGGGGATGATGTTTTCAGGGTGATGTGTAGTATTAGTTTTCCACCACACATAGCATTTTGCATTTAGCCCAAAAAAGTTCTCCTTTTGTCTCATCTGACCAGAGCACCTTCTTCCACATGATCACTGTGCCCTCTACATGACTTTTTGCAAACTGCAAATGGGACTTCTTATGGCTCACTTTCAAAAATGTCTTTCTTCTTGTTACTTCTTGGAACATACGACTAATAATAGTTGTCTTGTGGACACATTCTCCCACCTGAGCTGTGGATCTCTGCAGATCCTCCAGATTGACCATGGGCCTCTTATCTGCTTCTCTAACTAGTGCTCTCCTTGCTTGGGATGTCAGTCTAGGTGGACGGCCATGTCTTGGTAGGTTTGAAGTTGTGCCACACTCCTTCCATTTTTGGATGATGGATTGAACAGTGCTCCGTGAGATTTTCAGAGCTTGGGCTATTTTTTTTATAACCTAACCCTGCTTTACTATTCAACTTTATCCCTGACCTGTCTGGTGTGCTCCTTGGTTTTTACGATGCTGTTTGCTCCCTAATGTTCTCAAACAAACCTCTGAGGTCTTCACTGAACAGCTGTAGTTATAGTGAGAATAAATTACACACAGGTGGATTCAGTTTACTAATTATGTGACCTCTGGAGGCAATTGTCCCCTCAGGATTTTATTTAGAGGTGGCTGAATACAAATTCACGTCACAATTTTCAGATTTATATCTTTAAAATTATTAGTAAACCTTGTATTATTTCCTTTACACTTCACAAATACTTGCTACTTTGTGTTGGTAGATCACATAAAATCCCAATTCAATACATTTAAGTTTGTGGGTGTAATGTGAAAAAATGTGAAAAAGTTCACGGGGTATGAATACTTTTTCAAGGCACTGTATTTTCTCAATGATTTAGATTTGATGTAGAACCTATTCTCAGGCCTCCAGACGATCTTCTAAGGTTATATGTACCCAGCGACTTTTAAACTCAGGAGAACCAGCCAAGTTTTTCAAGCAGAAGATGGTTCAGGAAACTGTGGCATTTTTTTTCCCGAAGCAATTTCAGTCGCTTCATGACCGTTTTTCCGACTTTTTTTTTTATTGGTTTCCCATTTTTTTTGATAAGTCTTCTTTTTATTTTTTTTTCACTCCACTGATCAAGAAACCGCTAGTGATGGCATAAATTTTTCAATCGGTTCCCATGGCAGAAACTTCTTGGAAAAGACTTTGTGTGGACATACCCTCAATGAGTCAAGTCAATCTATGACAGCACATTGGATGACCAAAGCTGCCAATTTCTGGCTGGATTGTCCAACAATCACACCACACACTTATTTTTTTTCAATGACAGATTACTTGGTGGGATTTGAACCCGAGACCCCAGAGCTGCAAAGCAACAGTGCTAACCACTGAGCCACCTTGTATGAAGGTTGTCCTAACTTTTCCCCAATGGCAGATGTCTGGGGATAGAGGGATTGGGCTTTCGAGTTTCATCATGTTCTCTGAAGAGATAAGCCATCACCAGATGTGTCTGACAACGGATTATTCTCCTCTCCCTCACCTAGAACACATACTCACTCAGCCAAGTGTACATGTGTATTTCTGGAGGAATAGAGTTCAGCATAAATGAGACAGTTGGGAATTAGGAAGTCTTATTTAGCGTCACTGAGAATATGGTTAGTTTTTCCTGTTGTATGGAGTGATTGAAAAGCGTGTCGAAAACCACTAATGTCTTCATTCTGTCCATTGGTGCAGATGACCCATTCCCAGAAGACTTCTCCATTCTCATCACTCTCAAAGTCAGGAAAGGAGCCCAGTTCTTCCTCCTCTCCATTTACAATGACAAGGGTGTTCAACAACTGGGTGTGGAAATCGGACGCTCCCCAGTATTTGTATATGAAGATCAACATGGAAATCCAACCCCCGAGAACTACCCATTCTTCAAGAAGATCAACCTGGCCGATGGCAAGTGAGTAGACTGATCACACAAGATCTGAGAAATACAGGCTGGCGTTAGCTTTATTTTAAAGTGACTTTTATCTTAGATTACCCTGAATTAATGGGAATTTGTCATTAGAAAATGATCTAATGTTTAGATTAGATTTTTATGGCAAATGTATTTTAAAAAAATATAATATATACATTTTTATATTTCACTATATAAATAAATAAAAAATCTGGATGAATCGGGGTCTATTTGTTTGTATATAAGCGTTATCTGAGCATGCTCAAATTTGGACAAGATCATTGTGAATGGTGGATCCTGTGTTATCAGCTGTATATAGAGGTGTTATCAGTCATTATACAGAAGGAGGAGGAGGTGAGCTGTGATATCACCTATTGTGAATGGTGGATCCTGTATTATCTACTGTATATAGGAGGTGTTATCACAGCTCACCTTCTCCTCCTGTACAATGACTGATAACACAGGATCCACCATTCACAATAGATGATATCTACTGTATATAGAGGTGTTATCAGTCATTGTACAGGAGGAGGAGGTGAGCTGTGACATCATCTATTGTGAATGGTGGATCCTGTGTTATCTACTGTATATAGAGGTGTTATCAGTCATTGTACAGGAGGAGGAGGAGGTGAGCTGTGACATCAACTATTGTGGATGGTGGATCCTGTGTTATCTACTGTGTAGAGAGGAGTTATCAGTTATTTTACAGGGTAGAGAAAATGAACTGTAACATTATGTATTGTGTATGGTGGATCTTCGGTTATCAGCTGTGTATAAAGGTGTCACCTTTTATTGCAATCCTCTGAAGTAAATGAGACTTCTGAAAAGTCATCTGAAAGTATGAGTCTACTATAAAGCCCAGAGACCATTGTATATATTGCAAGATTTGTGATTGAGATATATAAAAGATATAGTCTGAAAAATACGGTATATATATATATAAGACGCACCTAGGTTTTAGAGGAGGAAAATAAGCAAAAAAAATTAAGCTAAAGATGTGGTCATGATGCCCTGTTAAGAGGGAGGGGGTCTGCTGCTGACACTGTTGTAGGGGTAACGTCCCCCAATTCTGTTAATATCCCCCATCCTGGTATATATGGCCCCCTCCTTCCTGTTATACGTGGCCCTCATCCCCATTCTGATATGCATGGCACCCCAATCCATCATCTTGGTATGTATGGCACCCCTCATCCCCATCATGGTATGTATAACACCTTTATCCCTCTTCCTGGTATGTATGGCACTCTTCATCCCTGTATGTATGCCCCCCCTCACCCCAGTATGTATGGCCCCCTTCATCCCAGTATGTATGGCCCCCCTCATCCCTCATCCCTGTATGTATGGTCCCCCTCATCCCTGTATGTATGGTCCCCCTCATCCCGGTATGTATGGTCCCCCTCATCCCGGTATGTATGGCACCCTTCATCCTCGTATGCTTGGCACCCCCTGATCCCCTTCACACTGCACAGAAAAAAAATAAACAATTATACTCAGCTTCTCTCTCCTCCAGCGCTGTGTCCTGCTCTGTGCCGGAATAGTCACTGCTCCCCACGCCGGGACTGTGTGCGTGGGGAGCAGTGACCATTCATTCTCCGTAATAGCACACACACTGTATCCGCAGCGCTGCTCCAGCTGCGCTCCTCGGTCAGCGTGCCCGCTATTAATGTCCCTGAATATTCACCACACCCATGGGAGTGGTGAATATTCATGGGCTTTAATAGCGGGCACACTGGCAGCCGTTGTGGCTACAGTGTGCGCACTGTTAGGGAGAATTAATGGTAACTGCTCCCCACGCACGCAGTCCCGGCGTGGGGAGCAGTGACCATTCCGGCACATAGTGGGACACAGCGCTGGATGAGAGAGGAGGTGAGTATAATTGTTTTTTTTTCTTCTGCACAGCGTGACGGTGATCACGGGGTGCCAAGAATACCAGGATGAGGGGGGTCATACATACAGGGATGAAGGGTTCCATACATACCAGGAAGAGGGATGAGGGGGCCTTTTATACCAGGATGAGGGATAAGGGGGGCCATACATACAGGGATGAAGGGTGCCATACATACCAGGAGCCGTGCTGCAGGCACAGTGTGCCGACTATTAAGGAAAATGAATATTCACTGCTCCACGCGCCCATGGGCATGGGGAGCAGTGAATATTCATTTTCTTTAGTAGCGGGCACAGTGCAGGCTGCAGCAGGCGGCTGCTACCTCCTGTGCCCCGCTACTCTGTCACTTCCCCCACATCCCCCACCACCCACAGCATTTATGTATATCGTACTATAAGACACAACTCCCACTTTCCTCCAAAATTTTGGAGGAAAAAAGTGTGTCTTATAGTCCGAAAAATATGGTGTGTATATATATATATGTGTGTGTGTGTGTGTGTGTGTATATGTATATATGTCCAGCGCTGTCCAGCGCTGTCTGCTGCAGCTTCCCGGATGTTGCAATGACAACCCGATGTCGTCATGACAACATCTGGGTCATCAGACAGCAGGAAGATACTTTTGTCATGCGCAGTGCATGACCAAAGTATCTTCTGCATCTGCAGCGCTGACAACCTGTGCTCCATTCCTATGCTATACAGGTGAACAGAGTAAAAAAAAAGTGAAAGTCCCATAGTGGGACAAAGAGTAAAAGTAAAAAAAGTGTTAAAAATTGAAAAAAAAATGTAAAAAATAATCCACCAAAAATAAAAATATAATGTGTCCATCAAAAAATATTAATATGAAAAAAAACAAAACAATAAAAGTACACATATTTGGTATCGCCGCATCCGGAACGAACTGACCTATAAAACTGTCCCACTAGTGTACCCCTTTAGTGAACACGGTACAAAAAATAGAAAAAAAACGAAGCAAAAAACAATGCTTTATCATCAAACCGCCAAACAAAAAATGGAATAACACGTGATCAAAAAGACGAATATAAATAAAAATGGTACCACTGAAAACGTCATCTTGTCCCGCAAAAAAACTAGCCGCCATACACCTCCATCAGCCGAAAAATAAAGTTATAGCTCTCAGAATAAAGCGATGCAAAAAAATATTTTTTTCTATAAAATAGCTTTTATTGTGTAAAAGTGCCAAAACATAGTAAAACTATATAAATGTGGTACCACTGTAAACGTACTGACCCGAAAAATAAAGCTGCCTTATCAATTTTACTACACGCGGAACAGAATAAAAAAATTAAAAAAAAAAAAATCCTGAATTGCTGGTTTTTGTTTATTCTGCCTCCCAAAAATCAGAATAGAAAGCAATCAAAAAATGTCACATGCCTGAAAATGGCACCAATAAAAACGTCAACTCATCCCACAAAAAACAAGCTGTCACATGACTGCGTCTTTTAGTGTGTGACAGCTGTCAATCATAAAAACCGATATGATTCTGGTATCACTGTAATCGCACCGACCCGAAGAATAAAGTTGTCTAATCGCTTATTCCGCACGAGGAACGGCGTAAAACTCTAGGGTTAGGGTTGTGCTAGAGTTAGGGTTAGGGTTAGGGTTGGGGTTGGGGTTGGGCTAGGGTTGGGGTTGGGGTTAGGGTTGGGCTAGGGTTTGGTTTAAGGTTGGGCTAGGGTTTGGCTGGGGTTGGGGTTGGGCTACGGTTAGGGCTGGAGTTGGGCTAGATTTAGGGTTGGGTTCGGGTTGGGATTATTTTCAAAAGTAAAAAAAAAAAAAAAAAAAAAGATGACGATATGGCGACTAGTGTTGAGCGCAAGTGCTCGCTACTTGAGGGGTGCTCGGGTATGCACTGAGTATCACGGGTGCTCAAGTGACATGCTTGAGTCTCCGCTAGAGATGAGCATTGTTCTACTCGAACTGTTCGCCAATCTCAAATTCGAGCTGTTTTGGGCGGTGTTCGAGCCGTTCGGCGAACACGAACAATTTGAGAAAAATTCGGCTGTTCGAGGTTATGTTCGATAACTGTTCGTGCACCAAAATCATAACTGGATTTTTTCTCAGTAATGATGAAAATTAATGTTAATACGCAGTTTGAGTGTACAGCGGGGCGGGGGGAGGGGCAGGGGATGGATCTCTGCAGGAACAATGAAGATCTCCATTTTTTTTTCTCTTTCCCGCATTTGCAGTGGGGAGGTGCAATCTGTCAGCCTATCAGCAGCGCACATACGGAGCGAAGTGCTTTTTTTCACACAAGCAAGGGCATGTGTCATTGGCAGTGTATGTCACATGTCCTTGCCCTATAAGACCAAGCCATTTTCCCCGTCGCCACCATTTTCTCACTGCTGCAGCTGCGTGTTAGACGGCACCGCTGTTGCTGTGTGCGCTATACCTTGTTAATTTCAAGCCAATTTTCGCACAAATCTACAGATAGCTTGGGAGTAGGGAATAGTTGTGATTGCAGTCCTTTTAAGGACTAGGTTACAGCATTTCCTACGACTTTTATCAGGGAGGTCTGTGCTCTTAAATAGATAGGTTGTGGGAGTAAAGACTAATTGTAATTGGAGTCCTTTTCAGGACTAGGTTACATCAGTTCCTATCAGTTTTTGCCAGGCAGGTCTGTGCCAGTGCTGTGCAAGTTTTTTTCACAGCATTTGGCTGAATCTAGCAAAGCTAATCCTTTTTGGCCTATTGCAGAGTGTGTTAGTCAGTGGAGTAGCCTATCTGTGTTGCAAGATATACCACCTGTGTATAGAATACCAATTTTTTTACTGCACCTAGTGAAGTAAAATCTTTTGGGCATAGCATCATTCTATTAGTCCATCTATACTGACCTCCATCAGGTTGCAAACTGAATATAATTTTTTTCTGCATCTAGCTCTGAAAAAATATTTGGGCTTCTAGCAGTGTGTGGGACTTGGTCTATTAATCCATCTATACTGACCTCCAGCAGGTTGCAAATTGAATATAATTTTTTTCTGCATCTAGCTCTGAAAAAATAGTTGGGCTTCTAGCGGTGTGTGGGACTTGGTCTATTAGTCCATCTATACTGACCTCCATCAGGTTGCAAATTAAAAATAATTTTTTTCTGCATCTAGCTCTGAAAAAATATTTGGGCTTCTAGCAGTGTGTGGGACTTGGTCTATTAGTCCATCTATACTGACCTCCATCAGGTTGCAAATTAAAAATAATTTTTTTCTGCATCTAGCTCTGAAAAAATATTTGGGCTTCTAGCGGTGTGTGGGACTTGGTCTATTAGTCCATCTATACTGACCTCCATCAGGTTGCAAATTAAAAATAATTTTTATCTGCATCTACAGTACCTCTGAAAAAATATTTGGGCTTCTAGCAGTGTGTGGGACTATTTGTATTAGTCCATCTATACTGACCTCCATCAGGTTGCAAACTGAATATATTTTTTTCTGCATCTACCTCTGAAAAAATATTTGGCCTTCTAGTAGTGTGTCGGACTTTCTCTATTAGTCCATCTATACTGACCTCCATCAGGTTGCAAATTAAAAATAATTTTTTTCTGCATCTAGCTCTGAAAAAATATTTGGGCTTCTAGCAGTGTGTGGGACTTGGTCTATTAGTCCATCTATACTGACCTCCATCAGGTTGCAAATTAAAAATAATTTTTTTCTGCATCTACCTCTGAAAAAATATTTGGGCTTCTAGCGGTGTGTGGGACTATTTGTAGTAGTCCATCTATACTGACCTCCATCAGGTTGCAAACTGAATATATTTTTTTCTGCATCTACCTCTGAAAAAATATTTGGCCTTCTAGTAGTGTGTCGGACTTTCTCTATTAGTCCATCTATACTGACCTCCATCAGGTTGCAAATTCAAAATAATTTTTTTCTGCATCTAACCCAGCCAATAGTTTTGGCCTAATACCACAGTTTGGCCACTCAGCTCTGCTCGGTTACCATCCATTGCTTTTTTGTGCAAACAACTCCAGAGTTGTGAATTAGTTAACCACCAAAATGAGTGGAAAAAGGCCTGCTGCTGGTGGAAAGGGGAATAGGCGTGTTGGGAAGGGGAAAAAAGGTTGTGTCCGTGGGGTAGGTGTTAAAGCAACAGTAACATCTGCAGAAGAAAGACCATCTTCCAGCCAAACTAAAATGTCTACTTCTTTTAGCGGACAATGTGATAAGATCCCTTTCTTACGGCCACGCCAATCGCTACAAATTCCAGATGAGGCACAAAAACAGCAGGTGCTTCAACGGATATCAAGTGCTCCTTTAAGTGGGCTCTCCTCCACATCAACTTCAACATCACAAATACTCCAGTCCTCAAAGGTGTCACCCAAATCGCACTTGCTTCCTCACAGCTCCCAAATCTCCAGCTGCCCGTCTGAGTATGAGGTAGAACAGATGGTTGAGTCTGCAGAGCTGTTTACTCATACTATAGCCTGGGAATCAGAGGTCGACTCCAGCGCTTCTGTGAATCCAGACGAGGAAATGATCTGCACTGATGCCCAGAATCTTTATGAGTCGGATCCAGGACCAGACGCAGAAGGTTCTGACCATAATGTAGACCCTCATTCCCAAACTGTAACTCCTGTTGGTGGAGACAATGAGGAAGACGATGATAAGACTCAAATACCTGATTGGAGCGACAACTTTAGTTTTTTGTCAGGGCAGGAACAGGTTGGCTCTGAGGACGACGGGTGTGATAACGCACAGGGTGATGATGATGAGGTCGGAGATCCCACTTACTGTCAACCCACAGTCAGCCAAGAGATGAGGTCAGCAGAGGAGGTGGAGGAAGATGCTAGTGACGACGAGGTCAGGTTGCGCCTTCCTGGACAGAGACGTAGTACTGGAAGCACGTCAACAACTGCATCCTCAAACACAACTCTGCCTCTCACCACAAGTCGTGGTGGCTCTTCAGGTCGCATGGGTGCTAAGCCTTGCATAGCCTGGGCATTTTTTCAGATCGATAAAGATGACCCAACTCGTGTTATCTGTAACATTTGTCAGCAAAAGCTAAGTAGAGGCCAAAAAATACATAGTTTGAGTACTTCATGCATGAACCGGCACATGGACATGAAGCATAAGTTGCAGTGGGAAGCTCAGTGTGCTACAATGCGGCCTAGCCGGCCGGGCCAATCACCGTCTGCCATATCTTGTGCATCCGCGGCCTCTTCATCCTCTGTGACTGGGGGGACAGCAGTCACACCTGTTTTGGGGCGCAGACCTGCCACCTCTTTACCCGCAACAGCCAACGTGATTGGCAGGTCATCATTTTCTTTGGAGGTGGTAACAGCAGCTGGTGTTGAGCGCTGTCCGACATCGATAGCACCACCTTTGGATCAAGGCAACCTAACATGTCCGCCTGCATCTTCCTCACAGACCGGCAGTTTGCCGGGGACACCCTTATCAACCCCGTCTAAGCACAATAGCCAGCCCTCGGTCCCTCAGATGTGGACAAGTAAAAGACCATTTCCTCCTAGCCATGAGAAAGCTAAGAGGTTGAATTTCACCATCTGCAAGCTCTTGGCTACAGAAATGCTGCCTTTCCGCCTGGTGGACACAGACGATTTTCGAGACCTTATGTCCGTCGCAGTGCCCCAGTACCAGATGCCCAGTCGGCACTACTTCTCAAAGAAAGGTGTGCCTGCGCTCCACCAGCATGTCGCACACAACATCACCGCTTCTTTGAGAAACTCTGTGTGTGACAGGGTGCATTTCACCACAGACACTTGGACGAGTAGGCATGGACAAGGGCGTTACATGTCGCTGACTGGGCACTGGGTAACTATGGTGACAGCAGGACAAGGGGCTGCTGTCCAAGTCTTGCCGTCCCCACGAGTTGTGCGTCAATCCTCTTTATGTCAAAGTTCCTCCACTGCTTCTGCCTCCTCAACCTCCTCTCGGTCTTCCACCTGCACCCAAAGCCTGTCTGGTCATGCCACAAGCTTTCTAACTGCGCAGAAGGGATCCTGCACACCTCCTTACTATGCTGGCAGTAGGGCTCAACGTCATCAGGCGTTTTTTACATTGAAATGTCTGGGAAATGTGAGTCACACAGCTGAGGAGTTGTGGTCAGCTCTGGAGAACCAATTTCATGAATGGTTGTCTCCACTGGACCTGAAACCAGGGAAGGCCGTGTGCGACAATGCTGCAAACCTGGGTGCGGCCCTTCGCCGGGGCAATGTCACACACGTGCCTTGTATGGCTCACGTGTTGAACCTGGTTGTCCAGCAATTTTTAGCCCACTATCCCAGACTAGATGGCCTTCTGCAGAGGGCACGGTCGCTGTGTGCTCACTTCCGCCGTTCGCATCCCGCAGCTCAGCGACTTACATCTCTACAGAAGTCGTTGGGCCTGCCACTTCACCGGCTAAAATGCGATGTGCCTACCCGGTGGAATTCAACTCTGCACATGTTGCAGCGACTGTGGCAGCACCGACAAGCCCTGGTGCAATACGTTCTGACGTATAGCCTGGGCCAACGAGATTCAGAGGTGGGGCAAATCACGCTGGAGGAGTGGTCTCAGATCAGGGACCTATGCACCCTTCTGCACAGTTTTGAAATGGCGACGAAGATGTTTAGTGCTGACGATGCCATTATCAGCATGACTATTCCGGTGATTTACATGCTGGAGCACATGTTAAACAGAATTCGGAGTCAGGTGGTGGCACAAGAGGAGGTGGAGGAAGTAGAGGAGGAGGAGTTGTATGCGGAAGGGCTAACATCTGCAAGGTCCAGACGGTCGGCAGCACCAAGGCGGCAGGCATGTGAGGGTGGGGGAGATGGTTTTACCAGGGCGCATGGTAGCAGCCAAACTAGTGAGGAAGGTGCAGGAGCCCAGGAAGAAGTGGAGGACGAACTGATGGAAGACTCATCAGATGAGGGAGACCTTGATCACATTTCTGTTGTGCGAGGTTGGGGGGAGAGGACAGAGGAAGGAAGCATGATTGTTACCTCGCCACCAACACAACAGGGACTTGGTGCTCCTGGATGCGCAACACACATGAGAGCCTTCTTGCTGCACTACCTGCAACATGACCCTCGAATTGTGAGAATTAGAAATAATCCTGACTACTGGGTTGCCACACTGTTAGATCCCCGGTACAAAAGTAAATTTGCAGAAATTATTCCTGCCATAGAAAGGGATGCACGCATGCAGGAGTATCAGCAGAGACTGTTGCAGAATCTTACATGTGCTTTTCCACAAAATACCAGTGGTGCACGTAGTGAATCTCACAGTTCCAACTTGCCAACCGTGGGACCGTCAAGTGTTCAACACTCAAACCGTAACAGAACCACAGTATCTGCTGGTAACATCAATTTTGCGGAATCATTTCACCACTTTTTTAGCCCATCCTTTGCAAGGCCACAGGAGACAAGAAGTCTGACACATAGTCAACGCCTAGAGACGATGGTACAGGAGTATCTCCAAGTAAACATTGAAGCCACGACTGTGTCACTGGACCCTTGCTCTTTTTGGGCTTCCAATCTGGATAAATGGCCGGAGCTAGCCACTTACGCCTTGGAGATCTTGTCATGCCCCGCAGCCAGCGTTCTGTCTGAACGTGTGTTCAGCGCTGCTGGTGGTGTGCTGACAGATAAGCGCACGCGGCTCTCCACTGATAATGTAGACAGACTCACGTTCATAAAGATGAACAAATCATGGATCCGAAATGACTTTTCTACCCCTGTGTCATCCTGGGGAGAGTAAAAGCTTGATGATTGGTTAAAATCACCCTACCAACCGTTTTAAGCTTTCAAATTACTAATCATGTTTATCTGTATCTTGACTGGAAAATAATTTGGGCTTTGTAGCAGTGTGCAGCACTGATCCTATTAGGCCATCTATACTAAAGCTTCACCAGATTTAAAATTAAAAATAATTTTTAGCTGCATCTAGCCCGGAAAATAATTTTGGGGCTCCGAGATGCGCAAGGCACATAAGTGCCTTCTTGCTGCACTACCTGCAGCATGACCCTCATATTGTCAGAATTCGAAGTAATCATGACTACTGGGTTGCCACACTCTTAGATCCCCCAAACTTTTTGATCAACCTTTTCATTTTAATAAAGACCAAAAAAATGGTCATTTTTGAAATTATAAGCATTAGCAGGTTGTTAGAAACTGAAATCAAACAGTTTTCAACTGAAAACTTTATTCTAGGTGATGTTACATTTTCACATAGGACCCCTTGTTCGAAAGGAGCTTCTGAACTCTCTCGTCCATTGAATTTGTCAGGTTTTGGATGGTTTCTGCTTCAATTGTTTTGCATGAGGACAGAATACCCTCCCAGAGCTGTTGCTTAGATGTGAACTGCCTCCCGCCATCATAGACACTCCTTTTAATGATGCTCCAAAGGTTCTGAATGGGGTAGAGGTCAGGGGAGCATGGGGGTCACACCATAAGTTTGTCCCCTTTTATGCCCATATCAGCCAGAGATGCAGATGTTTTATGTGCAGCATGAGATGGTGCATTATCATGCAGAAAAATGATCTTGCTGTGAAATACACGGTTCTTCTTCTTGAACCATGGCAGGAAGTGCTGTTTGAGAAAATCCACATACATTATGGAGTTCATCTTTAGCGCCTTCAGGGATCCTAAAGGGGCCGACAATCTCTCTCCCCATGATTCCAGCCCAAAACATTACTCCACCTCCTCCTTGTTGGCGCTGTAGCCGTGTTTGCGTGGGGTGTCCATCAACCAGCCATCCTCCACTCCATCCATCTGGACCATCGAACGCTGCACGGCACTCATCCGTGAACAAAACAGTTTTGAAATCAGTCTTCATGTAATGTTTGGCCCACTGGAGCCGTTTCTGCTTGTGTGAAGTGGATAGAGGAGGTTGACAGGATGGCGCATGCACAGCTGCAAACCTCTGAAGGACCCTGCATCTTGTTGTTCGGGGGACGTTGGAGGCACAAGCAGCTTCAAAAACTTGTCTGCTGCTATGACAAGGCTTTTTTGCCGCTGCTCTTTCAACCTGACGTAATTGCCTGTAGGAAAGAGTCCTCAATTTGCCCTTATCAGCACGCACACGTGTGTACTGTGAATCAGCTACATACTTCTTGATTGCCAAGACACTTCATCCTGATCATCGCACAATGTTGATTGTAGTCATGCCTTGACCTAAACACTCCACAATTTGTTGCTTCTCAGCAGCCGACACATCCTTTTTCTTTCCCATTTTGGCAGAAAATGTAGGCTGCTTAATAATGTGAGAGAGCCTTCTTAAGTAGTCTTGCCTTTCATTGGACACACCTGCCAAACTAATTAGCACAGGTGTCTGCAATTGCTTACAGTGATATAAAGAGCCCTGACACACATCACCATCAATGAGTTTAACTGACAAACAAACAAATTCTTCCCTTATCACTCCTAAACACTTTTTGTATAATAATTTGGAACGCAGTGTACATGTGCTTTTCCACAAAACACCAGTGGTTCACGTAGTGAATCTTACAGTTCTAACTTGCCAACCGTGGTCTGTATGGAGTTGTTCAATAAAGGGCCCAAAATTAAGATAACATAGATGGGAGAGGTCTCTATGAATAGGAATTCCTAAGTATTTGATACCCTGTGAGGGCCAGGCAAAGGGACAGTTGGACTGGATGGAATCCTATATGGATTTGGGGAGGGAGACATCGAGGGCCTCAGACTTCGCTGCATTGATTTTAAAATTTTACCATGTAACAAAGTGATCTATTTCAGCCATAACAGCAGGGATGGATATATGTGATTGAGTGATATATACTAGGACATCATCAACAAATAGAGAGCACTTGTACTCGGTGCCTCCCACCTCAATCCACCTAATATTGGGGTTATGGCGAATTGATGAGAGCAGGTGCTCCGTCACTAGGATGTATAAGAGAGGGGACAGAGGACATCCCTGCCTTGTCCCATTGGTGATTGTGAAAGGTGATGAAAATGTTCTGACGCGCCCCCTGGGCCTTGGGACACCCGGAGCCGGACCCTTTTTGGTGGATGCTGGTGGTTGTAGTCTTCGTGGCGGCGATCCGGTTCCGTGGCTCAGGGCGGTCAAACCAGTGGCGGAACTATTTATGTGGTTTTCATGTTTAAATGTCCGACTACGCCACCCGTGGATTGCGGTCAGAGTGAACCGCCGCTACAGGGCAGACCACTGAGGCTGGTGTTGTGGGTGCAGCAGAGCGTAGCATAACTCCCCACGGGAGGAGTATAGCCTCAGGGCAGTGTATGCGGAGGATGGGGGTGATGGTGCAGGGCAGCAGCAGTAACGACACGGAGTCAGTGATGCAGTTCAGGGCCTTTACTCACAGTTCTTATTATCCAGACCACGTCTGCAGGTAACGGCTGCCCACGTCGTACTGTGCTCACCAGGTGAGGGGCTCAGACAACTCCCAGATAACTTTGGAGCACTTCACAGGACCCCCTTTGTGTGTCCTTTGTCTGGCCTTTCTTACCAACACTTCTGTCCGGCTGCCTCGGGCCTCCTCTTGGTAAACTTGGCGCCAGTTTCCCTGACCCTATGTGGTGCCTTCCTAGCGGGTGTAGCGAGGGGCTGCGCCACATAAAATGTCAGAGCCTCCGGTTTCTTGCTGAGGGTCGTTTCCTGCCTCCACTAGTTCGGGGACCGGTCTCCCCCTTTGGCCTGACCCCTCCACGCAGGTGGATTCGGGCGTGCGGTGGCGACTCGCCCGTCCGCACCCCTGGGATCCCTTCATTCCTCGTTCCTGGAGCCTTCTCTGCTCCTCTTCCTTCCTTCTCCCTCTTCCAGGCCTGGGCCTCTGTTACTAGGCCCGCCTCCGGAGCAGAGCTCATGCAGAGCCCCCGCTCCCTGCCACTTCTGCTCAGACTTCTCTGCACTGAACTAAGATGGTGCCCACCTTTTATACTCCCTTCTCAATGCACCCAGGAACTGCTTCCTCCCTGCTCCTGCACTACAGGGTTCCCCTTCCTCAGTGTTCCCTCCCCCCACTCCAGCCAGGTACAGGGACTGTCGTGCCCATCTCAGGGGCATATTGGTCGCCCTGCCCCACGGCAATGTGGTGTAATGCATGCAGGTGTCGGGTCCTGATCCACACTCCATCCTTACCTGAGAGTGAGATATCACACCTCTGGGTGAGGTGCAATACGTCTGTAGCAACCGAGCCCTCAGGGTGCTACAGTTCCATTTATCTTCAGCCTAGGTGACGTATTGCGATACAGGGCCGTGATTTTGGCTATAAAAGGGTCCCCTAGACCCCTACCCCAAGCTTTTTAAGAGAATCATATATGGCGTGCCAGGAGACTCTATGGAATGCTTTCTCAGCATCCAACGAGAGTATCTAATTACAAATTTTTAACTGCATCTAGCCCAGGAAATACTTTGTGCCTAGTAGCAGTGTCTGCTAGTGAGCGGATTATCCCGGCTGTTAAGCAAGCTGCACCACCTGTAGTTTAGACACTTAATTTTTTCAAAGGAAATGCTTCGGGACCATGGGATACTTAGTGAAGAGCATCAGGAGGCACCCCAAGGCATAGGGGCTGGGACTGGCAGTAGGATGCCTTGCGGTGGACAGCCGACCTCGATCCTTATAAAAGCTTTTTAACTGCAGCAGCTTTAGTGGACGCTACTGGAGCTGGAATTACCGCGGCTGCTGGCATGAGACTTGCCCTCCAATAGATCCTTGTAAATGGATTTAAAGTGTATTCATTCAAATTAGAGAGACAATTTAAATTAAAAAGCTTAGAGCTGCCTCCACCACAGGGGGGCTCGCTCGACCCACCAGCGGACAGGCACCAGTATTGGGAGAGGGGGGCTGGCCGTCAGGGTTCACCGCGGCTCTGGCACAAACCCGGCGACACGGAGGTGGCACGGGCAGGAGCGGACTGGCCGTGTCGGCTTCTCACTTTTTGGATTTTAGAAGGGCATGACATGCCTATATCTGTGTCTCCCCCTCCTCTTACTCCTCCACCTCTTTTATTTTCGCATGACTATATGTACTTGTCACTTTTCCATGTGTTAGTTATGTCTTCTGAGCAGTTTGTCAGCTTTTGGACACCTTTGAAGGTGTTTTCTATGTGTTTCTATGTGTTTTTGTTTGCCTGCCATTGGTTTTAACGGTGTTCGAAGGTGTTCGACGAACAGTTCGACGAACAGTTCGGCGAACACACGGGTGTTCGACGAACCGAACCGAACTCGAACACTACGGGGGTGGCTCAACACTAGTCTCCACCACATATGCTTTGCGGCCAAAAAAACCTTGCGGGGATTGCCTGCTATGCACGAGCGATCCCCCATGTTTTTTTTGGGTGTCTAATAACCATGAAACATGCGGGCGGGGACTCGAGCATGTCACTCGAGCACACGCGATACATGGTGCATACCTGAGTACCCGATACAAACTCAAGTAGCGAGCACTTGCGCTTAAGACTAATGACAACTTATTCAATATGATGACCTAATGTTCTCAAATTCTGTGTCGCACCCCTGGGTTAAAAATGTTCACTATATCCCTTGATAAAATCCTTGAGGGGTGTAGTTTCTAAAATGGTGTCACTTGTGGGGAGTTTCTACTATTTAGGCACATCAGGAGCTCTCCAAACACAACATGGCTAATTATTCAAGCAAATTTTACAATCAAAAAGTCAAATGGCGCTCCTTCCCTTCCGAAACCTACCGTGCGCCCAAACAGTGGTTTTCCCCCACATATGGGGTATCTGCGTGCTCAGGGGAAATTGCACAACAAACTTCATGGTGCAATTTACCCTGTTACCCTTATGAAAATGCAAAATTGGGGGCTGAAAAACATTTTTGTGGGAAAAATGAGAAAATTTTATTTTTATGGCTCAATGTTATAAACTTCTGTGAAGCACCTGGGGGTTCAAGGTGCTCACCACACATCTAGATAAGTTCCCTAAGGGGTCTAGTTTCCAAAATGGTGTCACTTGTGGGGGGTCTCCACTGTTTAGGAACATCAGGGGCTCTCCAAACGCAACACGGCGTCCGCTAATTATTCAAGCAAATTTTACATTCAAAAAGTCAAATGGCGCTCCTTCCCTTCTGAGCCCTGCAGTGCGCCCAGTGTTTTTTCCCACATATGGGTATCTGCGTGCTCAGGGGAAATTGCACAACAAATTTTGGGGTCCATTTTTTCCTGTTACCTCTGCGAAAATAAAAAAAATTGGGTCTAAAGTAACATTTTTGTGAAAAAAGTTAAATATTAATTTTTTTCTTCCTCATTCCAAAAATTCCTGTGAAGCACCTGAAGGGTTAATGAAGTTCTTGAATGGGTTTTTGAGCACCTTGAGGGGTGCAGGTTTTAGAATGGTGTCACTTTTGGGTATTTTCTGTCATATAAGCCCCTCAAAATCACTTCAAATGTGATGCGGTCCCTAAAAAAAATGGTTTTGTAAATTTTGTTGGAAAAATGAGAAATCGCTGGTCAACTTTTAACCCTTATAGCTCCCCAATAAAAAAAAAATTTTGGTTCCAAAATTGTGCTGATGTAAAGTAGACATGTGGGAAATGTTATTTATTAACTATTTTGTGTGACATAGCTCTCTGATTTAAGGGCATAAAGATTCAAAGTTTAAAAATTGCAAAATTTTCAAAATTTTCACCAAATTTCCTTTTTTTTCACAAATAAACGCAAGTGATATCGAAGAAATTTTACCACAATCATGAAGTACAATATGTCACGAAAAAACATTCTCAGAATCAGGGGGATCTGTTGAAGCGTTCCAGAGTAATTACCTCATAAAGTGACAGTGGTCAGAATTGTAAAAATTGGCCCGGTCATTAACGTGCAAACAACCTTGGGGGGTAAAGGGGTTTATTGTGACAGAAAGCAGCCAATCAGTGGTGGGGGCTTGGTTGGACCAGAAGGCACGAGACACCTAGTCCTGTAATGATGATCTCTTGACGATAAAATACTGAATGTATTGAAACAGCAAAACACAGCCTAGTGAGACATCCCTGAAATCAGGGTCTCTGCCCCTACATCATGCTGCTCTCAGATTACATAATAAAAATATGCTGACAGATTCCCTTTAAAAGGTGCAGTTTTGTTTGGAGTTCATATTTTCGAATACTCTATTAGCTACAGATATTACATTGAGAAACAGTTAAAGGAGCTTCTGGTTCTGTCTCTGGTTAAAGGAGTCGTCCATTGTACAGGTGATAAAATTCGATAGTGGGGGTCAAATCGCCAGGACCCACAGTTAGGATGGAGCGACAGTTCACATATCACCGTTTGATTCATTTTCTGTGCACAGCGCTCACCGGCTGTATAGGAAATGAGTGGAACGGCGGTATAGCTCACCCTGTGGATACGTGATAACTTGTTTTCAATGGACAATCCCTTTGAGGAGTTTGGATTTTATCTGTTGGCTGATGGCAGCAGAATTGTGAATATCGCTCTGGCTGTAAATTAAACCTGACTTGTACAATATAAAAAATTTCACTGCAGAAAGTAAATTCCACATGAAGCGAAAAAGTGGTACCCAATATTTGAATATAATTAGCAAAGGATAAAATAATATCTCTTTATTATAACCTTATATTAAAACACAAAACTGGACACAAAGCATGTAAAAGACACACACAGTGTACTGATTGAAGAGATGATCACAAGTGTTAGGTCAGCCTGATGAAGACTTGGCCTAACTAACCCAATTGATATAATGTGGTGGGACCCTTAACAATATAAGGCCCTCCAGGCAAATTATGTCTCACCAATGGTCATAAAGACCCATACAATGTGAGATCATGTAACACATACACTACCACCAATTAGAGAAGACAGTACACATAGACCGACGCACTAATTGCGTGATAATACCAAATAATTATTAGAGTATGATAATGGATAGTGGTTAGGCAAAGTCATATACCACTCGGACCATACAGATCTACCATCTCTAATTGTACCAAAAAATAAACCAGTGCACATTGAAGGCTACCTGGTCATATAGTCACAGCAATATATCTGAGTCAGTGGGTACAGATACCTCTCATAAACTGCTGTACATCCACATAATAACTAGATTTTCGGAAAAATAGGAGACACTCATAGCTCAATAGAAAGAAACCACTACTTAGCTTTCCAGTATTATTAGCAGTGCTCCAATATGAAAGGCGGGATCCCGACGCGTTTCTCCTCCATCATCAGGGGAGTGCATAGCCCATTCATAGCCCAATGTTCTGCGCCATCACAGAGGTACATGTGTTGAGAAAAAATTGTCCCTGTGTCTCTTTATAGGCGCCGCACGCTGACCGCCGGCATGCGACATGCTTCCGGGTTGTCATGTGTCAGCTAGGTGACGCACATCCTGCCGGATGCATACTCACATCCGGCTCTGGAAGCGCACCGTGGAACGCATGGTACTGCGCATGTGCGGGCACGGATCCCGCAGTTATCTCGTGCGCACGCGCACCCGCTCGGGTCAGAGGCAGTTGTACCTCCAAGCAATCCGCCATGGAGACAGCTCCAACCCCAAACATAGACCGCATTAGAAGAACCGCCTTATAAGACAGTACTAATGCCAATGTAGATGATCATGCCCGCCCACATGGGCCCCTCATAATGATCATAAACCACAGGGAAGAGGTCAGTTCCTGGACATGATAAACAGACATCCAACATACCTGACAAAAGCCACGGAACAAACATACAGAGGCAACGCACGCAACGTATATATATATACTGCTCAAAAAAATAAAGGGAACACTCAAATAACACATCCTAGATCTGAATGAATGAAATATTTTCATTGAACACTTTGTTCTGTACAAAGTTGAATGTGCTGACAACAAAATCACACAAAAATCATCACTGGAAATCAAATTTATTAACCAATGGAGGCCTGGATTTGGAGTCACCCCCAAAATTAAAGTGGAAAAACACACTACAGGCTGATCCAACTTTGATGTAATGTCCTTAAAACAAGTCAAAATGAGGCTCAGTATTGTGTGTGGCCTCCACGTGCCTGTATGACTTCCCTACAACGCCTGGGCATGCTCCTGATGAGGCTGAGTATTGTGTGGCCTTCACGTGCCTGTATGACCTCCCTACAATGCCTGGGCATGCTCCTGATGAGGCTGAGTATTGTGTGGCCTTCACGTGCCTGTATGACCTCCCTACAATGCCTGGGCATGCTCCTGATGAGGCTCAGTATTGTGTGTGGCCTCCACTTGCCTGTATGACCTCCCTACAATGCCTGGGCATGCTCCTGATGAGGCTGAGTATTGTGTGTGGCCTCCACGTGCCTGTATGACCTCCCTACAACGCCTGGGCATGCTCCTGATGAGACTCAGTATTGTGTGTGGCCTCCACGTACCTGTGTGACCTCCCTACAACGCCTGGGCATGCTCCTGATGAGGTTGCGGATGGTCTCCTGTGGGATCTCCTCCCAGACCTGGACTAAAGCATCCGCCAACTCCTGCACAGTCTGTGGTGCAACGTGACGTTGGTGGATGGAGTGAGACATGATGTGCTCAATCGGATTCAGGTCTGGGGAACGGGCGGGCCCTCCAAAGAAATGCCACCCCACACCATTACTGACCCACTGCCAAACCGGTCATGCTAAAGGATGTTGCAGGCAGCAGATCGCTCTCCACAGCGTCTCCAGACTCTGTCACGTCTGTCACATGTGCTCAGTGTGAACCTGCTTTCATCTTTGAAGAGCACAGGGCACCAGTGGCGACTTTGCCAATCCTGGTGGTCTGTGGCAAATGCCAAGCGTCCTGCACGGTGTTGGGCTGTGAGCACAACCCCCATCTGTGGACGTCGGGCCCTCATACCACCCTCATGGAGTCGGTTTCTAACCATTTGTGCAGACATATGCACATTTGTGGCCTGCTGGAGGTCATTTTGCAGGGCTCTGGCAGTGCTCCTCCTGTTCCTCCTTGCACAAAGACGGGGGTAGCGGTCCTGCTGCTGGGTTGTTGCCCTCCTACGGCTTCCTCCACGTATCGTGGTGTACTGGCCTGTCTCCTGGTAGCGCCTCCAGCCTCTGGACACTACGCTGACAGACACAGCAAACCTTCTTGCCACAGCTCGAATTGATGTGCCATCCTGGATGAGCTGCACTACCTGAGCAACTTCTGTGAGTTGTAGAGTCCGTCTCATGCTACCACGAGTATGAAAGCACAACCAACATTCAAAAGTGACCAAAACATCAGCCAGAAAGCATTGGTACTGAGATGTGGTCTGTGGTCCCCACCTGTAGAACCACTCCTTTATTGAGGGTGTCTTGATAATTGCCAATAATTTCCATCTATTGTCTATTCCATTTGCACAACAGCATGTGACATTGATTGTCAATCAGTGTTGCTTCCTAACTGGACAGTTTGATTTCACAGAAGTTTGATTTACTTGGAGTTATATTCTGTTGTTTAAGTGTTCCCTTTATTTTTTTGAGCAGTGTATATTCTTGTATATACAGTGGGGAAAATAAGTATTTAATACACTGTCGATTTTGCAAGTTTTCCCACCTACAAAGAATGGAGAGGTCTGTAATTTTTATCATAGGTACACTTCACCTGTGAGAGACAGAATCTTAAAAAAAAATCCAGAAAATCGTTAGTTGCCCTTGGCTGTGTGTTTCGGTCATTGTCATGTTGGAAGACCCAGCCACAACCCATCTTCAATGCTCTTACTGAGGGAAGGAGGTTGTTTGCCAAAATCTTGCGATACATGACCCCATCCATCCTCCCTTCAATACCGTGCAGTCATCCTGTACCCTTTGCAGAAAAGCACCTTCAAAATATGTTTCCCCCACCATGCTTCACCATTGGTATGGTCTTCTTGGGGTTGTACTCATTCTTTTTCTTCCTCCAAACACGGCGAGTGGAGTTAATGCAAAAAAGTTCTATTTTGATCTCATCTGACCACATGACCTTCTCCCATTCCTCTTCTGGATCATCCAGATTGTCATTGGCGAACTTCAAACGGGCCTGCACATGTGCTGGTGTGAGCAGGGGGACCTTGCGTGCCCTGCAGGATTTTAATCAATGGCGTAATGTGTTACTAACTGTAATGTTTGAGACTGTGGTCCCAGCTCTCTTCAGGTCATTGACCGGGTTCTCCCACAGAGGTCAGGAATCAGCCCAGAACTTTCCCAGAATCATCTGTACCCCACAAGGCGAGATCTTGCATGGAGCCCCAGACCTTGACAGTCATCTTGTGTTTGTTCCATTTTCTAATAATTGTGCCAACAGTTGTTGTCTTCTCACCAAGTTGCTTGCCTATTGTCCTGTAGCCCATCCCAGCCTTGTGCAGGTCTACAGTTTTGTCCCTGGTGTCCTTAGACAGCTGTTTGGTCTTGGCCATGGTGGAGATGTTGGAGTGTGATTTAGTATGTGGACAGGTGTCTTTTATATAGGTAACGAGTTCAAACAGGTGCAATTAATACAGGTAATGAGTGCAGAGTAGGAGGGTTTCTTAAAGATAAACTAACAGGTCTGCGAGAGACAGAATTCTTGCTGGTTGGTAGGAGATCAAATACTTATTTTTGTACATAGGGGCAGTATTGGAGTAGTTATATTCTTGTATATAAGGGCAGTATTATAGTAGTTATATTCTTGTACATAGGAGCAGTATTATAGTACTTATATTCTTGTACATGGGGGCAGTATTAGAAGTTATATTCTTGTACATAGGGGCAGTATTATAGTAGTTATATTCTTGTTCATAGGGTGCAGTTTTATAGTACTTATATTCTTGTACATAGGGGGCAGTATTATAGTACTTATATTCTTGTACATAGGGGCAGTATTATAGTAGTTATATTATTGTACATAGGGGCAGTATTATAGTAGTTATATTCTTGTACATATAGATAGTTACCACAATGATAACTATCTGACACTTAGTATAAAATTACATTGTGTCAGAATGTGAAGTATCTGACATAACACATAAGACATTTTCTGGAATTAGAGTTTTGTCTAGCAGGTAACAGCATGCCAACAGTCTAACAGATGAGTGTCACGCTTTTAAAGATGATAGTAGGATATTAGTTTTGTGAAGAGGCCTTCCTCGATAAAGACCAGATGGTTCGTCTCCACCAACTATTTATCCCCACTTCACTTCAAAGTAATTTCTTCTCCAACACTCTTTCACTTCAGAAAAAAATTCCAGATCTGCATTGGTCTGTTCATGTATTAAAATCCTCACAATCCAAAAATGCAGTTTTAAGCAAATACACTAAAAGCTAAATCAAAGAAATGAGCCAGAGGATAAGTAAGTATGCATGCAACATATAAGAGCATGTTCACACTGGCCATTTAACAGACAAAACTCAAAATGGAAACAAAATGAGAATATACCTTGCTCTAAGTAATTAAATAGTAATAGTATATATAGATAACGTAGGGTACTTAGTAAACACTGTTTTTGATCAAAAAAGCATAAAAGCCATCCCACCAGCGTCAAGGTGTACCCTAATCGGGACGGTTAAATCTGTAACAGTGCCCCCCACCACATTTATAATACTGGCATTATCTTATTTGGCCTTTGGACCCTTTCAGCCACCTGGGCACTGATAATACTGTAATAGGGGCCTCCATCTACCATGTGAATATATACTGGTTTATATATGGCAGAGAGGCCTTTGGGTCTCTTTACTCACCAGGGCTTAGGTACTACTGCCTACCCCCTCTGAATCCTCTATAGCTACCATAGATTTACACCTTAGTAGAGCTTTCAATTTTGGCTTCTTTCCCTTTTTTCATTCAAACATTGTGCAAACTGCAGCTGCATCCCCCTCCTCCAACTCTCTCCGGCCTGACTTCTATTTACCGTGTATGTATGTATTGGGTTTTTGGTCATTGGAAATGTTTTTTTTTCCCAACCAATGTTTTGATTTATTTTATGTGCTGATATTTTGCATGAATATGAACCTCCATAATCATCATTTATCGTTTCCTATAGGTGGCATCGAATTGGACTTAGCGTAGAAGGAAAAAATGTGACGATGGTAGTCGACTGTGAGAAGAAGCAGACCCATTTCCTGGACCGTGGTGATGATCCTATCATTAGCACAGATGGCGTCACCCTGTTTGGGACACGACTACTTGACGAGGAGGTCTTTGAGGTAGGTTTTGAGAACAAGAAGTCCTTTAGACACGAGGGTCTTTTTACTTCAAAAACTTGAGTGTATTAAGGTGAAAATTTACTTCGGGAACTGCTAATGGAGTTTCCCTCGTTGTGTAGGAGGTTTCAAATCAATGGTATTTAAAAAGTTATCCTCACAATTGCATTATTTTCGCAAAGTACAATATCAGCATAAGTATAGCCCAATAGGTTTCCTACTTGTACCTTTGTGCCTTTTTTCATAAGCTTTTGCCCCTCTGTGTTTCCAGCTGCAGAGAGCTGAGTCGGTTGTCCTTTCATCCCCTGCTAAAATTACAATTTCCAGCAGCACCCTGCTTTTCCTCAGTGCTGCGGTTCCCCTCCCTCTGCTCTCCTGTGTGCTGGATATTTCACTGGTGTTTCTTGAGGTCATTTGGATCATGAGGTTTTTGTGTGTCTAACAAATGGTCTGTAGCCAAGTATTAGATAGCATTACTCTTGGATCTCTTCCTCCAGAGATGCTGTGCTGTGCTCTGAGCCCAGTGTGAGCACATCGCAGCTGATTTCTGTGTTGCCGGCACAACACAGTTGTGCTGGCAGCCTGATGGAAAATCATTATGTGAACCCACGCATTCACAGTTTCCTCTCTCACGCGCCACTAGCTCAACACAGCACAATTAGGCTAAGGCCACGGCCCCACTATCAGTATTTGGTCAGTATTTTTTCTCAGGAGTGGCCTGAGTGCCCCAATTCTACATTTATCACCCACTCCTGGTTTTGGCTACCATTCCTGAGAAAAAATACTGACCAAATACTGACCAAATACTAATAATGGGGCCGTGGCCTAAGGGTGAAGCTCAGAAATCTCTTGAGGGAACTACTCATGCATGGTTCCATGAAGCTTTGAAGGAGTGCAACACAACATAATTTGATGTAGTTTCAATCACTCGACAACGCAAAGTTATTGAGGTATTAGCATTCATAGCATAAAAAAATATATTATGTGCTCAAAAAAAAGCATATAGAGATGAAAGTATCTACTCAAGCATTGAATTCGTCTCAAATTTGACCAAAAATTCTAATTCTTCAGAATTTTTGTGATTCACTTCGTGCAAATTCAGCAAAATGCCGGGGAGTCACAATTTTGCTAAAAACGGTGGGAAATAAATACTTCACTGTTTGTGTCCCATCGTCCGATGCTCCACATCTTCTCTCGTGTCTTCATCCTGAGTCTTCACTCGGCACTGCGCCTTTGGTGGTAAGTAGGTGTCTGATATTAAGACGGGCATTGTGCCATTGCGACGAACGTTTTGCATGTCACAACGTGTGGCATGATGTCAATACACGAGTTGCCCAAGGCTGGGTCAGCTCTTGGACGATGTGATCATCCTCTGGCGTCTTCTTCAGTTTGCCAGAAGCCCTGGATATATGCTTAGTCAGCACCTCGAGCAACGAACATCATTACGCGGGTTGCCTGAGGCTTGCACGTTGTGACGGTCCGATGCACATTGTCCGAGGCGCCAACTAGACCTTGGGAAAAGCGCGTCATAACATTCTGTTATTGTTCTGTAATTTCTGAGGCCTACTTGGCTCCAGAAGCCCCGGCACCGAGTGAAGACACGTAAGAAGATGCAAGAGGACTCGTGGAACACCAAACAGCGAGCTGTGGTTGCAGGACACGTAAGCGGCAAGGAGTGTTTTTTCTTTTTTCACCCCATGTTTATTATGCTCTGGAGCGTAATAAGGAACATTTGCTTTGGATAACTTCAATGCAAATTTAATTTTGCTGCCAAATTTGAATTTCAGATTTTCTCACCTTGACATATTAGAATTTCCAAACTCTGGATAAGCCATGTTATTGCCAGCATAATATATGATTAACCCATGATTATTCCGCAAATTATAGAATTATTTTTTAACTCTTTGATTATGATTACTATTTAATTTATTAAAAATAAATAAATTAAAGAGGACTTGTAAATTGCTCACAAAAAATTGAGCAAAATACCTTGTAAAATCCCTGACCTCACCTGATTCTGAAGCTCGTTTCCGTTTTAAGCTGCGTCGCTCCATTGCAGAGATATATACATTTGTTTCTTTTGGATCACAGTATGTGAAATCTCTGCTTTGAAGTCTAAATGGGCATTTCTTCAGAGTCTTCTCTGGGGGCGTAAACGTCCACTCCTCCCTTCCAGATGCTGCCAATCACAGCTCAACGGCATATGAAACCATTGGATTGCTAGCTCAGATGCTAAACTGTGATTGGCATCTGGGAGGAAGGGGTGAAAGTTTACGCCCCCAGAGAAGACTCTGAAGAAATGCCCAGTTGGACTTCAAAGTAGAGATTTTACATGCTGCGCTCCAAATGCAAAAAATGTGAATATCTCTGCAATGGAGCGACGTAGCACATAACAGAAAAAAGCAGGGGAATCAGGAAAGCTCAGGGATATTTTTTCTTAAATTTTTTGGGGAAAGTGACAGGTTCTCTTTAACCAATATTTTTGTCCAGTTACACCGGTTGCCATTTGATTTTGTGGACCTGATTAAAAAAGGTTTTTCCACAATAGACATTTATCAGCTTTCCACAGGGTTGGTGATCACTGGAGGCCCCATCGCTGGGACTCTGAATGGCCGCCATGTACTAATATATGTCTGGTCAGAAAAAGTTTGTCTTGGAAAAGTCAGCTGGTTTTCGAGGTGCGATGACAACGACTATAAGAATAACTCAACCATATCTCAGGGATAAAAAATATTTACGTAATATGTGAGGCAACATAAAGTTTCAATTTGGGTGAAGTTCCCCTTTAAAAAACATTGACTAATGTTTTCGGGTATTTTTGTGGCTGTGGGGAGATCACTGTAGCTCACTCCATTATTATTATTATTATTATGGAAAAAGCATAAAGCTGGCGCCTTGTCAGATTTTGATATATAAGATTAGAGCCGGATCTATGGGAATCTCACTTGTGGCTGTTTATTAAAATGGGAACATTTTGTGGTCAGCAGTTTTGGTAGGACAAAGTATTCAGCAGTGTTACGTCTTATTCCGTCCCCTGTGACATCCAGTAATTCAGAATGATGTCTCTTGTTTCCCATGCGCTGTATTTTTTATTGTGGTGCAGACAATGTTCTTCTGAGCGGGGATGGATGGGGTCTCACTGGGGAAAGGCGTGGGATGGGAATTACCATGGACATCTGCCTGGACCGGACTTGTAGGAAGAAAAAGGAGGGGGACTAGTGAGTGAGAGGACAGCACAGGAGGCAGGGTTCAGGGGATAGTCCATATATATGTGCTAGTCCTAAAATAATGGAGGAGATAACTTCAAATAACCTGCCACAACAGGATTCATGAGATGCTGCATTATTGAGTGTTAAACTGAAAACTAGTAAAAAAGGAAATGTTGTATTATAAAGATATTGTATGCAGATGAGGGTGGTAGATTAGTCCTACCGTCCTCCACATATACAGGTTCACAATCCTACATATAAGCAGCGTAACATGCCTGCAAGTGGACACCTCTACCGTCCTGCAGGTGTACAGCTCCACAGTCCTACAAGTGTACAGCTCCACAGTCCTACAAGTGTACAGCTCCACAGTCCTACAAGTGTACAGCTCCACAGTCCTACAAGTGTACAGCTCCACAGTCCTACAAGTGTACAGCTCCACAGTCCTACAAGTGTACAGCTCCACAGTCCTACAAGTGTACAGCTCCACCGTCCTGCAAGTGTATGACGCGCCCCCTGGGCCGTGGGGTACTCGGTGCCGGGCCGGTCGTTGCTAGGGGAGATGTCACAGTGGCGGTGACCCGGTCCGTGACCCAGGGTGGTCAATAAAAGGAGATATTTACAGGGGGATTTATAGTTCTTATATAAAGTTTGTGACGCCACCTGTGGTATGTGGCTATATGGAGCCGCCGATGCGGGGAAGATCCTCTGGAGCTATTGTTAATGCAGCAGAGTTGGTTTAGCTCTCCACAGGTAGAGCTTTGCTCCAGGGCCGTGCTGAGTTATTATGGATGTTGCGGTGTAGTGCAGGGGGTGATGGCGCAGCAGTAATTCACGTAGACAGTGGGGTGCAGTCTTCAGAGTTTACTCACAGTTGTTGCAATCCAAGTTACAGGTACCGATGTGACTTCCCACGTCGTTCTGCGTTCACCAGGCAGGGGTTCAGCAATCCCTCAGGTAATTCAAGAGTACTTAACGGGACCCCCTTCTGTGTGCCTTTCTCGGTCGTCTTCCTGCGCTGGCTCTCACCCTCCTGCCCTGCACCTCACAATCAGTGTCCCAAGCCGGTAGCATCGGGTCTTGTCGGGCGACCAGAAGTCCCCTGGACCCTCTGTGACCACCTTTTCGGCGATGTAATTGTGGCTGTGGCAACTGCACCCTAAAAGTACAGAAGCCTCCGGTTTCTAGCTGAGCCTTGTAGTTCTCCACTAGTTTAGGGGCCGGTCCCCTCTCTGCGGCCTGATCCTTCCACGTTCCTGCAGATTTGGGCGTACAGGTGGCCTCCAGCACTGCCCGTACCCCTGGGATCCCCTCGTTCCTCCTGGAGCCTGGAGCCTTCTCTCCTGCTCCTTCTCAGTCTAGGTACTCTCTAGCTAGGCCCTCCTCCTGAGCAGAGCTCCTGCAGAGCACCTGCTCCATACACTCTCCTCCTCTGACTGACCTGACTTCCCAAGATGGTTCCCTCTTTTATATCACTTCCTTTCCTGTGCTCCCCTGAACTACATCCTCTACCCACACCCACTACATGGTTCCACCCACCAGCTAGGGACCAGGGACTGTGCTCTCCCTTAGGAGCAATCTTACCCTGCCCCCATTGAAGTGGAATGTGTTGGATGCGGGTGTTAGGGTCCCGGGCAGCACTCTATCCTTACCTGAGAGTGAGATACCACACCTCTGGGTGAGATGCAGTACCTCTGTGGCGACTGAACCCGCAGGGGCGCCACATGTATATTTCCATTGTCCTAAAGGTATACACCTCCACAGTCCTATAAGGGTACAGCTCCACAGTTCAACAAGTGTACAGCCCTAGAGGTTTACAAGTGTATAGCTCCACAGTCCTACAAGTGTATAGTGCCACAATCCTACAGGTGTACAGATTCACCGTCATAATGGTGTACAGATCCACAGTTCTCCAAGTGCACGGCTCAACAACCCTACAAGGGTACAGCTCTACGGTCCTAGAAGTGTACACGTCCACAGTCCTACAAGTGTACACCTCCACAGTCCTACAAGTGTACACGTCCACAGTCCTACAAGTGTACACCTCCACAGTCCTACAAGTGTACACCTCCACAGTCCTACAAGTGTACACCTCCACAGTCCTACAAGTGTATAGCTCCACTTTCATACTTGGGTCCTTTTTTATAATCACCCAATTTGAGCCTGTCTCTTCTCGACTCTATGGTTATTAGACTGCCAAAATTCACCCCATGGCGTTGAGGCTAGCAGGGTATCAGAATGGATAGGGACAGTATTTCAATAAACAATATTACACCATTAATTGCTCACTTGGCAATAATTATTGTAATATTATATTGGTTGGCTTCAAACCAAACCTTCCCAATAATTGTAAGAAATATAATGTTATGACTCCAGCGTAGTCTGAAAAAGTCTTTTCAGAATTTATTTCTAAATCCAGCGCCAAGATAAATATTTTTCTACTCGTCATCACCGATAACATTGAATGTCTCTCATTTCATTGCTAATAAATCACAGCAAGAAGTAGAAAGAAGAAACGAATGTAGACAGGACCCTGTCTGTTCTTGGTGACCGTACGAATGGTATTTATCCAGATTGTTTGTCTACTGTTGAGGTCTTCCGGGATCTCAATGTCATGATCATGATTTTCGTGAATGTTTTCATCCATCTTGTTACTCAGTCATTCCTCTCTACCGTACACAGAAACTTTTAAAGAGAATGTGTCATTGGAAAATGACATTTTGTTTCAATCCGGCCTTCATTTTAATTGTAATTTTTTTTACTTGTTCCTGCATTAGCTGAGCATGAAGGAAGGAGGAGGAGGTGAGCTGTGACATCACCTATTGTGAATGGTGGATCCTGTGTTATCTACTGTATATAGAGATGTTATCTGTCATTGTACAGGAGGGGGAGGAGGTGAGCTGTGATATCACCTATTGTGAATGGTGGATCCTGTATTATCTACTGTATATAGAGGTGTTATCAGTCACTGTACAGCAGGAGGAGGAGGTGAGCTGTGACATCACCTATTGTGAATGGTGGATCTTGTGTTATTTACTGTATATAGAGGTGTTATCAGTCATTGTACAGGAGGAGGAGGTGAGCTGTGACATCACCTATTGTGAATGATGGATCCTGTGTTATCTACTGTATATAGAGGTGTTATCAGTCATTGTACAGGAGGAGGAGGTGAGCTGTTACATCACCTATTGTGAATGGTGGATCCTGTCTTATCTACTGTATATAGAGGTGTTATCAGTCATTGTACAGGAGGAGGAGGTGAGCTGTGACATCACCTATTGTGAATGGTGGATCCTGTATTATCTACTGTATATAGAGGTATTATCAGTCATTGTACAGGAGGGGGAGGAGGTGAGCTGTGATATCACCTATTGTGAATGATGGATCCTGTGCTATCTACTGTATATAGAGGTGTTATCAGTCACTGTACAGCAGGAGGAGGAGGTGAGCTGTGACATCACCTATTGTGAATGGTGGATCTTGTGTTATTTACTGTATATAGAGGTGTTATCAGTCATTGTACAGGAGGAGGAGGTGAGCTGTGACATCACCTATTGTGAATGGTGGATCTTGTGTTATCTACTGTATATAGAGGTGTTATCAGTCATTGTACAGGAGGAGGAAGTGAGCTGTGACATCACCTATTGTGAATGGTGGATCCTGTGTTATCTACTGTATATAGAGGTGTTATCAGTCATTGTACAGGAGGAGGAGGTGAGCTGTGACATCACCTATTGTGAATGGTGGATCTTGTGTTATCTACTGTATATAGAGGTGTTATCAGTCATAGTACAGGAGGAGGAGGTGAGCTGTGACATCACCTATTGTGAATGGTGGATCTTGTGTTATCTACTGTATATAGAGGTGTTATCAGTCATTGTACAGGAGGAGGAGGAGGTGAGCTGTGACATCACCTATTGTGAATGGTGGATCCTGTGTTATCTACTGTATATAGAGGTGTTATCAGTCATTGTACAGGAGGAGGAGGTGAGCTGTGATATCACCTATTGTGAATGGTGGATCTTGTGTTATCTACTGTATATAGAGGTGTTATCAGTCATTGTACAGGAGGAGGAGGTGAGCTGTGACATCACCTATTGTGAATGGTGGATCCTGTGTTATCTACTGTATATAGAGGTGTTATCAGTCATTGTACAGGAAGGGGAGGAGGTGAGCTGGGACATCACCTATTGTGAATGGTGGATTGTGTGTTATCTACTGTATATAGAGGTGTTATCAGTCATTGTACAGGAGGAGGAGGTGAGCTGTGACATCACCTATTGTGAATGGTGGATCCTGTGTTATCTACTGTATATAGAGGTGTTATCAGCCATGGTAATCCTGTCTGTCTCCTTTGTATTACACTTCAATATCTGAGGGGATGAAGACACTGCTTGGCAGCAGCTTTTACACTATTGGAACCTCGGTCTTGTATTTATCTCCTGAAAACCTCCTTTTTGAACTTTCCTAATTTAGAAGAGCACTTTTAAAGAAAACCTGTCACTTGCCATAAATAGGGAATTTTTCCCTTGGTGTAAGCGCCGCTGTTCTCCTGAATCTGGCGATGTCTGTCATTTGTTCCTGCTCCTCTCCGTTCCTGAGATACGACTTTGTTCCCTATATATAAATCCTTTTAGCCAAGTGGGTGGAGACATCAGCTCTTCTCCATGGGAATCTTTTGGAGGACCACTTATAGTTGACTAAAAAGCCTAGATGTATGTACAGGGAAGAAGGGGCCATGTCTCAGGAAAGGAGAGGCGCAGGAACTAAAGAAAGACACCTCCGGATTCAGGAGAACAGCGGCCTTTACACCAGGTAATAAAATACATATTTGTGACATGTGACCTCATCCATAGACAGAGAATCTGCATATTTTTGGGATGTGAACGGGCTGTTTTCGCACAATTTGTTGTGTTGGTTTCATCCATAAAAAGCCGTGAAAGGCCCGTATCCTCAACCCTCCTTTTCATAGAGAAATCATTAGATTTGGAGATATTTTCTAGGTCTTTCGTTCTTCTAACGTTTGCTAGAAGTCAGGGATTTCTGGACTGTTGTAAACTCCATACTGAGATTAATAAGACATTACAGTCTCATGGAGACTTTATGTCCCAATGGACAATCTAAGTACTGTCCCCTTAAGGAATGAACCCCCCCTAGAATTCTGTCTATCACTCAATAATTGCTCTTTTTATAGTGACTTATTACTTCCTATTACACTAAGTGAATCTGCGATCTTCTATCTTCCTGGATCTGATTCCTCTCATGAACTGTTGATACTGGCAGTATGTTCTGGCTGAGTTCCTAAAAATCTCGAAAATCTCTGGTGGTCAGGGGTTAGAGCTCCAGCTGGACAGGGAAGGTGGGGGTGCACTCTTCAGAAATCACTGTATTCTGTCTATGAGAGAAATATGCTCTTATTTTCAGGAGAATAATAATAATAAGTTGTTGGTTTTTTGGGCCCATACATCATATGAATCTCTTTAAAAGGGTTATCTGGGACTATTATTTTTCTTCTATGGGCCTAAGAGCTAACAGGTCAACTACCTGCCTGTTCTGTTGGCACACAGCGGTCACAGACCGCTCCTGTCGACGATTCTGCAGTTTGTGCTGATGTCGTGTCGACAGAGCAGCGGCTTCTCTTCCGCTCTGCACTGTTGACGGGGCGTGACTGCCGAAGTCATGCTGATTGATAGCCAGCTCCCTGCTGCCTAAGTGCGGGGAGCCGGCTGTCAATCAGCATAAAGTTGGCAGTCATGCCCTGTTGACAGAACAGCCCGGAAGAGGAAGAGCTGCTCTGTTGACTTGAAGAAGAAGAATAGCCAGTATTTGGTCAGTATTCGGTCAGTATTTTTACTCAGGAGTGGGTGATAAATGCAGAATTGGTGACTTGTTTCTATTATACCTTTTCTCTGATTGTTCCTCACCTGGTTTTGGCTCCTACTCCTGAGAAAAAATACTGACCGAATACTGACCAAACACTGATTCCTTAAGGGAATTATATGGAGTATTGTTCAATTATCCATGCGCATACACACATATTTATTCATATTAGGGAAGAGCAAATCAATTTAACTTAAATCAAATTCATGTTGCATACTTAGGAAATCACTGGATTCGCACAATTTGCGATTTGGTTATTGCGAATCTCTAAAATTGGCCATCGCTATTTTACACATTGCATAAGATTGCACGAGCCATAGAAGGCTTTCATAACCTCAGGCGCAGTCAGACTGGCTGTGCTATACCTTGTGATATGATAGCTGCAAGGTATCATTGATAAGCCTATCAGAAGGGACTATTGTAGCCTTAATAAAAGCAGAGGCAGGGAATGCAGCAGCCAATTTGTAGTTAATCTGGATAGTGTGAACACATCACAGCTCACACTGCTGGCAATAATAAATATATTTGTTTTTATTTTATTTTTATTTTTTTAATGGGGGAAAAGGATGGTGATTCGAATTTTTATATTTTAACTTTTTATTTTTTAGTCCCCTAGGAATATTATTTGGTATCAGCTTATTAATGTATGTGGCAGCACCAGGTAAGGTTAGTGCAAAGATCGAGATCTCGCTCTTTCACCGTGAGACGGGCCATGGAGGATTGTAGGACCCCACTCTGCATGCCGGGATCCCACAACCTGGAATTTGTGGACACACTTTTGCTAGAAAGTTGGGCACTTTTGTGGGGCACTAATAGGTGATATTTAGAAAAATCACCAACCTGGGGTTTCACACCTAGTGGTTGGGCGATAAACTTGAAGTAATGCTTTAATGCATATAGGACTAAAAAGGTTTAATCGGCCATGACAGGTTGATTATGAGCAGCTGAAGGGCTGCTCACCATATCTCCACCCCTGGGTGGGAATTATTGGGTAAATTGAGACCTGTATGTCTCACAGATGGTGTGTGTCTGGAGGTGTGCATATCTCCTGGATTGAGTGCCTTTGCAAAAGGACATGAAAGCTGGACTCTAAGCCAGGTGGGATAACCAGCACTATTGTATGGACTTGTTACTTTATGTTGTGCCGGGCAATGGCGGTATTTAAGTTTTCCTGTGATGTGGTTTATGAGGACTGAAATAAACCAGCCGAACTTTAAATAGAAATGGCTCCTGTTATACCTCATATCGCTCCCAAGCGAGTAGTACTGTTACACCACTCATTTTCACACTGCGTACATACATACCACACAGTGATTGTGACACATACACACAGATACCTTCTCACCTACATCTTTGTACACTGATCAACAATTGAACAAAGATATCTAGTGATACATACAGGCACACTTATGTACATAGTTACAACCTGATATATATATATATATATATTAGCTATTGAGCCCGTTCTACGCCCGGGTGGCAAGCATTTTTATTGGTATATGGTTTCCCATGCTGGTATGTGCTGCCCCCATCCTGGTATTTGTGCTTCCCCCATCCTGGTATCTGTGCTCCCCAATCCTTTTCCCCCATCCTGTTATGTGCTGCCCTCATCCTTATCCTGGTATGCATGGCACCCCTCACCCTCAATCCTGGTACGCATGGCACCCTCACCCTTAATCCTCGTACGCATGGCACCCTCACCCTCAATCCTGGTACGCATGGCACCCCTCACCCCCAATCCTGGTATGCATGGTACCCCTCATCCCTATCCTGGTATACATGGTACCACTCATCCCTATCCTGTTATGTATGGCCCCTCATCCGAATCCTGGTATGCATGGCCCCCCCAGATCCCTATCCTGGTATGCATGGTACCCCTCATCCCCCAATCCTGGTATGCATGGTACCCCTCATCCTCCAATCCTGGTATGCATGGTACCTCTCACCCCTGGTATGCATGGTACCCCTCAATCCTGGTATGCATGGCACCCCTCATCCCCAATCCTGGTATGCATGGCACCCCACCATCCCCAATCCTAGTATGCATGGCACCCACCATCCCCAGTCCTGGTATGCATGGCACCCCTCATCCCAAATTTGATATACATGGCACCCCTCATCCCCAATCCTGGGATGCATGGCACCCCCCATCCCCCAATCCTGGTATGTATGGTACCCAATCCCTCATCCTGGTATGCATGGCTTTCTCATCCCCAATCGTGGTATGTATGTGACTCACCCCCTGGGCCGTGGGGCACTCGGATCCGGGCAATAGGGGAACGATGGGGGTAGTAGTGGCTACCCGGTTCCGTGGCTCAGGGTGGTCAGACCAGTGGTAGTCTGCGACGCGCTGTTGGTGTGTCCGACTACGCCACCCGTGGATTGCGGTCAGTGCGGACCACCGCTGCCAGGTAGACCGCTGGGGCTGATGATGTATGCAGCTGGGATAGTGTGACTCCCCACGGGAAGAGTGCGGCCCCAGGGCAGTATAATGGAAGTGATGGGGGTGATGGTGTAGGGCGTCCCAGTACCGTTAGTGCTGGAGGAGCAAGGAGCACACAGACAACAGGTTGCAGTCCAGGGTCTTTACTGGAACAGGTGAACTGACCCACAAACAGTCCCGGCTAGGAGGGGACCTGGATGTCTGAGAACAATTGGGAAATTGGCCCTGGTCAGGGTGAGGGTGTAGGCCTACCGTGCTCTCTGCGCTCCTTCTGGCTATCTCCTCCTGGTAGGGTAACAGCCCACAGTCCCGAGCTCACCGTGTCTTCTCGCCCGTATGGTTTGCAACGTGGGTTCCTTTCTACTCCCGGCCTGGTACGGCTCTGCTGGTCCCTTCTGCTGTGGCGGAGCCTCCGGGCTTCTTAGGCCAAGGAACGTACAGTCCCCTGCGGACTGGTTATCTGCTGTAGGACGTGGAATCCTCACAGCCTCAGACACCAAAGTCTGGTAAATTTGGTTCTTTATCTGCCAGGACAGGCATACTTCACCTCTTGTCCCTGGCTTGTGGCTCTCCTACTGCCACACGTCCTCTTAGGGTGCAATACAATTGTCCCTCACTGCTCTGGGACACCTCTCAATCCAGAGACAGGTCGTTCAGTTCTCCCTAACCCTGCCCCCAGTTCCAGCTTTTATAGGGGCAGCCTGCTCCCCCTACTGGCCTGAGACAGGAGGTATTGCATGCTAATGTTCCCCTGACCAGAGAACCTCCCCCTTGCTCTCAGACACAGCTTTATTATATTTGTGGCATCCAGGCCAGGGTGACACATATGGCCCCCTCATCCCTATCCTGGTATGCATGGCACTCCTCATCCCGCAATCCTGATATGCCTGGTACCCCTCATCCCCCAATCCTGGTATGCATGGTACCTCTCATCCCCCAATCCTGGTATGCGTGGTACCCCTCATCCCTCAATCCTGGTATGCGTGGTACCTCTCATCCCCCAATCCTGGTATGCGTGGTACCCCTCATCCCTCAATCCTGGTATGCATGGTACCTCTCATCCCCCAATCCTGGTATGCGTGGTCCCCTCACGCCCCAATCCAGGTATGTATGGTCCCCTCACGCCCCAATCCTGGTATGCATGGTCCCCTCACGCCCCAATCCTGGTATGCATGGTACCCCTCATCCCCCAATCCTGGTATGCATGGTCCCTTCATCCCCCAATCCTAGTATGCATGGTACCCTCATCCCCCAATCCTGGTATGTGTGGCCCCCTCATCCCCCAATCCTGGTATGTGTAGCCCCCTCACCCCCCAATCCTGGTATGTGTGGCACCCCTCATCCCTTTCACGCTGCACACATACAAAAAAAAAAAACACTTATACTTACCTTTGTTCCCTGTGCTCCAGCGCTGCTGTGTCCTGTTCTGCCGGAGGCCGGGGGAGGAGTGCGGCGCCGGAGCACCACACTGTCCGGCGCCATTTTGCTGAAGACACACTGTAAATGTGTCTTCAGTAAAAGGCGCCGGATAGCGCTATGCGCATGCGCTGATTCCGACGCCTTCACTCCGCCCCCGGTCTCCAGCCAGAAGAGAGGCGCCGCGGCAACGCTCCTCCCGGTCAGGTAAGTATGTAAGTATGGCACCGGAGATCGCGGTATGCGTTCAGTGTCTACGCATACCGCGATCTCTGGCGCCATACACCTCCTCTTACCTGTAACGGCTCTATGCGTTCTTCTGTCTGGAGCCAGATTGCGCGTCGCGCATGTGCAGTCTATAGAGGCTTCAGACAGAGGGACTATGTGTATAATATATAATATATATATATATATATATATATATATATAGTATATAAAATAATAACATTTATTTTGATTTATATATAAAATTATATTTACTAGCACAAGCATAACATTAACAATTACATTTTATTCTGAACAATAATACAAAAGCCCTTAAATTTTATCAACGCAGGTGCTCAAACTGTTTTCCATTACAATTTTCTCAGCTTTGAAGTCGCCTCTTACGATTCGACAAACTTTTTTGCACAAGTCTCTTTGGGTATTAAGTTCTTGAAATGCATCTCTTATTCAAATCACTGACACTCTTTGGTTTTCGACTATAAACTTTGTCCTTGAGTACTCCCCAAAAGAAAAAATCCATTGGGGTCAAGTCTGGTGAACGTGCCGGCCAATCAAGTGGGCCTCTTCGGCCAATCCATTTATTAGGAAACTAGATGGTGGCCCGATTCTAACGCATCGGGTATTCTAGAATAGGTATGCGGCCGACCGGGCGCAATCAGCAGAGCGGTGTTTAAATTTGGCGCCAAAATCACTGATTGGTCGAGGCCGGCAACCGCGACCAATCAGCAAAGCGGTGTTAAAATTTGGCGCCTATATCGCAGATTGGTCACGGCCGGCGGTCGCGACTAATCAGCAGAGCGGGGTTTAAATTTGGCGCCAATAATGCTGATTGGTCGTGGCCAGCGAACGCGACCAATCAGCAGAGCGGGGTTTAAATTTGGCGGCAATAATGCTGATTGTTTGCGGCCGGCGGTCGCAACCAATCAGCAGAGCGGTATTTAAATTTGGCGCCAATAATGGTGATTGGTCACGGCCGCGACCCATCAGCAGAGCGGTGTTTAAATTTGTCGCCAATAATGCTGGTTATTCGTGACCGGTAACCGCGACCAATGAGCAGAGCGGTGTTTAAATATGGCGCCAATATCGCTGATTGGTCGCGCCCGGACACCGCGACCAATCAGTGAAGCGGTGTTTAAATTTGGCGCCAATATCGCTGATTGGTCACGGCCGGTGGTTGCGACTAATCAGCATAGCGAGGTTAAAATTTGGCGCCAATACTGCTGATTGGTCGCGGCCGGCGACCGCGACCAATCAGCAGAGCGGTGTTTAAATTTGGCGCCAATACTGCTGATTGGTCGCGGCCGGAGACTGCGACTAATCAGCAGAGCGGTGTTTAAATTTGTCACCAAATTTGCTGATTGGTCGCGGCCAGCGACCGCGACTAATCAGCAGAGCGGTGTTTAAATTTGGCGCCAATACTGATGATTGGTCGCGGACGCCAGACGCGACCAATCAGCAGAGCGGTGTTTGAATTTGCCACCAAAATCGCTGATTGGTCGGGGCCAGCCACCGCGACCAATCAGCAGAGCGGGGTTTAAATTTGCCGCCCATATCAATGATTGGTCGCGGCCGGCGGCCGCAACCAATCAGCGTCGTATTAGTGAGGACCGGGGAGCGGCGCTGCCTGTGCGGGTACTTCCGCTGCGAGCAGCTGGGAGATGAGCGGCTACTCGCAGCAGAAGCATCCCGACCGGCGGCGCCGCTCCTCGGTCCTCCTTTCACACTTGCCGTCGGGAGATCATAGTGCTGTTTAAATTAGGCGCCAATCTCGCTAATTGGTCGCGCTCGGCTGGCGGCCGCAACCAATCAGCAGACCGTTGTTTAAATTTGGCGACAATCTCGCTGATTGGTCGCGTCTGGCGTCCGCGACCAATCAGCACAGCGGTGTTTAACTTTAGCGCCACGATCACTGATTGGTCGGGTGCGGAGACCGCGACCAATCAGCGAATCGTATTGGTGAGGACCAGGGAGCGCCGCTGCCTGTACCGCTACTTCCACTGCGAGAAGCCGGGACATGAGCGGGTGCTCGCAGCAGAAGTATCCTGACCCGCAGCACCGCACCCCGGTCCTCCCTTGACACCCTAGCCGCTGATCTCCCGACAGTAGCCGCATGGTGTTACTAAGGTCCTGACATTTGTGTTCAAAATCGCTGATTGGTCGCGGGCGCTGCCCGCGACCAATCGCCGATTTGGGCGCCACATTTAAATATCGCCCGCGACCAATCACCGATCTTGGCGCCACATTTAAACACCGCTGTGCTGATTGGTCGCGGACGCTGCCCGCGACCAATCACCGATTTGGGCGCCACATTTAAATAGCGTCCGCGACCAATCAGCACAGCGGTATTTAAATGTGTCTGCAAGATCGGTGATTGGTCGCGTCCGCTATTTAAATGTGGCGCCCAAATCGGTGATTGGTCGCGGGCAGCGTCCGCGACCAATCAGCACAGCGGTGTTTAACTTTTGGTCCAAGATCAGTCATTGGTCGCGGCGAGAGCTCGCGACCAATCATCGAATCGTATTGCTGAGGACCGGGGAGCGGAATCGTATTGGTGAGGACCGGGGAGCGCCGCTGCCTGTGCGGCTACTTCCGCTGCGAGAACCCGGGACATGAGCGGGCGTTCGCAGCAGAAGTATCCCGCCCTGCAGCGCCACTCCCCGGCCTCCCTTGACACGCTAGCCGCATGGATGTCAGCGCCGCTGCCTGTACGGCTACTTCCGCTGCGAGAACCCGGGACATGAGCGGGCGCTCGCAGCAGAAGTATCCCGACCCGCAGCGCCGCTCCCCGGTCCTCCCTTGACACCCTAGCCGCATGGAGGTCAGCGTCGCCGGCGGTCGGGAGATGAGCGCCTCGTGCCGGTCATCTCCCGGCTGCATCGCCGCTGAGCTCCGTCCCGCAGATGAGCCGCTAACGGCCGCCATCTTTTTTCAGAAATCCCGCGGCGCTGATTGGCCGCTGCCGGACCAATGAGCGAACGCGGGATTTCCTAGACAGACAGACAGACAGAATAAGACGATTATATATATAGATGTTTCATCAAGATACTCGCGGACTACTCTTGAATAATGTGGAGGGGCCCCATCTTGTTGGAAATAAAGGTCATTTGAATTAGGCTGTTGCTGTAACTGGGGAACAACTTGAATTCATTAGAATTTCGAGATACTTATCTCCTGTGACTGTTCCATCAAAAAATATTGGTCCTAAAACACCAAAACTTGAAATACCCCAAACATTGACACCAGGCTCATTTAGTTGTTGCTCTAATGTTAAATGCATGTTCTCATTATACCAGTAAATACAATTATGTCTGTTAATATGGCCGGAGAATGTGAAAGAAGCTTCATCACTCCACATAATGTTATCTAAAATTACAGGATTTTCTTCAATTTCGTTAAGCATAATCTCACTAAATTGCAGCCGCCTGTCTGGATCATCCTCCAATAAACCATGAATTAGACGTGGACGATCAGCTTTCCACCCATTAGATTTCAGGATTCGTATGTTAGAAGCTCATGAAATTCCCAATTCCAAAGAGACTCTTCTGGTGGACTTTTTTGGACTCTGAACAAATGTTTCCGCAAGTTGTTTATTATCTTCTGTACAGACTGTTTTGGGTCGACCAGTTTTTGGAGCATTAAGGATTGAGCCAGTGGCATTGAATTTATCACAAATGCGGTAAATGGTTTGTCTCTTTGGGGCTTGGGTACCAAATGTTTCAACCCAATTTGCTCTAACGGTTTCAGCATTTTGAGATTTCCAATACTCTGTTAAAATCCATTTTCTTTGATCTGTATTTAAATTATTTGCCAGTATGTGTTATCTGAATTATCTGAAAAGAAAACAGATTTGGGGGAGATCTATCTGTGAAAACTAGATCCGTGAAACTGGCTCAGTTGCCCTTAGCAACCAATCAGATTCCACCTTTCATTTTCCAAAGAGTCTGTGAGGAATGAAAAGTGGAATCTGATTGGTTGCTAAGCCTGAGCCAGTTTCACTTTACACCATGTTTGATAAATCTCCCCCTTCATAACCTTATTACACTTTCTGTCCACCTACTTTTGGACAACCCTGTATATATACTGTGTGTGTGTGTGTGTGTGTGTGTGTGTGTATATATATATATATATATATATATATATATATATATATATATATATATATATATACACATTGCAGAGCGAGCTGTTAGTCAGTGCCAGGACGTGCTTACAGTTGCAGCTCTGAGCTGTGAGTTGTGACTGTAGCCTCTCCGGCACACCTTTATGACTGAAAGTTGGCGGCTCCCAGGAGAAATAAAGTTAATTTTCTCCCAGTAGCCGGGCTTTCAGTACAGCGGCCGGGCACCTGCAAAACATTATTAACCCAATATCTGCAGGCTAAGAGTGATATCTGACCTAAGATTTCCCATCACTGGAACTAGGAGGCCGAGGTCGTCCCCTGATAACAAGCCCATTGCGTTATCCTCCTCCACCCTCTGTACAGCAGCACAATGCAGTCAGGTGGTAACCTTCTCCTCGAATCACCAAAACCAGAATCCTTCATCAGAAGCAGATAGAGAAGTGTGATCCATCACTGCACAGAACACGTCTCCGCTAGAGTCCAGGGGTGGCAGCTTTACACCACTCCATCTGATGCTCGGCATTGTGCTTGGTGATGTAAGGCTGAATGCAGCTTCTCAGCCATGAAACTTCTGGCCCTATATTTGTGCTGATGTTTTACCAGAGGACGCCTGGACTCTGCAGTTATGTAGTCAGCAGAGCGTTGGTGACTTTTCTGCCCTCTGCTCCTCAGCACTCGGTGACCCCGCTCTGTAACGTTACGGAGTCTCCACTTCGTGGCCGAGTTGTTGTGTTTAGTAAAAGTGAGCGGTTTAGAACGAGCCATTCTTCCACAGAGGCCTAGTTTTTTATGTCATTTCCCTTTTAAGAAAAATCGAATATATGTAAAAGCATTCAAAAATGAAGAGCACAACCAAGAAATACTTCTGCTTGTTAATGTAATTACCCCTGATGAAAAGTGAGGGCTTTAGAGCATCACAGACTTTCCTAAACAGAGTCCTTGTTCCGACGTGTATGGGCAAGACCTCCAATCTGTGCCCCTTCCCACACAGCGCCCCCAGGGGCATGAGAGACGGCCTCCCACTCACGTCTGCACTGCATCGTCTACTTGCAAATGTCAAAGGGATTTTGTGATGGACTGTCCCAAATTAGATCACACAGATTTAGGGGTCTGCTATGAAGAACTTCTACGACGACTTTCAGGCCCGATCACTGTCATACACTACACAAATAACACTTCCATGTTGTTACCCCACACACCACAAAACTAACCTACTATACCGAGCCACTAGTAAATACCATTATAATAATATTGTCACATAGTGCCAAAATAGTAGCTACAGTGCCTTGAAAAAGTATACTTACCCGTGAACTTTTTCACATTACACCCACAAACTTAAATGTATTTTATTGGGATTTTATGTCATGTATCAACACAATGTAGCAAGTATTTGTGAAATGCAAAGGAAAATTGTGAGGTGCATTTGTATTCATCCCCCCTGAGTCAGTACTTTGTAGGACCACCTTCCTCTGCACTTCCTGCTGCAGTCTTTTGCCATCTGTCTCTCCCAGCTTTTCTCATCTAGAGGTGACATTGTTGCCCCTTCTTCTTTGCACACTCGCTCTCGCTCAGTGAGATTGGATGGAGGCGTCTGTAATACACAATTTTCAAGTATTGCCACAGATTCTCAATGGGATTTTGGTCTGGACTGTGACTGGGTTGTTCACACACATTAATATGCTTTGATGTAAGCCATCCATTGTAGATCTGGCAGAATGTTTAGAGTCATTGTCCTACTGGAAGGTGAACTTACACCCCAGTCTCAAGTCTTTTGCAGCCTCTAATGGGATTTCCTCCAGGAATGCTCTGTATTTAGCTCCATCCATCTTCATATCAAATCTAACCAGCTTTTCTGTCTCTGCTGAAGAAAAGCATCTCCACAGCATGATGCTGCCACCACCATTTGTGACTGTGGGGAAGGTATTTTCAGGGTGATGTGCAGAGTTAGTTTTCCTGTCAAATATTGCGTTTTGCATTTAGCCCAAAAAGTTCTACTTTGGTCACATCTAACCAGAGCACCTTCATCCACATGCTCACTGTATCCCCTACATGGCTGTTTGCAAACTGCTTTCAAAAATGCCTTTCTCCATGCCCTTTTATACACTGCTCAAAAAAATAAAGGGAACACTTAAACAACAGAATATAACTCCAAGTAAATCAAACTTCTGTGAAATCAAACTGTCCACTTAGGAAGCAACACTGATTGACAATCAATGTCACATGCTGTTGTGCAAATGGAATAGACAATAGATGGAAATTATTGGCAATTATCAAGACTCCCTCAATAAAGGAGTGGTTCTGCAGGTGTGGACTAGAGATGAGCGTTGTTCTACTCGAACTGTTCGCCAATCTCAAATTCGAGCTGTTTTGGGCGGTGTTCGAGCCGTTCGGCGAACACGAACGATTTGAGAAAAATTCGGCTGTTCGAGGTTATGTTCGATAACTGTTCGTGCACCAAAATCATAACTGGATTTTTTCTCAGTAATGATGAAAATTAATGTTAATACGCAGTTTGAGTGTACAGCGGGGCGGGGGGAGGGGCAGGGGATGGATCTCTGCAGGAACAATGAAGATCTCCATTTTTTTTTCTCTTTCCCGCATTTACAGTGGGGAGGTGCAATCTGTCAGCCTATCAGCAGCGCACACACGGAGCGAAGTGCTTTTTTTCACACAAGCAAGGGCATGTGTCATTGGCAGTGTATGTCACATGTCCTTGCCCTATAAGACCAAGCCATTTTCCCCGTCGCCACCATTTTCTCACTGCTGCAGCTGCGTGTTAGACGGCACCGCTGTTGCTGTGTGCGCTATACCTTGTTAATTTCAAGCCAATTTTCGCACAAATATACAGATAGCTTGGGAGTAGGGAATAGTTGTGATTGCAGTCCTTTTAAGGACTAGGTTACAGCATTTCCTACGACTTTTATCAGGCAGGTCTGTGCTCTTAAATAGATAGATTGTGGGAGTAAAGACTAATTGTAATTGGAGTCCTTTTCAGGACTAGGTTACATCAGTTCCTATCAGTTTTTGCCAGGCAGGTCTGTGCCAGTGCTGTGCAAGTTTTTTTCACAGCATTTGGCTGAATCTAGCAAAGCTAATCCTTTTTGGCCTATTGCAGAGTGTGTTAGTCAGTGGAGTAGCCTATCTGTGTTGCAAGATATACCACCTGTGTATAGAATACCAATTTTTTTACTGCACCTAGTGAAGTAAAATCTTTTGGGCATAGCATCATTCTATTAGTCCATCTATACTGACCTCCATCAGGTTGCAAACTGAATATAATTTTTTTCTGCATCTAGCTCTGAAAAAATATTTGGGCTTCTAGCGGTGTGTGAGACTTGGTCTATTAGTCCTTCTATACTGACCTCCATCAGGTTGCAAATTAAAAATAATTTTTTTCTGCATCTAGCTCTGAAAAAATATTTGGGCTTCTAGCAGTGTGTGGGACTTGGTCTATTAGTCCATCTATACTGACCTCCATCAGGTTGCAAATTAAAAATAATTTTTTTCTGCATCTAGCTCTGAAAAAATATTTGGGCTTCTAGCAGTGTGTGGGACTTGGTCTATTAGTCCATCTATACTGACCTCCATCAGGTTGCAAATTAAAAATAATTTTTTTCTGCATCTAGCTCTGAAAAAATATTTGGGCTTCTAGCAGTGTGTGGGACTTGGTCTATTAGTCCATCTATACTGACCTCCATCAGGTTGCAAATTAAAAATAATTTTTTTCTTCATTTATCTCTGAAAAAATATTTGGGCTTCTAGCAGCGTGTGGGACTTGTTCTATTAGTCCATCTATACTGACCTCCATCAGGTTGCAAATTAAAAATAATTTTTTTCTGCATGTAGCTCTGAAAAAATATTTGGGCTTCTAGCAGTGTGTGGGACTTTCTCTATTAGTCCATCTATACTGACCTCCATCAGGTTGCAAATTAAAAATAATTTTTTTCTGCATGTAGCTCTGAAAAAATATTTGGGCTTCTAGCGGTGTGTGGGACTTGGTCTATTAGTCCATCTATACTGACCTCCATCAGGTTGCAAATTAAAAATAATTTTTTTCTGCATCTAGCTCTGAAAAAATATTTGGGCTTCTAGCTGTGTGTGGGACTTGGTCTATTAGTCCATCTATACTGACCTCCATCAGGTTGCAAATTGAATAAAAAAAATTTCTGCATCTAGCTCTGAAAAAATATTTGGGCTTCTAGCAGTGTGTGGGACTTGGTCTATTAGTCCATCTATACTGACCTCCATCAGGTTGCAAATTGAATAAAAAAATTTTCTGCATCTAGCTCTGAAAAAATATTTGGGCTTCCAGCGGTGTGTGGGACTTGGTCTATTAGTCCATCTATACTGACCTCCATCAGGTTGCAAATTAAAAATAATTTTTTTCTGCATCTAGCTCTGAAAAAATATTTGGGCTTCTAGCAGTGTGTGGGACTTGGTCTATTAGTCCATCTATACTGACCTCCATCAGGTTGCAAATTAAAAATAATTTTTTTCTGCATCTAGCTCTGAAAAAATATTTGGGCTTCTAGCAGTGTGTGGGACTTGGTCTATTAGTCCATCTATACTGACCTCCATCAGGTTGCAAATTGAATAAAAAAATTTTCTGCATCTAGCTCTGAAAAAATATTTGGGCTTCTAGCGGTGTGTGGGACTTGGTCTATTAGTCCATCTATACTGACCTCCATCAGGTTGCAAATTAAAAATAATTTTTTTCTGCATCTAGCTCTGAAAAAATATTTGGGCTTCTAGCAGTGTGTGGGACTTGGTCTATTAGTCCATCTATACTGACCTCCATCAGGTTGCAAATTAAAAATAATTTTTTTCTGCATCTAGCTCTGAAAAAATATTTGGGCTTCTAGCAGTGTGTGGGACTTGGTCTATTAGTCCATCTATACTGACCTCCATCAGGTTGCAAATTAAAAATAATTTTTTTCTTCATTTATCTCTGAAAAAATATTTGGGCTTCTAGCAGCGTGTGGGACTTGTTCTATTAGTCCATCTATACTGACCTCCATCAGGTTGCAAATTAAAAATAATTTTTTTCTGCATCTAGCCCAGCCAATAGTTTTGGCCTAATACCACAGTTTGGCCACTCAGCTCTGCTCGGTTACCATCCATTGTTTTTTTGTGCAAACAACTCCAGAGTTGTGAATTAGTTAACCACCAAAATGAGTGGAAAAAGGCCTGCTGCTGGTGGAAAGGGGAATAGGCGTGTTGGGAAGGGGAAAAAAGGTTGTGTCCGTGGGGTAGGTGCAGAAGAAAGACCATCTTCCAGCCAAACTAAAATGTCTACTTCTTTTAGCGGACAATGTGATAAGATCCCTTTCTTACGGCCACGCCAATCGCTACAAATTCCAGATGAGGCACAAAAACAGCAGGTGCTTCAACGGATATCAAGTGCTCCTTTAAGTGGGCTCTCCTCCACATCAACTTCAACATCACAAATACTCCAGTCCTCAAAGGTGTCACCCAAATCGCACTTGCTTCCTCACAGCTCCCAAATCTCCAGCTGCCCGTCTGAGTATGAGGTAGAACAGATGGTTGAGTCTGCAGAGCTGTTTACTCATACTATAGCCTGGGAATCAGAGGTCGACTCCAGCGCTTCTGTGAATCCAGACGAGGAAATGATCTGCACTGATGCCCAGAATCTTTATGAGTCGGATCCAGGACCAGACGCAGAAGGTTCTGACCATAATGTAGACCCTCATTCCCAAACTGTAACTCCTGTTGGTGGAGACAATGAGGAAGACGATGATAAGACTCAAATACCTGATTGGAGCGACAACTTTAGTTTTTTGTCAGGGCAGGAACAGGTTGGCTCTGAGGACGACGGGTGTGATAACGCACAGGGTGATGATGATGAGGTCGGAGATCCCACTTACTGTCAACCCACAGTCAGCCAAGAGATGAGGTCAGCAGAGGAGGTGGAGGAAGATGCTAGTGACGACGAGGTCAGGTTGCGCCTTCCTGGACAGAGACGTAGTACTGGAAGCACGTCAACAACTGCATCCTCAAACACAACTCTGCCTCTCACCACAAGTCGTGGTGGCTCTTCAGGTCGCATGGGTGCTAAGCCTTGCATAGCCTGGGCATTTTTTCAGATCGATAAAGATGACCCAACTCGTGTTATCTGTAACATTTGTCAGCAAAAGCTAAGTAGAGGCCAAAAAATACATAGTTTGAGTACTTCATGCATGAACCGGCACATGGACATGAAGCATAAGTTGCAGTGGGAAGCTCAGTGTGCTACAATGCGGCCTAGCCGGCCGGGCCAATCACCGTCTGCCATATCTTGTGCATCCGCGGCCTCTTCATCCTCTGTGACTGGGGGGACAGCAGTCACACCTGTTTTGGGGCGCAGACCTGCCACCTCTTTACCCGCAACAGCCAGCGTGATTGGCAGGTCATCATTTTCTTTGGAGGTGGTAACACCAGCTGGTGTTGAGCGCTGTCCGACATCGATAGCACCACCTTTGGATCAAGGCAACCTAACATGTCCGCCTGCATCTTCCTCACAGACCGGCAGTTTGCCGGGGACACCCTTATCAACCCCGTCTAAGCACAATAGCCAGCCCTCGGTCCCTCAGATGTGGACAAGTAAAAGACCATTTCCTCCTAGCCATGAGAAAGCTAAGAGGTTGAATTTCACCATCTGCAAGCTCTTGGCTACAGAAATGCTGCCTTTCCGCCTGGTGGACACAGAGGATTTTCGAGACCTTATGTCCGTCGCAGTGCCCCAGTACCAGATGCCCAGTCGGCACTACTTCTCAAAGAAAGGTGTGCCTGCGCTCCACCAGCATGTCGCACACAACATCACCGCTTCTTTGAGAAACTCTGTGTGTGACAGGGTGCATTTCACCACAGACACTTGGACGAGTAGGCATGGACAGGGGCGTTACATGTCGCTGACTGGGCACTGGGTAACTATGGTGACAGCAGGACAAGGGGCTGCTGTCCAAGTCTTGCCGTCCCCACGAGTTGTGCGTCAATCCTCTTTATGTCAAAGTTCCTCCACTGCTTCTGCCTCCTCAACCTCCTCTCGGTCTTCCACCTGCACCCAAAGCCTGTCTGGTCATGCCACAAGCTTTCTAACTGCGCAGAAGGGATCCTGCACACCTCCTTACTATGCTGGCAGTAGGGCTCAACGTCATCAGGCGGTTTTTACATTGAAATGTCTGGGAAATGTGAGTCACACAGCTGAGGAGTTGTGGTCAGCTCTGGAGAACCAATTTCATGAATGGTTGTCTCCACTGGACCTGAAACCAGGGAAGGCCGTGTGCGACAATGCTGCAAACCTGGGTGCGGCCCTTCGCCGGGGCAATGTCACACACGTGCCTTGTATGGCTCACGTGTTGAACCTGGTTGTCCAGCAATTTTTAGCCCACTATCCCAGACTAGATGGCCTTCTGCAGAGGGCACGGTCGCTGTGTGCTCACTTCCGCCGTTCGCATCCCGCAGCTCAGCGACTTACATCTCTACAGAAGTCGTTGGGCCTGCCACTTCACCGGCTAAAATGCGATGTGCCTACCCGGTGGAATTCAACTCTGCACATGTTGCAGCGACTGTGGCAGCACCGACAAGCCCTGGTGCAATACGTTCTGACGTATAGCCTGGGCCAACGAGATTCAGAGGTGGGGCAAATCACGCTGGAGGAGTGGTCTCAGATCAGGAACCTATGCACCCTTCTGCACAGTTTTGAAATGGCGACGAAGATGTTTAGTGCTGACGATGCCATTATCAGCATGACTATTCCGGTGATTTACATGCTGGAGCACATGTTAAACAGAATTCGGAGTCAGGTGGTGGCACAAGAGGAGGTGGAGGAAGTAGAGGAGGAGGAGTTGTATGCGGAAGGGCTAACATCTGCAAGGTCCAGACAGTCGGCAGCACCAAGGCGGCAGGCATGTGAGGGTGGGGGAGATGGTTTTACCAGGGCGCATGGTAGCAGCCAAACTAGTGAGGAAGGTGCAGGAGCCCAGGAAGAAGTGGAGGACGAACTGATGGAAGACTCATCAGATGAGGGAGACCTTGATCACATTTCTGTTGTGCGAGGTTGGGGGGAGAGGACAGAGGAAGGAAGCATGATTGTTACCTCGCCACCAACACAACAGGGACTTGGTGCTCCTGGATGCGCAACACACATGAGAGCCTTCTTGCTGCACTACCTGCAACATGACCCTCGAATTGTGAGAATTAGAAATAATCCTGACTACTGGGTTGCCACACTGTTAGATCCCCGGTACAAAAGTAAATTTGCAGAAATTATTCCTGCCATAGAAAGGGATGCACGCATGCAGGAGTATCAGCAGAGACTGTTGCAGAATCTTACATGTGCTTTTCCACAAAATACCAGTGGTGCACGTAGTGAATCTCACAGTTCCAACTTGCCAACCGTGGGACCGTCAAGTGTTCAGCACTCAAACCGTAACAGAACCACAGTATCTGCTGGTAACATCAATTTTGCGGAATCATTTCACCACTTTTTTAGCCCATCCTTTGCAAGGCCACAGTAGACAAGAAGTCTGACACATAGTCAACGCCTAGAGACGATGGTACAGGAGTATCTCCAAGTAAACATTGAAGCCACGACTGTGTCACTGGACCCTTGCTCTTTTTGGGCTTCCAATCTGGATAAATGGCCGGAGCTAGCCACTTACGCCTTGGAGATCTTGTCATGCCCCGCAGCCAGCGTTCTGTCTGAACGTGTGTTCAGCGCTGCTGGTGGTGTGCTGACAGATAAGCGCACGCGGCTCTCCACTGATAATGTAGACAGACTCACGTTCATAAAGATGAACAAATCATGGATCTGAAACGACTTTTCTACCCCTGTGTCATCCTGGGGAGAGTAAAAGCTTGATGATTGGTTAAAATCACCCTACCAACCGTTTTAAGCTTTCAAATTACTAATCATGTTTATCTGTATCTTGACTGGAAAATAATTTGGGCTTTGTAGCAGTGTGCAGCACTGATCCTATTAGGCCATCTATAATAAGCTTCACCAGAATTAAAATTAAAAATAATTTTTAGCTGCATCTAGCCCGGAAAATAATTTTGGGGCTCCGAGATGCGCAAGACACATAAGTGCCTTCTTGCTGCACTACCTGCAGCATGACCCTCATATTGTCAGAATTCGAAGTAATCATGACTACTGGGTTGCCACACTCTTAGATCCCCCAAACTTTTCGATCAACCTTTTCATTTTAATAAAGAACAAAAAAAATGGTCATTTTTGAAATTATAAGCATTAGCAGGTTGTTAGAAACTGAAATCAAACAGTTTTCAACTCAAAACTTTATTCTAGGTGATGTTACATTTTCACATAGGACCCCTTGTTCGAAAGGAGCTTCTGAACTCTCTCGTCCATTGAATTTGTCAGGTTTTGGATGGTTTCTGCTTCAATTGTTTTGCATGAGGACAGAATACCCTCCCAGAGCTGTTGCTTAGATGTGAACTGCCTCCCGCCATCATAGACACTCCTTTTAATGATGCTCCAAAGGTTCTGAATGGGGTAGAGGTCAGGGGAGCATGGGGGTCACACCATAAGTTTGTCCCCTTTTATGCCCATATCAGCCAGAGATGCAGATGTTTTATGTGCAGCATGAGATGGTGCATTATCATGCAGAAAAATGATCTTGCTGTGAAATACACGGTTCTTCTTCTTGAACCATGGCAGGAAGTGCTGTTTGAGAAAATCCACATACATTATGGAGTTCATCTTTAGCGCCTTCAGGGATCCTAAAGGGGCCGACAATCTCTCTCCCCATGATTCCAGCCCAAAACATTACTCCACCTCCTCCTTGTTGGCGCTGTAGCCGTGTTTGCGTGGGGTGTCCATCAACCAGCCATCCTCCACTCCATTCATCTGGACCATCGAGCGCTGCACGGCACTCATCCGTGAACAAAACAGTTTTGAAATCAGTCTTCATGTAATGTTTGGCCCACTGGAGCCGTTTCTGCTTGTGTGAAGTGGATAGAGGAGGTCGACAGGATGGCATATGCACAGCTGCAAACCTCTGAAGGACCCTGCATCTTGTTGTTCGGGGGACGTTGGAGGCACAAGCAGCTTCAAAAACTTGTCTGCTGCTATGACAAGGCTTTTTTGCCGCTGCTGTTTCAACCTGACGTAATTGCCTGTAGGAAAGAGTCCTCAATTTGCCCTTATCAGCACGCACACGTGTGTACTGTGAATCAGCTACATACTTCTTGATTGCCAAGACACTTCATCCTGATCATCGCACAATGTTGATTGTAGTCATGCCTTGACCTAAACACTCCACAATTTGTTGCTTCTCAGCAGCCGACACATCCTTTTTCTTTCCCATTTTGGCAGAAAATGTAGGCTGCTTAATAATGTGAGAGAGCCTTCTTAAGTAGTCTTGCCTTTCATTGGACACACCTGCCAAACTAATTAGCACAGGTGTCTGCAATTGCTTACAGTGATATAAAGAGCCCTGACACACATCACCATCAATGAGTTTAACTGACAAACAAACAAATTCTTCCCTTATCACTCCTAAACACTTTTTGCATAATAATTTGGAACGCGGTGTACATGTGCTTTTCCACAAAACACCAGTGGTTCACGTAGTGAATCTTACAGTTCTAACTTGCCAACCGTGGTCTGTATGGAGTTGTTCAATAAAGGGCCCAAAATTAAGATAACATAGATGGGAGAGGTCTCTATGAATAGGAATTCCTAAGTATTTGATACCCTGTGAGGGCCAGGCAAAGGGAAAGTTGGACTGGATGGAATCCTATATGGATTTAGGGAGGGAGACATCGAGGGCCTCAGACTTCGCTGCATTGATTTTAAAATTTTACCATGTAACAAAGTGATCTATTTCAGCCATAACAGCAGGGATGGATATATGTGATTGAGTGATATATACTAGGACATCATCAGCAAATAGAGAGCACTTGTACTCGGTGCCTCCCACCTCAATCCACCTAATATTGGGGTTATGGCGAATTGATGAGAGCAGGTGCTCCGTCACTAGGATGTATAAGAGAGGGGACAGAGGACATCCCTGCCTTGTCCCATTGGTGATTGTGAAAGGTGATGAAAATGTTCTGACGCACCCCCTGGGCCTTGGGACACCCGGAGCCGGACCCTTTTTGGTGGATGCTGGTGGTTGTAGTCTTCGTGGCGGCGATCCGGTTCCGTGGCTCAGGGCGGTCAAACCAGTGGCGGAACTATTTATGTGGTTTTGATGTTTAAATGTCCGACTACGCCACCCGTGGATTGCGGTCAGAGTGAACCGCCGCTACAGGGCAGACCGCTGAGGCTGGTGTTGTGGGTGCAGCAGAGCGTAGCATAACTCCCCACGGGAGGAGTATAGCCTCAGGGCAGTGTATGCGGAGGATGGGGGTGATGGTGCAGGGCAGCAGCAGTAACGACACGGAGTCAGTGATGCAGTTCAGGGCCTTTACTCACAGTTCTTATTATCCAGACCACGTCTGCAGGTAACGGCTGCCCACGTCGTACTGTGCTCACCAGGTGAGGGGCTCAGACAACTCCCAGATAACTTTGGAGCGCTTCACAGGACCCCCTTTGTGTGTCCTTTGTCTGGCCTTTCTTACCAACACTTCTGTCCGGCTGCCTCGGGCCTCCTCTTGGTAAACTTGGCGCCAGTTTCCCTGACCCTATGTGGTGCCTTCCTAGCGGGTGGAGCAAGGGGCTGCGCCACATAAAATGTCAGAGCCTCCGGTTTCTAGCTGAGGGTCGTTTCCTGCCTCCACTAGTTCGGGGACCGGTCTCCCCCTTTGGCCTGACCCCTCCACGCAGGTGGATTCGGGCGTGCGGTGGCGACTCGCCCGTCCGCACCCCTGGGATCCCTTCATTCCTCGTTCCTGGAGCCTTCTCCGCTCCTCTTCCTTCCTTCTCCCTCTTGCAGGCCTGGGCCTCTGTTACTAGGCCCGCCTCCGGAGCAGAGCTCATGCAGAGCCCCTGCTCCCTGCCACTTCTGCTCAGACTTCTCTGCACTGAACTAAGATGGTGCCCACCTTTTATACTCCCTTCTCAATGCACCCAGGAACTGCTTCCTCCCTGCTCCTGCACTGCAGGGTTCCCCTTCCTCAGTGTTCCCTCCCCCCACTCCAGCCAGGGACAGGGACTGTCGTGCCCATCTCAGGGGCATATTGGTCGCCCTGCCCCACGGCAATGTGGTGTAATGCATGCAGGTGTCGGGTCCTGATCCACACTCCATCCTTATCTGAGAGTGAGATATCACACCTCTGGGTGAGGTGCAATACGTCTGTAGCAACCGAGCCCTCGGTGCTACAGTTCCATTTATCTTCAGCCTAGGTGACGTATTGTGATACAGGGCCGTGATTTTGGCTATAAAAGGGTCCCCTAGACCCCTACCCCAAGCTTTTTAAGAGAATCATATATGGCGTGCCAGGAGACTCTATGGAATGCTTTCTCAGCATCCAACGAGAGTATCTACTTACAAATTTTTAACTGCATCTAGCCCAGGAAATACTTTGTGCCTAGTAGCAGTGTCTGCTAGTCAGCGGATTATCCCGGCTGTTAAGCAAGCTACACCACCTGTAGTTTGGACACTTAATTTTTTCAAAGGAAATGCTTCGGGACCACGGGATACTTAGTGAAGAGCATCAGGAGGCACCCCAAGGCATAGGGGCTGGGACTGGCACTAGGATGCCTTGCGGTGGACAGCCGAGCTCGATCCTTATAAAAGCTTTTTAACTGCAGCAGCTTTAGTGGACGCTACTGGAGCTGGAATTACGCGGCTGCTGGCATGAGACTTGCCCTCCAATAGATCCTTGTAAATGGATTTAAAGTGTATTCATTCAAATTAGATGGACAATTTAAATTAAAAAGCTTAGAGCTGCCTCCACCACAGGGGGGCTCTCTCGACCCACCAGCGGACAGGCACCAGTATTGGGAGAGGGGGGCTGGCCGTCAGGGTTCACCGCGGCTCTGGCACAAACCCGGCGACACGGAGGTGGCACGGGCAGGAGCGGACTGGCCGTCTCGGCTTCTCACTTTTTGGATTTTAGAAGGGCATGACATGCCTATATCTGTGTCTCCCCCTCCTTTTACTCCTCCACCTCTTTTCTTTTCGCATGACTATATGTACTTGTCACTTTTCCATGTGTTAGTTGTGTCTTCTGAGCAGTTTGTCAGCTTTTGGACACCTTTGAAGGTGTTTTCTATGTGTTTCTATGTGTTTTTGTTTGCCTGCCATTGGTTTTAACGGTGTTCGAAGGTGTTCGACGAACAGTTCGGCGAACACACGGGTGTTCGACGAACCGAACCGAACTCGAACACTACGGGGGTGGCTCAACACTAGTGTGGACCACGGACCACATCTCAGTACCAATGCTTTCTGGCTGATGTTTTAGTCACTTTTGAATGTTGATTGTGCTTTCACACTCGTGGTAGGATGAGACGGACTCTGCAACCCACAGAAGTTGCTCAGGTAGTGCAGCTCATCCAGGATGGCACATCAATGCGAGCTGTGGCAAGAAGGTTTTGTGTGTCTGTCAGCGTAGTGGCCAGAGGCTGGAGGCGCTATCAGGAGACAGGCCAGTACACCATGAGACGTGGAGGGGGCCGTAGGAGGGCAACAACCCAGCAACAGGACCGCTACCTCCGCCTTTGTGCAAGGAGGAACAGGAGGAGCACTGCCAAAGCCCTGCAAAATGACCTCCAGCAGGCCACAAATGTGCATGTGTCTGCACAAATGGTTAGAAACCGACTCCATGAGGGTGGTATGAGGGCCCGACGTCCACAGATGGGGGTTGTGCTCACAGCCCAACACCGTGTAGGACGCTTGGCATTTGCCACAGAACACCAAGATTGGCAAAATCGCCACTGGCGCCCTGTGCTCTACACAGATGAAAGCAGGTTCACACTGAGCATATGTGACAGATGTGACAGAGTCTGGAGACGCCATGGAGAGCGATCTGCTGGCTGCAACATCCTTCAGCATGACCAGTTTGGCAGTGGGTCAGTAATGGTGTGGGGTGGCATTTCTTTGGAGGGCCGCACAGCCCTCCATGTGCTCGCCAGAGGTAGCCTGACTGCCATTAGGTACCGAGATGAGATCCTCAGACCCCTTGTGAGACCATGTGCTGGTGCGGTTGGCCCTGGGTTCCTCCTACTGCAGGACAATGCCAGACCTCATGTGGCTGGAGTGTGTCAGCAGTTCCTGCAAGAGGAAGGCATTGAAGCTATGGACTGGCCCGCCCGTTCCCCAGACCTGAATCTGATTGAGCACATCTGGGACATCATGTCTCGCTCCATCCACCAACGTCACGTTGCACCACAGACTGTCCAGGAGTTGGTGGATGCTTTAGTCCAGGTCTGGGAGGAGATCCCACAGGAGACCATCCGCAACCTCATCAGGAGCATGCCCAGGCGTTGTAGGGAGGTCATACAGACACGTGGAGGCCACACACAATACTGAGCCTCATTTTGACTTGTTTTAAGGAGATTACATCAAAGTTGGATCAGCCTGTAGTGTGTTTTTCCACTTTAATTTTGGTGACTCCAAATCCAGGCCTCCATTGGTTAATAAATTTGATTTCCATTGATGATTTTTGTGTGATTTTGTTGTCAGCACATTCAACTTTGTACAGAGCAAAGTATTCAATGAGAATATTGAATTAATTCAGATCTAGGATGTGTTATTTCAGTGTTCCCTTTATATTTTTGAGCAGTGTATAAAGGCCAGATTTGTGGAGTATACGACTAATAGTTGTCTTGTGGACAGATTCTCCCACCTGAGCTGTGGATCTCTGCAGCTCCTCCAAAGTCACCATGGGCCTCTTGGCTGCTTCTCTAGTTAGTGCTCTCCTTGCTAGGCATGTCAGTTTAGGTGGACGGCCTTGTCTTGGTAGGGTTGAAGTTGTGCCATACTCCTTCCATTTTTGGATGATGGATTGAACAGTGCACCGTGAGATGTTCAGAGCTTGGGCTATTTCTTTTATAACCTAGCCCTGATTAATCTTCAACTTTATCCCTGACCTGTCTGGTGTGCTCCTTGGTTTTCATGAGGCTATTTGATCCCTAATGTTCTCAAACAAACCTCTGAGGCCTTCACAAAACAGCTGTAGTTATATTGAGAATAAATTACACACAGGTGAACTCAATTGACTAATTATGAGACCTCTGGAGGCAATTGGTCCCTCAGGATTTATTTATTTAGGGTCATCAGACTACAGGGGGCTGAATGCAAATGCACGTCACAATTTATTATTTATATTTTTTAAATATTTAGAAAACCATGTATCATTTCCTCCACATTTCACAAATACTTGCTACATTGTGTTTTTTATTTCACATAAAATTCCAATAAAATACATTTAAATTTGTGGGTGTAACATGAAAAAATTTGGAAATGTTCACGAGGTATTAATACTTTTCAAGCCATTGTACATATATAGAGAAATCTGATAAAAGTATTATACAGTGTATAAATAGTACCACTATACAGTTAATATTAAAGGGGTATTTCCATCTCTTAAAGTAATAGCAAATCCGACCTCAGTGGGGCAGGTTGCAGTTTTTGTGCATGGTTGAGCTGCCACGAATGCCGCTGTGCAGGGAAAGGCAATGATGGGGCCACGGCACTGAGTGTGGCCCCGTCGCTTTCAATAATAAGTGATTTCTTTTTACTAGGATATGCCATCACTTTGGGGTATAAAGTTCTGAGGTCCCCACCGACAAATTCACTTCGCTTCGAATCGATTCGCTCCTAGTTCCAGGATATCGGTGGTGTCGCTTTTCAGAAGGGACAAGTGATACATTCTGTGAGGTTATTTAGGCTGAGCACCCAAAAAAAGCCTGACTTAAAGGGGGTTATCCATGTTTAACTTTTTTATTCCATAGACTTGGGACAATTTATAAAGTGCAATTTTGATTTAAAAAAAAAATCTGTGCCAAAATGCCTACTTTTTGGAAATATTTGCCTAATCCTGTCCCTATGACCACCATTTCACGAGACCATACCATGAAATATGGAACAGGTCGGATGAATGAAATATTGACCAATATTCTCCTGCAATGATTTGCTCCAAAATGGTTGGCATACATAGTGTTACCGAAAAATACAAAAACAAGGAACTGAATAGTAGATGCCAACACAAGAAAAGGAAACAATAAGCAGGTAGTAAAGGAACATTATGGAAAACTGATATTAGTGCAAGGCCTAAGGAGGTGGGATTCAAAGACCACCGTAGAGAAAATCCTGTGCCGTGCCGCTCTTCTTCAGGCCCTGCAAATTGTTTTCCCCATGGGTTCCTTTTATGTTCTGTCCTGTGGACCTTAGGTCATCAGACTGCCTGGAGGAAGAAGATCCCCATTACCATGGTGGTAGATTGGACAGGAGAAGTCAGCATGACCTTTACTATGTTTACAGCAGTGCCATAAATGAGTGAGCAATATTTGCTAACTTACGAACCCGAGTGAGTTTAACCTCTTAAGAGCTGGCAGGGTTCAACGCGGCGGCCGTCACACCTGACAACTAACGGACCCTGCACGATTATCGTTCATTATGCCATGGCAGCTGGGGGCCTTATAAAGGCCTCCATATCTCCATATCTGCCATTTGAGGTCTCCTATGAAGCTCAGCCTGTGGCAGGGCTTCATAGGGAACCATTAATTTTACAATACGCTGTAATACTCGAGTATTAAAGTGTACTACATAGGCAATCAAGCGATTGCAGGTTCAAAAATTAAAAAACATAAAATATAAAAAAAATCACCCCCCTTTTCCAGAAACGTAGATAACAAAATGTAAAAAAAAAAAAAAAATTGACATATTTGATATTGTTGCCTGCGTTATTGTCCAAACTAATAAAATATATATAAAAAATTGGCATAAAATGGAATTTGAAATGAAAAAAAACAAACAGAGAGAGATCGAAACATCAGAGAATTGACGGGAAAAAAACATTACAGCACCACTCCAGTGTTTTTTTTTATTGCATCGCTGAAGTGGTGCTACAAATCTAAGTTCCCTGCTTCTAGTATCATACTTACCAGACGCCATCTTCAGCAGTACCTGGCACTGCTCCGTTCAGTCTTCTGCAGGTTGTGACCTGCCGTGTCGTTCCAGTGCTTGCTGGGCAATCCGGAAGTCACAACTCAATGCAAGTCCATGAGAGCCAGAATGCGGACAGAACACGGCTTTCATAGACTTCCATTGGGATCTTGTGACCGTTAGCTCTGTCAGTCAGAAGTTGCAGTTGCAAGATGACGGATCAGGACTGGAGTGGCGCGGGGAACAGCTGAAGAAAGCGGCTAGTAAGTATAAGACTAAGGGCAGGGAACTTAGCTTAGTGGCACCACTCCATGGTCGAAATAAAAAAAAATGCTGGAGTGGAGCTTTAAGTTGGTGCTTTTTATGTATTGTAGATGCTGCATAGTGTTGCTGATCGGCGGGATTCTACGCCCTGGTACTCCCACCGACTAGTCAAGACACCACTCTGAAATGCACAGCTATTGCATGGGCTGCCCAAACAGAGTAGTGTACGGGCTCAATGGTAGCTATGGGTTTATACATTCACTATCACCGAGCTGTAGGGGTCTCAGGATATAGAGTAGACCCTTTCTGATCAGCAACACTATGCAGAGTCTATAATATATAAAAGTTTTTATAAAATTATAGTTATACTTTAAGCCTCCCATACACATAAAATAGCTGTGGGCTGAGCACTCCTCTGTTCTTTATGAAAGTGCATTTGCCAGACTCCTCTGTGTCCGCCATACTCTTCTGTGTCCGCCATACTCTTCTGTGGATGACATGCAGAAGTAGTGCTGTTGCAGAGTGTGACATGCAGAAGTAGTGCTGTTGCAGAGTATGACATGCAGAAGTGGTGCTGTTGCTTTAAAAGCATTCAGCAACTATTAGAAGTAACATAAGCACAGGAGACAGGAAGTGTTGTGCTCCAGAAGCATCCAGAAACTAGAGGGATTAACACAGTCACAGGAGAAAGGGAGTGTTTTAGCAGAGCCCCAGGGGGATTGTGGGGAAGTTGTTTACTGTCTGGCCAGAGCAGAAGAGAAGGGTGGCTAATGATCTGTATCTCACAGAAGTCAAAGAAAGCTAAGAAGTTCAATTAGACTCCCTGAGCTAACAGTGTGGAGTATTATCGGCCAGGAAGATAAGGACTGCAAGGAAGCCTGTCATAGAGATCACCTCCCTCTTCACACCCTACCCCCCCCCCTCCATCTCCATGCAGGATAAAGAATGCTGTGTACTATTGAGCCCTTGTGAAGGAAAAACCTGTGGTTGTGTATGCACTAAAATTGTGCTGTACTGTGCTACCGGATAATAGACTGTGTACTGCTGTGCTGCAAAGGAGATTGTACTGTTATTACTGGAGCCTGTTGCTCAAAGAGACATTTGCATTGCACTTGCCGTGCCTCATTAAATGCTACTGTTCTACCGTTTATGAAGACTCTTGTCACATGTGTCTGGTCAGCAACTGAATCTATCGTGTGCCTGAGAGAAGCTGCAGCCTATGTTCGCCCTGAGTAACTGTTCCCCCAGGATTCCAACGAATTCATGTAACCGGTCATGCCCCTATCTGAACTTAGGCGGCGTGCGTGTAACATGTGTCCCCCAGACTCCTCTGTGTCCCCCCACTCCTCTGTGTCCTCCAGACTCCTCTGTGTCCTCCAAACGTCTCTATATCCTCCAGACTTCTCTTTGTCCTCCAGACTCCTACATGTTCTTCAGGCTCCTCTGGCAGTGGCTTAACTCCAGGATAACAAAAAAATCAGCTGTTAGAAATCTAAGGCCACGGCCCCACTATCAGTATTTGGTCAGTATTTTTTTCTCAGGAGTGGGAGACAAAACCAGAAGTGGGTGATAAATGCAGAATTGGTGACTTGTTTCTGTTATACTTTTTCTCTGATTGTTCCTCACCTGGTTTTGGCGCCCACTCCTGAGAACAAATACTGACCGAATACTGACCAAATACTGATAGTGGGGCCGTGGCGTAATAGGCTGGATCCTTTTCTTCTCCAACATTCTCTTCCTCATACGCATTAAACTGTTTGCCCATCCCACCAATATGTAGGGTTATGCCGTCATTAGTGTAATGTGTATGGGGGCCTCAGAAAAGCCAATTATTTTCTATAAAGTTTTGAATTTTTTTAACCTCTAAAATATTAGAAAATCATACAAGTTAGATATTGCCTTAATTGTACTTAAGAATCAAGTTACCTAATCATTTTTACTGTACAATGAATGTCATAAATATTAAACCCAAAAATTAATGGCTAAATTGCATTTTTTTCCCACCAATTCACCCCATTTTTTTTCCCATTATTAAGTACTCTTCCATCCATGACTGAACCCTCTCCTATGTCGCCTGCCTATTCTATTGCAGATGCTGCTGGATTTTGTAGGAATGGTCCTGTTTTACACTACTGTGGCTGGGACTTGTGTTCCCACCTAGACTGGGAGTCTATGTCTTATTGGAAGGTGCTGATTTTCTGTTGGCGCAGCCACATCCTATTTAAACTCCCTGCAGTTTGCTTTTGCGGCCAGTTATAAGTTGTTTCTTTCCTGGTCCACTTGTTAGTTTAGCCTTCTTCTGGCATCTCCCTGTTTAGTCCCTGACCTTAGCTTGTATTCTGACTACATCTCGATTTTGTCTCTAATTTTGACGTCCTGGATTTGATGCAGTACCACACCCAATCTTCCATCTCACTCCACTGGCCAGCAGCCACTCCGTGGACATAACCCAGGGGGCCCTACATAAGTCATCAATCTAGATCCCTCTATAGGGATTAAAGAGCGAAGGCCAGAATTCATCTGAGACCAGAAAAGCGGAGTGACTTATGCAAAGCCTGTCCATTGAAGCCTGTTAAGAGCTGCAAAGCTCCTACTTACCATGAGCCGCTACAAATACATTATATTGTAAAATGATTGGTATCATTCAAAGCTCCCACAAAAACAAGCCCTCTTGAGACTATTTTGACGGAAATATATAAAGGTTATGGCTTTGAAAAGCACCAAAACGAAAAATCACCTGGTCCTTAAAGGGGGTGTCCACCACTGGCCAACCTTCTGTTAATCAATTCAGGCCCTGGTTGAAAATAAAAACAATCCATGCTCACTCCCCCCCCCCACAGAGGTGCTGTTCAACGATGTCAGTGCTGCTGTTCCCATCGGGGGACGTTACGTCATGTGAGCACTGCAGCCAATCAGCAGCCGCTGACTGGCTGCAGCCTTGGCTATTTCATCCAATCTGATGGAATAGGTGAGAATTGATTGATTTTATTTTCTATGAGGACCTGAAATGATTAAGCAGGAGTTGGTCGGTACTGGAAAATCCCTCTAAGGAATTATCTGCAGCCTCATGTCAATCTGTGCGCGTCTGCTGAAAAAACAAGACGTGCTACCCGCCGGAGAGGAAGACTTGTGGGATGAGAGAGGTCATTGTCTATGGCCAGGTTAGGTCTATCAAGTGTAGGTTGCTTCTTATGGTTTTGAAGAAATAGGCTATGAATTTTATGAAATGGGTTGTTAGTAGACCCAAGTCCAAGTATGAGCCGCACCACTCTTGGCCAGTATTTTATTTTTGCCCCTGAAGGCTAAAATTTGCCAACTAACCCCTGCATCAGCAGCAGATAGAGAGCGTGAGAGCCATGAAGAGCGTCACTGGGAGGATGATAGATTCACAGCCCCATATCAGCCGGGTTATGAGAAGAACTGTCTGTAAGCCTCAGCGGGTAAAATGGGGGAGAAGCAGTGAAGTCAGCCGCTGAAGTAAGGACATCAGCTCTGGCCACACATGCTACAAATTATTCCTTTCCAACAATTAAAACGTGCACCATCACAGATTCCAACATGGATGTTATTAGCTACACACGGGTCACTTGCAGATGCTTCAGGGTCATGAGGTGGAAAATTTGGGTGTTGTTTCCATGCAGAGGTCTTACTCTTGCTCATTTACTGCCAGCCTTAAGGGTTTATCCAGTCTTAGGATATGCCATGAATATTAGATTAGTGGGAGTCCGACCCTTGGTATCTCTTTTGAATGACTGTGATCGCTGCAGCCTCTTCACATTGGCTTGCAGGCAGGTTCCTTCTTGTCTACACTACATATATATATATATATATATATATATATATATATATATCGGTGTGTACAGTACAGACCAAAAGTTTGGACACACCTTCTCATTTAAAGATTTTTCTGTATGTGTGTGTGTGTATATGTATATATATATATATATATATATATATATATATATATATACAGTCATATGAAAAAGTTTGGGCACCCCTATTAATCTTAAGCTTAATGTTTAATAAAAATTGGTGTTTTTGCAACAGCTATTTCAGTTTGATATATGTAATAACTGTTGGACACAGTAATGTTTCTGCCTTGAAATGAGGTTTATTGTACTTACAGAAAATGTGCAATCTGCATTCAAACAAAATTTGACAGGTGCATAAGTATGGGCACCTCACCAGAAAAGTGACATTAATATTTAGTAGATAGATCCTCCTTTTGCAAAAATAACAGCCTCTAGTCGCTTCCTGTAGCTTTTAATGATTTCCTGGATCCTGGATTAAGGTATTTTTGACCATTCCTCTTTACAAAACAATTCCAGTTCAGTTAAGTTTGATGGTCGCCGAGCATGGACAGCCTCTTCAAATGATCCCACAGATGTTCAATGATATTCAGGTCTGGGGACTGAGATGGCCATTCCAGAACATTGTAATTGTTCCTCTGCATGAATGCCTGAGTAGATTTGGAGCGGTGTTTTGGATCATTGTCTTGCTGAAAGATCCATCCACTGCGTAACTTCAACTTTATCACTGATTCTTGAACACTATTGCCAAGAATCTGCTGATACTGAGTGGAATCCATGCGTCCCTCAATTTTAACAAGATTCCCAGTGCCGGCATTGACCACACAGCCCCAAAGCATGATGGAACCTCCACCAAATTTTACTGTGGGTAGCAAGTGTTTTTCTTGGAATGCTGTGTTTTTTTGCCACCATGCATAACGCCTTTTTGTATGACCAAACAACTCAATCTTGGTTTCATCAGTCCACAGGACCTTCTTCTAAAAAGAAATAGGCTTCTTCAAATGTGCTTTTGCATACCTCAGCCAACTCTGTTTGTGCGTACTTGCAGAAACGGCTTCTTTCGCATCACTCTCCCATACAGCTTCTCCTTGTGCAAAGTGCGTTGTATAGTTGACCGATGCACAGTGACACCATCTGCAGCAAGTTGATGCTGCAGCTCTCTGGAGGTGGTCTGAGGATTGTCCTTGACTGATCTCACCATTCTTCTTCTCTGCCTTTCTGATGTTTTTCTTGTCCTGACACTTCTGGCCTTAACAAGAACTGTCCCTATGTTCTTCCATTTCCTTACTATGTTCCTCACAGTGGAAACTGACAGGTTAAATCTCTGAGACAGCTTTTTGTATCTTTCCCCTGAACAACTATGTTGAATAATCTTTGTTTTCAGATCATTTGACAGTTGTTTTGAGGAGCCCATGATGCCACTCTTCAGAGGAGATTCAAACAGGAGAACAACTTGCAAGTGGCCACTTTAAGTAGCTTTTCTCATGATTGCATACACCTGGCTATAAAGTTCAAAGCTCAATGAGGTTACAAAACCAAAAAAAGTGCTTTAGTAAGTCAGTAAAAAGTAGGCAGGAGTATTTAAAACAAGAAAATGATAAGGGTGCCCATACTTATGCACCGGTCAAATTTTGTTTGAATGCAGATTGCACATTTTCTGTTAGCACAATAAACCTCATTTCAAGGCAGAAACATTACTGTGTCCAACAGTTATTACATATATCAAACTGAAATAGCTGTTGCAAAAACACCAATTTTTATAAAACATTAAGCTTAAGATTAATAGGGGTGCCCAAACTTTTTCATATGACTGTATATATATATATATTATTATTATTATTATTATATTTTTATTATTATTTATTTTTTATTTTTTGGCTAGGCAGTGCAATATGAGTGTTGAATGGGACAATAATAATACACTTTGCTTCACCATTTACAAAAAGTACCGAACAGGAAAGTAGGAAAAAATCTGCAAGGCATTGTACACATCGAAGAGGCCGCAGTGATCACACAAAGACACTATTGGTTTTTAGAGGCTGGATAAGCTTCGGAGTGGGGTCGTGTGTAATTAGTAAAACAGGGATATTTTTTCTCCAAAAAGGCTCCACACTTGTCTACAGCTCAACTCCACTCACTTCCATGAAGCTTAGCAGGAATACAAGTCACAAGTCTGGAAGTAAGGAGACATGTTCTTCTAATCCTGAGCCGACGCATCAACTTTTCGATGCAGAAGATAAATCCACTACGAGTCGCTGACCATTGCAGACTGCTCTTTTCTCTCCTTCCCTGACCCTTTTTTTCCTAAATATTTTAAATCACCAGAGAGAAACGAAATTACTTCTCTGGCACTAGAGCCTTTGCACGCCTCGTCAAACCGCAGCCAACACGTAGGGTGGAGAGTGGGGTGAGAAGTCTGAAGGCTGCTACACCCCTATAGAAGAACCTTACTCTGGATTTTCCATACACCCTAATATTATCAGTATAGTGGTATTCTCATATGATATGGCAATACACATCAAGCCGAGGATGTCTAGAGTGTCTTGCAGTCCAGTTGGGTCTCTGGCAGATAGGTCTCGTCGTGATATCACCTCTGGCACCACATTTGGCCCACAGCAGGGTTTAACAGTTCGTTTCTCTTTCAGACTAGATGTATTTTTTTTATTTTGTTGAAAAATTATCAAAACTAAGGTTTTACCAGCCAAATAGGTCATTTTAGACCTAACTGGCTGCAAAACATAAATTCCATAAGGCCAATAAAACAAAATAAAAAAATAAACAATCAGTCGTCGTCCAGAACAGATGGAGGAGCAGCTGAAGGATGACCGTATTCATTTTACTGTATTATTATAATACTATTTGTATGACTGTACCCGGTAGAAGCCAGCTACGATGCTTAAAGGGGTCCGTGAAGGTTTTGACTTCCGGCACCCTAACAATCAACACAATGAAAGGGCTGCGGCTCAGTCGTCTACATACCTTACAAAGTTATTTTGGCTGTGAATGGTCCTTCAAGACCCGACCGGAAATGGTTGGACCTTTACTGATCACATTTAGATGTTTTAAGAAGAGACATACGGTAATTTAAAGCGTGTGGGCCCAAATGCAAGATCTGTAACAGAGCCCCACATACTGGGTGCCATTTATAATACTTGTGTAATCACTTGTTTTCTTACATGGGTATAGAGACTGTGCCTGGTCCTGCAAGCCCTAATCTGCAGGGTTCGGACCTTCTCTGATCGAATATTGATGTCCTATCTAGAGAAATGTAAATCTTCTGGGTCCTTCACGTCATATACCATTTACGCTACTAGTGTGGTCCCTTTCATTGCTCACATAGGTTTATTGACTGAACCTGGTGCCGCACATAATCCGATTCAAGTCTTGGTTGACAGAAGTGGTCAGATCTTCACTGATTAAATATTGTTGTCCTGTCCTGAAACATAGCTTGAAATTCCTGGGCAAAATCCATAACATTGCCTTACAGCTACCATTTAAAATAGTGGGGTCTTCTTAATTGACAGAAGGGCTTTCAGTCCCATTGGACACAAAGGCTCAGGTCCAAATACTACCTTTTAGCTAAAGCCTTTGACCAATCCTGAGAGTTGGCTATCAATGTTGTAGTACCAGGGAGAACCACTTTATCTGGTGTATATATATATATATATATATATATATATTTTTTTTTTTCCGGAAAATAGCAGAGAACTTCTTCATCGCTAGAGTAGAAGGTGGTTTCAAAGAGCATCTCTTGCTCTTGAGGACACATGTCCATATATTTCATGGACACATCATTGATTTCAATAGGAAATATGCAATACTTAACTTCGTCAATGGTGGCACTGCGAAAAAATCAAAGATTTGCTTCCAGATTTCCCTTAGAAGTGCTATATAGTGTTAGTATAGGTTTCCATTGTGTGAAAATTTACTTTTATGGCTTATCGAAAGGAACTGTTTTCTTCTTCCCTAGAAGTAATTGGTAGCGTTGCCATACTGTTGCTCAATACTATAGCTTTCCATTTGCTTCAATGAAGCTGGTCTACAAAGACCTAGAATGAATATCAAAAGAGTAGCTGTAACTCAAAGATAGCGTCAATTTCTGGGCCTGGAGAGATAAAAAGGGCCTGAAGGTCAGGAATGGACTGGCCCACAAGAGTTTTAGTTGATGCTGGACTGGATGCAGGCTCTGATTCAATAATTGACCACAAAGGTCCATCAGAAGACAACCTTAGGTAGTTGACATTTGAGCCAATCATTTGCCCGGTTTTCTATAGGGCTATCTCTAGGCCGGGTCTCTTTTATGTAAAGAAAAGTCAAGTTCTTGTAATGATCATCAAGATCCTCTAGTCCCGGAGAAGGCAAGATAGATTTTTTTATATATATTTTTGGGCTGTGGTTTAATGATGATATACAGGGTCAATGGTGGTCAGAAAAAATGTCCACCATCTTCATAGAGTCTCTGGTCCACCTAAATAACTATGGATCTATAGTGAGAGAATCCCACCAAACAGCTCCTCCTATCTCAGCTTCTTGAATGCCTGTGATGGTACCGAGTGGGAAGGGTCAATGTTAGGCGTTAGTCGTGGTCACAACACCCCTGGTTACATGATCCTCCACCTTAGATGGTAAACGACGTCAACTTCTGAAGTACAGAGCTCTCTGGTGAGGATTGGGGTTAATGAGTAAGCCTCACTTGTTCCTATGGCCGAGGTCCAGCTCTGGATTCATTTCCGATTTTCCAGACCCCTGTTTTTTTTTTTATTTCATGCCCACGGCGAATCAGTGCTGTTTGTCAGCTACAGCTGCGTTGTATGGGAACAGCACATCAGGAGGATCAGGACCTGGAGCAGGACACAGAGAGTTGGGGAAGTGTCGTGACAGCGTGGAGTGTGGAGTAGATTAGACTTAAAGAGTAATTTGTTCTTTTAATTATTTTTTTTTTTCAAAAATCAAGAGTAGATGTGACAATGAAAAACTTTGTAAGAGAAATTTGCTTCTGTCTCCTCCTGGACTGATCTTTCAGTATCAAGATTCACGGGTAAAATGTGTCTTCAGTGACTACAGACTTTCCCATTACTGAGATATGAGACGACGGTTGGTGCTCATAAAGTTCTATGGAGAAGTGTAACTGTCATTTCAGGAGAACTTGCAGCAAAATGTCTGTGTTCCACTTGCTCCTCCCTCTTCTGTGTGTGTCTGTCTCTAGCTCCTCCCTCTTCTGTCTGTGTCTGTCTGTAGCTCCTCCCCCTCCATAGAATTTTGAAAGCACCAACTGATATCTCCTTTGTCAGTAATCTGTCTTCACTGAATACACATTTTACAGATTTTACCCCTCAATAGAGAATGAAAGGTCAGTCTAGGAGGAGAAATAAGCGGATTTCTCTGATAAGATATATTACAAAGTTGCTGAATTCCATGCGTACTATTGGTTTATAAAATAAATATTAAAATGACGATTACTCTTTATGTTGAGGGTCTAAGAACGAGACTGTTCCGAATTTTTCTGAAATGTCCTGTATACTTTTGCAGCAATAAATCATAAAATCCAATTTCTTTGCAAGTAGTCCTGATTGAAAATTCCCCTACCGTTTTATGTTTACAGCCCCCCATCGAGATCTATGGTTCGCCATGGTTACAGACTACAAAACATAATGAAGTCTGATCCTGCAGCCATGCTATTTCCAACTGATTCCCTATTTCTAGCAAACCCGCCAAACCTGTATTACAAAGAAGAGCTGGATAGGTGGATAGATTTTTCTATATGGGTTTTAGTAAAACTTTTGCTCTGCTTGCTTTCTGTAGTTTCCATGTTGCACTGTCTATTGCTGGGTGCAAAATGAGTTAGCTTAGAATTCATCAGTGAGCTCTTTTCTGACTTGACAGTTTGTAACTCTTTTATCTAGCATTCTCTGAGCTCCTCTCAGCTCATTTATGATTGCATCAAAGTTGAATGTGCAGGGATACAAAGATCCTTTAAAGGCCAAAGGATGCTAAAATGTTATTTGAACCCTAATGCAAAAATTATTTTTAGCTCCAAATACATGCATTTAAGTAAAAAATGGTACACAACCCCTTTAAGAAAGACCTGTCACTTACTAAAAGCAATTGGAGTTAAATAATTAGTAAAAAATCCCTGAGCTCCCCTGTTTCTGAGGCTCATTTTTGCTTTGTGCTGTGTCATTCCATTGCAGAGATATTCACATTTGTTGTTTTCGGAGCGCAGCATGTGAAATCTATGCCTACAAAACCAACTGGGCGTTTCCTTAAAGTTTTCTCTGGGGGCATGTGATTTTACCCCTCCCTTCCAGGCACTGCCAATCACAGCTTAGCCAGTGTCTGGGAGATAGGGGTGAAAGTGCACACCCCCAGAGAAGACTGTGAAGAAAAGCCCAATGGCACTACAAGTAGAGATTTCACATACTGCCCTCCAAATGCAACAATGTGAATATCTCTGCAATGGAGCAACTCAGTGCAAAATGGAAAAGGGTGGCCAAATAAGGGAAACCCCTTAGTGACCACCAGACATCTTTTTACTGACCTGCGATATAAGATTCTAGCGTTCCCCGACAGGTGAGAATCCAGTAACTGACAACTAGCTGCATCAGCCATGATCAGTGTTGGCACCGACCATGGATGTTTAACCCCTTATATTCTGCAGTCAATAGTGACCACAGAATCTAAATAGTTAACAGTGTGGGGGCTCCCTCTTTAACCTCATTGGCACCCTGAGATCTTGATTGTGTGGTCCTGATGTTTGCCATGGCAGGTAACTGCCAAATAATGGCCTTAGACTCTGTCGGCTAAAGGGACCTGATCAGAAGATATCGAAATTTAGGTGGTAAAAATACATTTTTTCATTCTTGTCACGCCACTTTCCATTACTTCCTGAAAAGAACCAGACGGGTTAATGAACTACATGAAAGCCATTTTAAATACGTTGAGGGGTGCAGTTTTTAAAATGGTATGACTTTTGGGTGGTTTCCAACATATAGGACCCCCAAAGTCACTTCAAAACTGAACTGGTCCCTATAAAAATAAGTTTTGTAAGAAAAATTACTGCTACATTTTTAAACCTTCTAAAATGCTAACAAAATAAAACGCTTTACAAATGGAGCTGATGTAAAGCCGACATGAGGGAAATGTTATTTATTAATGTTTTGTGTGGTATGACTATTGGGATTAAAGGGATAGTCATTCAAAGTTTGAAAATTGCAATTTTTAAAACATTTTTGTCAAATTTCTGATATTTTTTATAAATAAACGCAAAAGATATCAACCTAAATTTGCCATTATTATAAAGTATCATGTGTCACAAAAAATCTCAAAATCAATGTGATCTGTTGAAGCATTCCAGAGTTATTACTACATAAAGTGACACTGTTCAGATTTAAAAGAAATGGTCTGATATCCTATGTTCTCTAATATCCTTTGTTATCTAATATTCCATGCTCTCTGATATCCTATGTTCTCTAATATGCTGTGTTCTCTAATATTCCATGTTCTCTAATACTCCATGTTCTCTAATATCCCATGTTCTCTAATATCCCATGTTCCCTAATATCCCATGTTCTCTAATATCCCATGTTCCCTAATATCCCATGTTCTCTAATATCGCATGTTCCCTAATATCGCATGTTCCCTAATATCCTATGTCCTCTAATATTCCATGTTCTCTGATATCCATGTTCTCTAATATCCCATTTTCTGTAATATTTAATGCTCTCTGATACTCTCTAATATCCTATGCTCTCTAATATCCTAGGCCCTCTAATATTCCATGTCCTCTAATATCCAGTCCTCTAATATCCCATGTTCTCTGATATCCTATGTCCTCTAATACCCCATATTCTCTAATATCCCACGTTCTCTAATACCCTATGTCTTCTAATATTGCATGTTATTTAATATCCAATTCTCTAGTATTTCATGTTCTCTGACATCCTATGTTCTCTAATATCCTATGTCATCTAATACTCAATGTTCTCTAATATTCCATGTTCTCTAATATCCCATTCTCTAGTATTTCATGTTCTTTGATATCTCATGTTCTCCAATATCCTATGTTCTCTAATATCATGTCTTCTAATATTCTATGTTCTCTAATATCCAGTGTTCTCTAACATCCTATGTACTCTAATAGTCCATATTCTCTAATATTCCATGTTCTCTAATATCCTGTGTCCTCTAATATCCCACATTCTCTAATATCCTATGTCTTCTAATATTCCATGTTAATTAATATCCCATTTTCTAGTATTTCATGTTCTCTGATATCGCATGTTCTCTATTATCCCATGTTCTATTATATCCTTTGTTCTCTAACATCCCAAGTCCTCTAATACTCCATGTTCTCAAATAGTCCATGTTCTCTAATATTCCATGTTCTCTAATATCCCATGTTTTCTAATATCCCATGTTCTCTAATATCATATGTCCTCTAATATTCCATGTTCTCTAATATCTCACATTCTCTAATATGCTATGTCTTCTAATATTCCATGTTTTCTAATATCTTATTGTGGAGACACGAGGGTCAGTAGGTGCTCTCGTCCGCTGGCCTGGCTGTCTTTAGAAAGACCACATGGACCAGGATCCATCGCCCTGAACGCCCGCACTCATTTCCCGTGGGCAGAATACTACTCAGACAACACAGGGTGAGGGTAAAACAGTGTGGCAATACTTTATTGAACCACCAACAGACAATAAACATATACAGTAGAACAGTTCCAGAAAATACCCAAGATGGTGCAAATTACAGTCTCACCCTTCCGCTGACTTGCTGGGATTAGAGCAGCTACAACTTTGGGGCTTCCAGGGCCGACTACCCCCACCAGTGGCACCCCTATTTTGGCGGGCATCCATAGAAACGATGTAATGACAAGCTTAGGAAGCTGACAGTCCATTGAGGACCGTGGCCAGAAGACTGGAAGGTCCTAACCTGGCTTCTTCAAACATCTCCATTGGTCCAGGTGACAAGAGGGTCCCAACCTGGCTTCTCCGAACGTCTCCAAGGGGCCATGTGAGTCGAGGGTCCCAACCTGACTTCCCCAAACGTCTCCATGGGCCAGGTAACCGGAGGATCATCAACATGGCTTCCACAAATGTCTCCATGGGTTCAATGATGATCAATGGAGCAGATGTGTATTCTTTCAGCTAGGGCTATGGTCCCTTAGTCTCGCATCTGAAATCTGTGTCCCTCTTGATGGTGCCATGGTGTCCTGATTGCTGTTCTGTAGTGTCTCATTGCAGAAGGATAGAGACCTCTTTTTATACCCACATCTGTAGTTCAGGCCACCATCCGCAGGTCAGGGAGAAGGTGGGATAAGGTCAACTCTCATTGTTTGAGTATTCAATCAATCTGCATAGTTTGTCCGTCACTGTTTGATAAACAAACTACATGGACTTGTACAATGGGTAATCAATATATTAGCAAATATCGATTGTTCAATAACCCTGCATCCCTGTCCTCCAAAGATAGCAACACAATAACTGTAGGAGCTAATATAGGAGGTAAACAGCAGTCGTTCAACAATTCACAAACATCAATTCAAGAGTCAACGTTCAGACAATAGTCTATGTTTCTTGACCCACCGAAGAAAAACACATTAATTCAAGAGTCAACTTTCAGACTCGTATAAACAACAGTCTATGTCTCCTACCCTACTGAAAATATACATCTGGCATAATTAAGATTAAATGCTGTGTCATCACACCCATTCTCTAGTATGATCTCCAAATATCCCCTGTTCTCTAACATGGAAGTGTCTCTAATATTCCATGTTGTCTAATATTTCCTCCTCCTCACATATGGAAATGATACATAGAACGTACAGTATGACTAATTGTACAAACTGAACTTGTGGATAACTGCTTATTGGGATATCACATTGAGTAATAATAAGTGACATCCACAGCTCTGCTACATCTGTACATAATTGGGGAAGATCAGCACGAAGCCAATTAGTTTTAACCATCAATTGTCCTTGATTTTAAGGTAAGCTTTCCTCTGTCTGGCAGAATTGGTTCTTATATCATCTGCATTTGTCGTTTCAGGGTGATATCCAGCAGCTGCTGATAGTGGACGACCCCAGAGCCGCCTATGACTACTGCAATACCTACATGCGCAACTGCGATGGCGCTCTCGTCTATGCTGTACAAGCCCAGGACCCAGAGTTCCCTGACCAGGTAAGGAGACCAACATGGTTAGATAGATAGATGGATAGATAGATGGCTAGATAGATAATAGATAGATAGATAGAGCCAGCGATGCCGCAGGTAGGAGAAAGTTCACAGGGCTCCCGTCCGGTGGCCATGGACTTCTGACATGGCCGCTGGGCTAGGGTCCTGCGAATTGATTAACTCATCTCTAACAGATAAATAGATACTCTAGAAGACACAGAAAACAAAAGTAAAGCAGTTTCCCTAATGTCCAAAAAATATAATTTTCGTAAATGAAGGTTAAGCGTGCACTTCAACCTCATTCAAGTGAAAACCTTGATTCTATTTATTCACCCATAATATAAACACCGACACTAGTGGATGAATAAAAGAGACAGTATTATACTTGAATGGTGTTAAAGTGATCAATTTGTATTTTATTTTTTGCTTGATAGAACTTAGAAAGATCGATGGATAGAAATAAAACACTAAATAAATAGAAAATAGATACTGTACAAGATAGATGTTACATAGATGGATCTATAATAAATAGATAGATAATAGATAGATAATATAGATAAATATATAGATGATAGATAGAAATGATACAGAGATATAAAGAAATTCTAGACAGATAATATAGATAAATGATAGATAAATAAATAGATAGATAATAAATATTAGATAATAGATAGAGAGATAATAGATAGATGATAGATAGATAATAGATAGATAATAGATAGATAATAGATAGATAGATGATAGATATATAATAGATAGATAATAAATAGATATTAGATAGATAATAGATAGATAATAGATAGATGATAGATAGATGATTGATAGATAATTGATAGATAATAGATAGATAGACAGATAGATATTAGATAAATAATAGATGGATAATATATAATATATAGATAATAGATCGATAGATATTAGATAGATAGATAATAGATAGACAATTGATAGATAGATGATAGATAGATGATAGATAGATGATAGCTAGATGATTGATAGATAATGATAGATAATAAATAGATAAATAGATCGATATTATAGATATATAGATCTACATATGTCTATCTATCCAATGTCCTTTATTCGGAGGGCTGACTGGCCGTTCCTGGTCCCTCGCAGAGTTTGTGTCCACCACCCGCCTACCTTGGGCCATTTATGTCACTGGTGTCTTCTTGCTGGTGTGAGGGTCTCTGGCCTGCTCTGACGCCCGGGGGTCCCTGCTTTTTCTGCCCCCTGTATAGCCATGTCCTGTAGATAGGTGAGCCCCATGGTCCGACCCTGTGATGAGGACGGGACTCTTAGACCGTAGCTACCTGCACACATGACTGACTGACTGCTTCATTCTGGGGGTTTTGCCTGTAAAATACTATTTTTTATTTATTTGCCTTGTAAATAGACATTAGACGTTGGACACGACCTCAGGACATAGTATTCTTTGAGATTTTATTATTTTTGGCCTAACGAAAAAATTGATCCTCAGGACAGCGGCTTACACACGACTGGTTAAAACTGTGAGCGGACCCCTTTGGTTCCCACCAGCTAACGCAGGCGTGAAATGGAAAAGATTTTGGCAGGGGCAGCCCCAGAGCTGGAAGCCAGGGGTTCTCATTCAGCAGATGGGATGTCCGGGCCGCCCCAGCTGGAATGGTAACAGCTGGTTCGCAGGGCTGGGTCTCATTCACACGAGCGTGAGTCACGGCACTGGCATGTGCAACTGGGAGGCAGCAAGAAAAACCAGGCCTGGGAGATGTGTCATGGAGACCCCCGGGGAACAGACCCCTCCGTTCACAGCTCAGCAGTAACGTAGCGATGTCATAGCCCGGCAGATGTAGTATGTAAATAATGGAAGATGGGACTTAAATATAGCCAGACGGGGACGATAGGTTTTATAAAGGGTCACAGAATGTAATAAATCTTGTGGCCTTTACACAGTGATCATGAGGCTCAATGCAGATGGAAAAATCAGGAATTAAAGGGCCTGTTCACTTAAGGAAACCTATTGTCAAATGTCATATTAGGGAAATTTAGTTTAAAGGTATTTTCCAGGCTCAATATATGATTCTGCATTGCCTCCACCATACTGTAGATTGCTCAATCCTGACAGTGTGCATTGTGCTCACCGTCAGGATTCCGCTCTGATAACTGCTCATATCTATCTTCTCATTTACGTCTCCTAATATAAAATAGAGAAGCAGGAAAAGTTACTAGAAGGCACATGACCACCAGTATACAAATCACATAATTACATGCTAGTAGTCACGTCACAACAGCTCGAGTGGAATCCTAACAGTGTGAACATTGCCCACTGTCAGGATTTGGTTATCTGCAGTGCAGAATTTTATGTTGAACCCAGAAAACTTATTTAAAGCAGGGGATCTCCATTTAGTCTCTCCATCTCTAGCCCTTTACTCAGGATGCCACGGCAGAAAACTGATTTCAAGAAACGCTGTGTAATACTCTGCTTAATCTTTGCTGTGACTACAGGAAAACTGATTACTTGCTGGAAAATTCCTCTACAAATTGTAGTTTATCGTTGGGAGCACCCACTCTGGTGGGCCGACTATATTTGTGCATTACATGGAAAGTGCTTTCATAAGAACGCTGTAATGCTTCATTTTCCCTGCGGAGGCACTGTAGGAATATTGAACAGTTCTTGACAAATTCCTAGTTGATCATTGGGGGTTTCACCTGTATTGGGTTTTTTGTATTGGGTTCCTCCTGTGAGAGAGGCAGAAGTAGCAGGCTTCTTTAACGGCTCTCCGTTCTCCCTAATACAAGAGGGTCCCACGTGGAAGACTCCCATTTATTACCTCTAACTTTCCAATTAGGGCACTTCTCAAGGGATTATTTTAACCTAACTTTCACTTTATTATATAACTCCAATTGTCGATGTGTAAAATGTAATGAAAACAGGAATGACTTGGAAAACTCTTATCGCCATATTTGATTTACACAGAACAGAAGGTGAATGTTGGACATTTTTCCATTTCACTTGAAAAAATTAACTTTAGAAATCCATGGCAGCAACACATCTCAAAAACGTTATGCTTTGGCCGTGTCCACCATTGTGTAGCATCCACGCTTCTTCTTACAAACATCTGGGAAGTGAGGAGACAATTATTGGAGTTTTGGGAGAGGAATGGTGTTCCCTTCTTGTCTGATGTCGGATTCTCGCTGCTCCACAGTTAGAATCATAGAATCATAGAATGGTAGAGTTGGAAGAGACCTCCTGGGTCATCTGGTCCAACCCCCTGCTCAATGCAGGAGTCACTAAACCATCTCAGACAGATGTCTGTCCAGCCTCTGTGTGAAGACTTCCATTGAAGGAGAACTCACCACCTCTCGTGGCCGCCTGTTCCACTCTTTGATCACCATCACTGTCAAAAAGGTTTTTCTAATACCTAATCTGTATCTTCTCCCATTCAGTTTCATTCTATTACTTCTCGTGTTTCCATGTGCAAATGAGAATAAGGATGATCTCTCTACACTCTGACATCCCCTCAGATATTTGTAGACAGCTATTAAGTCTCCTCTTAGTCTTCTTTTTTGCAAGCTAAACACTCCCAGATCCTCTAACCGTTCCTCGTAGGATATAGTTTGCAGTTTGCTCACCATCCTGGTAGCTCTTCTCTGAACTTGCTCCAGTTTTTCAATGTCTTTGCTGAATTTTTCATTTCATAATGCTCCAAATGTTTTCTATTGGTGAAAAATCTGGACTGCAGACAGTCGCTTCATCACCCGAATTCTTCTTCTGCAGAGCCATGCTGTTGTGATGGATGCAGTATGTGGTTTACCATTGTCTTACTGAAGTATACAAGGTCTTTCCTGAAATAGACATTGGATGGAGCAGATGTTGTTCTAACACCTCTATATAATGCTCCGCAGTGATGGCGCCTTTCATGTGTAATCTGCCCCTGCCATAGGCACTAATGCAGCCCCAACCATCAGAGATACAGAACTGTGCGCAGATAACAAGCTGGATGGTCCTTCTCCTCCTGACTCCGCAGGACACAACATCAGTGGCTTCCATAAAGAATTTCACATTTTCAGAATTTTCAGCAAGAGAACCTGACAGGTGATACATGCTGGCCGATCCACGGCCAATCCAACTGTCTGGTTACATTTAACCTTGTCCCAACTTTTTTGAGATGTGTTGCTGACATCACTTTCTAAATAAGTTTTTTTTTTTTGCAAATGAAATAGAAAAATGTCCAATATTCAACTTCTGATCGATGTTCTATGCTCTGATGGGAATAAATTATGGCTAGAACACATTTCCAAATCATTGCATTCTTGTTTCCTTGACCTTTTACACAGCGACCCCACTTTTCTTTATTTGAGGTTATAATTATGGGGCTTTTTGATATTTTTAGGACACCAATTCTTAAAGAGGACATTTCGCCAAATTTTTCTTCTTGAATTAGACACGCGATGTAATATTGGCTGCAGAGTAAAAAAAAAAACGTGTTTTTTTGTTTGTTTTTTATTAATTTTGCTTCTCCGAAGAGGTTAGACCAGGAGATCAGCGCTATAACATTACATCTCACATACTGAGATGGGGCATGTTCTTTTTCTAGCTCGACAAGAAAAATATGTTGAAAGGTCCTCTTTAAATACTTGGAAATATCCCCCTTTAAAGGGTTCGTACAAGACTATTTTTTTTACTATGGGCCTATAAACTAACAGGCAGATAATTGCACCCGCCACCAGTCTCTGCCTTCACAGAACGGTCTCAGACTGCTCCTGCCGGCAATTCAGTGACTTCTGCTGATGTCACGATGAGAGAGCCGCAGCTTCTTTTCTGCTCTGCTTTGTTGATAGGGCATCGCAGCCAACATCATTCTGATTGACAATTGGCTCCCCGCTGCCTACCTGCGGGGAGCCAACTGTCACTAAGCATGACATCCAGCGGTCATACCCCACCGACAGAGCAAAGTGGAAGAGAAAGAGCTGCACTGTTGATGTGGAGCCAGTGGGAGCTGTCAATGACCGCTCTGTGCCAGCGCACCGTTATTAACTACCTGCCCGTTAGTTTTTAAAGTGATTGTAGCCAAAAAAAAAAGGTCATGGATAAACCTTTTAAGAAGGAAAAAATATCCAATGAAGAGAGTATGACGTCTAGCTGGAGACTTGTGATAATAAAAATACAGAAGCTTCTATTTTTTTTTTATAGTTACGCTCTAAAATATTTACCCATGTGGTCAGACTTTTGGCAAAAATTTTACATTTAGACAAACATGGTGCCGTGGGAACATAAAACAAGAGGCGCCGAGATAGAGAGAAAATAAAGAAGTCTGGTCATGTAAGAAGTGTACAGAGCAGGGGTCAGTTCAGGGTTGTACTATGGTGGCTCACTGATAGATGTTACCGGATAGATTGGAGTCTAATTATAAACTTTTAGGTCACGTTCTATTGTAATTGTAACATAAGGTTCACTAATATACATTCATGGCCGAAAGTGTTGGCACTCTTGTTGTTCCAGAAAATGAACTATTTCTCCCAGAAAATTATTGCAATTACACATATTTTGTTATACCCATGTTTATTTCATTTCTAAGTATTGGAACAAAACAAAAAAAACAGAGAAAAAAAAGGCAATTTGGACATAATTTCACACAAAACCTCAAAAATAGGCCGGACAAAATTGTTGGCACCTTCAACTTAATATTTGGTTGCACACTCTTTGGGATAAATATCTGCAATCAATCGCTTCCTATGACCATCAACAAGCTTCTTACACCTCTCAACTGGAATTTTGAGCCAATCTTCTTACAAACTGGTCCGGATCTCTCATACACAAAATTGTTGGTACCCCTCATTTAATGAAAGAAAAACCCACAATGGTCACAGAAATAACTTGAATCTGACAAAAGTGGTAATAAATTAAAAATCTATGAAAATGAACAAATGAAAGTCAGTCATTACTTTTCACCCCTGATTCCACAGAATTTTAAAAAAAAATGAAACTCATGAAATCGGCCTGGACAGAAATGATGGTACTTTCATTTGTTCATTTTCATAGATTTTTAATTTATTATTACTTTTGTCAGATTCAAGTTATTTCTGTGACCATTGTGGGTTTTTCTTTCATTAAACGAGGGGTACCAACAGCAATTTTAAGATCTCTCCACAGGTGATCAATGGGATTTAGATCCGGACTCATTGCTGCCACTTCAGAACTCTCCAGCACTTTGTTTCCATCCATTTCTGGGGGCTTCTTGAAGTATGTTTGGGGTCATTGTCCTACTGTAAGACCCATGACCTAGGACGCAAACCCAGCTTTCTGAAACTGGGCACTACTTTGCGACTCAAAAGCCTTTGGTAATCTTTAGATTTCATGATGCCTTGCACACAGTCAAGGCGCCCAGTGCCAGAGGCAGCAAAACAGCCCCAAAACATTTTTGAACCTCCACCATATTTGACTATAGGTACTTTGCTTCTTTTCTTTGTTGGCGTCATTCCATTTTCGGTAAACAGTAGAATAATGTGCTTTGCCAAAAAGCTGTATCTTGTTTTCATCTGTCCACAAGACACTTTCCCAGAAGGATTTTGACTTACTCACGTACATTTTTGCAAACTGCAGTCTAGCTTTTTTATCTCTCTGCAGTGAGGTCTTCCAGGGTCTCCTGCCATAGTGTTTCATTTTATTCAAATGTGGACGGATAGTTTGCGATGACACTGATGCACCCTGATCCTGCTGGACAGCTTGCATCTCTTTGGAACTTGATTGGGGCTGCTTATCCACCATCTGGATTATCCTGCGTTGCAACCTTTCATCAATTTTTCTCTGCCATCCATGTACAGAGAGATTAGGTACAGTACCATAAGTTGTACATTTCTTTATTATTTTGTGTACCATAGACAAAGGAACTTCAAGATCTCTGGAGATGGATTTGTATCCTTCAGATTGTTGATATTGTTCAACAATTTTGGTTCTCAAGTCCTCAGACAGTTCTCTTCTCCTCTTTCTTTCCTCCATGCTTAGTGTGGCACACACAGACACACAATGTAAAGATTGAGTCATCTTCTCCCCTTTTTATGTGGTTTTAGGTGTGATTTTCATATTGCCCACACCTCTTACTTGCCACAGGTGAGTTTGAAGAACAAGCATCACATGTTTGAAACAAAGTTGCCTACCCACAATTTTGGAAAGGTGCCAACAATTTTGACAGGCCCATTTTTGAAGTTTCGTGTGAAATTATGCCCAATTTGCCTTTTTTTTCTCAGTTTTTTTGTGTTGTTCCGATGCATACAAAGGAAAAAAACTTGTGTATAACAAAACGTGTAATTACAATAATTTTCTGGGAGAAATACTTAATTTTCTGGAACAACTTCAAGGGTGCCAACACTTTCGGCCATGACTGTATGGTTTAAAGAATATTTACAAGCCATCAAGCATATGGAGAGAAGCCAAATCCTTCAGAGTTGCCTTGTATCTCTCCGTGCACCTGCTAGGCATCACTCCCAAAGAGCTCTCTGATTTTCTCATTCTCAGCTTAACACATTATTAAACATCCACTTGGGAATATTCAGGGCCAAGAGTCAAGCAAAGCCATTTCTGGATTATAGATGTCGCAGCAGCCATGCGTTTCACCGAGCCGCTCTTTCTCTTGCTCCATATAATAAGAGAAGACTGGAACACATCTGTGACCCTAAACACCCAGCTAACCTGTAATAAACTTAGTAGCCCAAGGGGGGGGGGAGAGGTTAATAGGTTGGGTCGAATGCAGTTGCCAAAGAGTAGATTGTGTAACTAAATAGGTTGGGTCATATCCAGTTGCCAAAGACTAAATTGTGTAACAGCTATATAATATTGGGAAGATAAGTAGGTAGGTCACCCATTACCCATTGGGAGGGTAGTAAGTTTATGTAGTTTCAATTGTGGAGGGTAGAAACCTTCTCTGATTTCTGATGGTAGGGTACTAGATTACATGAAGTTTTACCATGTATACATTTTATTGCTTCCACTGAAAGAGGACAGTAGACCGTTTGATGTCCAGTGGGGAGACAGCTATGAAGCTAATCTGGGATAAGGCTTATGTAAGCTTTCTGGTCCTAATGCAAAAGATCTGGTAGTATTCCTTTTCTAGGACCATTCTAACCATCCTTAAGCTTCACTGGTGGCATGAGTACTCAGCAGTGCTTAAAAGCCCCACTGTTCCTTCCACTACATTCATTAATCCTCTTTGTGTATTCATAGAAGCCTCCATATTTATCTATGTTCATGAAGTGTGGACCCACTATCTATTGACCATTGCGAAAGACTTGGTAGTAATCATTGCCTGGGACCTTCCTGGCCATCCTTAGGCTTCCTTGGTGGCATGGGTACTTGACAGTGCTTCAGAGCCCTACTGTTCCTACCACTACTTTTATTTATCCTCTTTGTGTATTCATATAAGCCTTCATATTTATCTTGGTTGATGAGGTGAGGACACACCACCTCCACCCTAAATCTCATATATCAATACATTTATGATTATCCAGGACCTATAACACAATCGTCTGAATTACCCAAGTGACACCCAACACACATTTTTTTTTCTGATGCCTGTCTTGGCTCCACAGAATGCTACGGAATCTGCCCCTCGAAAGAGAAAGGGTGGAAAAGGTAAAAAGAAGGATAGAAAGGGCAAAAAGAAGAAGAGAAAGTCTGTAGCAGAGCACACAACACAGTTGCTCAGCACTGTCATAAGTCCGACAGAAGAGATCACAACTACCTCAGCTGCCACACAGGCGGTCACTCTTCTCATGGTAACCATCCCGCCCAAAGTGCAATTCTAGTGCCAACCTGCTTTGTCATTGTCTAAGGTCAGCACGATATATGACCTGGCACCACAATCATGGCTTATTTTAATCATTAACATCATAATGCCACTGAAATATTGTCCATCTGTCATCTCATCTAGATATCCAACACTAACATCATCATCATCATCATCTACCCTAAATGTTTCGAGAGCTTCAAATAATACATGTGTTCTGCTCTACTGCCTGGTTCTTGGCAGCAGTTATATACTGTATAAAAAATACTGTACTTGCCGCTTAAGGAGAAATTCTTATTCTAACACTCATGTGGTGTTTCTTCCAGGTTCAACTTTTTGATCCGTAACAAAGCCAATCATATGGGTAGAAACTACAACGTTCTACAGATGTGCCTTATCTTAATATGATGCAGTTCTAAAAATGAAACCCAGAAGAATTGCCCCATTATCTATAAGTCCTCATCAAAAACAAGTCTACACAAATATCAAACAGTGCTTTCTAAAGCTGCCCCCCCCCACCATACACAATAGATGACCTTTGTCCGATCAATTGTTTGACCAATCATATGTGACATTTATCTCTCCCGAGTCTGGCCGTGGCGCGCCTGTGTTCTCTATGAAACAGCTGCTGTCAGAGTCATCTGACAAAGGCTTATCTCCAGTAGAACAAAAGGAATGGGCATCCAAAATCATACTTGCCAGGTTCTTCTCTTCCCCAACGTCATCTGATAGGGAAGAGTTGGGAGGACCCAATACACATTAGTCAATACTGCGATACTGGCGGGTTCGGACAATGTTAGTCTAATGTTTATGGAGGCCTTTAAAGAGGAACCTAAATCCCTCATAACATGGCCAAATGGCAGAGTAGAGAGATACCAGAAAAGTTTCCCAAATGTAAAAATGAGTATAATTGTCAGTTCCTTGCGTCAGAACTAGGGAACAAGGTTAATCAGAGACTGAAAGAGTGGGTTGATCAGAGACTGAAAGAGTCACTTAGGGGTTGGGAACTGCAGTTTTCCATCCCTATGATCAACGCTGCAATGTTTTTTTTTTTTACCACCAAGCCCTCTGGGACAGTGACAATGTGGGCTTTTGTTTTGTATCCTAGTTTATTTGGGTTGCCCATATTTCGAAGTTCTATTTTTCATAAGCAGCTCCATTCTTAGTCATAGGTTGGGTTTTGTATTGCAGGTTAGTACTGTTGTCATTTAAAAGGAGAGGATGTTGGTAAAATCACTTGAAATAGGTCAATTTTGAAGGGTTATTCTGACACAGCCGAATTGCCCCTGAGGCAAAAGTACCTGGGACCTAAGCCCTCTAAAAGAGACTTAAAATGGAAATGTAAAATGGTCTAATTAATTAGGGTTATCCACTCTCTGTCCATGAGCAGTTTGGTATTCCAGATCTGGAGTAGACATGAAAAATAGAGAATGTTCATAATGTCTCTAGAAGTAGGTCACTTTTGAAGGGTGCTCCAGCCAAAAGGAACTGAAGAGTCATTTATTTATTATGCCAAATTAGATTTATAATGTCACTTTTTCACATCACTTAACATCTGTTTTCCACCCTCTCATCCTGGCACTAACTCTTCCTAAAGAAGCATGAGAATTCCCGTGTCATTCGCCAAAATTCATCTCATCTCATCCCATCAGTCATGACATCCATTGACGTGTCTGCGCCTTGTATTAAAGGCTGGGTCATTTCAGCAAAGGAAAGAACCATGGGCATCTCCATAAGGGATCTGTAGGCACCTTGGCAACAACCATCTGGTGCAAATTGTTCCACTGCTATAAAGTCTGTTGTAATGACAAATTAGGAATGCAATAATAAAAAGTAACCATAGTAAAAGTAAACAGAGAAACGAAGCGAGAAGAGGCCAATGGAAGAGATGATAATGATCTCTTTCCCGGGGTCCACCAGTCGTATGGATTATAACCTTTCTTCTTGGCTTTGAATCTTGGGCAAGTCATTTTTCAGAAATCATGGAACATTGTGTTCCAAGTATTATTCTAGTTTTCCACCAATTTTTTGCCCATGCAGCAGTCCAGTTTGATGTCTCCACATGGTGAGATCTGATAACCATTATGGATGATTAGCAGGTCCTTATAATATGCCCTGTTGTATCCAATGAACAATTGTCTAGAGGAAAATAATACTACAATAATGGTGGTTAAAAGTAGAATAAGACCTCATGCATAAGACCTTACTGATTTGTATCATGGTGGCTTTAGCTTGTTGTAGGTCCATATGGTACCTCCGACTTTACCCAAGGGTAACTGAGATTTTCTCAAATAGATTTGTGTAACTTTCATGAGAAAAATCATGGCATGTTTCATCGTCTGCCATGTTACACAAGTGTCCATCCCTAGGAGCATTAATGGAGAATGTAGTGTCCAAAGAGTAAAGTTTCTCTTTAACGATACTGCCAAACAAGACATATTGTCCTTGTAATTGTCCCTGGGAAAAAAATATATGCAAATAGCCTCTTTGTACAGATAGAGACAAGGGTCTTTAGTGCCCCCTATTGGAAGTAACAATCCTATAAGTCAATATCGACCCTTTAATTGACCCTTAGGGTATAAAGCTAATCCAGATTCTCCCTTTTCATACAGCTGTTTTGTGGGTTCTTGGTCCTCATCAGTGCAATGTAGGAGACTGGTTCGGTGGGTCAGAATCTAATGACTCAAGTAGGAAATATTTTTGTGATAAGTATTTCTAAAAATTCCGTGTGCCACTATAGAGGCAAATCCACAAGGTTAAGCCCTTCCTTAACTATTTCATAGGTAAAATTGAGAAATTTATACTCAACATTATCTGAGCCCATTGCGGGCCAGATTGTGGAGTATGCACTTCATTAATAAGGTTGAGACAGCTTTCTTGTAAGTTAATAAGATAACAAAGTTGCATCCAAAAGTCTAAGACGCGATAGACCAGCCAACCTACGTGGTGTCCAGATGTTGCTACCCATAAGATATAGTTTTAATAGGACATTGTTTGGAAATGCCCTCACAGATCCTTTCTGAAATTGCCCAGCTTTCATTACATACATTTTAAGAAAACTAACTTATGTATATTAAATTACAAAAGACAGAGACAAGAAGGGTACGTCCAACAGAAGACCCCAATCTATCGGAGTATGAGTTCCCGGATTATTACTACACTGCTTCTCCTGAAGAAGACATCACAGTGTCCACAGTGACTGTGAGCATCAACGCTACTGACTATGAGGTAACTACACTACTGTCCTACCTGAATGTGCATACCATCTATGGGATGGTTGAAGGAGTTTTTGAATAGTGTTTGGATTTTTCTAAAATATTTTAATATTTGCAAAGTATCCAAAGGTGTCCAGAACTACAATTTAACGCGCCTCCATTGTGGCCTTGTCTTTCATCTCCATTTATGTCCACGTCTTCTAAGACAGGGTACCAAGTGCCAAGCCCTCTGACACAGAACATGTATACATTGTAAGAATTCTTCTATGGTCACCCTTACTTAGGATATAATAGAGGAATATGTAACTGGGGAAGAAGAAAGAAAAGAAGACGACGACAATGACTATGAGATCAAACAATATGAAGACGAGGACGAGGACAATAGAGAGGGGAGATATGGACCAGTAGAGCGTGGACAGGTGGATACCCAAGAAGCTGAGGTACGACTCAATCTATTTTATAGTTAAAGTATGTTCTTATGGGCTTATTTCTTATCTTGTCCTCTCCTCATGTTGTATTGACTTTAGAAACCCTTACCTAAAAGTGCCCAAAAATACTACGCAATCAAAATATTTGTGGATTTAGGTGCATGCCATCATTGTCCTGAGTGTTTATTACATGTACATCCCTATTTCTATTTCAACAATTTTTTTTGCATTCTAGGAAGAGCAGAGCCTGACAGGACAGAAGGGAGAACCAGCCATAATAGAACCGGTTAGTAGATGTGTGAGACTCTATTATGCCTATGTTATAGGGTATTATATAAGTATTTATGCCATATTACATTGGATGTCTGTTACAGGGTACAGTGATCGAGGGTCCTATCGGATTTCCTGGACACTCGGTACGTACAACTATAAGTTGGATCCGCAAAACTCAGTGTTACAGCCAGTTCCTCTAAGTGAACTTGTATCTATTATGTTCATATCTAGGGAGAACCAGGGCCAGCTGGGCAGTTAGGTCCTCCAGGACCAATTGGAGATCCTGGTGAGAGGGTAAGCAATCAGTTTCATTTGCATTTAGTACAAGTGTATCCAGCCCTTCTAAGATAACGTTTGTCAAGTTTACATAGTTTTGGCCTGTACAGGGGGAGCATATTTATGGAGGTTTCCTCATTGTGAGTGCACTATAAGCAAAGCCTTAGAATGGCCTACGCTTTTGTGTTCATACCCCTTACCAGTTTCTTTATCGACAGAGGATGCCAGCTTTAGGTATTGAGAAGGGTATATACAAGGGCGGGGAAGTAACCCTCCATTCCACAGTCCAAAGTCAGCTGTGGTGGTCTGTTATAGTTATCTTAATTGATATGAAGTCATTCAGTCTTCATCAAACTTGCCAACTTTTCAAGGAATGTCTGGGAGGTTCCCTGACAAAAAGGGCAAAAAGATCTAGTCTTCTGGATGCTCCCCAACCGTTCTACTAGGCAACACCAGCCAAACTTTTTCTTTAAAGGACCCAGGCTTCCAGATGCACATTCAAGTTACGGGAACGATGACTAATGCTCTGAGACCTGAAAAATGGGACATCGTCTGTGAAAATTGGGACATGTATATGGCAAACGTGCAAACATATCAATTTTCCTGGACAACAATTTAAAAATGTTGGCAAATATACTCTACCCGGATCTTTCATACCAACATGGATAATGTTGTCGGTACAGTTATGTCAATATTCCCCTTGTATAAACAGGAAATGTGCCATTTTGTTAAACTTTTGAGAGGCTAGGAGAACAATTATACGAACAACCTTTTATACAGACCCAGCCCCCCTGATCATTCTTAGGGAAAATTAAAGTAAATGAGAGAGAACCAGACAAAACAATGGACCCATGACTGTGGTTTGGGTCTCGATGTCCTAAACAAGTTAGGTGTTTGCATCTTCGGGAAGGGTATCCATAATAGAAAGTATTGGTCAAAGTTAGTGACTTGCGAGGGTAGAAGAGGGTAGTAAATCAGGTCAGTGGTAGGTAATGGAGGTCAGACAGAATCGGTGAGGCGATACTGTGGAAAATAATTGATAGTAGTTGGAGATTTCAAGAGTCAGGTAACAAACATAACTCCAAACTAGGAAGGAATACCAAGACAGAAGCGTAGTCAACACAAACCAGGGGTTGGGGTCAAGCAGAATCACGATGCTATAGAGTGAAGACTCTGAAAGAGAGTGAAGAGTAGTCAATGAATCCGGATCAAAGTCGGTGAACTTCAAGATCTGTAACATATACAAACCAAAGGACTAGAAAACCAATACCTGACACAAAGTCCACTTTGGGGCTCATAGGCCACCTTTAACGATTTGTAGATATAGTTGGGAAAATCGCAATTTCTTGACTTGTGGTCCATTTACACAGAGTGTATCGTGATCTAGCATTGCTAAAACCGCTTGTTTCACGACAATTGTTCAGTCTAAACAGGCTGCTGATCACCTGATGAATAAGAAGGAAACGGGAGCCTGCTGAAAAGATCATAGTTCTTGGAAGCACGTCATTCTGTGTAAACATCTCTGTAATGTCGAACAATGGCAGCTGCTGCACGCTAAATGATCTATTATTACTGATCGGTCTGTGCACATCTGAGGCAGCGTCAGCCTATGAAAACGAGCTATTAAATGACCATTGATCAGCAAACAAGTAGCTGATTGATGGTCAATTAGTGTTACCGGTAGGGTAATGTAAAAGGACCTTTAGGGCTCAGGCAGACGTCTATGCAAATCGGTCCGAGATCGGACCGCAATGCACGGGACTGCCTGTGGGTCTCCTGATCCGAGAGTGACAGCCTCATAGAAATACATGGAGCTGTCTCGCTCAGGTCGGGAGACCTGTGGCTGTTCCATGCACAGGCATTTTATTGAGTTGCCTCTTGCAGGACTCCCAGCATTGCTGCATCTTCTGCTGTCTTCACCTTGGCTATAGGGAGGCATGGCCAGACTCTGCAGGAATTTGACCCTGCTGTGTCATGCAAAGTTTAACTTCCCTGGTCTATTCCCTGCCAGAACTGCATTTATCAGGCAGCTCCTCCCTCCACTGCTTGCCTGAACTTTGGTTCCAGTTTGCATCTAGTTCCAGTCAAGATGTTTCGTTGTTTGTCTCTCCTGTTACCGACCTGGCTTGTCTTCTCGTTCTGTCTGATCTCTTCGCTCCTGAACCCGGCTACGTGTTTTGAACCTGTGCTGCCTGCCCCGACCTTGGACTGTCTGACCACGTGTAGGTCTCTGTCCTCTGTACCTCGTATTCCTGCCTTGACCTGAGGGTCAGCTGCTGCAGGTCTGGGGACTGCCATGGAGTGGCACCTGGTGGCTACCTTAACGCCCCAAGCCACCTATCCTCACCATCGGAAGTTCTAGTGAAAACCAGGTAGCCACTTAGTCATGCCCATCTAGGGTAAGCCCGGCTAGTGGCGCAGTGGGTCCACATCCACCGTCGTCACATTAATGAAACTGGTAAAGGTCTTGCACATTTTGCAATTTTGGTGACTAGAGCCTTGGGCTTCAAAGCAATTAAGGTCAGCTTTGATTATTGTTTTGCAGGCCAGTAAAAAAAAAATAGCGCATGGTTTCCATGATGAAAATGGATAGTGCCAGGTTTGAGAATGTGACACTGGAATAAGTTGCCTTGCGTAGAATTTTTTTCACGGAAGGCCAATTATTCCTTTTTCTCAAAGTGAAGGAAACAATGGTCTTCCTTTCTTAAGCCAGATGTCTCACTAACATATCAGTGAAACATCGGCCCATGTATAGCTTTTACAGTCTTTATGCTGTGTTATAAAGTTGACAAAACCGTAACACAAAGGCCTGACTTTTTGGTCTGTGGCCAAGTTAAGAAGTCATGGAAAGTGTAACAAAGTCTGGTGATCGTGGAAAAAAGTTATTAAGCTGGGTAACTTGGATAAACCAGAGAGCACAGTCCAAGACAGGGATGTCAAACTCAAATACACAGAAGGCCAAAATGAAAAACTTGGACAAAGTTGTGGGCCATCCCTGATATTTACTAAAAACATGTCTACAATTGAGGAAGTTTTTCCTTATCATTCCTTACAGAATAATGGCCCCACAAAATCCTCCATACAGAACAATGGGTCGCACATAGTCTTCTATACAGTATAATAGTCCTTCATAGAGTACAATGGCACTGCATAGGCCTCCATATAGTATAATGGCCCCACATAGTCTTCCATACAGAATAATGGGCCCCACATAGTCCTCCATACAGAATAATGGCCCCCACATAGTCCTCCATACAGAATAATGGCCCCACATAGTCCTCCATACAGTATAATGGCCCCACATAGTCTTCCATACAGAATAATGGGCCCCACATAGTCCTCCATACAGAATAATGGCCCCCACATAGTCCTCCATACAGAATAATGGGCCCCAGATAGTCCTCCATACAAAATAATGGGCCCCACGTAGTCTTCCATACAGTATAATGGCCCCACAAAATCCTCCATACAGAATAATGGGTCGCACATAGTGCTCCATACAGAATAATGGCCCCCACATAGTCCTCCATACAGAATAATGGCCCCACATAATCCTCCATACAGTATAATGGCCCCATATAGTCCTCCTTACAGAATAATGGCCCCACATAGTCCTCCATACAGTATAATGGGCCCCACATAGCCCTCCATACAGTATAATGGGCCCCACATAGTCCTGCATACAAAATAATGGGCCCCACATAGTCCTCCATACAGAATAATGTGCCCCACATAGTCCTCCATACAGTATAATGGGCCCCACATAGTCCTCCATACAGAATAATGGCCCCACATAGTCCTCCATACAGAATAATGTGCTCCACATAGTCCTCCATACAGAATAATGTGCCCCACATAGTCCTCCATACAGTATAATGGGCTCCACATAGTCCTCCATACAGAATAATGGCCCTACATAGTCCTCCATACAGTATAATGTGCCCCACATAGTCCTCCATACAGTATAATGGGCCCCACATAGTCCTCCATACAGAATAATGGGCCCCACATAGTCTTCCATACAGAATAATGGGCCCCACATAGTCCTCCATACAGTATAATGGGCTCCACATAGTCCTCCATACAGTATAATGGGCTCCACATAGTCCTCCATACAGAATAATGGCCCTACATAGTCCTCCATACAGTATAATGGGCCCCACATAGTCCTCCATACAGAATAATGTGCTCCACATAGTCCTCCATACAGAATAATGTGCCCCACATAGTCCTCCATACAGTATAATGGGCTCCACATAGTCCTCCATTCAGAATAATGGCCCTATATAGTCCTCCATACAGTATAATGGGCCCCACATAGTCCTCCATACAGTATAATGGGCCCCACATAGTCCTCCATACAGAATAATGGGCCCTACATAGTCCTCCTTACAGTATAATGGCCCCACATAGTCCTCCATACAGTATAATGGGCTCCACATTGCCCTCCATACAGAATAATGGGCCCCACATAGTCCTCCATACAGTATAATGGGCCCCACATAGTCCTCCATACAGTATAATGGCCCCACATAGTCCTCCATACAGTATAATGGGCCCCACATAGTCCTCCATACAGAATAATGGCCCCACATAGTCCTCCATACAGTATAATGGGCCCCACATAGTCCTCCATACAGAATAATGGCCCCACATAGTCCTCCATACAGAATAATGTGCTCCACATAGTCCTCCATACAGAATAATGTGCCCCACATAGTCCTCCATACAGTATAATGGGCTCCACATAGTCCTCCATACAGAATAATGGCCCTACATAGTCCTCCATACAGTATAATGGGCCCCACATAGCCCTCCATACAGTATAATGGGCCCCACATAGTCCTCCATACAGAATAATGGGCCCCACATAGTCTTCCATACAGAATAATGGGCCCCACATAGTCCTCCATACAGTATAATGGGCTCCACATAGTCCTCCATACAGTATAATGGGCTCCACATAGTCATCCATACAGAATAATGGCCCTACATAGTCCTCCATACAGTATAATGGGCCCCACATAGTCCTCCATACAGAATAATGTGCTCCACATAGTCCTCCATACAGAATAATGTGCCCCACATAGTCCTCCATACAGTATAATGGGCTCCACATAGTCCTCCATTCAGAATAATGGCCCTACATAGTCCTCCATACAGTATAATGGGCCCCACATAGTCCTCCATACAGTATAATGGGCCCCACATAGTCCTCCATACAGAATAATGGGCCCTACATAGTCCTCCTTACAGTACAGTCATGGCCAAAAGTTTTGAGAATGACACCAAAATTATATTTTCACATGATCTGCTGGCCTCTGGTTTTTATTAGTGTTTGTCTGATGTTTATATCACATACAGAAATATAATTGCAATCATATTATGAGTACCAATAGGTTATATTGACAGTTAGAATGAGTTAATGCAGCAAGTCAATATTTGCAGTGTTGCCCCTTCTTCTTCAAGACCTCTGTAATTCTCCCTGGCATGCTCTCAATCAACTTTTGGACCAAATCCTGACTGATAGCAGTGTATTCTTGCATAATCAATGCTTGCATTTTGCCAGAATTTGTTGGTTTTTGTTTGTCCACCCATCTCTTGATGATTGACCACAAGTTCTCAATGGGATTAAGATCTGGGGAGTTTCCAGGCCATGGACCCAAAATCTCTATGTTTTGTTCCATGAGCCATTTAGTTATCACCTTTGCTTTATGGCAAGGTGCTCCATCATGCTGGAAAAGGCATTGTTGGGCGCCAAACTGCTCTTGGACGGTTGGGAGAAGTTGCTCTTGGAGGACATTCTGGTACCATTCTTTATTCATGGCTGTGTTTTTAGGCAAGACTGTGAGTGAGCCGATTCCCTTGGCTGAGAAGCAACCCCACACATGAATGGTTTCAGGATGCTTTACAGTTGGCATGAGACAAGACTGGTGGTAGCGCTCACCTGTTCTTCTCCGAATAAGCTGTTTTCCAGATATCCCAAACAATCGAAAAGGGGATTCATCAGAGAAAATGACTTTGCCCCAGTCCTCAGCAGTCCACTCCCTGTACCTTTTGCAGAATATCAGTCGGTCCCTGATGTTTTTTCTGGAGAGAAGTGGCTTCTTTGCTGCCCTCCTTGAAACCAGCCCTTCCTCAAAGAGTCTCCGCCTCACAGTGCGTGCAGAAGCACTCACACCAGCCTGCTGCCATTCCTGAGCAAGCTCGGCACTGCTGGTAGTCCGATCCCGCAGCTGAAACAGTTTTAAGATACGGTCCTGGCGCTTGCTGGTCTTTTTTGGGTGCCCTGGAGCCTTTTTGACAACAATGGAAGCTCTCTCCTTGAAGTTCTTGATGATGCGATAGATTGTTGACTGAGGTGCAATCTTTGTAGCTGCGATACTCTTCCCTGTTAGGCCATTTTTGTGCAGTGCAATGATGGCTGCACGTGTTTCTTTAGAGATAACCATGGTTAACTGAAGAGAAACAATGATACCAAGAACCAGCCTCCTTTTAAAGTGTCCAGTGATGTCATTCTTACTTAATCATGACTGATTGATCGCCAGCCCTGTCCTCATCAACACCCACACCTGTGTTAATGGATCAATCACTAAAACGATGTTAGCTGCTCCTTTTAAGGCAGGACTGCAATGATGTTGAAATGTGTTTTGGGGGTTAAAGTTCATTTTCTGGGCAAATATAGACTTTGCAAGTACAGTAATTGCTGTTAAGCTGATCACTCTTTGACATTCAGGAGTATATGCAAATTGCCATTACAAAAAATGAAGCAGTAAACTTTGGAAAAATTACTATTTGTCTCATTCTCAATACTTTTGGCCATGACTGTATAATGGCCCCACATAGTCCTCCATACAGTATAATGGGCTCCACATTGCCCTCCATACAGAATAATGGGCCCCACATAGTCCTCCATACAGTATAATGGGCCCCACATAGTCCTCCATACAGTATAATGGCCCCACATAGTCCTCCATACAGTATAATGAGCCCCACATAGTCCTCCATACAGAATAATGGCCCCACATAGTCCTCCATACAGTATAATGGCCCCACATTAAAAAAAAACAAATAAAAAAACCTTCTACCCCAGTCCCCCGCTGCTCCATTCTTTGTAGCGTGTCTTCTGCAGCTCTTCACTGCTTGACTCAGCGGGCGTGAAATAGTTGCATCATCGCGCCCGCTACGCTGAGACGTCACAAGCAGAGGGAGAATGGTGGAGGAGGGAATGTCAGCGGACTGGATGCTGATACAGTTGAAGGTGCAATGCCCTGGGGGGGAAGAGGGAGAAGTGCCTGCGTCGTGGGCCAAATATAATCACCCAGCGGGCCAAAATTGGCCCACAGGCCAGAGTTTGACATGTGTGGTCTAAGACATTGTTAGTCCTTCACCTTCGTTGTACCAAGTCAGCAGGCAGAAAACCTGATCCAACGGTGTAAGGGTCCTGGTAGGCAGCGTTCAGTGAGTGATAGATAGGCAGAGGTCAGGATGGGCCGCAGACCAGAGCTGTTCAAATAAATAAGCCAAGTCAGTATCAAAGATAACATGAATATAACACCTTAGCAGAGTACTTCAACCAAATCGATGTCATTGCTTAAGACCAGAGTGATTAAAGAGAGATGGGATTTTTTACCACTCATGTATCCTGGACTCTGGATAAAGAAAACCACTGGCATTTTAAGAGCAAGAAGTCCACAGCACAGCGTCTTGATCCAAGAGTGGCCAGGAGAAGACGAAAGTGGTCACAAAGCATCTGTCTTTGATTTCAGTGTGTAATGCTCAATTTCGCCTGTGGAGGCGCTGCATTGGAATTGAACACTTGTTGTTAGATTTCACTTCCTGCCTGTCCAGATTCCCGAGGATATGATAAGATTATCGTTTGGGAACCCATCTAACAAAAAGGGATTGTCTATAGCCACCGATAACTCTCCCATGAGTGTAAATGGGCCTCCCTTCTACTTATGTAGGAGAACCCTGAGGCCTAATGTTCTCATTTCCAATGCATTAGCCATATTTGAAGTGACCGATATCATTGTTTCAGAAGTATGTTAATTGTTATACTACCGACCTAGCGAAGGTAAGAGCTCAGATATATGACTTTCAGCTGAGAGATAGGAATCTGCCTGGTGATGTCATGTAATGTGAGCTATGAAAAGCTCTTTTATCCTTAGCCTATTTATTTGCCCTCCGGGCCGCACCACTGTCAACAAGTCCGTACAAGAAACATGTCCTCCTCAATACCGTCTCTGTGACTGACATCCCTCCTTCTTCTTTCATAGGGTCCTCCAGGAAGACCTGGTCTCAACGGAGCTGACGGTATTCAGGGTCCTCCTGGGAACACAGTGATGCTTCCTGTGAGTAGACGTTTTTCCCATGGGTTTTTGGATAATTGGACAACTTTTTTATCAGGCATTTAGAAGATGTTTTTTATTTTATTTTGAAGAATAGTGACTCATCTCTTCCTGACCTTGTGAATCATCACATATAAATGTTATTATCACCATATCAATTATATCATCCATAGGGACATATGAGGATAGATATGTTCTCAAGATCTTGTTGCAATTGAAATGCTTTCCATGGGAAACATAAAGGAAATCGGGACATATTTCTTCACTGCATCTTCCAAATGCCCTATAAATACCAAATTGTACATTGAAAGTAATGCCAGTCAGGGTCTGATAAAATCTGGGCCTAGATGGCTGCCATCTTTTCCATTTGGCCTCTAATTATGGTGCTGAGTTTTGCCATACAGTACAAAAGCGTTGATGTTTATTTCCCCTTCCATCTTCATTCCGTGCCCCTAGGATCAATTCTCCATATCAACGTTTGTTAACAATCCAGCTTCTTTTACGAGGGGTATCTTGAAAAGGTTGTCTACTACTAAGAGCAAAGAAGAGGGTACCAACCAGGGGAGGACCCCTTCTCTTCAAAGAACCAAAAGAGGGTAGACAGGGCTGAATTAGATTGGTTGGTACCTTGCACGTAGTAACCCCTTATAATGTACTATGCAAGTTCTCGATACTTGGAAGTTCAACCACTGAGACCCTCACCGATCCCAAAAGCATCCATTTGAATGGAGTATAGGTCGAGCATGTGCACCTAGGCTCTATTCATTCTCCATGGCGTTGCCGGAGAAGGCAAAGCGCTGTCTTTGGCTGGTCTGAATGCAGCAGTGCTCCGTTCAAACGGGACTCTTTGGAGCGCCATGCTTGGGATGGGTGAGAGTCTCGATGTTGGACGCCCAGGGATTGGGAAGTTATCTCCTCATCTGTAACTTCATAGCTTGGTACAACCCTTTTAAGCTCCGAAGACAACTAGTGACAAATGATGGTAGGGACAAATGATGCAATATGTGCAACCGAAATCGGATCTTAAAGGGGTTCTTTGGGTTTGGCACTATTGTGGGAAGAAGCAGCCAAGTTTTTCTAATACTATATAAGTCATTTTAGCTTTTGCCTTGGTCAGAAAATACATTTTTCATCAGTTTCCATCCTCATATCATGCTATTTTCTGCCACAAGATTTCACACTGGTAAATGAGGTTTTCCAGTTGGCGATCTCCAAATCAGGGCTTACAGTGATTTAAGGGCAATAAGTTCTGGATGAATGCATTCTTGTGTAAATCTACGAGCTGTAAAGTTTAGGAGATATGATGATAGTGGTGGGTTCTGATAATTAAAATTTCTTACATTTGTTATAAAATTCACCAAAAACAAATTAAAATAAAAAATACATTAAAAGGGTTTCCTAGATTTAGAAAGGCAATTTTAAATAATTTTTTAAAGGATACTGAATTGACAAAGGAGTTAATGTATGCAGTACCCGCATCTATCATCTGGATTAGACAGGGACTACAAAGAGTGACTCTCGTTCTGGAGGTTTAGAATTATGTGACAATATGTAATACTTCAATTCTCCTCTTGGAGTGCTACAGGGGAAGTGAACACTTAATGCCAGGCTCACCTCCAGGTTACAGCTCATCACTGAGAGTCTCAATACTGGGACAACTCATGATCAGATTATTATCCAGGACCAATTATAATTAAAAAGCCTCTGTCTAAAGCACACTGGCCCTTAAATTCTTCTGGTAAATTTTAAAGGCAGGTAAGTAGAAAATTGGCAAAACTCAAATCAAGCAAAGTCGTAATCTTTTTAACTCACCCATTTTTCTTCTCTATATATGCCTTTAATATATAGTTCCAGTATGGTGGTGACTCCAGAGGACAGACGGTGTCTTTTCAAGAAGCTCAGGCGCAGTTAATGTTGCAGCAGGCTAAGGTGCGGTATTACATATATATGGAGTGGCGTCATATGTCTTCAAAGAAATCTCCATTAACATCTATAAATTATTTCCATTTTTAGTTGGCCATGAAAGGTCCACCTGGACCAATGGGTATGACCGGAAGACCTGGTCCTCTTGTAAGTCTGATTGGCAAAACTTTTCTAGGAAATTCTTGATCCAATTTTTTTTCAATCTCAACTTTATTTTATATTTGGCAACAAGAAATGTCAACTATTTTTGTGTGTATTTTTTTTAGGGTCCTTCTGGACCTCCAGGTCTTAAAGGTGATTTCGGAGATTCAGGACCTCCGGTAAGTTTTCCATTACTAAGTATTTTTGAATCAGAGTAGGACAGACTCCAAAAACTTCAAACACATACAATACCTCAAGTGCAACCTTAAGGTGGCCATAACAAAAGTAAAGGTTAATAAACCACTGCGAGAACCTCTCATTTCCCAGAGGAACAAACCATCAGACACGTTGGTATCCAATATTTCTGGCCTTTTGCTCCCCAACATATGTCAAGAGTTGAGAGACCGCCATGCCTATTATTCTAAGGTCTTTTGACCAGGACTTTGTCTCTATTTATGTGCATTTACATCTTGATACTTTTCTACTTCTTCCTTTTGTAGGGCCCACGTGGCTATCAAGGCATCCTAGGGCCTCCTGGAAAGATCGGCAAAAGAGTAAGTTTTAACCATGAATGCACAGTTTGCAAATATTTTCACCCCTGCTCTTCCATATCCTCTTCTCTCTTCCCATCTTCTGTTCACTATCTACACATGTAACCATTTTCATTTAAATATTCCTTGTCCTTCTCAAAGGGACGTGGGGGAGCAGATGGTGGCCGTGGTGTGCCGGGGGAAACTGGAGTCAAGGTAGGTAAAAATTTTCAACATTTCAAAAATACTTAGTACCTCTCGGCGCTCACCTTAACCTTTAATTTTTAGACCCCTTGTTGAAGGCTTCTCACCCAGTCAACCAGTCTCCTATTTTGCACATGATGTGAAACATGAACCCTAAAACAGTTGTATGCTAAAGGAAGTCTTCTCTGTCTTCTATTTTTTGGAGAAGATTCTGGTTTGGCATTTTATCCTAAGTCATTGTGCAATATTGACTCCTAGGTTTGCTACCTCCAAAATTTAGCACCAGATACCCTGTTCTTTTCCTCTATGAAGCGGCTATTTGCATATTAAAAAGTATTATCATGCCCTGCACCTGAAAAATGCAATAGCCACAATATAATACTCTAATAATAAGATGTTATATGCCAAGTTCTAGTGGTTCAGTATTTTTTTATAACGAGTCCTCAAGACACTTCAACAGCTCATATTTTCAGGCTTTCACATGTTTTTGGGGTGGATATCATCCTACATTTTGGAAGGACTGGAGGACTAAGGTTGGGAAGCACTGTTGTGTGAGTGTTACTAAATCTGCGGCGTGTCAAATGGATTTTTCCATGCTACACAAACCTGTTTGTCCCCTGCCATCACTCCTAAAGACACCTTTTCTATAAATCTTGACTTGAATAGTGGTATTCACCAGCCAAAGTGAATACTGGATGGCAGTCATCCTCTTGATAAGTGGATATGCGTCTCTAGGTGAAAAAAAATCCTTTTTGTGTCCATCAAGGAAACAATCAAAAGGAGAAAATATAAAATGTGATGACAACTACTCTGAAACCTAAGAGTAATTGTCACTTGTGTACCCAGAACATTTAGATTTCCATAATATCGCCTATTGACCCCATTTAGTTTTCTTTGGGGGCTGCATCATTGGCTTATTGCGTATGATTATCCATGTGGCCACCTGGAATAAACTGAAAAGAACCAAGAAGAAAAACGTTCCTAGCACTAGTTAATATTTTCTTAGTACAGCTAACACTTCCACTAGCCCACACCATTCCTCGTGAATTGACCAGGGTTCGTATATTTATTACTACTGGAACAAATTTCCATTGGTCAAAGTCTTTATTCTGAATTTTTGTGCAACCTATCGTTTTTGTTGATAATTATCTATCAAGATTGGATTAATGCAAGAAGAAAGATGTATAATAAGATATAACACTCCTATATACAAGCCAACTTTTAACTAGCAATGTTGTGTTTTCTGTAGGGAGACCGTGGATTCGATGGCATGCCTGGACTACCGGGAGAGAAAGGTCACCGGGTAAGTAAATATGACACATGGTTTGGTTTATAAGTTAGACTTCCAAAACTCATATATAATTAACTGGATTTGATGACCATGATAAACCCAATATGGTTTCGAGGCTATTGGAAGTATAAAGGTCCTCATACACATTAGATAATTGTTGGTCAAACGATGCTTCAGACGATCATTCAGCCAACCGCTATCTCACCCAAATCTCCAATATGAGAAAGCCGTCATCGGACATGGCAGCCAACGGCTTATCTCCTGGAGAACAATGCAGTTGGCAGTCATGAATTGAACATGCCTGATTGACATTTCTTCAAACCATCAGTTGGTCGGATCTCTCATAGACAGTAGATTGTTGGCCGAAGTGATCGATAATGGTGGGTTCGACAGACATTAGACTAATATGTATGGGAGCCTCAAGGGTCAGTTAATTACAGATTACTATATATTTTTCTAACACAGGGAGACTTAGGAAATGGAGGTCCAGCTGGTCCACGTGGAAGTAATGGTGAAAAGGTAAAAACTTCATATCATCTTTGCATTTTTCATCAGTTTTGGTCAATATTCTCCTTGCAAAAAAAAAGTCTTCTACTGAGAAATAGACCCAGAATAATCTTCCTTCTGTCCATTATAGCATTGACCAACAATAGTGGAAGACTGAAGATGGTCATAGACTTTATAGAACCATGTTAATCAATATTGAGTACTTGTTTCAATTATCTGGTGAAAGTGTACTTCCACCTATAACTATACTACATCTTATTGAAGGAGGGCACTATAGACAAAACAGATTTTATTTATTTCCCCTAAATTACCTACTTAATTAAATGTATAGTTATTTCTTAATTAATGGGCTTTTCCAGGCTTACTGAAGAGTGTATGTTCTCAGGTACTGCAACTCAATACAGGAAAGGCCACTGTGCAGAGGATGGCATTGTGCTGTTCAGTTCTGTTCATTGTTTGCATCCAGTCAGTGCAGGAGATGGAAACGTCTGGGCAGATGTCGTGGGTGGGCAGTTGTCGGCCCCCCCACCGAATTATTAATGATGACCATTACTGTGTATAATAACGACAGGCTTTCAAAATAATTTGACCGGGCAACCCCTTTAAGCCTGAAAACCCTCTTTAAGCATTTATAAGAAAAAACTTCAGAAATAGTTTTTAAGCCCATTTAAAATCTTCTGTAAAGTCATCAATGTAAAAATATATTTTTATAGTTACATTTTGTACAGATCCTTTCATACAAGAAAATATAAATATTGTCCCTTTTTTTAAAACTTTTTTAAACTATTAACTTAAAAAATTGTTTTAATAAATATGGATTACTCTTGTAACTGTGTTTTGTTCTATATTTTGAAAGTTGTGTTTCTGTTTTTTAGGGTTCCGATGGGCCTTCTGGACCTTCAGGTTCTCCTGGAGAAGCCGTAAGTTATTTTATAATTCAGCCTTCTATTCCTAGAGAGAAACCATTGGGTTTTCTTCTGATCCACAATGAGTCCAAGTTCTTGATCTAATGCAGTGTTCCCCAACTCCTGTCCTCAAGACACACCAACAGGTCATGTTTTCAGGATTTCCTTAGTATTGCTCAGGTGATGGAATTCTTGCTTGTCGAAGTGATAAAATTATCATCTGGGCAATTCTATGGAAATCCTGAAAACATGATCTGTTGGTGGCTCTTGATGACAGTAGTTGGGAAACACTGATCTAATGTGATAGTCTACTGTGGATCTACTCAAGTGTACTAGTAATAATGGTAACGAATGAGTTTCTTCACAGGGTGCTCGTGGCTTGGTGGGTCCCAGAGGACCTCCTGGACCACCTGGTCAGCAAGGTGTGAATGGCATTGATGGAGTTCAAGGAGCAAAAGGAAACCAAGTACGTAAAAGACTTTGAATATGTGATTTTGTAATTATCAAGGTTATAGTGTATTCTTACTCTTTGGACTATTTATTTTCTAATTTAACAGGGTATTCAAGGAGAAACTGGGCCAAATGGGCAACAAGGAAACCCAGGATCTCACGTAAGTGTGAAGAATGAATAGATAAATCATTTTGCCTCAATAAAGTTTTGAGTTTTGTTTGAGGAAATAAAACGTTTTTCATTTTAGGGATTGCCCGGACCTCAAGGTCACATCGGAATGCCAGGAGAGAAGGTAAGTCGATGTTGTGTATTCGTACATTCCCATTGTCAATATGGTTAAGTGTGGTTGTAAGTGGGAATGTCAGTCATCTGAACGTAACTACAAAACTCCACATTTATAATCTTATTCCACCCCAATTTTTGAGCTTGCCTCAGTTCAGAGCAAGACAGACATTTTCCTCAGTCAAAAGATTGATGTAAGGTGGTTAGACTCCTTCGTTCAGCATACAGACAATCCTCCTGACCTCCCAATATGCACGCTCTCTTCGGCCAAGCGTGCCAATAGGCTGACCTGCCAGAGATGAGCGAATCATTAGATGCAAGTCGAATTTGTGTCGAATTTTTAGGAATTAACTGAACCCGGAGAATTCAAACAATAAAAAATCTGCTTCACCCGAACCACCAAAAATGGATACTGCTATTTTACACGTTGCAGAATATTGCATGAGCCAGCGGAGATTTAGGTGCAGTCAGGCAGGTTTCCTCATCATGCCTTGCATCAATCACATCACATGGTATAGTACAGCAGATCAAGAGGGACTATCATAGCCTGTATGAAAGCAGAAGCAGGGAATGCAACAGCCACTTTGTGGTGAATCTGGATAGTGAGAGGTCATCACAGCTCACAGTTTAGCCGTAGAGATTGGGAGAGAAAGCCATAAAACACCGATGAAACAGTACAGATAGTGTGTGAAGGCACATCAGTAAAGATTAGTGTGTGAGGAAAAGAGAATAATACAGATTTAACAAATAGCGTAAAAGAGAAATAGGAGCCAGAGTGCAATAAACATCTTCTCAGGGCAATTGGAGGCTTTAGATTACTTTCGAGTCATGGCGTATCAACTCACTCCAAATCGAGTTTGACAAAATTTTAATTTTAAAAGATTCACTAATTTCTAGTGACTTGATTAAAATGACATGTTGAATTTCAATATGCCTAATCATTTTTCTCTGACAGCTGCAGAATAAACCCTAGCTAAACAATGGGGTCCTGCCCCACCCAAATTGGTGGGTTCAGACGTCGGTAGTCTTAGGATATATACAATAATATGGAAAGTCAATATATTACTATGCTCAGCACTTGATGGCTAGTAAGCTTGATTTTGGCAACAAAATTAATCACGGGTTCTACCAAAATTAACTTGGTTCACTTTAGGGTTTTATGCTGGTGTAAAATACATAGATGAGTCAGTTGTACCACAATGACACATTGTACCTGGATTATAGCCGGCTCAATCGGGCCTAGTGGAAAAGTGAGAGATTTTCTTCCTCTGCAAATCAAGATAATTTAAGGCCACCAACAATATTTCACAAGTGACGCAGGTCCATCAAATTCTCTATTATCTATATTCTGTGTTGAATCAGAAAAACTCATACCAAAACCACTATACATTAGAAGCCCATTTGCCTTTGGCTCCTTTCTCATGACAACCCAACATTAAAACTAATTATATACACTGATCAGCCCATAACATACAAATTTGCAGATAAAAAAGGTTCTCCTCAATGATATTTCACCCACTTGACCCAATCCTTGAGTAGAAACTAGGACATACTGACTTTAAAAACATGGGGCTACTCCTGAAGTTCCTACAAGACCCATAATAGCCATCTTGTGTGTAAGTTCTTACTAAATCTATAGTGTAAAGATATAATCTTCGTATCTGTCTCTTTTTCCAGGGTCCACCAGGAAAGCAGGGAATATCAGGTCTGGCTGGGTCCGATGGGCCACCGGTAAGTAGATATCTATACTGTGTGGTTTGCAGCTCAACTCAAAAGAACATCCAGTAGCCGCCCTAATTTGATCATACTCTAATTTTAGACGGTTCTACATCTTCCAAAATTATTGAGTCATGTAAATGTCGATATGCAACCGCTTGGGATGAAAGAACTTTACCACAATGACGTGACATTATTATAGAGATGTTGTAATCCTAAAAAGTTACGCATGGAAGAACTCAAGTTCCCAAGTTATAAGTTTATATTTTTGCAGTTAGTCATCAACCAGGAATGATGACTTGACCTAAAAATCCGATGAAGACACATTTCTCAAGTCCAAGAATTAATTTTGGAATGGGCACAGGAGTACGCCTATGATGATATCATATGGATATTTTAACCGTAGACATAAATCAGCCTCTTCACAGATGGCACCAGTAAAAATTTCATTCATCATCACAGAAAGCAAAAATGATATATTTGGACCAAAGTTCCCATCCAAGGTTACGTAACCCAAGAGTAATATTTCACAAGTTACATAAGTTCATCAAGTTCAACCCACTAATTTTTATGTTGCATTGATCGAAAAAAAAGTCAAACCCAAACCTCTGAATACTAGATGCCCAATAGTCCCTAGACCCACTCACTTTTGGCTACTTTTTCATGATAAACCAGTAGATAATATATTATCTAGCAAAGCCTTATGTCGGAGGTAGAGATGAGCAATTAAATTCCTGCTGCCATTGTCCAACGTCCTGTCTGGTCCCATGTGGCAGCCAGTCCTTACGATGTCAACGAGACCAATAAGCACCAGAGGCGCCCTTGATACAGGGCCGAGGATACTGGGCACAGGAGTAAAAACCGACTGCCATGGAACACCAGACTGGATGCTGGAACAAGGCCTAGTCAGAGCTCTACATCAGAAGTATTCCTCAATTACCATATTATCACCCTTTAGATTTTATCAATATTTTCTTATAACAAATCGGATCTAAGGGATAACATTTCTCCTTGTGGAGAGTGACAAGCCAGGCTTGGCATATAAGAGTGAGGAGACTTATAGGCCATACAGTGCTCCTCTGGGAAGTTAAATATGCAAATTGTCTCTACAGAGAGGAAGGGGACTAGAACTCTAGTGCCACCTATTGGAAGCAGCAATCCTAAAAGTCAATATTGACCCTTTAACCAGCCTTGTCATATGACTTAGAATAAAAGCCCAACCAGAATCTCAATTTACAGACAGTGTTTCGGGGTGTTGCCCCTCCTCAGTGCAAAGTATGAGATCTGATTTGGCTACGTGACAGGCTTAAGACTGGGATCTAAGGGGTAAAATGTTTTACCACTAACCACATCTAATGGTGCTTATGTTCTCAGGGACATCCCGGTAGAGAAGGACCGGCTGGAGAGAAAGGTATTCAGGTGAGAGTTTGATTGAATAAAATAACAACATGAAATATATTTCAGTCCTTAAGAAAAAAAATACATCATAACCCGTTCCTATAGACACCACATTAAGAACAGCACTGAAATATAGAATACTACATGGAACCACAAAGTCTAAAACATGTAATGTGGGTCTGTATTGGAGATAATCTGCCTCTATGGTTTGGGTTTACGATGCCTCATGCATATTTTTTATTTTGGATTTCCATATAAGTGTTTCCATTTAGTTGTAATATAATCTCATTCCCAATGGTACTATCTAATAAGGATGACGTAAGGGTTGAGGCATTCAGTCCTAATCTAATCTATCTATTTGTTGACGTAGAAGCTTGACTATGCCGCCATGGTTGGAATGTGGCTTATTACATCCTGTGCCATATTGCAGAAGTAGCTTCAGTCTACAAGACCTGGCTAATATGTCATGGTCACATTTATCACTGTATTGTAGGAAAAGTACTAATAAAGTTCAGATCATCTGAAGATATCAAAACACCTTGAAAGCATAAATTCCGAATTCAGTCACTTTTGGCCAGACCGGTCACTTTTTTGTTGTTGTTGTTTCTATTACTATCATAGTCCCGGCTGGCGGCTCTTAGTGATGGGCAAAGTTGAACATTTTGGGACATTCATAATAGCTAACCCAAGATAAGGAAATGTTTCATACGTTTAAGTCCATTGAGGTCAACTATAGCCTACCATGTGGAGACCAATATGTCATTTGGAAATCCTAAAGGGCAAAAAAATGGAAAATTAAATTTAGGTTGTGCCTCTTATGGTATACAGTTGAGCTTCTCATAGTTTGGGCCTGTGCCTTTCATGGTTTAGGTTTGTATTTCTCATGGTTTAGCCTCTTATGGTTTAGACTTTAGCCTCATAAGGTTTAGGTTTGTGCCTCTTAAGGTCTAGTCTTGTGCTTCTTATGGTTTACAACTTTGCCTCCTATGCTTTACAGGTGTGCCTCTTGTGGTCTTCATTTGTGCCTCTTATGGTTTAGGCTTGTGCCTTTTATGTTTTAGGCTTGTGCCTCTAATGATTCAGACGTGTTCCTGTTATGGCTTTCAGTTGTGCCTCTTATAGCTTTCAGTTGTGCCTCTTATGGCTAAGGCTTGTGCCTCCCATGGTTTAGGCTTGTGCCTCCTATGGTTTAGGCTTGTGCCAATTATGGAATCTGTTCTGCCAATGGTAGACCTAGAAACATGGGGTCTTTTATATAAATTACTCACAGTTTTACTTTTTACGTTTTTTTTTATCAGGGTGTTCCTGGATCTCCTGGTCCTATCGGATACCCTGGCACCCGTGGTGTGAAGGTAAGAATATATAGTGAGTAATAATAATGAAGCGACAACTATCATGCTGTAAAATAATGTTCTATACTAATTTTGTAATTCTCAGTAATGGGCATATGATCATATGTGCAGCTACACAGGGGGCCTGTAAGAAAGAGATATATATGATCCTTAAAAGAAAAGGTTTACAATACTTACTTGCCAGTAAAGGACTAAACTAATTATCCCCATAACTTAGGGTGCATTAACACTGGCCGATTATCATGAATAACCATTCCTACGAACGTTTGTTTTGGAATAACCAAGTATTAAAAAATTTACATTTTATTTATGGTAAAGTTAATTTGTCCAAGTAGTTTTGAGCCCCTGAAATGAGGAGGTTTTGTAGAGAAATGGTTGCAGTTCCTAAACGTGCAACATGTTTTGTAGTAGAATTTACTCCTTCTTCAGGCATCCTGATACTCTAAAACACGTTTTGTATGCTGGATCCATTACCCGGTCTGCACCTCAGGATGGTGAATGATCTGGACTTTTGCTTTTCTTTGTTTGGTTTGTGTAAACCCCATAACTCTTTGGCCAGGAATATTGCAAAATTTGCCAGAACTTTATGAAAAATTAGGCCATTCCAAGCCAGTTGGGTACAGTAGTCATGCATGCCCTCATGTTGTGTTAGGCCAGTGATTCCCATCCAACAACATCAAGAAAACTTGTCACTTTCTTAGAAAGGATTTATTCCAGCTTTGGAAGCTTTAGAATAGTCGAGAAATCTAGGACAGAAGACATTAGGAAAAATTTTTACAATATTCGGGTAGCACCTCCGGAAAAAGGCTACGTTCACAAGAGCGTATAAAAAATATTACAGTTTTTGTCCAGAAAAAACTATAGAATTTTCATCTATATAGAATTAGTTTTCAGACATCAGCATTTACTAAAATTTACAAGAACAAAAACAGTTTCCCATGTTAAGAAATTGCAATGTATCTGGAAAAATCGGAGACTAAACTGTTGACCCGTATGGGATTCAATTTTTTTTCTCCATACCTATAGACTTAAATAGGCGAGTTTCATCCAAAACACAGAGAATAATGCGTGCTGCAATTTTTTTTTTAAGCGGACATTTGTTCCATGTAAAAACATGGTCATCTGAACAGTCCTATTGATTAACATTGGTCCGTCTTTTTTATGGACAGCAAAAATACGATTGTATTTGCCACCATTGTATTTGGGAAAAGTGACCGCCATAAAGGTAATGTGTCATCAGAAAAGGATTTATTGTTTCAATCGGATTTTTATTTGAAATATATTGCTTTTTAAAAAGTGTTGGTCTTTTTTTGGGTGTGTAAAGGGAAGGGTCATTGTATTCCTGTCTGTGATGATAATGAGACGTCTGAAAACTCATCCTGAAAGGACAGGAAGTATGAGTCTAGAGTAGCCCAGTGGCCAGATTAACATTGTTTTTGATCCTCACGTCAGTGGCTCCGTCAGCGTGGCAAAATGGATTCGGGCATCTTCACTGACAGGACCATTGACTTTAAAGAGAGCACTGGAGGTTGCCATTTTTTTATGAACCAAGTGTCATAAAACAGTTTTGCTGGAGGGTAGAAAGCACCAAACCCGTTAATGACCCGGGAAGTTTTTAGTTATTGCGCTTTCGATTTTTCCTCACCTTCTTCCAAGAGCCATAACTTTTTTTTACATTTTTTTCCATCGACAAATCTGTATGAGACCTTGTATTTTTTGGGGACGAGTTGCAGTTGTGAATGATACCGCTCATTCTACCATATAACATACGTACTAACCGGATTCTTCAGGTCAGTACGATCAGTGTAATACCAAACTTATCCATTTTTTTAATTACTTTAGTGGTGAAAATTTTTTTACATTTGCAAAAAATTATATATATTTTGTTTGTGTCGCCATTTTCCGATACCCATAAAATTAAATATTTTATGTCGATGGAGCTGTGTGAGTTCTCATTTTTCGAGCTGACATTTTTAATGAGACCATTTTGGGGCACATATTACATATTGTTTGCTTTTTATTGCATTTTTTTGCAAAGTGTGGTGATTGAAAAATGGCAATTTATGGAGTTCTGATTTTTTTTTCTTTTTGTTGTTTAAAATACTGTTTAAATAATTTTAGGTTTCGCTAGGTTGCACTATTTTGGATACAGTGATATCCTCCAATTTTTTTTTTTAATTTTTGAAGGAGAAAAGATTTTATTATCCACAGGTCCATTGCAAATAAACATATGTTATCTGGTATATGTTTCTTTACAATGGGTCCTTTTGGTGGACAAATGTCTCAGTATACAACCTGACATGGCCACCATCGGGTGCATACCTCCTGAGCAAATGAGCTTGAGAATGGCAACAAATATAGTGTGTACCTAGCAGGGCCGTGGAGTCGGAGTCATGAAGTCGGTGTCCATTTTGGTGGAGTCGGAGTCGGTATAAAATGGACCGACTCCTAAAATATATAGTAAATTGGGTACTGTAGTACAATGCAGGATGTGCTGTAAATTTTTTCAGAAGAATTTGAAAAAGTTATGAAATGTCCTACAGATGTCTGTTCTGTTCCTGATCTAAGGATCTCGGCTCTTAGTTGCGATGAATCTGTGCTGCACTTTATGTACACGCTCAGTAGTGAGACAGTGCTGTGGAGTCGGAGTCGGGAGTCAGGGAAATTGAGGAGTCAGAGTCGGAGCTTTGGTTACCAAATCCACAGCCCTGGTACCTAATCTTAACGACCTATGACAAAAATGAATGGCATCTGAAGTAAGTTTAACCAAATTATATTGCGTGGAGGCACTTTTAACGTTGACCACTCACTAATCTAGTATTACCGTGTAGATAATTTTAACCACTAGCTGCATCTGATAAATGGCTTATAAAAGAGAATGAATGGTGTGGTAACCTGTGTATCCTCATCTGACCAAAAATTTCTGAAGGGCATTGTTGGGCATCTTTTTGCCAACTCAATAAACCAAGTGGAAGAAGGAGAACTTCTGATAGGCCATATTGCAATAGATAGGAGAGGGCAACCAGGGAATGTGTCCTAGGAGCTGGGAGCTTTGGATGTGCCAACAAGGCATGTGGCCATGACCAGGGTATAAGCATATGGGGATGAGGCAGCGGATTGAAATTTACCACTATGTAAAGGAAAGCCTACCCAAAGCTTATGCCTGTTCAATGAAGGTCATTTTATAGGACCAGTCTTCTAGGTTCTCAAAAACATCCTATTTCTAACATCACTAAATTGCGCTTTTTGACTTACTTTACAGGGAGCCTTCGGAGTGAGAGGACCAAAAGGAAGTAAAGGTGAAAAGGTAAGCGATGTGTTGGGTAGATGATGAAGAAAAAATGTTAAGAATTGGAGACCAAATAGCTTATAAGAAATGCCCCAAATAGAAAAAGAAATCTACACTATAATAGATATTGTACATTGACCTTGCCCAATACAATGCTGATCCTTCTTTGGGGATATTTTTAATATTTGAAATAAAGTACAAAAAGGGGTAATAGATTCATAACATGTCCAGAATCCTCTGTAAAGCAGCCCATTTATATACGCTTCACTTTTTTAATATTACAGGGGGAAGATGGATTTCCAGGTTCCAAAGGCGATATGGGAATTAAAGGCGACAGGGTAAGTCATGAATGGCTGACTTTCTGGGCTCTACATGAGAGAGAAAAAAAATGCCACCATATTCAATATATTTTTTGGCTAGAGTAAGTAATAGATCTCAACATGTACCTAGTCCCGGCCCAAGAGGAGTCAAGAGCAGCAGGGGCTGTGTTTGGACCTCAACTCCCTAAGTTCCCATTGTTTAGGAAATTATTTATTCTGTGCCATCAAACCCGCAACTAACATCTTCCATGTAAAGAGATCTGTAGGTCTTGAGGGACAGGAGCTTAGGTGGATGGGATAGGTGTGAGAATTAGGTAACGGACAAGGGAAGACTTAGGCCTATGTGACTAATTACGACCTGCACCAGATGGCAGATCTCATTTTGATTTTGTTATGCGGCCCAATATGGCACCAATTGTCATATAGGTTAAAAGATCACTGAGGTACATTGGTGAATTACACCAAAATTATTTAATTCACAAAGAATAAGTATGAACAAAGAAAACCACACAGCTCACAGACAAAGGACCCACAAAGAGTCAAACTGGCCCAGTATAGTAATAGAGAATCCTCCAGCGTTCCCAGCACCTCCTGAATCATTTTTCTTAATGGGCCCAAGGAACTTTATTTTAATAATGGCCCCACCAATCAACTATTGTAATTAAAGAAGCCAATGTTTTAGGAGAAACACCTATTACAGCAATTCCTATTACGGCAATTGTGTTCTGTCATGATGAGCCAAAATAAAGAGGACATCATAGACTTGATATGTATATACTCTCTACTGAGTTTCTCATGATGTCCTTGCTTCTTCAATGGAGATTATATTGGTTGATAACTCATCAAGGATCATTGTTGGATCTCAAAAATGGCAATTATATTCATTATTTTTGTTTTATTTATAGGGAGACCCTGGAGTTATAGGAGGACGTGGTGAAGATGGTCCTGAAGGACCAAAGGGACAATCCGGACCTTTTGGAGAGATAGGCGGTTCTGGGATTCCTGGGGAGAAGGTTGGTATATCTGTACCATTCCTATTACAGATTGGTTGATCATCTATTAATGGAATATATTTTTTCCATATTCACTGATCTTCCATTAGTCGAATATATTTTTTTTCTTCTGTCCATGCCAAGAACTCTTAGACACTACATACTCATGGAGTGATCTCCGACCAGTAGCTTTTCAGCTGTTCCAAAATGACAACTCCAACTATGACCTGACAGCCGGCATGCTGGAAAATCATAACTTGGAGGCCACTATTTGATTGACAGGCACATCTGTTGGTCATACATGTCTAATTCAATAGTGCTAAGGGTCATTTTTTGCTTTCCATTTGATGGGCTCCACAATTACATGCCTTTTGTATGCACTTTGCACACACTTTTCCCCATATCTTGATGTTATGATCTGCATTTTATACCTCCAGGGAAAACTTGGAGTTCCCGGTCTGCCAGGATATCCTGGGCGCCAAGGGGCAAAGGTAAGAGTCGCTGAAAAAAATACAGAGATTGATATAAGAATGGCCAACAAGAACTGAAGAAATCATAATGACTGTCTCTAAATAGAAGTGCAGCATTGGGAGGTTCAGAGGTCATTGTCACAACTAGGATCCTACTTGTCTGTACCTATTAAATGCCAAAACTGTAGACAAAGAAGGTCGTTTTAAGAAGACCTCAGATGCATTAGTCATATTTTGGGTATCTATGACCGAATTGTTATATCCATCTATTCTTGAAACTTTAAGCAATTCCTCAAAGATGAAACTATGTGCAGCTGAAGCAAAAGCAGTATGGTCTTGGGGCAAAAGCAGACCATCAGTATTTTGATAGAAAGAGTTGGCAGATTTCTGAAGGACTTCCCATGCCTATACACAATAGATGAATGTTGATCGAACGTGCTAATTTAGGCAAGACTGGCAGACCATTTAGTTTGTATGGGGGTGGCCCGACTTTTCTCTAAGGGCAGATGTGGGATTAGAGAAGGGTCACATTTGTCATGGCAGTAACTCGCATGCCTCCTCAGCGCCGCCCTACTCACCGTGGTCACAGTGCGGCTTCTCCTCGTGTCAGGCTGTCTTGCTGAGTTTGCCTTTTGCAGCACACCTCAGCACGGTTACATTTGCAAGTGGTTTACATTTGGCTTTAGTGGGGCGTGGCCGGTCTCTGAAGGAATTTAACCCTGTTGTGTACTGCAGAGATTAAGTTTCCTGGCCTATCCCATGCCAGCAGCATCTATACTAGGCAGCTCCTCCCACCACTCTTTACCCGGACATTCCTAGCCTGCTAGCACTTTATTTATGCATATTTCTGTATTATGTCTCCCGTTATCGACCCAGCCTGTTTACCCGCTCTGTTTGACTTCTCCAACCCTGACTCCGGCTTTGTACTATGAACCCATGCTGCCTGCCCCGACCTCAGGCCTTCTGACTACGCCTCTGTCTCACCCTCTTGTACCTCGTACCCACGCCTCTGACCCCCTGGTCAGCTGCTGCAGTCCTGGAGACTGCCCTGGCGTGGTACTTGGTGTCTACCGGCATCCCAGCCTATCCTCACCATCAGATGCCCTAGTAAAGACCTGGTAGACACTTAGTCACACCCCTCCAGGGTAAGCCCGGCCCGTGGCGCAGTGGGTACCATTGTTACAACATTCAATCAGAAGTGTTCAGCAGTATCCCATTCCACTCTTCCCATGGAAATCTCATGCACACTCGGCTAAGATAAGTGTACGTATGCATGGAGAAGATCAGAAGAAAGGGCTGTTGGCAGAATGAGTGAATAATACATATGGTCAACTTTACTAGAGAGGAAGTCTATGGCGAGAACCTCACTCTCAACAAAACAAGTTGTTACATTACCAAAGGGGCTCTTTTCTTGCACAGGGGACCCATGGCTATACATTGGGCAAGCTAGTTTTTATAAGATGAGGAACAAAAAGAGGTCATCCAAATATGTCAACCCGTGTCCATATGTACTTTAACTTAGGCAGTCCCTGGAGTGAAGGACCTCTACTCCAGCTTGGAAGGAGTCAACGCAACCACCTGGATAGATTTTTACATTTCTCTCAATACTATATACATTATGTTTTGCATATACATAAGTAATGTGCTAGGTACTAAATTAGGAAATTATTGATTTACTAACTTCACCTTGTAGGGGTCCGTAGGATTTCCTGGACCATTGGGTGTGACTGGAGAGAAAGGCAAGCGGGTAAGTTTTAATAAAACCTTCCCATGAGAAATATCTAAAAAACCTAAATGGGACCATAAAGTTAGGGTGAGGTGGAGATAAGGGAAGCAAGAATCTGATTCTAAACCAAATGCTTCCTTGGAATTAATATATATCTTAGCTGTAAATTAATGCACTTCATTGTTGTATATAAAGTCTCAGATTGACTCCTGATTCCTAGGAAATAGCTCTATGTTCAAAGAGTCCGTGGTGAGCACCTTAAGGAGCTATTTGGACAGAATAATTTTGGTGACTTTTTCAGGCAATATTCTGTTTTACTTCCATTTAGGGAAGAGGTGGTCAGGCCGGACAAGCCGGAACACGTGGCCCCTCGGTAAGAACATTGCATATTGTGATAACATTAATCATAACTATAATGATTTGATGGTTTTATGTCTCTTTAGACCTTTTCTCTCCAAAATGGCACCTGGGATTGGGCCCTAAATCTTAACTTATGACTCTATGATGTTTCTTTAGGGTACCAGAGGTGAAAGAGGTCAACGAGGGCCAACTGGAAAGCCAGGTCTGAAGGTGAGCGTTCCAGCAGGTTGGCTTAGTCATAATGAAATTCACAGTTAAAGTCAGAGTTAATATAGACTTGAGTGCAAGGACCAGGATAAATGTCCTTTATGGATATGAGACCTTTGTGGGCGATCTCTTCTGTCAAGAGCCAAAGTAGACCTTCTGATTACGACACCAATGTCATTGAGATTCTCATGTATTTTGCAGGGTGACTCTGGTCAAGATGGTGTTCCAGGAGCAGCTGGTGAGAAGGTGAGTTATATTCTGCTGGACATGTAAAGAATCTCCGCACCAAATGATCTTGACTCAATCATTACACTTAGTGCTGATTACTTTCTTAATATATTCCGATAGTGGTCAGACCACCACTTTTCTAATACTGAGCTCCATATCCATTGAATTATCAAAGTCAAATGATAAAATTTAGATTGCCTATGACCTCCACTAGAGGGAGCTAAGGAGCTTACCACATACTGTTTACCCCCTTGGAGATGCAGCTATTTTCATTTTTCTTCCTCAACTTTCAAGATTCATAACTTTTTTTATTTTTCCGTCGACATAGCTGTATGAGGGCTTGTTTTTCGCAGGACGAGTTGTAGTTTTACATTTTAAAAGTAAATTTCTATGTTGTTCTTTTGGTTTTGATGTTTACTTCACGGTAAAAATGACCAGGTGACTTTGTTCTTTGATTTAGTATGGTTGTTAGAAAAGCTATAACGCAAACATTCAGCCACAAAGGGTGGCTGGTATGGTCACACGTATATTCAAATATGACCATAGACATAAAAAAGGTAATAACTTAAGCTTACCAAGTAGGCAGTAAACAGCGTACAGTGGGTACGGAAAGTATTCACACCCCTTTAAATTTTTCACTCTTTGTTTCATTGCAGCCATTTGGTAAATTCTAAAAAATTTTTTTTTTTTATTCATTAAAGTACACTCTGCACCCCATCTTGGCTGGAAAAAAAACAGAAATGTAGAATTTTTTTAAAATTTATTAAAAAAGAAAAACTCAAATATCACATGGTCATAAGTATTCAGACCCTTTGCTCAGACACTCATATGTAAGTCACATGCTGTCCATTTCCTTGTGATCCTCCTTGAGATGGTTCTACTCCTTCATTGGAGTCCAGCTGTGTTTAATTAAACTGATAGGACTTGATTTGGAAAGGCACACACCTGTCTATATAAGACCCCACAGCTCACAGTGCATGTCAGACCAAACGAGATTCATGAGCTCAAAGGAACTGCCCAAGGAGCTCAGAGACCGAACTGTAGCAAGGCACAGATCTGGTCAAGGTTACAAAAGAATTTCTCAAGGTTCCTAAGAGCACAGTGGCCTCCATAATCCTTAAATGGAAGAAGTTTGGGACCACCAGAAGTCTTCCTAGACCTGGCCGTCCAGCCAAACTGAGCAATCGTGGGAGAAGAGCCTTGGTGAGAGAGGTAAAGAAGAAACCCAAGATCACTGTGGCTGAGCTCCAGAGATGCAGTAGGGAGATGGGAGAAAGTTCCACAAAGTCAACTATCACTGCAGGCCTCCACCAGTCGGGGCTTTATGGCAGAGTGGCCCGACGGAAGCCAGTGCAAAAGATATGAATGCCCGCATAGAGTTTGCTCAAAAACACATTAAGGACTCCCAGACTATGAGAAATAAGATTCTCTGGTCTGATGAGACAAAGATAGAACATTTTGGTGATAATTCTAAGCGGTATGTGTGGAGAAAACCAGGCACTGCTCATCACCTGCCCAATTCAATCCCAACAGTGAAACATGGTGGTGGCAGCATCATGCTATGGGGGTGTTTTTCAGCTGCAGGGACAGGACGACTGGTTGCAATTGAAGGAACCATGAATGCGGCCAAGTACAGAGATATCCTGGATGAAAACCTCTTCCAGAATGCTCTGGACCTCAGACTTGGCCGAAGGTTCACCTTCCAACAAGACAATAACCCTAAGCCCACAGCTAAAATAACAAAGGAGTGGCTTCAGAACAACTCTGTGACCATTCTTTACTGGCTCAGCTAGAGCCCTGCCCTAAACCCAACTGAGCATCTCCGGAGAGCCCTGAAAATGGCTGTCCACCAACGTTCACCATCCAACCTGACGGAACTGGAGAGGATCTGCAAGGAAGAATGGCAGAGGATCCCCAAATCCAGGTGTGAAAACCTTGTTGCATCATTCCCAAGAAGACTCATGGCTGTACTAGCTTAAAAGGGGGCTTCTACTCAATACTGAGCAAAGGGTCTGAATACTTATGACCATGTGAGATTTCAGTTTTTCTTTTTTAATAAATTTGAAAAAATTTCTACATTTCTGTTTTTTTTCAGTCAAGATGGGGTGCAGAGTGTGCTTTAATGAGAAAAAAATGAACTTTTTAGACTTTACCAAATGGCTGCAATGAAACAAAGAGTGAAAAATTTAAAGGGGTCTGAACCCACTGTAGATATACAAAGAAATAATAGCCAATTCACATAAGTATAACCACAAAAGTTTAAAAAAAACCTCTTTGTTGAAAAAATATATATAAATCTTTATTAATTCTCATAAATAATATAATGTTAACAATTTCCAATGAGTGCACACAAGGGGGCGACAGACAAACAGCAGGAGGAGATGTAAAAGTTAAACAAACAGTCATATGCTCAACAGCTAGTCCAAAATAAAGTACATAGTACAATTAATAACTAGAAATAGCAATTGATATATAAATAGTATAAATTTAAAATTTAATATATGCAAGAAATCTAGAAAAATATATATAATGAGCACCATGCTTCAATAGATAATAGAACTAAATAATTCATACATAAAGGAGTAGGAGTAGAAGCATGACTATAACAAGGCAATATATATATCCATATGTCTTAACTTCAATCAGAAAGTGTATAAAAAATATATAAAAGTAAGGTGATAAGTACTAGATATCGAACCTGAATTCATCTCCTCCCGTTGGAATGGTGTCAGGTCCTGACGCGCGTTTCGGAGTCAGCCCCCTAAGGCTGACGCTGAGACGCGCGTCTGGACCTGGCGCCATGGGTGCAGGTTTCAAGAGAAGTGACCCACCCAGAATGATGTTCCGCTATCTCTTATATACAACCACTTTTACAACAGTTCCTACCTTAGTGTCCTTATGAATATACTAAATCATTTATTTTTGTCTTTGTAGGGACCAATGGGGCCTCCAGGACCAGTTGGATTTGCAGGACCGAAAGGACCCAATGTAAGTAGAGATTACAATAATCTGATACCGGATTATGTTTTACAATTAAAGTTAAACATAATTATTGGAATACGTGATGGAGTCTCGACCAGACAAGCAAAAAGCGATCGGCAAGTTATTACCTAACCTTTCTAACTTGGTATAAGCCCTTTTAACAACTGGGGTCTCCTGTTCAAAACCTTCATCTGTTAGCCAGTCAGGAGATGACTTACAATGAGCATCTCTCTTTTTGGAGGAATCACCTTGTCCAACACTCAACGACAGAGGATTGATTTCAATGGGGCGCTATGTAATGCTCCATTTCCCCACTTGGCGGTGCTATAAGGAAATTGAATTCTTTCTGTTAAGTTCCCCCAGAGATCACAGCTGATCGTTGGATATCTTGGTAGGACACTCCTTATTGTCGGAGGAACCCTTCTAACAAAAATTAATTGGCGTGAAACGCGTTGAAGGATGCCTTTACTTTTTTAGCAGTGATTTTAATGTAATTTGAATTTTTCTACTTATTCTGTTATTCTTCTGGGTGGACAACACCTTTAAGTGGTGTTTTCAGTAGTTTTCTATTTTTCTTGGACTTCTGACACTTGCGACTTATCAACGAAATGCAGTTTGTCCGCCCTAACTGTTGTCAATGCTTTCTCATCAGGGTGTCCCTGGGAAAGATGGCTTACCGGGACATGCTGGCACACGAGGAGAGCCGGTGAGTTGTACTATGATCGTATGTCATGAAATCTAACATAGTATAGTATTTGTATGTTCGTACTTTAGGTGAATTCTGGTACAAAGAATTTGAATTATATTATTTTGAGGAAAGATCTCCACCCAAAAAATAGTTGGATAAAATTTTGAACCTGTGCTCTGATCATACAGGCTATGAGTTTACAAAAGACTATGGGTCTGATTCACCAAGTGCAATTTTCTTTAAACTCACATTTTTTTTTTTTTTTAGAAAATGTCATAAACTTAGTGATAAATTTGGTGTAAATTACCCCAGCTCGACTTTTTAGACATGGTAGTACACTTCCCAATGTTAATTATGAGCAAGAGACCAATGTGCTAAATGTTGCACTTTAATGATGAACTTTTGTTCAATTTACAACTTTTCACAAGTTTTTGCACCAAAAAAATGATTTTTTTTCTCAATATGTTAAATGTTAGAAAAGAAGTGGAGACCATTGTGCCAAATATCGCAAGTTTTTTCCGTGAATTGCGACTTTTTATGAGTGTGATGGTTGCAGTGTAAATGTATTTGTTCAACACCTTTTTTTTAAGGCAGAGATGACCGGTCTGGAATATGCGACTTTTTTTGAAAATTTAATGTAGAAATGCATATTCATGGAATGGAATAAAGTACGCCATACTTCATGCCAAAGGGTTAACCATGACCCCTCTTTCTCATTATTTTTAACTTTTGGTGTTGGTCCTAAAAATGGTGCAATAAATTACGTAAAACATTGATTTGGCTTAGGCATTTACGACACTAAAATGTCTCAATTTGCTTAAAAATTTTGGAGCACAAATTTTGGTACAAACACAACTATAAATGTCTCCCTGTGACTACAGTTGGGACACTGAGACTCTCACTGCTTTGTGACTTCAGATGCAAGGTGTCAGCTGCAAAACCCAAGCCTAGCTCGTGTTCCTAGAAGACATTGGATAAATATCGATGTCTATATCACTAATATATCTCATTCTCTGAACTCATTTGGTTTTTTTAAATGTCCATTTATTATGTCATGCCTCTGCTCTTTCTGTGTATATATTTGTGTTTCTTCAGATACTTTGTTATACCATGCCTGATGAAGAGACCTAAGTAGTCTCGAAAGCTTGCTTATTTTTATTAGCCATTAAAAAGTATCATAACTACAAGATTATTTTGTTTCTCCCACTGAGAACAATCAATCTCGTATCTGTAATATTTGACATTTTATTTCCCTATCTAATGTAACAGGGTTTTCAAGGCAAAACAGGTCTTCCAGGGCCAGCTGGAGTCGTGGGGCCACAGGTATGTATGTTATCTACAAAGGCTATCAAGATATTATATCTTTGTCCATGGAAAACATGATTATTTAGGTTCTCTTAATTAGGGTAAATCTGGGGAAACCGGCCCTATGGGAGAGCGAGGACACCCAGGGTCACCAGGATCTCCCGGTGAGCATGGATTGCCAGGTGCTGCTGGACGTGAAGGTGCAAAGGTAAGGTCCAAACTCTGATGATGTTTAAAAGGGGTTCATAAACTTCCAAAAGAAAATAAAAAAAAGTTATATAGATGGTCACAAATGTGGCTACAGATTACAACACATTGCTAAGGTCAACCACTCTAAGTTGGGTTTTTGCCACAAGAGCGGCTCCATCACTTTGCCCTTTTGCTCTTCTGGGCTGCCCATACAAAGGGTATTTTAGTTGACTGTTTTCGGAAAGACTTTAGTCTGTGAAGGCTGTCATTTTGAAAGAAAGTCATGCTATAGAATACCAAATCCATCGGTTTGTGATCTTTCGTCGATGTTATGAGATCTGTCATTTGCTAGGAAGGACTTTTTAACAACAACACCTGGCAGTGATCAAAACAATCCAACTTTTTCAGATATCTTTCTTCGGTTGGCGTCTATTACATTTGCTCCTGTGATGAAGAGGTGCCAATATTGAGCGAAAATGTGGCTCTAAATTGATCATTTTGTGTCATGGGTGTGTCAGAAGTAACAGACAGTCCCCCTGTAGTTGGTTTCAGGAGATCTCTACATTCGGCATTACAGACATCTTCTTAGAGGCTGGCTGTCTCTAGAACCCAGCGGCTACCTCCCTCTGGCTAATTAGCTCTCTGGCCTGGGTGTATAAATACCTGGTGTGTCTGAGAGGGAGGTGTCGGCGATATTCATTACTACTTGTGAGGCTTTAACAAGAGCAGTGCTTCGTCCTCTCTGGAGCTTGAGGCCGTGTGCGCATTTGTTTGGAGTCGTCTAAAGCTAAGCAATTCCCCCCTGTTTGTCTACCCTTGTTGTCTATAGAGTTTAGTGGAGATCGACTAGTGCTCATCTCCTTCCTTCCCAAGCCTTAGCCATACGCCAGGGAAAGTCAGGGCGAGGCATGCGTGCGGCGATTGGTGAAGAGCCAATATAGGGATGGTAGTTGAGACAGGGTGACACTAGACCAGACTAGGAGGTCTCCACTCGCCTCTTTCCCAAGTGTCTGGGCTCCCTTTCCCTCTTCCCTCTGTGTTGCACTGAGTCTTTCCCACACATTGCATGACAATTTGGCTGTCAAAATTTTTTCGTGTATGGCTGACTTTATTTTGACTTTGATGGAGTCGTTCCTCGTCAATCTCCAGTTGGGTACATTACTTTTCATTTCCGCCTAGATGGAGTTTTGAAAAACATGTAAGATATGGTCAACTATCCATCCAGAAGCAACACATTAATGTATCATCTGACATGCCATATGAATACCTCAGATGATGTAAGATCAGGAAACCCACAGATTCCATAGAATCATAGAATGTTAGAGTTGGAAGAGACCTCCAGGGTCATCGTGTCCAACCCCCTGCTCAATGCAGGATTCACTAAACCATCTCAGACAGATGTCTGTCCAGCCTCTGTTTGAAGACTTCCATTGAAGGGGAACTCACCACCTCTTGTGACCGCCTGTTCCACTCATTGATCAAAAAGATTTTCCAAAATTAGGGTGATAAAACCAAGATACCTACGCCAGGCGCTCAATCTCTATCATAATGTGACTTGATCTGGGTTTCTATTGATGGGATGCAGATCTATTGTTTGGTATAAAGGACTTTTTAACAACCCCACCCAACGATGATCGAAAAAATCCAATACAATAGATCAACTTTTTTACAGAGCTCTGGCATCTGTTGCCATCTATCACTCTAGTTCCAGTCACAAAGAAGGGCTAATGTTGGGTAATTGGCCTCTAAATTGAATGTTTTACCAGTTAAAAATTCTTGTGTATGGCTAACTTTCTGTTTTGTCTTTGGCGATTAGAACATTTATAAAATATACAGAAATCACAGATCCTACATTAAAGTGCCAACATTGGGTTGCTATTGTATGCCCATTCTCCCTCATCATTCTCCAAGCATTTTCAATTCCCCCCATTATTTTTAGAAGGCACATACCATATAGATACCGCAGATGATAAGTAAGTAATATCAATAAGCTGGAAACCCATAGATTTTCCAACAGAGGGTGATAGGACCAATATACCTATCCCAGATGCACCCCAAGAGAGATGCTCTCTCAGATATTTGCCCTTTTTGCTGTTTTAGGCTGACCATATGTGAAGTATTTCAGATGACTGTCTTCTGAATATGATTTGTCATTCATAGTTGGTCTGTGAAGGTTGTTTTTTTTTTTACAAAAAAAGTCATAAGTTAAAATGACAAATCTCTAATGTAACTCTTTTATGATCTGTGAATTAACCTGAGCTCCCATTGATGGGATGCCGGTCTGTCGACTTTTCAACAAAACCCAACAATGATCGATAAACACACAGTAGACCAACTTTTTCACAGATGTCTGACTTCTTTTGGCATCTGCTACACTTGTTCCTCTGACAAAGAGGTGCCGATATTGGGCCAGAAAACTGGCCTCTAAATTGGTATTTTTGGCCATCAAAAAATTTTCATGTATGGCTGACTTTGTTTGGTATTTGGTGGAGGATCTTTAAAAAAATGACAGTCAAACACCCCACACTAAAGTGCCAACGTAGAGGTGATATTGTACGCCAGTTCTTCTTCATCATTTTCCAGTTGGGAAAATTACTTTTCATATCCCCACATTATTTTAAGAAAAAAAAGGTTTTGAAAAACCTTGTAAGATGTGGCTTGTACGGTTGACTAATCATCTAGAGGCACCACCTTGAAGTATCTTCAAACATTCCATATAGATATTTCAGATAATTGGTAAGTAGGATCCGTAAGCTGAAACTCACAGATTCCCAAAACAGGTTTTCCCAGTCTTAAAATTTCTATTCAACACCGTAGTTGCGCTAATTTTCCAAACTTTCAATTAATAGAAACAAATTTTCCAATTTAATTGACTGGCATGAAAACACCAAGAGTTGCAACATATTTGAGCAATTCTACGATACGCAAAAATTTTATGACTTTTCAAAGAATGTTAAGTCAGAATGTTGGCTTATTCGCTTTGACGAATTGGGGTCAAGAAGTCTGATGGCTAGAACGCCTACCAATCCCAGAGGTGTGGATCCTAGAAGATGTCATGCATATCCTTGACCTCTGCTCTTAATAGAGGTTAGTCATGTGCACCTCCACTCCATTCATTTTCCATGAGACTGTCGGAGATAGCCGAGTGCTGTACTTTTCTCTGGCAATGTCGTGGAGAATTAATGGAGTGGAGGTTTAGAATGCTTGATCTCTGCTCCATTCAGAAGGGGTTAGCCCTTAGTTATCCTCTATATGTTATCCTCTGTACAGGGGGTAGCTTCCATATTTGGTACAGACCCTTTAATGTTTTCCCAAAGTTTCACTTCTGCAAATATGTATGATATGGTATATATGGGACAATGGTTGACGCGGTCATTTCCCTGTTACATCTAGTATTATTAGTACTAGACAGCAGGTATGATGAGCTGAATTTGGCCCTGGACACTGTACTATTTGTTACTATGTTTGTTTTTTCATTATTTATTTTTTGTACTGTTTTTTATTTCTCTTACATATTTTTTGGTGTGACTCGTTCAATGTGATTTTTTTTTTCTTTGTCTCTAACCATTTACAAGTAACGTATATCCTCTTTTGTTGCAGGGAGACCCTGGTCCTTCAGGAAATCCTGGTAAAGCTGGACCTCAAGGTTTAAGGGGATTTCCTGGTGCCCGCGGCATAGGAGGCGAAGCAGTAAGCATCATTACTACAAATTCTCTTACAAGTTACTTTACTTCTTGGCCTCGTAGAGTTGGCCGATCCTGGACACCCTCATACATTACCACTCGTATGTCTAGTGTCTCCCATTCATAGAAAGGTAGAATTGAAAGGGACCTCCAGGGTCATCGTGTCCAACCACCTGCTCAATGCAGGAGTCACTAAACCATCTCAGACAGATGTCTGTCCAGCCTCTGTTTGAAGACTTCCATTGAAGGAGAACTCACCACCTCTCGTGGCCGCCTGTTCCACTCATTGATCTCCCTCACTATCAAAAAGTTTTTTCTAATATCTAATCTGTATCTTCTTCCATTCAGTTTCATCCCATTGCTTCTAGTCTTTCTTTGTGCAAATGAGAATAAAGCTGATCCCTCTACAATGTGACAGCCCTTCAGATGTTTTTAGACAGCTACTAAGTGTTCTCTTTGCAAGCTAAACATTCCCAAATCCTCTAACCGTTCCACATAGGACATTGTTTGCAGACCGCTCACTATTCCATCACTACCTCCTCGTCACTCCCCTCAAGGCTCTGTCCTGGAACCTCTAACTCTTCTCTACCTAAACCTTTAGTCTGGGACAACTCATACAATGCCAAATTAATTTTTCTGGCCCATACTGTATGTCACCTCTCTGTTATCCAAAATTCCCAAATGTCTATCAGTTATGTCATCCTTCTTCTCCTCCCGATTCCTAAGACGCAACATAGAAAAAAATGAAACCATTATTGTTCTCCATCTCACTGATCAGTAGTCATACAAATCACAGTTAATAGTTCCACATTTTTCTCATTCTAAAGTGTCCCCCACCTTGGATAACCCTGGCTTTTAAGATTCACCTCCAAGCCTTTGCCATCAGCTGTCAACTCCAATTCAAAAGTATTTCCCTAATCCCCTGTTTTCTCAATTAGAAGTCAACAAAAATATTAGTGCCCTTATCATCTCCCACCAAGACTACAGCCTCCATTGTAACACTCTTTGTTCTACTCCACCTTTAAGGTGGTCATACACATGAGATAGATGTTGACCAAAAGTTGGCTGGGAACAAAACTACAGTATCTCTCCCCGTTCCCCATTTACATGAGTTCACAGCTTGGTTTAGGACTCATCTGTTTTCAATGGGAGGAGAGGAGAAAGCCTCTGCCAGACACTTCTGGCAGTTGCTTATCTCCCTGAAAGTAAAAAGGATTAGTTTTTGAAATTCCAACTGCCATCATGGAAGAGTCAGGAGACCACCATATACACTGCTCAAAAAAATAAAGGGAACACTCAAATAACACATCCTAGATCTGAATGAATGAAATATTCTCATTGAATACTTTGTTCTGTGCAAAGCTGAATGTGCTGACAACAAAATCACACAAAAATCATCAATGGAAATCAAATTTATTAACCAATGGAGGCCTGGATTTGGAGTCACCCCCAAAATTAAAGTGGAAAAACACACTACAGGCTGATCCAACTGTGATGTAATGTCCTTAAAACAAGTCAAATTGAGGCTGAGTATTGTGTGTGGCCTCCACGTGCCTGTATGACCTCCCTACAACGCCTGGGCATGCTCCTGATGAGGTTGTGTGGCCTCCACGTGCCTGTATGACCTCCCTACAACGCCTGGGCATGCTCCTGATGAGGCTGAGTATTGTGTGTGGCCTCCACGTGCCTGTATGACCTCCCTACAACGCCTGGGCATGCTCCTGATGAGGTTGTGTGGCCTCCACGTGCCTGTGTGACCTCCCTACAACGCCTGGGCATGCTCCTGATGAGGCTGAGTATTGTGTGTGGCCTCCACGTGCCTGTATGACCTCCCTACAACGCCTGGGCATGCTCCTGATGAGGTTGTGTGGCCTCCACGTGCCTGTGTGACCTCCCTACAACGCCTGGGCATGCTCCTGATGAGGCTGAGTATTGTGTGTGGCCTCCACGTGCCTGTATGACCTCCCTACAACGCCTGGGCATGCTCCTGATGAGGCTGAGTATTGTGTGTGGCCTCCACGTGCCTGTATGACCTCCCTACAACGCCTGGCCATGCTCCTGATGAGGTTGTGTGGCCTCCACGTGCCTGTATGACCTCCCTACAATGCCTGGGCATGCTCCTGATGAGGCTCAGTATTGTGTGTGGCCTCCACGTGCCTGTGTGACCTCCCTACAACGCCTGGGCATGCTCCTGATGAGGCTGAGTATTGTGTGTGGCCTCCACGTGTCTGTATGACCTCCCTACAACGCCTGGGCATGCTCCTGATGAGGCTGAGTATTGTGTGTGGCCTCCACGTGCCTGTATGACCTCCCTACAACGCCTGGGCATGCTCCTGATGAGGTTGTGTGGCCTCCACGTGCCTGTGTGACCTCCCTACAACGCCTGGCCATGCTCCTGATGAGGCTGAGTATTGTGTGTGGCCTCCACGTGTCTGTATGACCTCCCTACAACCTCCCTGTCTTGATAATTGGCAATAATTTCCATCTATTGTCTATTCCATTTGCACATCAGCATGTGAAATTGATTGTCAATCAGTGTTGCTTCCTAAGTGGACAGTTTGATTTCACAGAAGTTTGATTTACTTGGAGTTATATTCTGTTGTTTAAGTCTTCCCTTTATTTTTTTGAGCAGTGTATATCAGATGATCAGCCGGTTCCATCAAAATTAGAAGTTCAGATTTCCTTCATCTAATGTGTATGGGGGCCTTTAACTTTTCTGTATAATAAAACCACTTCTCCCCTCTTTCGCCCTCTGCCTTTCCCCAAGGTTAACTGGAGCCACTTTACGCTTCGTCCCCCACACATGACTGCGTCTCACAGTATCACCTCCAGAGTTTCCCACATACATCCCCCTTTCTCTTGAACTCCCCGCCAGATCAGACTCTATCCCACCACCCCTGCGGTCACACTGCCATGTAAGCAGCTTGTACCATCACCTACTGTGTCCTCCTCCTTTCCCTTGCAAATTGTAATCCCTCAGGGGCAAGGTCCTCTGCCCGTCTGTGCCCGTCATTCATTCAGCTCATGTTTATTCTAATTGTCTCATGTTATCTCACGTCATTATATATATATATAAAATATTAGAACTTGCTCTGTTTTATTCATTGTTCCACAGTTTTAAGCCTCAAAGTAGACACAAGTCCTTCATGTTTATCCTATCACCTAACATGTTGATCCAGAGGACGGCAAAAACCCCATGAGGCAGATGCTAATAGCTCCATATTAGACGAAAAATGTCTCCCCGACCCCACAAACTGGAATCAGACTAGTTCTCTGGATCAACTTCCTATCACAGAATCTAGTACTCATAACCAGTAATTTTATATTTTTCAAGAAAGGCATCCAGGCCCTCCTTGAACGTTTTTAGTGAATCATCCATTACAATATGAGCGTTCCATGGTCTTACTGCTATTACAGTAAAGAATCCATCGTCTCACTGCTTGTAAAGGAAAGAATCCTTAATCTCACTGCCTGTACAATAAATAATCCATAGTCTCACTGCTCGTACAGTAAAGAATCCATAGTCTCACTAATCGTACAGTAAACAATCCATAGTCTCACTGCTCATACAATAAAGAACCCATAATCTCACTGCTCGTACAGTAAAGAATCCATAATCTCACTGCTCGTACAGTAAAGAATCCATAGTCTCACTGCTCATATAGAAAATAATCCATAGTCTCACTGCTCATACAATAAAGAATTCATAATCTCACTGCTCGTACAGTAAAGAATCCATAGTCTCACTGCTCGTACAATAAAGAATCCATAGTCTCACTGCTCGTACAATAAAGAATCCATAGTCTCACTGCTCATATAGTAAAGAATCCATAGTCTCCCTGCTCATATAGTAAAGAATCCATAGTCTCACTAATCGTATAGTAAAGAATCCATAGTCTCACTGCTCGTACAATAAATAATCCATAGTCTCCCTGCACATATAGTAAAGAATCCATAGTCTCACTACTCGTATAGTAAAGAATCCATAGTCTCACTGCTCGTACAATAAAGAATCCATAGTCTCACTGCTCATATAGTAAAGAATCCATAGTCTCCCTGCTCATATAGTAAAGAATCCATAGTCTCACTAATCGTATAGTAAAGAATCCATAGTCTCACTACTCGTACAGTAAAGTAACCATAGTCTCACTGCTCGTACAGTAAAGAATCCATAGTCTCACTGCTCGTACAGTAAAGAATCCATAGTCTCACTGCTCGTACAGTAAAGAATCCATAGTCTCACTACTCGTACAGTAAAGAATCCATAATCTCACTACTCGTACAGTAAAGTAACCATAGTCTCACTGCTCGTACAGTAAAGAATCCATAGTCTCACTGCTCGTACAGTAAAGAATCCATAGTCTCACTACTCGTACAGTAAAGAATCCATAGTCTCACTACTCGTACAGTAAAGTAACCATAGTCTCACTGCTCGTACAATAAAGAATCCATAGTCTCCCTGCTCGTACAGTAAAGAATCCATAGTCTCACTACTCGTACAGTAAAGAATCCATAGTCTCACTACTCGTACAGTAAAGAATCCATAGTCTCACTACTCGTACAGTAAAGAATCCATAGTCTCACTACTCGTACAGTAAAGTAACCATAGTCTCCCTGCTCGTACAATAAAGAATCCATAGTCTCCCTGCTCGTACAATAAAGAATCCATAGTCTCCCTGCTCATATAGTAAAGAAACCATAGTCTCACTAATCGTATAGTAAACAATCCATAGTCTCACTGCTCATACAGTAAAGAATTCATAGTCTCACTGCTCATACAGTAAAGAATCCATAGTCTCACTGCTCATATAGAAAATAATCCATAGTCTCACTGCTCATACAGTAAAGAATTCATTGTCTCACTGCTCGTACAGTAAAGAATCCATAGTCTCACTGCTAATACAGTAAAGAATTCATAGTCTCACTGCTCATACAGTAAAGAATCCATAGTCTCACTGCTCATATAGAAAATAATCCATAGTCTCACTGCTCATACAGTAAAGAATTCATTGTCTCACTGCTCGTACAGTAAAGAATCGATAGTCTCACTGCTCATACAGTAACGAATCCATAGTCTCACTGCTCATACAGTAAAGAATCCATAGTCTCACTGCTCATACAGTAAAGAATCGATAGTCTCACTGCTCATACAGTAAAGAATCCATAGTCTCACTGCTCATACAGTAAAGAATCCATAGTCTCACTGCTCATACAGTAAAGAATTGATAGTCTCACTGCTCATACAGTAAAGAATCCATAGTCTCACTGCTCGTACAGTAACGAATCCATAGTCTCACTGGTTGTACAGCAAAAAATCTATAATCTCATTGCTTGCACAGTAAAGAATCAGTCTGTAATGACGTAGAGAATGCCTCCTTGTGCCCATCATAGGTCTAGGTGTAAAAAAAATCATTATACCGATCTCTCCACTGTCCCCTCATATATTTGTACATTGTAATTAGATTGCTCCTAAACCTCCTTTTTTCCAAACTGAATAACCCCAAATTTGATAATCTGTCTTCTGCAGCCCACCCATTCCTTTAATAGCCTTGGTCGCCCTTCTCTGACCCCCTCAGGTTCAGCTATATCCTTCTTATACATCGGTGACCAAAATTCTACCCAGTATTCTAAATGTATTTTTACTTTTTTGCTTGTAGGGTCAATCTGGTTTAAAAGGAGGAGAAGGCCCCGTGGGTTCACCAGGCGCTATAGTAAGTGCCTCCTCCTTATGCCTGCTCGTCCGTACATACCGTAGTCCTATGAACCTTATATAAAATCGTGCCTTTCTCAGGGACCAGGCGGAGAGAGGGGCCCATCTGGGCCAGCAGGTGGAATCGGTCTTCCAGGACGCCCTGGATCACAAGGACCACAGGGACCGGCTGGTGAGAAGGGGAATCCGGTAAGTACCATAATAAGGTAATATCACGTCCCCATTAACCGTAAGTCCCCAGGACTTCCAATCATTGTGCTCCATCTGGATCCGAATAGTCCCGCACAGCCCAATGTTAATCACCGCCTCAGTAGTCACACAGTATCATACATAGATAACGGAGGACTATGACGTTAGGATTAATTAAATATAAATTATTAAAAGGACTGAAAAGTGTTAGAAAAAGTGCAACTGTGCATGAGCCTAGTGTAGTGTCGCAGCTTATCTCTATTGGCCTGAATGGAACTTAGCTGCAATACCGCATGCAACCTGCGGTCAGGTGTGGCGCTGTGTTATTAGAAAGCAGCCATGTTTTTCTAACTTTGTTCAGCCCCTTTTTTTATTCACGTTCCAAACAATCGAAACCATGAAAGGCAGTGAAAATACTATAACTTAAAGGGTTATTCCCACAATCAGAATGTGGTCTCAATTTTCTGTGCGTACAGAATGAATCATTTGTGCTAATACAACCCATGTTTAAATCTGCACTGATTGGCAGTTATCACCCCTAATGATCATCCAGCAGTGCTCTCTTTACACTACTTTGCCACGGGATCCATCCTCCAGTAGTTTTAATGCTGTCGGTAGAGAATGCACAAATTCATCCAATTACCATCTAATAAATCATCTAACAGCCAAGTTGAAACCCAGCTCAGCATGAGATTCAGCATGAGAAAACAATGGTAGCATGCTGCAAGTGCATCCAATCGTGCTTAAAAGATCCCTGTAAATGACCAGTGAACACTGTCGGACTGGGCTGGCAAAGGTCCGCCAGTAGCATTGATTCTTGGGGACCACAGTCACGCTACATGCAAAAATGACCTGACCCTAGTACACAAATTAACTTTTGCTTCTATGTAATAATAATTTGGCTAGCTTGTTTAATGAATGGTTAAGATTATACCTTTTTCTACAAAGTGAAGTGTAATAGCACTACTTATTAGCACTTATTTAGAGGGGCGGCCTACCGGAGGATTCTCCTGTTCTCCCGTGGGCCAGTCCGAGCCTGCCAGTGAGATATATGGAGATTGCAAATAGTAATGAATATTGGTCAAACGGTCACTACATTCACAGTCACTACTTTCAGAATTATCAATACTCACTTCATCCATATAAATAAAAATTTCCCTTGTTGAGATTTATCTATCTCTATCAAGAAGCAGAAGAGGGATGGACCTGCAGCACTCAGGAGAAGTAGGGCGCTGCTGAGAAATGTAGTTTTAACAGATAAGAATAGGATTGCACATTTAGCTCTCTTACGCTGGATGCACAAAGGGGCAAAAGGAGGTGAATAGAGAAACAAAAATTCAAGAAAGAAACTTTTTTTTCACCCTGCAGTGTATATTAACAATAGTCATGCGGATAATGTGATTTGTAAAACATATTGCCATTGTGAGAATATCCCATTAACAATCTACCATAAACTGAGAATTGTGCTGAACAACGTGACCGAATTTTTGGTTCTTTGAAAAAAGGTTGGTGTCCCAATATTTAAGAAAACTATTAACAATACATCTCATGGAAATGTTGCAGGAGGGTGCACAAAGGTCAAGTAATTCATGGGTGGATTGCTGCTCGCCACCTTTGTCCAGTGGGAGCAGCTTAAACCCACAGTTGTTACTATTATGATTTTGTTTTTGTTTCTTGTGTAGTATTTTTCCTTAAAAATTGTATTATGGCTATACAGGGCGAGAAAGGACCTATGGGTGGAACTGGCCAGGATGGTTCACAGGGAAGTGTAGGACCACCAGGACCTGCCGGACCAGCAGGACCTGCTGGAGATGACGGAGATAAGGTATTACTTGATTTACCAATTTTATTGCACCATTGTATACAAAAAAAGGAGATTATTAATGTTTTATTGGGACATTTATGGAACATTATTTTTTGTTAGGGAGAAGTTGGTGGCCCTGGACAGAAAGGAAGTAAAGGTGACAAGGGAGACAAAGTAAGTACGAACGTGTATATACTGTGGATGAGGGCTATAGACAGACCAGAGGATTACGAACACAATTCAGCAGAGCGTTAAGCTGGACATAAACATTAGATTACTGTCGTCTCTAGACCTTCTGATGTCAGTGGTACCAAACAATCATCTATCAGGCGCTCGTCCAACATTCACTAGGTGGGTTTCAGAGAAAACAGGATCGGACATATAGATCAAGCCTGATGTAAGATATCTGGTAGAGGCTTATTCCCCTCTTCCGATTGAGAGCACATGGTCAATCGGCCGAATACTGAATGGCCGACTATCTAATGTGCATGAGTACCTTCCAATTCTTCTCCGACAGAAAGAAGGATCAGACATGTAAAATGTCAATACCTGATCCTTTTTTTCCAATGAGAGATAAACCACTTACTCTCCTCTCTTCATTTAGATGATATCCGAGACCAGCGTGTATTTGTATGGGGGGGATTGGCCGACAGCCATTGCTAGACTGTAAAAGAAAGGAACTGCACAAAAAGAACGCTGAACATTATCATCTACAAACATTATATATCTGACTCTTCATATTTTGTCTCCAGGGACCACCAGGGGCCATTGGCATTCAAGGTCCAATAGGACACCCTGGTCAGGCAGTAAGTATCATCTTCTCGTTGTCAATCGTGCACGTTCCTTATTCCTAATTGATATCTTTTTCTCCAAATATAAATATCTGAAAATGAAGATTTATTCATCAGCTTCTTGGTTTTGCATAGGGACAAGATGGAGAGCCAGGGCGGAGAGGTCAAACAGGAATGCAAGGACAAAAGGGAGATGAAGGTCTAAGAGGGTTTCCTGGAGTAGGAGGACCAAGAGGACTGCAGGTAGGTTAATCCTCTACCTGGTTCATTTCTTGAAAGTAAACTCCCTATTGTTTGTGATGACATTAGTATGGACACAGTCAAGGGCAAATGTGCATAATGAAGCTTCTGTGAAGGGAGAGGTTTCCAACTTTTGGTTTGTCCCATCTGTTTGCGAGAATCTGTGCAGGACTCTCTTCCTTTTGAGAAACTGCATTTCTGGGGAATTGACCCAAAGAAGAGGGTGTGAAGATGGAAACATATAGTGGGTCCATCTGTTCTGGATGACAAAACCCTGCACCATTATGCGGTGGGGAAGACATTTGAACCAATGTCCACCATCTATGGACGCCACTGGACATTGTCATCCTCAATGTCATATACTAGGGCCATCACCACATCTTACACCAAATAGCATAGCTACCTTGACCCATGTGGGACTTAGCGGATGACATAATGGTCTTAATGGCCCTCAACTCTTTAGTGTCGCATAGGTCCAGATGATAAGAATGGACACCCCTGCTCTGTATGCAATGCTTAATTTACATCATAAAATAGACACCTCTTTCCTCCACACTCGGCTTTACCCTGGGGAAACTAAAAATGATATGTCCAAACCAAAAAAACCTCTTTATTCTATCGTATATGTAAATGGACATCTCCATAGAGGCCATTAAGGGTTCCTTAAAGGAAATAAATGATTTATGGTGTAAGCTATGTCAGTATTTCAATATAATAGTATATTTATCATTTCCTTGTAGGGTATGCCTGGACCTCCAGGAGAGAAAGGAGAAAGTGGCCATGTTGGACCAATGGTACATTGGATGGAACAAATATTATCTGTGAACCGTTCTTATGAACTATTAAATGTTTAACTCTTAAATGTATTATTGCAGGGTCCACCTGGTACTGGAGGTCCAAGAGGTCCTATGGGACCGAGCGGTGGTGATGTAAGTATTTTTAAGCTTTATAGGAAACTATAAAACTGAATTATTCCAGTTCTAACCACTTTATATCTTCTGCTTTTTTAGGGTCCTTCAGGAAATCCAGGAGGTTTGGGTCAGCCAGGTGCTGTGGGTGAAAAGGTGGGCTGGAAGTTATCACTGGAAACATCTCTCAATTGTTGAGATCAATTTATGAAAAGATATTGTAGAATAAAATCTGCAGAGATTGGTAGTTGGAAATATTTTTGGAAGGACTATTATTCTAGTTGTTTAGAAATAGAAGATGTTTTTTTTACTGTAGATGTTACCTAACAAGTCACACTGCTTTTACAGGGAGAGGCTGGAGAAGCTGGAGATCCAGGACAACCGGGAGAACCAGGACCCCCAGTAAGTAATGAAGATAGCTAATCCATTCATACACAGATCCTCATCAATGACCAGTTTAGCCCATAATGTAACAGTCAACCTAGAAGTCTACTGTCTATGAAGTTGGGTTACCCATAAGTTAGTTAAGAGTCAACCAATCTTAACTCCTTGTCGCACCTAGAGCATTGGCAAACCATTTCCACATATCTAACTCCTGTCATGTGGAAAGGTATTTCATAGCAGGGAGAGATAATAAATGTAAGATCAGGGAAGATGAACATAAAACTTTTGAGAATACAAATAATCTTACTTTAGTTACTTCAGAAGACATCATATGCCTCATCTCAAGAATCTAGGTATATTTATTAGAAGTTGTGATCTTTTTCCAGGGAGGCAAAGGTGATAGCGGTGAAAAGGGAGAATCAGGAACATCAGGCTCGGCTGGACCACCCGGAAAGAAGGGACGACCAGGAGAAGATGGGACAAAAGGAAACATGGTGAGAAGTTCTAAGAAAGCATAGCGCGATTGTGGTAGTATTGTAAAAGAACATAGAGTGGTAGATCATGAAGACCTTAATGGGACCTCCTGGAGTGGTGCACACATTCTCTTAAACCCCTTTATGTCTATATAAGTTGGCCAGACCACGCCTTTGGTTCTACTCAAGACCTATTTGATGTGACCACAATAGTCAAAGAAAATGCTATAACCTATGTGAAAAAGTATTGGTTTATGTACATGAAACCTCAGATACAATCTTAATTTTTGTCATGGAAATAATTTATTGTAGGGTCCCATTGGTTTTCCTGGAGACCCTGGACCACGTGGAGAAGCTGGAGTTCCGGTAAGAAGTTATTCAATCATTTTTGGATATAAAATATGGAAAGTAAATGTATATTAAAACTAATGTTGCCCTTATTTTTAGGGAGTTGATGGAGTACCAGGAGAAAAGGGAGACGCTGGAGAGTCTGGTAATCCGGTAAGTATCAGGTACATTGGATTGCTTTTTAAGAAGTAAAAAGCAATAAAACCACAGTGGTTCTAGTGAATTTCACTTCCACCACAATCAAAATATACAATTCTGTAAGTTTGAGGCAGTAGAATAGTGGATGGTCCGGATGATATATTCAGCCTATGGGTTTTTGCATGTGGGTACAATATACTTTACTAAATAAGGCCCGGAGCTGATCATGGGGTTCTCCATGAGAAGATAGAGAATTTTTTTTTTTTTTACATCTTCTCCTCATCCAAGAAAATTGAATCACACTAGGAGTAAACCGTGATCAGAGCTTAATCAGAGTGAGATTAGCATAATTGGTCCAATTCTCTCGGATGAGAGAAAATGCGCTTGTGTGGCCCTAGCCTAAAGTTATGTTGGCCTGGTCTTGAAAACAACTTTCCCAGAGAGGAGTTTAGGACCACGCCCTCTTGGCTAGCAAGAATACATTTACATATAAGGAAACATAAACTGATCAGCACATCCTAACAGAATAAAGCGAATGTGAACAGGTACTAGCTGCTGTGACTGTATTATATGCATACCAAAGAGTGCGGTAGACACTGTGTGCACTAAGATATATGCAAATATTGAATATATATATTTTGAAAGTCATTACTGCCATATGGAATATACTTCTAAAACTGAGAAGCTTATAGCGCAAATTAGCCAATTCCTATATGCCCACTAGCCACAACAGGGCGACCTTTCTCTGGAGGGACCCTACCCTCTTCTATCAGACACTGTGTGGGTCAAGATATATGCAAACATTGAATATATGTATATTTAAAGACATTACTGCCATATAGACTGTACTTCTAAAAACTGAGACACTAATAGCACAAATTAGCCAATTCCTGTGTGTCCAACAGCCACAACAAGGCAACCTTTCTCTGGAGGGACTCTATAATATATGTATTTTGAAAGACATTACTGCCAAATAGAGTATACTTATAAAACTGAGATGCTTATAGTACAAATGAGCCAATTCTTGTGTGCCCACTAGCCACAAAACGGGGCGACCTTTCTCTGGAGGGACCCTACCCTTTTCTATCAGACATTCCTCTCCTCAGACAAAAGTCTACAAATTTAAAGAGCAGGAAGGATCCAGCACTAATAAAAAAAAAAACATCCCTAGACTAATGCAAGGAAGGCCTAACCAAATATGCATATATTTGGAATTTATATATTCAATGGTTGCATATATCTTGGCTCACACAGTGGTTGTGGCACTCCGTTGTATGTATGTAATGCAGTCACGGCAGCTGGCACCAGTTCACATTTGCTTTATTCTGTTAGGAGGTGTTGGACAGTTTCTAATTCTTAGTAGCATTCATTTGCTGGCAATTACTGCCTCCATATTTGGTTGCACACTCCTACAATCAGGCTAGATCCTACCTGCCCTTTAAGTTTGCAGTTTTTTGGCCTGAGAGAGATATGTCTAATAGAACAAGGTGAAGTCTCCAGAAACAGCTTTCGGCTACCTAAAGAGAAAATGTGGCCGGATTTTGTACTTATTTTATTGCTGCTGCTCCTCAAATTTTCAATTTTTTTAAATCTGCCATACGGTTCCTGAGAAATGGAGCTTTTTATTTAGTGCTAATTTTTAAGGTCTTTACTAATGGGGCATGGATTACAGGGTAATAATGCAGAGCAGCCTAAAGAAACGCCCCCGAGGATCCTGTGAGCCGCACCCTCTTTGTAAAAAACATAAAAATGAGCACGAAGTAAAAAAAAAAATCCATATCTCTGGAACCATATGGCAGATTTAAAAACAACAAAAAAACTGAATACTTAGGGGAGCAGCGGAAATAAAATAAGAGCAAAAAACTGGACACGTCTGATCTGATGACAGGTTGTCTTTAAAATGCCTGGTTGGCTTTAGTCTTTTTCAGAATATATCCTTTAATGCAGAACAGGCCTTCTCGTTAGAAATATAAAAAAGCCTCAATCAGTAGGAGGTGGTGAGAATCACGGGAGTAAAGCTTGTAGGCTCTTACGAGGGGACTCTTTATAAGTGAGATCTCACGGTGTAAGACCAAAACTAAATTGGCAGATCAACAAATAAAGGATGACTTGACAAGGGCAGAGGCAGACATGATTTTGGCGCCAACGAGTGTAGCTCACAATAGACTAAAATTGGCACAGGAGGCAGTTAATAAACTGCACATGATGCAAGCTGAGAGGAAAAGGGCATTTCAGCAAGCCCAATTCTTTGAGGAAGGAGAGAGAGTGGGTCACTTGTTGGCGGTGATATCTGCGGCACAGAGGGAGTCTTCCAGGGTGTACAGTTTGAGAGACCAAACGGGGACGACTCTGACAGACACAAAGGACATATTGGAGGTCTTCAAGGAATATTACATGGCACTGTACAATTCAAGAGTACGGGACACGGAGGGGGCCGTAGAGGAATTTTTGGAAGGCATCTCACTGTCTAAATTGTCTGAGGAAGATAGGATGAGGTTGGATGAACCTGTGAGTGTGGAGGAGGTGGAATGTGCAATTCTGTCTATGCCCAATAACAAATCACCGGGTGCTGATGGTCTACCTGGGGAGGTGTACAGGGAGCTGGTGGAACTGCTAGCTCCAAAATTGAAATCTGTGTTTGATGAGGCTTTGGTGAAGGGGGCGTTACCGAGATCAATGGAGGAAGCGGTGATAGTGGTTCTGCCAAAGGAGGGGAAAGACCCCATGGATGCGGAGTCGTATAGGCCCATATCGTTGTTGACAACGGATGTCAAAATACTCGCTAAGATCCTGGCCACCCGGCTCACCGGGGTTGCGCATACTGTTATTCACGAGGACCAGTCGGGCTTTATGCCCAACCGCTCCACGGCTGTTAACTTGAGAAGATTATTTCTTAATATGCAGCTGCCTGCTGATAATGGTGGCGGGAGAATAGTGATGTCATTGGACGCTAGAAAAGCATTTGATAGCGTGGAATGGAAATATTTATGGAAAATCATGGAAATAATGGGATTTGGCCCCGCATTCATGGCCTGGGTGAAGTTATTGTACTCATCCCCAAGGGCGGTAGTTAAGGTGAATGGTGAACGGTCCGGGATGTTTGACTTACATAGGGGCACAAGGCAGGGGTGCCCGCTGTCCCCGCTATTGTTTGCGGTGGCAGTGGAGCCCCTGGCGGCCAAAATAAGAGCTGAGAGAGGAGTGGTCGGATTTAAATTTGGGAGGCTGGAAGAAAAAATATCACTGTATGCCGATGACATCCTGTTATTTCTGGAAAATGCAGGAGAGGCATTGGGGTGCACGATGGATGTAATTAAACACTTTGGGAGCATTTCGGGACTGGAGATAAACTGGCACAAGTCTTATGTCATGGCTGTAGATAGACCAATAAAAGCGGAGGAGATAGATGAGAGGGGGAAGCAGCTCCAGCTGGTTTCACAATTTAAATACCTTGGGATATGGGTGGCGCTTCCATTGACACGATTCACGGATCTGAATTTAGTTCCTCTGCTAGAGAAATTTAAAAAGAAAATAGGCGCATGGTGCCAATTGGCTTTGACGGTGACGGGTAGAACTAACCTGATTAAGATGGTCCTTATGCCACAACTAATGTACGTTTTGCACAACTCACCGATATGGCTACCAAAAAAACGGTTTCAGGGTATTGATTCTATCTTCAGATCCTTGATATGGGGCAAGAGGCAGGCAAGGATTAAATTGGGAACGCTGCAAAATGGGAAGGAGGAGGGAGGATTGGCCGCACCCAATCCCTGGGTCTATTTCTTGGCAGTACAGGGCCAGCATGTCAGGGGATGGAGAGAACCCGATTGTGGAGGGGCAGCTTGCCGGGTGCTGGTACATGTGTCGGGAGACGCCCACTGGTTCAGGCGTTAGAGGATGGTACCTTTAAGAAATTGGGAGCAATATATCCTACCTTAGGCTTGACTCAGAAGGTATGGGACACTATTAAAAAGATCAGGGGGGTGGACGGGCTGACTAAGTACTCACCGGTGTTGGGCAATGAACATCTGCCGGAACTTAATAAGCGGTGTCAAATGGGCAATTGGAAGGCGCAAGGAGTGAGATATGTGTGCCAGCTGCAGAGTGGAACAGACCTGAAGACCTTTGAGAAATTGAGAGAAGAATTTGATTTGCCTTTGGTATGGGGATTTCAATACTATAGGCTTCGACATGCTTGGAGGGCACAGTGTGGATTGGGAGCCATGACGGTTCAGGGTGACATTGTACTAGACTCTGTATGTATGAAGGGAGGGACGAGGGGAGTCATATCGAGCTTATATCATGACCTACTGCACTCCTATCTGGGGGGAAATCACTTCATTGCAAAGAGTAAATGGGAAAGGGAGGTGGGTACCCTCACAACAGAACAATGGGAGGCAATTCTAGAATATGTCCCGAAGATCTCTCTAAGCGAGCAGGCACGGATCTCCCAATTATACATAATACATAGGACATACAAAACACCGCTGCGCCTGTACAAGGCGGGCTTGAGGGGAGATTCCAGTTGCCCTAGATGTGGCACGGACCAGGCCGGACTGCTACACATGCTATGGTCATGCCCACGGCTAGTGGCTTATTGGTTGGTCGTTGTTAACAAAATTGAGAGGGCTTATACATGTACAATTGACAGAAACCCGGTGCTGTGTGTTTTGGGGGAGGTGGATGGAATACCTGTCTCAGAACATTACAAAGTGGCGATAGCGCGATTGCTATATGTGGCACGCAAACTAATAGCACGAAAATGGACAGATTCGGAACCCCCCACTAGGAGGGAATTTATTGCTCAGACACGTACGGTGATGCATTTAGAGGAAAGCATTTACAGGCGGAGGCATGGAGAGAGAACTTTTGGGAAAATATGGTCCGCATGGATGGCGGTAATATGATTGTCAATGTTCCCAGGTATGCCCGGCATAAGGAGTATTGGCGGGAGGGGGGAGAGGGTTTTGACTGTATTACTACACGTTATGTGAATTGTTATATGTATATTGATAACTGTTTGCTGTAAATTTTTGAAACCTAAATAAAAATAATTGGTTTAAAAAAAAAAAAAAAAAAAAAAAGCTTGTAGGCTCAACACTCGTTCTGTTGACATCTCTTCTTCCCGATCTTCCCATATACACGCTCACTTGTTTTGCCTGAAGGCGCATGTGTTTTCAATATGGAGAGGGTATAATAAAAGGTTCAAGCATGTTGAAATTCAATACTTTATTTTGAGATTTCTAAGTGTCCCACAAAGGCCAATTTTTTTATATTTTTTTTTTTACACATGTAATGGCTTTTCTCAAATATACTGTTTATTCGGAAGAAAGTTCTGGCCCAGAGGGATCTAATATGGTCTGTTCTTTACCAACATTTTATGGCTTTATTTGGGAATTTTTCCAGTTCAGTTTAGGACTCAACAATGAAAGGTAATTTCAAAACTGTTGCATCTGGCATCAATGCTGATAGTCAAGAACTAGGTATCCCCTAAAAAAAAAACATTTATTTCCATACTTGGTCTAATCAAATTATATTCACATATTGCTATGAGTGTCGAACCTTAGTCAACATCTGCCAAACAAATGTTGGCTGAACAGCTAATACTTGTTGGCCTGTCCCAGTAAATTCGGCAGGTTTTGCCAACTTTTGCCTTTATGTAGGGCCACCCTTAACAAAAAGAAGGCTTCCTTGAAAGTCATTGTTAAAATCTCATACCTCACTCCTTATAGGGACCACTTGGAACTCAAGGAGAACCTGGACCAAGTGGTCCACCAGGCAGAAGGGTAAGTTCCAAAGTATGTAGTGTTGGTGTTGCGGTTTTCTTCTAGAATATGCAGGATTTACATGCTTTCTTATTTCCTTTAAGGGCCAAGTCGGACAAGCAGGCAAAGAAGGCCGACAAGGTGAAAAAGGAGTTAAGGTATGAATAGAACACAGCAAAAAACAAAAATGCTTTACACAAGGAAGTGTAAATGGTTATATTAATCAATATTCAAATGTTTACTAGGGAGAGCCTGGTACTGAAGGTCTACCTGGAAAGACTGGACCGGTGGGGCCACAGGGATCACCAGGGAAGCCGGGATCAGTGGGCATGAGAGGCATTCCTGGACCTGCGGTGAGTAGGCACTCAAATACTTTCTAGGAAACCCTCTTTCATAATTTGAATGCAATTTATGCCATATACTTTTTTTCATTAGGGAGAACCAGGAGTATTGGGGCCACCTGGTCAAGCAGGACCTCCAGGACCAGAGGTAAGGACATGAATGCCTGGTAATTATTGTTTGTCAGCACCATTTTTCCCCTTTTTTTTTACTCATAAATTTTAGGGACTTTCAGTCCCTACGGTAAAGTTTCAATGATTGTCTAACATCTCCCGACTTCATATTCTTTTATGCATGGTTTTTACTCTTTGCAAACTGAAAATATATTGTCTTACAGGGTCCAACCGGGTTGCCTGGCCTTAAAGGTGACTCGGGAAACAAAGGAGATAAGGTAGGGTTCATTACTTATACTTGTTTATGTTGTGGGGGTCTCTGCATCTGCATTTGTTTTTCTTAATAGTGTAGTTTGTAGGGGAAACTGGCAGAAAGTGTTCAAGACTCCAGTAGCGCCATCACAGAGGAAATTAAGGGTTACACAGTGGAATTTATGGGTTGGCCAAACAATACAGGAACGAGGCGAGGCCTCCAGAGTTAAGGATGCTGTTTGGAGTTACACTCCATTTTGGCTAATAGATGATGAGGGTCCAGATCAGGGGACCCCCTTTATTATCACCTTTTCGACATGTAATGAACCTGAATGTCACACGTCGGGGGTGGTGTATGGAATGGGCTCAGGAACCATAAAATTCCAATCTATGGATATATAAAATTATTTACTTGACCGATAAACACAACCAAAAAATCAAAATGGCAGAATTATTAGCGATCGAATGTCTATCAACGATCATAACATTCTATGTACCCCAAAAACAACAACCCAAAAACAAACCCTCACACAGCTCTATCAACAGCAAAATGAAGACATTTAAGAATATGGTGACACAAACCAAATTGTTTTTACAAATTTCAGATTTTTTTTCCCACTACCTAACTATAAAAAATATTTATACAACTTTGGTCATCATGCAGACCTAGAGAATCTTGATAACGCGCAGTTTTTTTTTTGCCACACAATGAACGCAGTTAACACACAACCCAAAAAACTATGGTGGAAATCCCCCTCCCCTGGCTTCTAGCACATTGTGTAATCAAATGAATAGTGCCATTCCAAACCACAACTTGTCCTGAAAAATAACAAGTCATCCTACGGCTAACGGGATGGAAAACAAGAGTTATGGCTCTTGGAAGAATGGGAGGAAAAAACAACTCTGAAATTCTGAAAATCAGTTTTGTAAACTAGAGAACCCAAGACAACCTCCGATTTTTTTGATCGGATTGATCTGATTTATACCCAAGTGCAAACGAGCCCTAATAATGGTTTGATTATTCCAGGGTCATGCTGGACTTATTGGACTAATAGGACCTCCAGGGGAAATGGGAGAGAAAGGAGACAAAGGACCAGCTGGAATCCAAGGTGTACAAGGACCTAAAGGAGATCCAGTAAGTCTTACTTGATGATGATACTAGCCGTTTCCTATCCACCTGTATAAGATATTATAGTAACTTCTGCCACTTCTTGCTTAAGGGTGTGGTGGGTTCTGCTGGACCAAATGGACCTCCTGGACCACTTGGACTTTCGGTAATTACCCTTTCATTGTATTTTATCATTTAAAACTTGACTGATTCCCAGCAGACTCTATTGTGAGTAAATGCAATCCACTGGTGGCTATTTCAGCCCGTAATGCAACAGATTGTAATATCTCATGACTTCCATTATATATGGAGGAGGCCATGATAGGACTATGAAGGTGAAGGAGCTGAACATATCATGTCAGTATTGTTGTTGTAAAATACTGTTGGTAACTCTTGAATTTTTTTACAGGGATCCGCAGGGCAAAAGGGATCTAAAGGTGCCCCGGTAAGATTTACTTAGTGTATACATCTACAATATTTTGGATGTAATATAAGATGTACCGTATTTTTCGGACTATAAGACACACTTTTTTTCCCCAATATTTGGGAGGAAAATGGGGGGTGCGTCTTATGGTCCGAACGTTACCTGCGGTGGTCCTCCAGGAATGTGGTGGTGGTAGCGGCGGCATCAGCGGCAGCAGAGGTGAGCGGCTGGGGTCGGCACCTGTACCTGGCCGGTGCTGGGGCCGGTGTCGGGCTGTGAGCGGCGTGCGGCCTGCGCAGGTTTCCGGTGTGCGCGGCCATCTTCCTAGAGCTGTGAGCTACAGGAAAATGGCCGCCCGAGCCGGCGCAGGCCCCGGCCCCAGCCCCAGCCAGAGGCCCCAGCCAGAGGCCCTGGCCCCAGCCCCAGCCAGAGGCCCCGGCCTCAGCTCCAGCCAGGGGCCCCAGCCTCAGCCCCAGCCAGTGGCCCCTGCCTCAGTCCCAGCCAGAGGCCACCGCACAGGAACCGGCCAGGCTAGGGGCCTCAGCCAGGCACAGGCCCCTGCCCAGCACAGGCTCCACGGCATCTGACTTCTTCTGCTGCAGCCGCCGACTTCCTGAGGGACCCAGCCTCCTGTGACCCTCGCTCCACTGCCCCCCAGGTAAGATACTGTACCTATTCAGACTATAAGATGGACCCCCATCTTATAAAAACATATTTTTTTTCTATTTTCCACCCCAAAATTTGGGGTGCGTATTATGGTCCGGTGCGTCTTATAGTCCGAAAAATACGGTCAATTTCTCATTATACCTGTGACATGCTGAATGTTCCTATTTTTGTTGAAGAACAGTCTATATTGACTTAAGTCTGTCAAAAACAGATGATTTTGACTTATTGCAGTAACCGTCGCTCTGGAAAATATCTAAGACCAATTATTTGCTTTGAGAGATTAGCGAATTTGTTCGAATAGAATTGAATTCTCCTTGAATTTCACAAAAATTTGGATTCTGCATATAATCGCCATTTTGCTGAACCATAACCTGGAAAAACTTAAAAAAAAAATAATTAAATTAAATTACTCCGCTCACTTGCTCCCCCAATTCCACAGCCTGCCTTCTGGGACTCCTCGTCTCCCCTTTTCGCCTTTACCCCATCACATGTATTTTCTTCAATACTTTCGGCAGTGAGTAGGCCTCCGATCTCACCACACGCTATGCCGTCGTGGCATATGTCCTGACGTTACGATGTTTGTTCCCGAGAAATCTAATTTTCCTGTCATATTCAAGTGATTTGCCGAATTCTAATCTAGGCAGCTTTGATCATCTCGATTTGCTACGCAAAATGTGATCTGCTGCTGGATAAAAATAAAATTGAAGGATATGCTAGTTTAGTCTGATAATTTTTTTTATACTCCCTGATCTGCCATTTTAATCTGACATGTTAATGGTCGGATCGACCATACGAAAGATCAGATTGTCCTTCTGGATTTCTGTCAACACTTATCTCATACTTTTGTCCAGCTTAAGATGATCCATGGTGAAAAAATCGGTATCTCCACTGAAGTCTTCTAGGATATGACCCCTTCCCCTTCCCTTTTACATAAGTAGAATGGCTGTTTCTTCTTTCTTGTTTCTCTGTTGATATGGAGAAAAACTAGACTAAGCCTGTGGCAAGAGTTTCTTGGATTAGGCTAAAGCCACCTATACACTTTGGATGGCTGTCGTCCAAACAAAAATTGGCCAATCGTTCTTTCAGCAGCAACCTAGCCCAATTCTCTCATACACAGGACTGCTCCCTTTGCTATGGTGGAGCCACTGCCAGACATATCTGGCGGCGGCTTATCGCTTAGAGAACAAAAGGATCAGCCATTCAGAATCGGATATGCCAGATGCCATCATACGTCGGGGCCCCATACACACGAGACTGTCTGTCGAAACCAGTCAATATCAGCAAGTTCGGACGATGTTTGTCTAATTTGTATGGGGGGTTTTAAGACTGTATAGGAAGTTTTGGTCATTGGATTTGGTAAAATTGTAAGTTATCTAAACCGTCACACAACTTTTACATTCCCCTATGGAACTTTTTAGGGATATTGAAAGAATTACTATGAGTCATCCGCAACATTTTCTGTATAGGGAATCAGAGGTTTCTTGTATAACCCAAATTCTTTCTATTAACCTAGCCTTTAAATTGAAGTGGAAAAGAGCGTTTGCCATAGATCCACCAGCAAGACTTTGCAAGAAGTGATATAAAGTACTATGTAAAGGGAAGCTATCATCAGAAAATGACCTATTGTTCAGTCAGGTTATTGTGTTACATGTATTTTATAAACTTTTATGACAACAATTTTTTACTCTTCATATCATATTTATTAAAAAAAAATAAAAATCATAATGTTGTAAATTTCATATTGGCCACTGAGGATTTTTTAGACTCATACTTCATGTCCTTTCTGGAAGAGTTTTCAGCAGGCTCATTATCATCATAGGTAGGATAACAATGAAAGGCAACACCTTACAGTAGGCGATGTTACAGCTCCCCTGCTCCCTTAGCAATCACTTTTCACACGCTCATTAGACGCTTCATTACAAATGATAAGGCCTGAACATTGTGGCTAATGTTCAAGTGTTTTTTTTTTCTTGAAACAACAGGAAGTTAGAGTATAAAAAAAAAGCTCTAGTGGCAAGTGTGAAAATTGCAAGATTTCTATTTTTTTTTTAATTTTAAATACAGAAATGGAAAAAAACTAAAACAATGCCAAAAATAATAAGAAAATACATGTAACACAAAACATTGATTTAAAAAGGTTATTTTCTGATGACTGCTTCCTTTTAAGACTCATGTTATCTAAAAATCCATTTTTATCAAATCAGTTTGTAACATAATGAATGTGATTAATAGCTGCTAATTGATAATCTCCTTCTTTAGGGACCTATAGGTATGAGAGGAGACCCGGAACACCTGGCCCTCCTGGACCAGCAGTAAGTCAATCTGGATTTTGGTTATAATTTCATAAAAGTTAATAATGAAACTAAAAAAAAATTTTTTTATACAAAGGAAAAATATGACTTAGAGAGGTTTTCTAATGCTGAATTTAATTACTTTAATGATGACCCTCAAAGTACGAAAATTGTAATGTCTCAGGAAATGTCCTCATTACAAAACATCTTTAGATGTAACCGCAATCACTGCAATATTATTAATAGGGTCGCCCAGCGCAAACCATTCAACCCCTCCCATATGAGACATTCGATGGCACAAGAAAACGAAGGCGCCACTCGGACAGAATACAGGCGGATGAGGGAATCACAGATTATATGGCTGACGGCATGGAAGAAGTTTATGCCACGCTAGGATCCCTGAAAGTAGAGGTGGAGCAGATGAGATGGCCAGTGGGGTCCAAAGAAAGCCCAGCAAGAACGTGCAAAGAGCTCCAGATGTGTCATCCCAAATACAAGGATGGTGAGTAATTCCAAATATTGTCCTATAATAGGGGATGGAAGGAGATATAGGAAGGATATATGGGGTAATAGGAGGAGATATAGGAGGATATATGGAGTAATAGGAGAAGATATAGGGAGGATATATGGAGTAATAGGAGGAGATATAGGAAGGATATATGGGGTAATAGGAGGAGATATAGGAGGATATATGGAGTAATAGGAGGAGATATAGGGAGGATATATGGAGTAATAGGAGGATATATAGGGAGGATATATGGAGTAAAAGGAGGAGATATAGGGAGGATATATGGAGTAATAGGAGGAGATATAGGGAGGATATATGGGGTAATAGGAGGAGATATAGGGAGGATATATGGGGTAATAGGAGGAGATATAGGAAGGATATATGGGGTAATAGGAGGAGATATAGGAGGATATATGGAGTAATAGGAGGAGATATAGGGAGGATATATGGAGTAATAGGAGGATATATAGGGAGGATATATGGAGTAAAAGGAGGAGATATAGGGAGGATATATGGAGTAATAGGAGGAGATATAGGGAGGATATATGGAGTAATAGGAGGAGATATAGGGAGGATATATGGGGTAATAGGAGGAGATATAGGGAGGATATATGGAGTAATAGGAGGAGATATAGGAGGATATATGGAGTAATAGGAGGAGATATAGGGAGGATATATGGGGTAATAGGAGGAGATATAGGGAGGATATATGGGGTAATAGGAGGAGATATAGGAAGGATATATGGGGTAATAGGAGGAAATGTAGGAAGGATATATGGGGTAATAGGAAGAGATATAGGAGGATATATGGAGTAATAGGAGGAGATATAGGGAGGATATATGGAGTAAAAGAAGGAGATATAGGGAGGATATATGGAGTAATAGGAGGAGATATGGGGAGGATATATGGAGTAATAGGAGGAGATATAGGAGAGGATATATGGAGTAATAGAAGGAGATATAGGGAGGATATATGGAGTAATAGGAGATATAGGGAGATATATGGAGTAATAGGAGGAGATATAGGGAGGATATATGGAGTAATAGGAGGAGATATAGGGAGGATATATGGAGTAATAGGAGGAGATATAGGGAGGATATATGGAGTAATAGGAGGAGATATAGGGAGGATATATGGAGTAATAGGAGGAGATATAGGAGAGGATATATGGAGTAATAGGAGGAGATATAGGGAGGATATATGGAGTAATAGGAGGAGATATAGGGAGGATATATGGAGTAATAGGAGGAGATATAGGGAGGATATATGGAGTAATAGGAGGAGATATATGAAGGATATATGGAGTAATAGGAGGAGATATATGGAGGATATGTGGAGTAATAGGAGGAGATATAGGGAGGATATATGGAGTAATAGAAGGAGATATATGGAGGATATGTGGAGTAATAGGAGGAGATATAGGGAGGATATATGGAGTAATAGAAGGAGATATAGGGAGGATATATGGAGTAATAGGAGATATAGGGAGATATATGGAGTAATAGGAGGAGATATAGGGAGGATATGTGGAGTAATAGGAGGAGATATAGGGAGGATATATGGAGTAATAGGAGGAGATATAGGGAGGATATATGGAGTAATAGGAGGAGATATAGGGAGGATATATGGAGTAATAGGAGGAGATATAGGAGAGGATATATGGAGTAATAGGAGGAAATATTGGGAGGATATATGGAGTAATAGGAGGAGATATAGGGAGGATATATGGAGTAATAGGAGGAGATATAGGGAGGATATATGGAGTAATAGGAGGAGATATATGAAGGATATATGGAGTAATAGGAGGAGATAAAGGGAGGATATATGGAGTAATAGGAGGAGATATACGGAGGATATATGGAGTAATAGGAGGAGATATAGGGAGGATATATGGGGTAATAGGAGGAGATATAGGGAGGATATATGGAGTAATAGGAGGAGATATAGGGAGGATATATGGAGTAATAGGGGGAGATATAGGGAGGATATATGAAGTAATATGAGGAGATATAGGGGAGGATATATGGAGTAATAGGGGGAGATATAGGGAGGATATATGGAGTAATAGGAGGAGATATAGGGAAGATATATGGAGTAATAGGGGGAGATATAGGGAGGATTTATGGGGTAATAGGAGGAGATATAGGATGGATATATGGGGTAATAGGAGGAGATATAGGGAGGATATATGGAGTAATAGGAGGAGAAATAGGAGGATATATGGAGTAATAGGAGGAGATATAGGGAGGATATATGGAGTAATAGGAGGAGATATAGGGAGGATATATGGAGTAATAGGAGGAGATATATGAAGGATATATGGAGTAATAGGAGGAGATAAAGGGAGGATATATGGAGTAATAGGAGGAGATATACGGAGGATATATGGAGTAATAGGAGGAGATATAGGGAGGATATATGGGGTAATAGGAGGAGATATAGGGAGGATATATGGAGTAATAGGAGGAGATATAGGGAGGATATATGGAGTAATAGGGGGAGATATAGGGAGGATATATGAAGTAATATGAGGAGATATAGGGGAGGATATATGGAGTAATAGGGGGAGATATAGGGAGGATATATGGAGTAATAGGAGGAGATATAGGGAAGATATATGGAGTAATAGGGGGAGATATAGGGAGGATTTATGGGGTAATAGGAGGAGATATAGGATGGATATATGGGGTAATAGGAGGAGATATAGGGAGGATATATGGAGTAATAGGAGGAGAAATAGGAGGATATATGGAGCAATAGGAGGAGATATAGGGAGGATATATGGAGTAATAGGAGGAGATATAGGGAGGATATATGGATTAATAGGAGGAGAAATAGGAGGATATATGGAGTAATAGGAGGAGATATAGGGAAGATATATGGAGTAATAGGAGGAGATATAGGAGGATATATGAAGTAATAGGAGGAGATATAGGAGAGGATATATGGAGTAATAGGGGGAGATATAGGGAGGATATATGGAGTAATAGGAGGAGATATAGGGAGGATATATGGAGTAATAGGGGGAGATATAGGGAGGATATATGGGGTAATAGGAGGAGATATAGGGAGGATATATGGAGTAATAGGAGGAGAAATAGGAGGATATATGGAGTAATAGGAGGAGATATAGGAAGGATATATGGAGTAATAGGAGGAGATATAGGAGGATATATGAAGTAATAGGAGGAGATATAGGAGAGGATATATGGAGTAATAGGGGAGATATAGGGAGGATATATGGAGTAATAGGAGGAGATATAGGGAGGATATATGGAGTAATAGGAGGAGATATAGGGAGAATATATGGAGGAATAGGAGGAGATATAGGGAGGATATATGGAGTAATAGGAGGAGATATAGGGGAATATATGGGGTAATAGGAGGAGATATAGGGGATATATGGAGTAATAGGAGGAGATATAGGGGAATATATGGGGTAATAGGAGGAGATATAGGGGATATATGGAGTAATAGGAGGAGATATAGGGGAATATATGGGGCAATAGGAGGAGATATAGGGGAATATAAGGGGTAATGGGAGGAGATATAGGGGATATATGGAGTAATAGGAGGAGATATAGGAGGATATATGGAGTAATAGGAGGAGATATAGGGAGGATATCTGGGGTAATAGGAGGAGATATAGGGGATATATGGAGTAAAACGAGGAGATATAGGGGGATATATGGGGTAATAGGAGGAGATATAGGAGGATATATGGAGTAATAGGAGGAGATATAGGGAGGATATATGGGGTAATAGGAGGAGATATAGGGAGGATATATGGAGTAATAGGAGGAGATATAGGGGAGATATATGGAGTAATAGGGGGAGATATAGGGAGGATATATGGAGTAATAGGAGGAGATATAGGGGGATATATGGAGTAATAGGAGGCGATATAGGAGGATATATGGAGTAATAGGAGGAGATATAGGGAGGATATATGGAGTAATAGGAGGAGATATAGGGAGGATATTTGGAGTAATAGTAGGAGATATAGGGGGATATATGGGGTAATAGGAGGAGATATAGGAAGGATATATGGAGTAATAGGAGGAGATATATGGAGTAATAGGTGGAGATATAGGGAGGATGTATGGAGTAATAGGAGGAGATATAGGGGGATATATGGGGTAATAGGAGGAGATATAGGGGAATATATGGGGTAATAGGAGGAGATATAGGGGATATATGGAGTAATAGGAGGAGATATAGGAGGATATATGGAGTAATAGGAGGAGATATAGGGAGGATATATGGAGTAATAGCAGGAGATATAGGGGAATATGTGGGGTAATAGGAGGAGATATAGGGGAATATATGGGGTAATAGGAGGAGATATAGGGGATATATGGAGTAATAGGAGGAGATACAGGGGATATATGGAGTAATAGGAGGAGATATAGGGAGGATATATGGAGTAAAAGAAGGAGATATAGGGGGATATATGGAGTAATAGGAGGAGATATAGGGGGATATATGGGGTAATAGGAGGAGACATAGAAGGATATATGGATTAATAGGAGGAGATATAGGAAGCATATATGGGGTAATAGGAGGAGAAATAGGAGGATATGTGGAGGAATAGGAGGAGATATAGGGGGATATATGGGGTAATAGGAGGAGATATAGGGAGGATATATGGAGTAATAGGGGAAGATATAGGGAGAATATATGGAGTAATAGGAGGAGATATAGGGAGGATATATGGAGTAATAGGAGGAGATATAGGGAGGATATATGGAGTAATAGGAGGAGAAATAGGAAGATATATGGAGTAATAGGAGGAGATATAGGGAAGATATATGGAGTAATAGGAGGAGATATAGGAGGATATATGAAGTAATAGGAGGAGATATAGGGGAGGATATATGGAGTAATAGGGGGAGATATAGGGAGGATATATGGAGTAATAGGAGGAGATATAGGGAGGATATATGGAGTAATAGGGGGAGATATAGGGAGGATATATGGGGTAATAGGAGGAGATATAGGAAGGAATATATGGAGTAATAGGAGGAGATATAGGAGGATATATGGAGTAATAGGAGGAGATATAGGGAGGAATATATGGAGGAATAGGAGGAGATA